>NW_028171233.1:354300-959300 GCF_963971535.1 Notolepis coatsorum
AGGTCTTCAGTCAGAGGTAACTTAGGCTGTGTGAAGTCCAGTGAGGTTAGCTGCTCCTGGGTCAGTCTGCCCCACTTCTCCAGTGTCGCCTGGAGCATCTGTGATTGATTGATTGAATTGATTGAAAACTGTATTAACAGATTGCAGAATGGGTGTGAATGAATGAATGAATGAATGAATGAATGAATGAATGAATGAATGAATGAATGAAAACTTTATTTAACAGATTGCAGAATGGGTACAATACAGTACGTGTAACTGAGGGGTACAATTCCCTGACTGTATTGAGAGTATGGTATCATTAAACCACTACTTAGTTATGTACTTTAATTACTGGCCATACAGTACACGGTATATCTGGTGAACACCCACACAAGAATACGGCTTGACAAAGAAAGTTCTCTTTAGAGGTATTTATTATTAGAGCAGCAACAATAGGTTACAAATTGAGAATTATGAATTGCGCTTATATGGCGAAGAACACTTAAGTAGGTCAAGAGCATAAGTCCATGAGCATAGTAAGATGGGTATAACTGACGCCACCTGTAGCATAAAAATTACATAAGGCACACAGGTAGTCAGCTGGAGATACTAAGGGGTTCCCTCCGGTTGTAAGCCAGCAGGGTAGAGGAATGGTCGGGAGCAAAGTCTGGATCAACGCGGAATAAAGAGACTCCAGATACAGGAGCCAGTGCAGTAATCCCTTGGTCCGTAGACAAAGCAACAGCTATACTCCAGTATGCAAGACAGCATGGATGAAAGCTAGCCAGCCTCTGTGGTCCTAGAGGCGGGCTCGATGGTGCTCCTCACAGGGTAGATCCCACACAGCAGTGGGGTAGACGGTTCTCTGCTCCAGCAGCCACAGTACCAAAGCAATATAATCCAGCCGGAAAAGGCTCTGCATTCGCCGGTGTAGGTTCTCCGGTGTACATATCCAACGGCTCTCGTCTAGGACTCCTCGGATGGCAGCACGAGTCTAGGCCGCCCAGCCTGGATAAGTGCACTAGCTAGAGTACGACGAACCGGTGGTAATGCTGGTTACTGTAGAACGGTAGCCGCACGATACACTATAAATAATAGACTATTACTTTACAATAGAATAAGTCGAACTCGACGATACAGCGTTAAACTCTGACACTTTAGCTATCTATTCGCATGCGGTTCTCAAGGCTCTATTTAGGGGCAAAGAGGCCCACTTCACGGCACGTTGTATCGTGGTGAAGGCTTCAACGTTTAGACTCAACTACTGCTGTATCCACCTGCAACGTATTTATACGTAAGGTGAATAATCTAGTGCCAACCTCAGTTCTGTCTCGTATTACTGCGCAAACCTGGACATGTTGAGACGTGTCTTAGCGGTAGCTTTGAACTTGCCATTGGGGGTATGGCCGTTGGCGCCTAGGGGTCGCTGTCCAATAGGAGAACGAATATTATGGTCTGGCCTGTACCTAGGTAAAGGGATATTCCGTGTATATATACAAAGAATATACAAGGGATATCAGACAATATACAAATATTATACAATATATCTCAAGTAATAAATATATATATTCGGTTTAATCTGACCCTTTGTAACAGTACGCGTGAATACTTTCGGCAGCCAACATGCCCTTCCGCGTTGCTTTGATTGGCCGAGCACGCGCATGAGCCGCGACACGCTCCTCTGCCACTCAGGCAGGAATCTTAACGCAATTTATACAAATGGAAGTATTGATTTCGCCGTAACGAATCATTAAAAAATTATACCGTTAACTGGAATATGTTGTGCCTTTACACATATGTTGGATTATGTAATTGGTTTGTCATGACAAACAATCTACAGACACAAACAAACACAGAACCGGACTGTTATATTAAATTAATTGATTGCTGTTTAACGCGTCCGTGTCCAGTCATGACAAACCAATTACATAATCCAACATATGTGTAAAGGCACAACATATTCCAGTTAACTGTATATTTTTTTAATGATTCGTTACGGCAAAATCAATACTTCCATTTGTATAAATTGCGTTAAGCGGAGCTTAGTATTCCTGCCTGGCAGAGGAGCGTGTCGCGGCTCATGCGCACGCTCGGCCAATCAGAGCAACGCGGAAGGGCATGTTGGCTGCCGAGAGTATTCACGCATACAGTACGGCTCAATACACACAATTGTTAAGGGGATGCAGACCAGAGAAAGACGTTTGTCTTGTTTACATGATCAGGGTCCCCCATTTTCAATTAATATTGACATTTATGACATACACAACATACATGACATTTATGGCATAGGGACATACAGGTATTTAGTACTGATACATTTGTGACATAACGGTATTCAAATATACAGTACTGTTACCCATAGATCCTGACAGAGTATGATGGGATGGGGACTGTACATTAGGAGGGGGTGGGTGGGAGAGAAATATACATACGGCGGGGAGGGAATATATACATGCGGTGGGGAGGAGACTGTCTATTAGGAGGTGGTGGGGGGTTTGGGCATTTACGGTGGCCAGTTTCGAATTGCAGCCTCCCGTAGGTGCTCTTTAAGAGCGGTTTTGAATGTGGGTAGGGATTCACATTCCTTTACAGCTTTGGGTAGGGCGTTCCACATTGATGTGGCATAATTGCGAAACGTGTTTAGTCCCTTGTTTGAGCCGAATCTGGGTTTAACATGATTTGTGGAGCTTCCTCTGGTGTAGTGGTTGTGGTATTCACTGACCTTTGGGAAGTATTTTGACATGTACATGGGTACCTTAGTCGTATAGTGTATCTTGTAGACCAGGCCCATTGCAAGTTGCTGTATTCTAGGGTTCTAGGGGTAAGGTCAAGTAGTAGTCTGACCAGTTTGTTTTGTGATGTTTGTAATCTTGTTTTTAGCGCCTTTGAGGTGCTTTGGTACCATGAGGTGCAAGCATAGTCGTAGTACCCTTGAATGAGTGCTCCTGCCAGAGTCTTCAGTGTATTCTTGTTTACCAGAGAGGAGATCCGGTACAAGAATCTAGTTTGTTGGTTGACTTTTTTTTTATTACATTGGATGCCATTTTGTCACAGGAAAGATTTGCCTCTAGGATGGAACCCAGGTATGTAATTTCATCTTTCCTTGTGACAATATTGTCACCCACTGTAACTGAGAAGCCGTCGGTCTTGCTGAGTTTGTTATTTGAACCGAAGAGAATGGACTCTGTTTTGCCCATGTGTAATGATAGTTTGTTATCAGCGAGCCAGGTGCAGATTTTGCCTAGTTCTGAGCTGAGGGCTTTTTCAACTTGCAACTTGTTCTTGTCAGAGACCAGCAGGGCTGAGTCGTCCGCAAACAGGAACAAGTTGTAGTCACAGGCTGACGACATGTCATTTTCATAAATTAGGAACAGTAGCGGTCCTAGTATGCTTCCTTGTGGGTACAATACAGTACGGCTCAATACACACAATTGTTAAGGGGATGCAGACCAGAGAAAGACTTTCGTCTTGTTTACATCAGGGTCCCCATTTTCAATTCATCATAACATATATGACATACACGACATACAGATAGACAGTACTGCTACATCTATACATTTATGACATACCAGATTTACAAATACAGTACTGTTTGTGATACAAGAAGAGTCTAAAAAAGAGAGTATATACATTTGACGTATACCTGTGCGGGGATTCGTCTTATCAGTCGCTGTAGTAACGTGGTTACACCTTCCGTGGAGGCGTCCATGCTTCACTTTTTTCTCTTTTTTTATCTCGGATGTATCGATATGATTATTGATTATTATGCAGCTCACTCAGCACGTCAGCATCATGTGTGTGTTGTTTGTTCTAAATGAAACGCCCGCCGGCCCGCCGGGTGTCGTCATCACCACACGTGACGTCGTCATCCAATCATATTCGTTCCGAGAATTCCGTGCATTAATGTGGCGCCCTCTGCCGTGTTGGAGTGGTACTGATGAGGCATTGGTACTACAGATACTGGCGCCCACTGCCGTGTTGGAGTGGTACTGTGTGTGGTAAGCGTGTCTGTGTGGTGTGTATTATAGCAGCAGTGTGTGTGTGGTAAGCGTGTCTGTGTGGTGTGTATTATAGCAGCAGTGTGTGTGTGGTAAGCGTGTCTGTGTGGTGTGTATTATAGCAGCAGTGTGTGTGTGGTAAGCGTGTCTGTGTGGTGTGTATTATAGCAGCAGTGTGTGTGTGGTAAGCGTGTCTGTGTGGTGTGTATTATAGCAGCAGTGTGTGTGTGGTAAGTGTGTCTGTGTGGTGTGTATTATAGCAGCAGTGTGTGTGTGGTAACTGTAAGTGTGTCTGTGTGGTGTGTGTATATAGCAGTGTGTGTGTGTGTAGTGTGTATATAGCAGTGTGTGTGTCTGTGGTAAGTGTGTCTGTGTGGTGTGTATATAGCAGCAGTGTGTGTGGTGTGTGTGTGTGTGTCTGTGTGGTGTGTATATAGCAGCAGTGTGTGTGGTGTGTGTCAGGGGCGGAGCTAGGGGGTGGCTACCTGGGCTCAAGCCCCGGATGTATTCTGAAAAGCCCTGAATCTATTTTTTTTTTTTTTTTTTTTTTTACAATTCATCATTGTTACATGAAAATATGTTTGCACCAGATTTAGCAGAAGCTAATTTCCATCTGTGGTCTATCCAGCTGCTAACTGTATTTGAGTGAGTTAAGTCTTGGTGTTATGGTAGACTCAGACCTAAGCTTTAAATCACAATCAACAAGTTGACAAAAACTTAATTCTTCCACCTTAGAAACATAGCTAAAGTACGGCCATTTATAAATCAAAAGGACGCTGAAAACCAGATCCATGCCTTTACTGTATCTCAAGCCAACTCGACTACTGTAATGCACTCCTTACCGGCCTCCCGAAAAAATACGATGATAACTATTTTATTGCAATGCACTATTGCATTATTTTATTCTATTTTACTAACTATTTTATTGCACTGCACTATTTTACTTTGTATCAGTGAATCATAGACGCCTGGCCATAAGAGCATTCGGAGCATCTCTGCTCTCCCACTATTGAACTTGGGGGAGCAAAGGTATGATCTTGCTCCACCACTTTTTGATTATATGAAAAATATGATATATCCCCCCCCAATATATAAATCTAACCATAACTACGTTATGGTTAACTGAGTTTTATAGTAAAAAGAGCAGCTTTATTGGTCAAGATTGAAGGCTCTATATTGCAGGAAATTGCACGTACAGGTTCATTAAATTCAAAAAAAATCTGTCGTGGAGGGGGTCGTGCCGGACCCCCTCCAAACCCCCCTTGCCTGCCAAAAAAAAAAAAAGTATATAAAAAAAAAAAAAGTAAAAAAAAAAAAAAAAATGGGGGCCCATCTGGGCTAAGCCCCGGATCTCCTACAATCCTAAATCCGCCCCTGGTGTGTGTGTCTGTGTGGTGTGTATATAGCAGCAGTGTGTGTGGTGTGTGTGTCTGTGTGGTGTGTATATAGCAGCAGTGTGTGTGGTAAGTGTGTCTGTGTGGTGTGTGTATATAGCAGTGTGTGTCTGTGTGGTGTGTATATATAGCAGCAGTGTGTGTGTGGTGTGTGTGTCTGTGTGGTGTGTATATAGCAGTGTGTTTGTGGTGTGTGTGTCTGTGTGGTGTGTATATATAGTGTGTGTGTGGTAAGTGTGTCTGTGTGGTGTGTATATATAGCAGCAGTGTGTGTGTGTGGTGTGTGTGTGTCTGTGTGGTGTGTATATATAGCAGAAGTGTGTGTGTGGTGTGTGTGTCTGTGTGGTGTGTGTATATATAGCAGCAGTGTGTGTGTGTGGTGTGTGTGTCTGTGTGGTGTGTGTATAGCAGTGTATGTGTGGTAAGTGTGTCTGTGTGGTGTGTATATATAGCAGCAGTGTGTGTGTGTGTGGTAAGTGTGTCTGTGTGGTGTGTATATAGCAGTGTGTGTGTGGTAAGTGTGTCTGTGTGGTGTGTATGGTGTGTGATGAGGCATTAGTACCACAGATACGAGGACGGTGAGAGGTGAGAGGTGAGAGTGCTTTCAGCTACTACTACGCCCCAAAACTTTGGAACACCCACCTCCCGCAGGTCGTTAGGATAGCAGACTGATTGAATTGATTGATTGAAAACTTTATTAACAGATTGCAGAATGGGTACAATACAGTACGGCTCAATACACACAATTGTTAAGGGGATGCAGACCAGAGAAAGACTTTCATCTTGTTTACATCAGGGTCCCCCATTTTCAATTCATAATTACATTAATTACATACTCAACATACAGATATATATCTTGACATTTCTGACATACATGACATACAGGTATACAGTACTGTTACATTTGTGACATACAAGATATGCAAATATACAGTACTCGGAGATCCTAACAGATAATATATACATACGAGGGGGAGGGAAATGTATATTAGGAGGGGGTGGGTGGGTTGGAAGGGGGGTTTGGACATTTACGGGGGCCGGTTTAGAATTGCAGCCACCCGTAGGTGCTCTTTGAGGGCGGTTTTGAATGTGGGTAGAGATTCACATTTATTTTACAGCTGTGGGTAGGGTGTTCCACATTGTTGTGGCATAATTGTGAAACGTGTTTAGTCCCTTGTTTGAGCCGAATCTGGGTATAACATGATTTGTGGAGCTCCCTCTGTTTCAAGTTTCTTTAATAGTTGTCATACAGAAGTACAGAATACTTTCATACAAAATGCTTCTTACTGTTACGCTCCAGAGACTGTGCTAGACAAGATAGTATCAAATAACATAGTATAGCATGTAAATTAGAAGTAGAAAATGAGGTCACAGTGTTCAGTATAGACATATGTACAATGTTCGATGCAGAATAGACGTAACTGAGTTACCATATAATATACAATACTATGCAGTGTACTAATGTACAATATTATATAGTGCAAAGCAGAAATGCAGAAATGGGATGAGGTACAATTTAGGTACAATTTACAGTAAGGTGTACGAGTTGTAGTGCAATCCTTGTGTAGTCGTAGTACCCTTGAATGAGTGCTCCTGTTAGAGTCTTCAGGGTATTCTTGTTTACCAGAGAGGAGATCCGGTACAAGAATCCTGTTCGTTGGTTGACTTTCTTTATTACCTTGGATGCCATTTTGTCACAGGAAAGATTTGCCTCTAGGATGGAACCCAGGTATGTAATTTCATCTTTCCTTGTGACAATATTGTCACCCACTGTAACTGAGAAGCCGTCGGTCTTGCTGAGTTTGTTATTTGATCCAAAGAGAATGGACTCTGTTTTACCCAGGTGTAATGATAGTTTGTTGTCGGCGAGCCAGGTGCAGATTCTGCCGAGTTCTGAGCTGAGGGCTTTTTCTTTTTTTTAAACTTAAATTTTTTATTAACAGTTTTTAGACATACAGCACTTACAAAAAATAAAGAATAAAAAATAAAGAAACTAGCATCACAATAAAAACAAAAAGAAAAAACAGTGCACATAAATATTTACATGGGTATCACATGGTTAGTTGTCTGGTCCCCCTACTGTTGTTTTCTAGGTATTTGATACAAAGGCTGATTGTGTACCTCCCTTAAACAGGCATAAACAGGTAATTCCTACTCAAAGATGATAAATGCTGACTAAGGCTTGTATGTGTGATCTGGGTCCAGAGACCCTCCTTGAGCTTCTTTCTTCCCTTATCCTTCGTCCTTTCTTTTTTTTTCTCTTGTTTCTTAACTTTCACTTTGCCTTTTGGTTCACCCATACACAAACCACATCATCCCTGAGTATTTAATATCACACCGTTAAACAGACATAAATAATAAGGTATAAAAGCATTCAGCAATTGTAATATCCCAAAAACAAAATAGAAAATACTAACTAAAGCACAGGTGTGTGACATGGGTTCATAGACCCTCCTTGAACATCTTTCCTCCTTTACCCTTCGCCCTCTTGTGTTGCATTTGGTTCTTCCTCTGTGATGTCGTTCTCGTTCCTTTTATAATCCTCCCACTTTCCCCATCTTTCCCCAAATTTCTCTTCCTGTAACCTCAGCATGTGTGTTATCCTTTCCATATCCTGTATTTCTTCCACTATTCCTACCCATTTTGCTATTGTCGGTGGGTCTTCCTTGTACCACAGTCTCGTTATTGCTTTTCTGGCCGCTATCAACATTATCTTTATTAAATATTTGTCCCCCCCTTGTATTCCCTCGTGTGTCAGGTCTCCTAAGTAAAGCACCAGTCCTGTTTGTGGTAGCCCGTATCCTAATATTCTGATCATTGCCTCCCCTATCTCCTCCCAATACCCCTTCAGCTTCTGACATCCCCAGAATATGTGCGTGTGATTTGCCCCCTCCTTCCCACACATCCTCCAGCATGCTTTTTGTGTTGGTGCATATTTTCCCTTCAGCTCTGGGGTTATAAAGAATCTGATTATGTTTTTCCATCCAAATTCTTTCCATATTCTCGATCCTGTTGTTGAATGTTGTACCTCGCATATGTTCCCCCATTCCTTCCCTGTTATTCCTATCTCTAGTTCTCTCTCCCATTTCTCCCTTATATGCTGAGGGCTTTTTCAACCTGTAACTTGTTCTTGTCAGAGACCAGCAGGGCTGAGTCGTCCGCGAACAGGAACAAATTGTAGTCACAAGCTGACGACATGTCATTTGCATAAATTAGGAACAGTAGCGGTCCTAGTATGCTTCCTTGTGGAACACCACAGCTCACTGTGAGGGGGGGGGATAGAGTACCGTTTACCTCTACCATCTGTTCTCTCCCCTCCAGGTAGGATTGCATCCAGCTCACTGATAAATTATCAAAACCAATTGCTTTTAGCTTGTCAATCAGAATGGAGTGATTGACAGTGTCGAAGGCCTTTTGTAGGTCCAGCATGACCATGCCGCAGTATTTGCCCGCGTCCACCTCTTGTTTGATGTGGTCGTTCGAATAGAGAAGGCATGTGTCAGTGGAGTGGGATGTTCTGAAGCCAGATTGGAATTCATAGATTCGATTTTTTTCCCACAACTTTTCGACCTGTTCATAGACTCGGTTTGCACTTTAAAAAAAAACAGCCCAAAACGTACATTTTAAACTACCTTTTAAATGAATGATTACCTTTATTTTATTGTCTTATTTGTCTTTATTTATACTATTGTGAATTTTTTAAATAATTTTATTTATTATTTGTAATGTCTTATTTTACTGTTATTTTATTTTGTCTTATTGTTTACTGTCAATTTTGTCATTTTATTATTTCAACTTTTATTTTTCAGTCTTTATTATTATTTTATTTGTCGTTTTTTATTGTCTCATGTTATTGTCTTACTGTTTGTCTCATTTAGCTATTTTTACTATCTTATCTAATTGTTTTATTACACGACCAAGGTACCCATGTACATGTCAAAATACTTCCCAAAGGTCAGTGAATACCACGATCACAACACCAGAGGGAGCTCCACAAATCATGTAAAACCCAGATTCGGCTCAAACAAGGGACTAAACACGTTTCGCAATTATGCCACATCAATGTGGAACGCCCTACCCACAGCTGTAAAGGAATGTGAATCACTACCCACCTTCAAAAACACTCTCAAAGAACACCTACGGGAGACTGCAATTCAAAACTGGCCCCTACAAATGTCCTAACCCAGTTGTACAATAAAGACCAAGCATGGCTTTGTCAGTATTCCAATGTACCCAACCCCCCCCCCCCCCCCCACCTCCAATGTACAGCCCCACCCAACCCCACCCCACCTACCCAACCTCCTCCAATGTACAGTTTCTATGTCAAATGCATGTCAGTGTTCCAATGTACAGTGTGTCCCCACCCTACCCAACCCCCCCCCCTCCAATGTACAGCCCCACCCCACCTACCCAACCTCCTCCAATGCACAGTTTCTATGTCAAATGTATATACACTCTTTTTCTGAATTTTTTTAGTATCACAAACAGTACTGTATTTGAAAATCTGGTATGTCATAAATGTATAGATGTAGCAGTACTGTCTATCTGTATGTCGTGTGTGTCATATGATGAATTGAAAATGGGGGACCCTGATGGAAACAAGACGAAAGTCTTTCTCAGGTCTGCATCCTCTTAACAATTGTATGTATTGAGCTGTACTGTACTGTACCCATTCTGCAATCTGTTAATAAACTTTTCAATCAATCAATCAAACAATCTGTATCATTTCCATTATGAGTGTTTTTTTTCTGTCAACGGAAGTCCCGCCTCTCCTGGCGAGGAACCGATCTCATTGGTGGATCGTCGCCTTCGTAACGGCTGTTAATTCGCTGCAGCGTGCTGCCGGTCCCCTCGTCGTTTCCGGTCCTCAGCGCCAGAGTTGTTGTGATGAGAACAGGACGTTCTGCCTCAGTTACCTTTTCATGTTCAATGTTATTATTATTGTGAGTGTGACTATATCACGCATCGAAGAAGGAACGGTTGAAACGTCTGGTCTTAGCTAAATAGGATAATAAGCTAACTTGACAAACCAAAGGCAGCGTGAGTAGTGTTGTTCGAACCTCGCATTTGCCCTTCAGTCTTGACTGCAGAATAGCTGCTCTGTCAACACTAGTTGTTGTTCATTCATTGAAGCCACTGATTCCTGAATATTATAACGTTGCCACAGATGACACAGTCGTCTAACTAACTGGTAAGTCTCATACGAATTCCCAAGTTGTGTTACTATAATATGTATATGTACAACATCTTCTTACTGTCTTCTACTATCATGCATTCTTCCTAATACACTAACATGTCTCCACTACTCTGCACTCAACACTGCAGCGCCCAAGTTTCAGCACTGTTTGATGAACATGGTTACTCAGCTGAAAGAGTTGTCGCTTTGGACAAAAGCCTCAGCTAAATTACCAAATGTATAATAATGTAAAATGCTGCCAAAAGAATGCAATGGCAGGTTATTAACAAATGCCACATTTACCGCCATGCCAGCAAGTCTACCCGGGCCGAGGCCAGGACAAAAGGCACCCCCCCTCCCCCACAATGGAGTACAATCAGACATATCTGTAATCAACCAGCCCCCCCCCCACATCGCGGGCTTTCACACAAAGGAATACAGACACAGACACCAGCAAAGGACAAAGCATCACCCCACCCCCCCCTCCCCACCCACGGCACAAACAGCAACAACGCCCCCCCTCCCCCCACCACAGGACAGGACACAATGGAACAGAGTTACCTCAACTGTGACGACATCAAACTTATTACAAGCAAAAATGGACTTCACATATTTCACTTAAACATAAACAGCTTGAAACCGAAATTGGCTGAAATCAGACATTTGTTTCTAAACGGTAAGGCAAATATATTATGTTTCACAGAAACAAAACTTGACTCATCTGTTCAGGATCCAGAGATAGAAATCGAGGACTATTCAATCATCAGGAGGGATAGGAACCAGTATGGAGGTGGTGTCTGTGTGTATATACACAAAGATACCAAATTCAGCAACCGTACTGACCTTAACCATGACGAGATTGAAACTGTATGGATTGAAATCTTATTTGAAAGGGCAAAATCAGTACTAATAGGCACAATCTATAGACCACCAGAACAGACTGGTTTTTATGATACTCTGGATGTGTGCTTAGCTGGAGCTGAGGATGCGGAAAAAATTCTTATTGGGGATTGGAACACGGATATGCAACAAAAAAATGCACCCGTCTTCAAATCCTTCAATAGGTTTTGTGATCTGCACGGCCTCAGCCAACTAATCACCCAACCCACAAGGATATGTGAATCAACTCAGACTACCATTGACCTCATACTGACCTCTGACAAGTCCAAGATCTCCAGTAAAGGGGTTATAGCATGCGGGTTAAGTGATCATTACATGATATTCTGTACCCGCAAAAAGCTAAAACTAAAGGCTGGCTGTCACAAAACAGTCACATCTAGAGACCTCAAAACCTACTCTAGCGAGGCCTTTAACCTTGAACTGGAGAGTCTGGACTGGTCAGATGAACTCAATGGTACACTGGTTGAAGAAACTTGGCTTGGCTTCAAAACCAAATTTTCATCAATACTAAACAAAATGGCCCCCCTAAGAACCACCAGGGTAAAAAATCGCGCTGAGCCATGGATGCACACTGAAATACTGACCGCTATGAAAGCCAGAGACAAAAAATGCTCTGAGTTTCGTAAAAGTCAGTCAAAGCTTACCAAAAGCACGAGCAGTGAACTCCAAGACCACGTGACTGAACTCAAACTAGAAAGAAACAGACTAAGAAATGACGTAAACTCCATGATCAAAACTGCAAAAAAAAAATTCATCAATGACAAAACCGAGGAAAACAAAAATAAACCACGTGAACTTTGGAAATTACTCAACAATCAACTAGGCTGCAGTAAAAAACTCAAAACCAGGTTCTCAAACATAAACATAAAGACGGACAACACGCTCATCACAGACAAGCTGGATGTAGCCAATTACTTAAACACTTTCTTCACAAACATAGCCACAACACTGGTAAACAAACTACCCTCCCACTCAGGGCAGTATGGGGTAGAACACATAGTAGCATACTACATGAACCTAGGCGTCCACAAAGACGACTTCAAACTGGAAATAGTAACTACAGATGAGGTACTCAAAAAACTGAGCGCCCTCCAACCAAACAAGGCCACTGGCCATGACAACATCCCCTCCAAATTCCTCAGAGACTCAGCAGCAGCCATCACCCCAGTCATCACACACATAATAAACCTCTCCATAAAACAGGGACACGTCCCCAAGGACTTCAAAATTGCGAGAGTAACACCCCTGCACAAAAAGGGCAGCAAATTAGACCCGGGTAACTACCGCCCTGTTTCTATCCTTACATCCATCTCGAAAGTCATGGAAAAAATAGTATACGAACAGATCGAAAAATACCTCGCGGAAAAAAATCTAATCTACGAATTCCAATCTGGCTTCAGAACATCCCACTCCACTGACACATGCCTTCTCTACTTGAACGACCACATCAAACAAGAGGTGGACGCGGGCAAATACTGCGGCATGGTCATGCTGGACCTACAAAAGGCCTTCGACACTGTCAATCACACCATTCTGATTGACAAGCTAAAAGCAATTGGTTTTGATAGTTTATCAGTGAGCTGGATACAATCCTACCTGGAGGGGAGGGAACAGATGGTGGAAGTAAACGGTACCCTATCCCCCCCCCTCACAGTGAGCTGTGGTGTTCCACAAGGAAGCATACTAGGACCGCTACTATTCCTAATTTATGCAAATGACATGTCGTCAGCTTGTGACTGCAACTTGTTCCTGTTTGCGGACGACTCAGCCCTGCTGGTCTCTGACAAGAACAAGTTACAGGTTGAAAAAGCCCTCAGCTCGGAACTAGGCAAAATCTGCATATGGCTCGCCGACAACAAACTATCATTACACATGGGCAAAACAGAGTCCATTCTCTTCGGTTCAAATAACAAACTCAGCAAGACTGACGACTTCTCGGTTACAGTGGGTGACAATATTGTCACAAGGAAAGATGAAATTACCTACCTGGGTTCCATCCTAGAGGCTAATCTTTCCTGTGACAAAATGGCATCCAATGTAATAAAAAAAGTCAACCAACGAACGCGATTCTTGTACCGGATCTCCTCTCTGGTAAACAAGAATACCCTGAAGACTCTAGCAGGAGCACTCATTCAAGGGTACTACGACTATGCTTGCACCTCATGGTACCAAAGCACCTCAAAGGCACTAAAAAACAAATTACAAACATCTCAAAACAAGCTAGTCAGACTACTACTTGACCTGACTCCTAGAACCCACCTCACCCCTGCCCACTTTGACAACCTAGGATGGCTTAGAGTAGACGACAGAGTACAGCAACTTGCAATGGGCCTGGTCTACAAGATACACTACGCGACCAAGGTACCCATGTACATGTCAAAATACTTCCCAAAGGTCAGTGAATACCACGATCACAACACCAGAGGGAGCTCCACAAATCATGTAAAACCCAGATTCGGCTCAAACAAGGGACTAAACACGTTTCGCAATTATGCCACATCAATGTGGAACGCCCTGCCTAAAGCTGTAAAGGAATGTGAATCACTACCCACCTTCAAAAACACTCTCAAAAAACACCTACGTGAGACTGCAATTCGAAACTGGCCCCTACAAATGTCCTAACCTAGTTGTACAGTAAATGACCAAGTAAGGCTTTGTCAACATTCCAATGTACAGTGTAAAATGTGTGTGTGTCCCCTACCCAACCCCCCCCCCCCCACCTCCAATGTACAGCCCTCACCCAACCCACCCAACCCCACCCCACCAACCTCCTCCAATGTACAGTTTCTACGCCAAATGTATATACACTCCTTTTCTGGACACTTTTGTATCACAAACAGTACTGTATTTGCAAATCTGATATGTCATAAATGTATAGATGTAGCAGTACTGTCTATCTGTATGTCATGTATGTCATATATGTTATGATGAATTGAAAATGGGGGACCCTGGTGGAAACAAGACGAAAGTCTTTCTCTGGTCTGCATCCCCTTAACAATTGTATGTATTGAGATGTACTGTACTGTACCCATTCTGCAATCTGTTAATAAACTTTTCAATCAATCAATTCAATCAATCAATACCCACAGCTAACCCGTTTGGGAATAATTCCACTAGACTGATTGATTGATTGATTGATTGATTGAAAAGTTTATTAACAGATTGTAGAATGGGTACAGTACAGTACAGCTCAATACATACAATTGTTAAGGGGATGCAGACCAGAGAAAGACATTCGTCTTGTTTACATCAGGGTCCCCCATTTTCAATTCATCATAACATATATGACATACATGACATACAGATAGACAGTACTGCAGCTACATCTATACATTTATGACATATGAATGAATGAATGAATGAATGAATGAATGAAAACTTTATTTAACAGATTGCAGAATGGGTACAATACAGTACGGCTCAATACATACAATTGTTAAGGGGATGCAGACCTGAGAAAGACGTTTGTCTTGTTTCCATCAGGGTCCCCCATTTTCAATTCATATAGTCAGATCATATCAGACTATAATCAGATTTGCAAATACAGTACTGTTGTGATACAAAAAGTGTCCAGAAAAAGAGTGTATACATTTGACGTAGAAACTGTACATTGGAGGAGGTTGGGTGGGTTGGGTGGGTGAGGGCTGTACATTGGAGGTGGGGGGGGGGGGGGGGTTGGGGTAGGGGGACACACACTGTACACTGTACATTGGAATACTGACAAAGCCATACTTGGTAATTTGCTGTACAACTGGGTTAAGACATTTGTAGGGGCCAGTTTCGAATTGCAGTCTCCCGTAGGTGTTCTTTGAGAGTGTATTTGAAAGTGGGTAGTGATTCACATTCCTTTACAGCTTTGGGTAGGGCGTTCCACATTGATGTGGCATAATTGCGAAACGTGTTTAGTCCCTTGTTTGAGCCGAATCTGGGTTTAACATGATTTGTGGAGCTCCCTCTGGTGTTGTGATCGTGGTATTCACTGACCTTTGGGAAGTATTTTGACATGTGTAGACAACCAACTACTTCAAACTCCACGACTCATACAACAGCCTGTCAGTTGGGTCATTCTAGCATGCTCTGTACGACACAGAGTCATTTCCAGAGGATTCAGCTTGTTATTATAACAATAGATTACCTCCATCATCATCGTCCATTTGTTGCATGCTGCCTTTCAATGTTGCACCCCGTCAGACCCTCTCTTCCTCTCCTCAGGTAAGTGTCCACTCGTCATCACCATGGCAGCTCAAGAGGGAGAAGGGTTTGGAGGCTGTAGTGTCCTTTAGAGCCGGTGTCCCTGTTTTCGACCTAACTTCTGCAGATAGATGTACCTTTTCACTGTAATAGTGTGGCACCGGTTATAGATCCTATAGCGTCAAGTGCTGGTGTTTTTAATGGCTACAGCATGTTAACGTTAGAATAAAAAACCAACCATGTTGCAAACAATATTTCAACGTTGTCTAATGAACACCTTTTTGTGGTTACAATCACCAGAGGCTCCACGATACAATATTATCATAATATTAGTCACAATATTGTAATATATTGCGATTTTATAACTTTTTTTTCAACTGCAAATTATGTTTCCAACAGAAAACGTTGTTAACATCGGCAATAAAAAGGATCATCTGTTTTATCTAATAAGATAATGTTTGCAGTCTGTTCACCTCATTCCAATTATGTTTATTGGAGTAAATGGGATTGTCAAGCAAAAACAACGTTTTTTAAATGTCGATACTTGTCGTTACTATCGATATAATGCCGGTACACAAAACATCACAATATATTGCTGTATTGACCCCCCCCCCACCCCTATTACAAACAGGGCTGCTCATGTTTATCTTTTGAACTTTTCAGTTTTGCTGGAGTGATACCGTGAGGCCTTAACTCAGCATGCACCCTGACCTGTCACCTCACCTGCACACAGACGGCTGCAACGCTCTGATAACACTCCTGAAGCAGTGCCACAAGGAGGTGAGATATTCCTTTATTGATAATAATAATAATAATTCATTGCATTTATAAAGCGCTTCTCAGGAACCCGAAGGCGCTGACATTAGGTGGGAAAACAGAGAAACAAAGGGAACATAAGACCACAGGAAACAGGGAAAACAGCATGATATACAGAAAACATAGAGCCACAGCAACAAAGATCACAACAGGTTGGAGGGGGGGGGGGGTTAACCCTTTCACTGCCACACTACAGCCAGTTAACCCTTTCACTGTGACAATACAGAAGGTTAACCCTTTACTATCACACAACCGACGGCGATGCTCCATTATTGGCATCATTAGCTCCGCGGATGCGGAGCTAATGATGCTAATGATGGAGCATTGCCGTCGGTTGTGTGATAGTAAAGGGTTAACCTTCTGTCGTGTGGAAGTGAAAGAGTTAAAGGAACACTCCAACATTTTGGGAAATTAGCTTATTTGCCATCTACCCTGGAGTTAGACAAGAAGATGCATACCTTTTTCTTCTCTGTGCATGCAGTAGGAGTAGGAAGACGTTGGGAACTACAGTAGGCTAATGGAGGAACCTACTTCCAGTGACTGACGCTAAGCTAGGCTAATGGTGCACCTCTTCCTACTCCTACTGCATGCACAGAGAAGAGGGAGGTATGTATCTTCTTGTCTAACTCCAGGGTAGATGGCAAATTTCCCAAAATGTTGGAGTGTTCCTTTAAGGTTGGGGAAGGTTGAAGGCTATAGGGAGAGCAGGTGGGATTTGAAGGTGGAGAGTGTGGGGGAGTTTCTGATGGACTGAGGGAGGGAGTTCCAGAGTCGGGGTGCAGTGCGAGAGAAGGCCCGATCACCAACGTTTTTGAGTTTGGATGACGGGACAGTGAGGGAGGCAGTGGAGGAGGACCGGAGGGAACGGGTGGGGCGGTAGGGAAGAAGGAGATCAGTCAGGTAGGGGGGGGGGGGCATAGCAGCATGGGGGAGGGGGGGGGGGGGGGGTACAGGTAGTAGAAGACATACAGGTACAGGTCACATAATTATAGTACAGTGGTGAAGTAAAAATAAAATGGACTAAAAAGGCAGTGTAAACAATATACAATATAATTAAGGTAAGATGCATGCACCCTAGACAGAAGGATGTCAACATTATCACATCAGTTTTGCGTGACTCCGTATGATTGTATTTGACTAGTATGCACTCTGCTACTAAGGAATCTACCCTGCCTATATTATTATTACCTACTATGCTAATATGCACTCAAGTTCGACACTGTTTGACGAACAATGTTACTGACCCTTAGCCGCCAGAGTCGTACCCTTCTTCCTGCTGACTTGTTGTACAGAACATGTGGATAAAAGCGTCGGCTAAATGTAAAATGTATACAAAGCAAACCAATCTTGAGTGTTGTTCCGTGTTGTTCTCAGCACAGCGTCTTGAAGTTCTTCGGCACGTGTAACGACTTCGACCGCGCTATGAGGGCGTGTATGAAGGAAGAGGTGAGCGTCAACCATCAGCAAGTCACATCGCAGTCCAGCTGCCCGGCCCCCGTATGCTTTGCCTACTAGCCTCAATCAATTCAATTCAATTATCTTTAATGACCACCCAGCAGCCAGGCTGGTGGAATTTGATTTCAGTGCAGCATGTTACAGCATTGTTCCAACATAGAACATATAACATCACTCACAATCCGTACATACTACATGCCGTTAAATACATAAATACATAATTACAAGACTACAATATCAAAGTTCAGAGTTTATGTCCATGTCCATAGCAACAGAGGTAGCTAAACAAAGCCTGACTGTCCTTATTGTGATTATGTGATTTATGATTATGATTATGTGTGATTATCATATGGTGTGCCTGCCTATACGGTGCTTATACATGTAGAGCTTTGATTTGTCCCTGTACACTGTTTTTATTTTTTTTTATAGATGCACAAAATGCCTAGAGACTGAATGTACAGAATATGTTTTAAACTGTTTTTACATTAGCTTTAATATCCTTCTATTTTTCTGTTTCTTTTCTGGCTTAAACATCTGGCCCAGGGACTACAACTGAAAACTAGCAACCTGTTGGCATATTTACAGTTTTAATTTGTATTCATTTATAAATATACTATAAACTGTTGATTGATATTATGCACTGTCCCTGATCAAATAAACGGAGTAAACTAAACTAAACTAAACATGGGGGTTTCTACTAGTGATGCACCGATCCCTTATTGATATCAGATATCGGCCCCAATATGACAATAGCTGGATCGGGTATTGAGAAAAAAAAAAAAAATGTAATATCGGATATATATTTTATAATGATAAATAACAATTCAGTACATTTATATCTGTGTTAACTTGTTACATTTTGTTTCACTAAGTTAGGAAAGTAATGTTTTAAGTCGAGCCTGATGTTGCCTCGCACAAAATAATGATCCCAGTCTCTTCCACACAGTGAGGCACACAGTTTATTAAGGTATCGGTATCGGGACTGAAAAAGTCGGATCGGTTTTGATTGATTGATTTGATTGAAAACTTTATTAACAGATTGCAGAATGGGTACAATACAGTACAGCTCAATACACACAATTGTTAAGGGGATGCAGACCAGAGAGAGATTTTCGTCTTGTTTACATCAGGGTCCTCCATTTTCAATTCATAATGACATTTATGACATACTGGTTTTGACATTTACGGGGGCCAGTTTCTAATTGCAGCCACCCATAGGTGCTCTTTGAGAGCGGTTTTGAAGGAGGGTAGGGATTCAATTTTTTTTTACGGCTGTGGGTAGGGTGTTCCACATTGATGTGGCATAATTGCGAAACGTGTTTAGTCCCTTGTTTGTGCCAAACCTGGGTTGCACATGATTTGTGGAGCTCCCTCTGGTGTTGTGGGCGTGGTATTCACTGACCTTTGGGAAGTATTTTGACATGTACATGGGTACCTTAGTGGTGTAGTGTATCTTGTAGACCAGGCCCATTGCAAGTTGCTGTACTCTGTCGTCTACTCTAAGCCATCCTAGGTTGTCAAAGTGGGCAGGGGTGAGGTGGGTTCTAGGAGTAAGGTCAAGCAGTAGTCTCCGTGCAATGTGCCGACCTGCTCATCGGGAGCAGTTAGGGGTTAAGTGTCGAGGACACTTTCGACACACTGCCCGGGAGGAGTCTTCGTCTATCTCCTGAGCCACTGTCGCCCCCACTACCTGTTATGACTCCCAGTGAGACCTGATTTGTTGACACACTAGCACTTTATGTATTGGAACTAGGCTATTCCTCCCACTGTTGTGGAGGAGAATATACAGATAACCCTGCTCATCCATACTGGACACGCAATGGCCAGAACGAGCCTCGGCATACAGTAGTTACCAGCTACTATTGCTTGACAAATGAGTTTCATTTATAGCCTACTGCCCAACATGGGGAGTAATCTATTCTCTTATATATACAAAAGAAAACTGAAACCCTGTTATATTAAGGTACAAACACTGGCCCAATCATTTGGTCAGTTTACAGAAAGATGGAAAAATATGATTCAATGCAGCACGGCTACAGCCAAATGAAACATTTGAAGTGCTATTTTCAGCTTACAATAGATGTCATTCTTTATCTTGCTTTTTAAGCATTTAAGGGCAGATTCTTTACAAAGACATGCTTCTCCACATCTTTGAATAGAGTCTGTGCCTCTTTATCCATAACGTGTCGTGTACCACCTTGCTGACTGGTTGTTTGCCTGCGCCGTGCACAGAGGCTCGCGCTGCTTCTCCGTGTGAGCAGCGTGTATTATTCTGGAACAGAAAGCCAGCGGCTTGGCGCCATCGTAGTCGCAGTTAGAGGTTCGTCTGTTGTTATCTGATTGCTGCCGTCACTGCCAGCACATTCCTTTCACATCTGAGCCATACTATTACCAGAAGCCTTGCTCATGTGTGAAGAAATCTGGCACTTGTGTTATAACAAGGTGGCCTGTTGGGATGTTAGATCCTAATGTGAAAAACTGATTTTATATGTCTGCGCTTTATGTGCTCATTTTATGCCTGTCTTTTTTCTGTTGTAAAGCACTTAGAGCTGCAGTTTCTTTATGAAAGGTGCTATACAAATAAAGTGTATTATTATTATTATTATTATTATTATTATTATTATTATTATTATTATTATTATTATTATTATTATTATTATTATTATTATAACTCTTATCAAATCATCTCTTTTGATCAGCCAAGTTTAAAAAGAGACCCGTCTATCTTAAAAACTGGACGGATTTGATCCAACGTTCCAACCAATCAGAGCGTCCTATATTGCATGCATGTTAACTCTTTCACTATCACACTATAGAAGGTTATTACATGGCGTTTTAACATTCGCCGAAATGCTTGATATGGGATTGGTCAATAGCGCTCGTCAGAGGTCCGTTATTACTCGATAACGGACCTCTGCCGAGCAATAATGACCGCTGTTCGCAGCTGTAGCAATCAAGCCCACTGACACACACTGCATCAGTGCAGCCAATCAGACACACCTGCCGGCTGCCGGCGATAATAATAACTTTATTTGGGCTGACAGCGGACGGAGCCACAGACCAACTGCGTCTGCATTTGATCTCGTCTTGTCGATGGTGTAAAATGAATTAGGTATATTGTTAGTAAGTTAGCCATGTAATAAGCGGGATAATGTATAGCTATACTTGGTCATTGTCGCAAAATAATTGACCTTCACTACGTTTAAAACACCTCGGCGAGGCGCCTCGGTGTTCTAAACTCTGTGTCGGTCAATTATTTTGCGACAATAACCTCGTAGCTATACATTATCCCTTACTTAACCCTCTGGTGTGTGGTAGAGAAAGGGTTAACCTTCTGTAGTGTGTTAGTGAAAGGGTTAACCTTCTGTAGTGTGGTAGTGAAAGGTTATCCTTCTGTAGTGTGGTAGTAAAAGGTTAACCATCTGTAGTGTGGTAGTGAAAGGTTAACCATCTGTAGTGTGGTAGTTTTTCGCCGTCGACTAAAGACGCACTTCTTCAACCATTATCTGAATTAAAAAAAAAAAAAAAAAAAAAAAAATCTAACCCTAACTAACCGTACTGTCATGCACTTGTCCTAATAAACTAACCTACACTGTAGCACTCAACACTTTGATGAACATTGTTGCTCAGCTGATAGAGTTGTGCCCTTCCTGATGGCTTGTCGTACAGAACTTGTAAGTCGCTTTGGATAAAAGCGTCAGCTAAATGACTAAATGTAAATGTAAAT
This sequence comes from Notolepis coatsorum, assembly GCF_963971535.1. Lineage (NCBI taxonomy): Eukaryota > Metazoa > Chordata > Actinopteri > Aulopiformes > Paralepididae > Notolepis > Notolepis coatsorum. The sequence goes on from NW_028171233.1 coordinate 375,940, forward strand.
GTAAATGGTAGTGAAAGGTTAACCACCTGTAGTGTGGTAGTGTAAGGGGTAACCTTCTGTAGTGTGTTAGCGAAAGGGTTAATTCTTTTTTTCTTTAAACTTTTGAGTCTTGTTTATTATTCAACAGAGACTGGCAAACAGGGAGCGCAGCAAACAGCACGCCAAGGCGATGCAGAAGAGGCTGAGAGACGGGCCCAAAGAACCGCTCTGAGGGACGCCCCACTGCACTGCAGAGGGGCCCAAGGAGGAGCCCTGAGGGACGCCCCACTGCACTGCAGAGGGGCCCAAGGAGGAGCCCTGAGGGACGCCCCACTGCACTGCAGACGGGCCCAAGGAGACGCTCTAAGGGACGCCCCACTGCACTGCTGCCCCGGGGGTTCTGGAAGTACGAGTTCTAGAATCCTGAGAGACCCAATCCAATCAGCCTGACCACGAAAAGACTAACCTGCGCAGGACACCCGGACAGAAGCGAGTCTGTACACTAAGAGGGGAGTGACTGGGTGAAATCGGTTTTGTCAACAGCGATAAGACAAGAGGATTGTGTGATTTATGTTTGATGCCGAGCACTGTATTATTAATATTGGTTTTTGCACAAGCCAGTGTCGTTATGGAATTAGGGGACATTTAAGTATGGCTACTCTTAACGTGTGAGCAACAAAGGAGCAAACTCTGTGAAATAAATTCCACCGGCTTATAGATGGCAACCTTTTACGAAAACAGATCGATAATGGGTTTGGTAAAATGCAAGCGATATTAATATTGTTGGCTCACTTCTCGAGGAAGATCTTTTGCAGGATGAGTGTGTTTCTAGAACAGTCCCCTCTGCCAGTGCTGTTGGAAAAGATTGTTTTTAAAGTGTGGGTTCAAGAGAATGGGGAATCACATTGATTCGTGATGTGCACAATGCCTTCTGAATAAAGTGTAATTAATGAGCTACATTTTTCAGAAATCATCTTTCCTTTCATGTGTCATCACCAGTGCCAACAATGCAAACAACTAAGTATACAGTACATAGGGAAGCCACAAAAACAGCTACTGTAAGCTACATTTACAATGAAGTGCTTAGGAAGAAAGCTAGGAAGATAGTGGGTGAGAGTTTGGGCTGTTGCCCTCTGGTAGTCGTTAGATTATCCAGGGAAAACCAAAACATAAAAAAAAAAAAATCCTTCATTCCTAATTCCATTAAGGCATTCAATGAATCTTGTACTCGTTAAACCCCGGTCCTTGTTGATGTATACATTTTATTCCTACGATCTCTGCACTTCTCCATTACAGATGATATTACTGTTTTGCCATACTGTAACACATGTCAGGTCCAAACGAGTATATACTGGTCTTTGTCATGAGTAATACTGTAACACACGTCAGTATATACTGGTCTTTGTCATGAGTAATACTGTAACACACGTCAGTATATACTGGTCTTTGTCATGACTGTAACACACGTCAGTATATACTGGTCTTTGTCATGACTGTAACACACGTCAGTATATACTGGTCTTTGTCATGAGTAATACTGTAACACACGTCAGTATATACTGGTCTTTGTCATGAGTAATACTGTAACACACGTCAGTATATACTGGTCTTTGTCATGAGTAATACTGTAACACACGTCAGTATATACTGGTCTTTGTCATGACTAACACACGTCAGTATATACTGGTCTTTGTCATGACTGTAACACACGTCAGTATATACTGGTCTTTGTCATGACTAACACACGTCAGTATATACTGGTCTTTGTCATGACTGTAACACACGTCAGTATATACTGGTCTTTGTCATGACTAACACACGTCAGTATATACTGGTCTTTGTCATGACTAACACGTCAGGTCAGCACTGGGCGGCTGGTGCTGCTGTAATGTCCACCAACACATTGTATGATGACAATTGGTCTTTATACAGCTTCTTCTGCTCGGCATATATGATTGATTGATTGATTGATTGATTGATTGAAAAGTTTATTAACAGATTGCAGAATGGGTACAGTACAGTACAGCTCAATACATACAATTGTTAAGGGGATGCAGACCAGAGAAAGACTTTCGTCTTGTTTACATCAGGGTCCCCCATTTTCAATTCATCATAACATATATGACATACACGACATACAGATAGACAGTACTGCTATCTATACATTTATGACATACCAGATTTGCAAATACAGTACTGTTTGTGATACAAAAAGTGTCCAGAAAAAGCGTGTATATACATTTGACGTAGAAACTGTACATTGGAGGAGGTTGGGTAGGTGGGGTTGGGTGGGGGGGGGGGGGGCTGTACATTGGAGGTGGGGGGCGGGGGTTGGGTAGGGGGGGGACACTGTACACTACATTGGAATACTGACAAAGCCATACTTGGTAATTTACTGTACAACTGGGTTAGGACATTTGTAGGGGCCAGTTTCGAATAGCAGTCTCCCGTAGGTGTTCTTTGAGAGTGTTTTTGAAAGTGGGTAGTGATTCACATTCCTTTACAGCTTTGGGTAGGGCGTTCCACATTGATGTGGCATAATTGACAGACCAAACACGGGGGAAGGGCTGTGTAGGTGAGGACTAGGGTTTTGTGTTAACAAGCCTTTATTATGCAATTGTGACATCTATACACTTAACACACGTCAAACCAGGAGAGAGAGAGACAGATGAGGAACGGGCAAGAGAGAAAGAGAGAGATGAGGAAGGGGCAAGAGAGAAAGAGAGCTGGGAGAGTATAATAATCTGCTGTAATCTGAGTATAATCTGATGGTTGTAACAGAGAGACAGTATAAACTGCTGTACAGTTTGTTTAACTGTACAGGAGCATAGTAAAATGATGTTTAACTGTACAGGAGGATAGTAAAATGATGTTTAACTGTACAGGAGCATAGTAAAATTATATTAGCCACCTCTGTTAACCATTCAACGGGTGACAGCAACACTAAACAGTCAACAGGAACCTTATTTCTCACAGATCCAACGATAGTGATCAGAACACGGTCCATCGTTCCAATATGGATCTTTGTGGACGATTTCTCCACAGTCCTCGTTTCCCAAATAGTTATCCGGTTGTTCGCTCCTCCAGTACCTGTCATGTGAACAACATGGTGGTTAATACCTTCCATTTATTATCCAGGCCACCACCTGAAAAAGGATCCGATCCAGGTAGTGAAATATGCATATTTAAGAAATGGGAGTGAGTTTACACCAAGGGGCTCAGACCACTTTTACTGGGGCACGTGCCAAGCTAAATAATGTTAGCCGCCGCTAAGCTAACTACTTGATTGATTGTATTAACAAATTGCAGAATGGGTACAATACAGTACGGCTCAATACACACAATTGTTAAGGGGATGCAGACCAGAGAAAGACTTTCGTCTTGTTTACATCAGGGTCAATTCACTTAACTGTACATTGGATTATCGACGAAACCTTACTTGGTCCCAAGAAGAGGGTCTCGTGTATTACTGGGTTAGGACATTTACTGTACATTGGAGGGGGTTGGGTTAGGACCAGTGTTGGGCAAGTTTCTTTTAAAAAGTAACTAGTTACTAGTTACTTTTTCCAAAAAGTAACTAAATTACTTACTCAGTTACAAATTATAAAAGTAACTAGTTACTTCAGAAAGTAACTATTGCGATACTTTCAAGTAATTTTTTTTTACATAAACAACATACACAAATCTAAACTATTTTAATGTTGCTGTGGGACAAAGTGAGACTAGCATCCAATCAAATGCCATGTATGTAGATATTATTATAATTACTATGTTTATATAGTGGATCATACAAATACAATAGATGTTTTGGAACTTTTGATATCATGTATTGCCCCTCAACAGGCCACAACTGGGCAACATTAAATTATTTTTGTTAAGCACTATACCAAAAATAAATAACAAATATATACTGATTGATTGAACATTTTAATAAACAGATTGCAGAATGGGTACAATACAGTACGGCTCAATACACACAATTGTTAAGGGGATGCAGACCAGAGAAAGACTTTCGTCTTGTTTACATCAGGGTCCCCCATTTTCAATTCATGACATTTATGACATACACGACATACAGATATAAGAATCTAATCTAATCATCTAAACAAATCTAATCATGACATTTAAGACATGCATGACATACAGATATATATATATCTCTGACTCTGAGCACCTGAAGACTGTGCTATTAAACCAGGAAGTGCAGCACTATGTCAGCAGAGTAGAGCCTCCACTACTGCAGTGCAACACACAACTAACACAAGACTAGAGTGAACAAAAACGCTCATGGACCCACGGTCTGTCATTGAATGCTCGCGTGTGTTGTTTGTTGGATTCGTTTTGGATTATTTGGGCACCAAAACAACTATCAAAGCGTACACGGACCGCGGTCTCACGTTGACTGGCTTGTGTTGTTGCGCTGTGTGACTCTGGATGCACCCGCCCGCCCACCTCTACCTTTGATTGGCTTACCATGACATTTTACTCAACATCAGCCAATCGCGCGCTGAGGTTGGCTGAGAAGGACTAACCTCGTTCCCAGCGGGCGAGACCACCCGCATTTCATTGTATACTTTGTATGCCGTGACAAATAAAACTCTTGACTATAGAATGCCTCTCGGCGCAGAGATCTTTCTGATGAAAAAAAAAAGCTTCAATCATAGACAGTAACGGTAACGGCGTTATTAAGATTGGACTCGTTACTGAAAAAACTAACGCTGTTAGTAACGCCGTTCTTTATAATGCCGTTACTCCCATCACTGGTTAGGACATTTACAGGGGCCAGTTTCGAATTGCAGTCTCCCATAGGTGCTCTTTGAGAGTGGTTTTGAAAGTGGGTAGTGATTCACATTCCTTTACAGTTGTGGGTAGGGCATTCCACATTGATGTGGCATAATTGCGAAACGTGTTTAGTCCCTTGTTTGAGCCGAATCTGGGTTTAACATGATTTGTGGAGCTCCCTCTGGTGTTGTGGTCGTGGTATTCACTGACCTTTGGGAAGTATTTTGACATGGACATGGGTACCTTAGTCGTATAGTGTATCTTGTAGACCAGGCCCATTGCAAGTTGCTGTACTCTGTCGTCTACTCTAAGCCATCCTAGGTAGTCAAAGTGGGCAGGGGTGAGGTGGGTTCTAGGAGTAAGGTCAAGCAGTAGTCTGACCAGTTTGTTTTGTGATGTTTGTAATTTAGTTTTTAGCGCCTTTGAGGTGTTTTGGTACCATGAGGTGCAAGCATAGTCGTAGTACCCTTGAATGAGTGCTCCTGCCAGAGTCTTCAGGGTATTCTTGTTTACCAGAGAGGAGATCCGGTACAAGAATCTAGTTCGTTGGTTGACTTTTTTTTATTACATTGGATGCCATTTTGTCACAGGAAAGATTTGCCTCTAGGATGGAACCTAGGTATGTAATATCATCTTTCCTTGTGACAATATTGTCACCCACTGTAACTGAGAAGCCGTCGGCCTTGCTGAGTTTGTTATTTGAACGGAAGAGAATGGACTCTGTTTTGCCCATGTGTAATGATAGTTTGTTGTCAGCGAGCCAGGTGCAGATTTTGCCTAGTTCTGAGCTGAGGGTTTTTTCAACCTGTAACTTGTTCTTGTCAGAGACCAGCAGGGCTGAGTCGTCCGCGAACAAGAACAAGTTGCAGTCACAAGCTGACGACATGTCATTTGCATAAATTAGGAACAGTAGCGGTCCTAGTATGCTTCCTTGTGGAACACCACAGCTCACTGGGAGGGGGGGGGGGGGTAGGGCACCATTTACCTCTACCATCTGTTCTCTCCCCTCCATGTATGTTTATGTTTATGTTTATTTAGGATCCCCATTGAATGAATGAATGAATGAATGAAAACTTTATTTAACAGATTGCAGAATGGGTACAATACAGTACGGCTCAATACATACAATTGTTAAGGGGATGCAGACCTGAGAAAGACGTTTGTCTTGTTTCCATCAGGGTCCCCCATTTTCAATTCATATAGACATTTATGACATACACAACATACATGACATTTATGGCATAGGGACATATAGGTATTTAGTACTGATACATTTGTGACATAACGGTATTCAAATATACAGTACTGTTACCCCTAGATCCTGACAGAGTATATACATATGATGGGGAGGGGACTGTACATTAGGAGGGGGTGGGTGGGTGGGAGGGAAATATACATACGTCGGGGAGGGAATATATACATGCGGTGGTGAGGAGACTGTCTATTAGGAGGTGGTGGGGGTTTTGGGCATTTACGGTGGCCAGTTTCACTTGACAAAAGCTATTCTTCCTGGGGTCCGGCACACACAACGATACAACAATATTCAATACATTATCAACATCAACATCAATTACATCATTATCAATATCAGTTAGGATGATATTGTACAAGATATTTATTAGTAAAAAGTATTAAAATTAAATAATTAAAATCAAATAAATAGTGCTTCCTGAGCAGCACTCACTGCCATCAACATAAATACAACTAACAGTCAATTGGTTTTCACCGCTACGCCATAAGGGCTCAGTGCATGCTCATTAGTAGATGGCACTTTAACTTCCTCTTGAAAGTGGCCTTGGATTGTATTTCAGCTAAGTAGCTTGGCAATGAGTTCCATTCCATGATAGCTCTGTAAGTCACAGAAGATTTTAGTAGATTTGTTAATAATAATAATAATAATAATGGATTGGATTTATATAGCGCTCTTCTCTGACTCAGAACGCTTCACAGAGTCCATTATTCGTTCATACACAGTCATACCGGTGGTGGTAAGCTACAATTGCAGCCAGAGCTGCCCTGAGGCAGGCTCACGGAAGCGTGGCGAATAATCATCGCCTACGGCCCCTCCGACCACCACCAACATTCATTCACATGCATACACATTCATACGAGGCAAGTAGGTTAAGTGTCTTGCCCAAGGACACAACGGCAATGTGATGGACATGGGCTTGAGCGGGATTCGAACCACCAACCCTTCGATCATTGGACGCTCCGCTCTACCCCTGAGCCACGCCGCCTCGGTTTGGGTGCCATTAGATGGCCTGACGTAGCTTGTCTGGTCATATGGTCATGTTCTTCTCTTATGTAAACTATATGATCATAAAAATACTGTGGTTTTTTGACAACTTGAACATTTCTGAGAAAAGTAATGAGACAGGATTGCAGACGTTTCTCAACCGGAAGCCATGATAATGTTCTGTGCATAACTCCAATGTTAGTGCGCTTTGAACAGTGGAGAGCTAGTCTGGCAGCCTTATTTTGAGCTATTTGTAGTTTCTGTATATGTGTTTTTGCTGCTGATGACCATATGACGGGACAGTACTCAAGATGTGACAAAACCAGAGCCTGGATGACTTCTTTCAAAGTGGTTGGTGTTAAATACTTTATGCATTTTCTTGTCACAGCTATGTTCCTTCCTATTTTTGTTATGATACTGTCAATTTGCTTTGTCCACTTTAAACCAGAATCAAGAACCATGCCAAGCGACTTAGCCTCTTTTACCTGTTCCACTGCTTAATATGTGCCTGGATGATCCGAACACCATTGCTTTTGTTTTTGCAATGTTGTGTTGACAGAGTCTGGCTATGGGGCAACAATAATGTGGTCAAGAGGCATGGTTTCTACCTTCAGCCATTAATCGGCGTGGTTTATTATTTGCATGGCAAGGCAGCAGTACATGAGTTCTCCTCTCCGTGAGAGGCAGGTGGGCAAAGAGGTAGAGGGGGAGGAGACATCTCCTTAAATACTCTCCACCTGGTGGTAGCATTAGTGGCTCCGCCTATAGCGCCCTCTAGTGGAAACAGTTATGTACAGTCAGTGGAAACAGTTGTGTACAGTTAGACAGTTACTTGCAATCCTACAGAGAACCTCTAACTTTAACACTCCCACTTAGGGTTGTATAGCACACTGTATAACTTCTTCAAAAACAATTTACAAAGAAAAGAATACAGTTCAGAACATCAAAAAGAATATGGCAGTCAATATTTACACACCAAACATGACCTCTGCAAATCTCTTCAAATGAAATTATATTTTATATCGACATGTTTACATCTATGTCGGCACACAGGGTTTCTAGCAATCGCAATGGTTCACTGGTTGTCCTCCTAAACAACAGTCTTCATATATACATAGGTATCGATCCATCCCTTCGAGCAGTTGTTCTGCGGCTAGTACAATGATGCGTTGCGCGAGTGTTGTATACAAACTGTGGGGTTGATTTGTAGCCACTCTGGCTCATCCATGGAGCCGACGGTTTGCTGACCCCCCCACTGGACATCATCTCCAGTCACTCAGTGCCAGTTCAAACAGATCACCGACACACAAGGACTTTGTCTCTGTGGTAATTCAATTAAATGGAATTAAATGATATTGAGTCAGTGCACTTTTAGGTAATCACATCATAGTGCGTCATGCAATTTCATAAATGTAGATTTATACAACTTTACTGTCATTCACTGATTCTTGAGAGTCGGGACAAAACACTTTTTAATATTATATTTTGAGAATGCACACTATATTTATTAGAGTTGTATATTCATGTAGAGAAAGGTCTGAGCTATTTAACCATGTAAAGGTGCGGGCTCTACATAGAAAAACATTTTCAACAAATTCACATGTTTCCCTTTGAAACTTGATTTGTGTTAACTCCGTCAGACACACAAAAAAGTATATAATTCGAATTATTCCAGTCCAACAAGAATCTAAAGTTCTGAAGTATGTTGTAATAGTGTTTAGTTACTCTGGTATGCAATCAAATATATAATATATAAACCTCAGGTGTAATTTCACACTATTCTGAAAACCCAGATTTAGAAATATTTGCATTTTCAAACTTTGGTTTTAATTTGTATATGATACAAAAAATGATCATTAAGTAAATAAGACAAGAGGATGAAGATCTGATGCTCCTTTATTACTTAAATAACATAAACTGAAGAAGGAATTTGTATTTCCCCCAAAATTAACAAAAACAAACATCTGACGGTGTTGACAAAGATCTGACACATGCATTTTTTAAACAGATGGAAGTGACAATGATAAGAACTAATAACTCCTTGTCTTATACTGAACATTTTGTTAACTCAATTGTAATAACAACAAACTTTACATACACCGTTTCCAACTATTACAAAATGAACTGTTTCTCCTCGTCCCTGTCTTCATCTACATCTTCTACACAACTTCCTGATCTTCACCTTCTCACCCACTTCTCCTCTTCGTTTCCTTCTGCATTTCCGATTAGTTTCACTATGATGTCTTGAACTGGGCAGATTTCTGTTGGACCATGGGGATGCAGAAATTCCACTTTAACATCTTGTTGATCAGTATCCACATCGATGGTCTTGGCTAGCCACCAGTGGTCATCATATTAGGGCGGGCCATATTTTTGTGCAAACACAAAAAAATCTTAACATGAGGGGTGTCTAAAATATGTGTTTCTTGTGGGGAATTCAAATATAGGATAATTTTTCGGATATGATAACTCTAACCTACATCATTTTGGATTTCAAAATGGCAGATTTTACCATTTTTCACCCCTTCGCAGGGCCGGACTGGGGGAATTATTCAGGCCAGGAAATATAGTGCGAAATATAGCCCAAGTCAGGCCACTTTTTAAGCAGGGGGTCTGGGGGTCCCCCACCAGGAAGATTTTTGTTACAAAGACTTGCATGCTGGTGCAGGACTTTTCAAATGTTTACCCTTTAAATGCCATTGTTTGTGATGGCATCACAAATTATTGTTAAAAAAACACACACAAATTTTAATATTTTCAATATATCAAATGCAAAGTGGATTTCTCTGGGGGGGATTATTACAGGCTATAATTGTTATAATCATCATGTGTCAATGATTAGCAACAACACTGATTTTGATGGATTTTTTGTTTTTGTAATGTCAGACTTAACAACAACTCTTATCAGAAAAGTGAGAGGGGACAATGATGATGCATGGTAATGTTAGATAGCTAGCATGTTTATTTTGATCACTGACTAACCTGGTGGTCCCATGGTGCAAGAAAACATTTGGTCAATGTTGCCACATTTAGCAGCATCTCCTGCAAGGGCCTTTCTTTTTATTTCTCTCTCCCTCTCTGCTCCACGCTTCCTCTTTGTTTCACTGTTGAACTGTTGAAACATTTCATTTCCAGTAATTTCCATCTGACTGTTCTGTGAAATACAAGCAGTAAGCAGTATGTATTTGTCTCTCTTTCCCTCTCTGCTCAACCCTTCCTCTTCTTCCACTGTCCATCTTCAAGCGCAGGTTATGCTTGACATGTTTTGTCTTTCGCTCTGTCTCTCCCTGTCATTTTGCAGAAGTGCCATCTGCCATTCCATTCGCCATCTCCACTGTCAATCAGTTGTATGGCCTGGTCCCGCCTCCACCAATCACAAGCGGCTCCCTTTGTGTGTGTGTGACAGACAGATAGAGCTCCCGATGGCCAGTCCGGGCCTTCGCCATACATGGATGCCAACATGAATCTGAAGGAAATCCTAACATGCAAGGTGTCTAAATGATGTGTTTCTTAATGGGGAATTTAAATATGAGTACATTTTTGGGATAGGATAACTCTAACCTACATAATTTTGTATTGCAAAATTTCCAAATGTACCCATCCCCTTTAGAAGATTTTAAAAGATATGGGAAATCATTTATAATGACAAAGCCATCATTAGCACTATCCATCGTCACACATCGTCACACGTGCAGAGTTCAGGAAGAAATCCTGGACAGTCTGTGTTATACCCTGTATGAATGTTGGCCTTTTACAGACGGTTAACCTTTCACTGTACCTTTCACACTACAGAAGGTTAACCCTTTCACTACCACACTACAGAAGGTTAACCCTTTCACTACCACACTACAGAAGGTTAACCTTTCACTACCACACTACAGAAGGTTAACCTTTCACTACCACACTACAGAAGGTTAACCCTTTCACTACCACACTACAGAAGGTTAAACTTTCACTACCACACTACAGAAGGTTAACCCTTTCACTACCACACTACAGAAGGTTAACCTTTCACTACCACACTACAGAAGGTTAACCCTTTCACTACCACACTACAGAAGGTTAAACTTTCACTACCACCCTACAGAAGGTTTAACCTATCCTGATGAATTGAAAATGGGGGACCCTGATGTAAACAAGACTAAAGTCTTTCTCTGGTCTGCATCCCCTTAACAATTGTGTGTATTGAGCTGTACTGTATTGTACCCATTCTGCAATCTGTTAATAAAGTTTTCAATCAACCAATCAATCAACCCAAAGTCTTTCATTTGTTGAAGAAGACGATACTTTTTAAGAATCGTGCCTGATGACACACTCAGTGCTGGTTTTTGTCGCCGTGGGCCAGGGGTTTGTTTGTTTGTCTTCAGCTCTCTTCTGAGGATGTGGTCAGGGCCTTTTGGATTTTCTGATTCCTTACTTTGCTTCCTGATAGCATATTCTTTGTTTCCGTTCCTGGAGAGTCTAGTGGTCATGTATTTGTAGCCTTTTTTCCATGCATTATTGTTTTTCTCAGGTTGTTTTGTTGCCTTGTTACATTTGTAATCTTCTCTTTCAAGGTTTGTATTTCTCTTGAATGCCTTTTTCGCGTTTTACTTTGTTTCTGTTCCTATCTGACAGATTCTGCGCTGTCTGGCATTGTTATCTAGAATATCCTGATCTGGGGGGGGGGGGGGGGGGGGTGTCTGCCTCCAGCACCGCACCTTCATGGGACCTTTTCTGTCTGCACCTTTTCTGGACCGCTCTCCAATATGTTCTCTGATACCTCTGTGCCCTGTCTCCCATCTTGTCTATTTCTATAACTTTTTTGTCTTGAACCCTCTTCTTCCACCTTTGTCTTTCCTGCTCTTGCAAGGCATGTTTGCTCTCTTCGTCACGGTGTAATTTTTCTCTTCTCTTTCATTGGTACTCTCTATTTCTTCTCCTTCGCTCCTCAACTGACAATTTTTGTCTAGCCATGCTTTCCTATAATACAAAAGTCATGAAAATGTATTAGAATAAGACTATAAAATCAGGTGTCTATTTACTAAACATGATTGATTGATTGATGTTAAATCTTAAAGCTGCAGTGCAACATTTCTACAACTAGATGTTGCAAACATCTCCACACTGGCTTGTGCAGACAACATCCATGTTCAGTGGAAGCAGTGGGAGCAAATTCAAGAATAAAACTGAGCTCATGGTTGTGGCACCCAAGGCCCTGCTCCGGAAGGTTGGGGATCTCACCCTCAACATAGACGGCTGCTCCATCTGCCCATCCCCAAAGGTCCGCAACCTGGGCATTATCCTGGACTCCACCCTTTCCTACCAAGCCCATGTCAGTTCCGTCACCAAATCCGCCTTCTTCCACCTCAGAAACATATCCAGACTCCGACCATCACTTTCAGACTCCACAGCTGAGACCCTCATCCATGCCTTTGTAACCTCCCGCCTGGACTACTGCAACAGGGTCCTGTCCGGGGTCCCAAGCAAAACCCTGGACTGGCTCCAGTATGTTCAAAATTCAGCTGCCAGGGTTCTAACCCGCACCAAACCCTGGCAGCACATCACCCCCACCCTCATCCACCTCCACTGGCTCCCCATCAAATCCCGCATAACCTACAAAACCCTCCTGCTCACCTACAAATCCCTTCATGCTATGGCACCTCAGTACCTCACTGACCTCCTCCACCCCTACACTCAGTCACGGTCCCTACGATCCACAGACACTGGTCAGCTCTCCATCCCCCGAACCAGACTGCGGACCTTCGGGGACAGAGCTTTCAGTGTGGCAGCTCCCACCCTCTGGAACTCCCTCCCCACAGAACTCCGCACCGCCCCAACTCTGGACTCATTAAAAAAACTGCTCAAAACCCACCTCTTCAACTTGGCCTTTAACCCCTAATCTCTCACTTTATATGTATATGTTGTGTCTGTCCACTGTCTGTTACTTTGTTATCCCCCCCCCCTATGTAAAGCGACCTTGGGTCCCTTGAAAGGCGCTATATAAAATGAAGTTATTATTATTATTAAGACAGTCATTCCAATATTCCTAGGGTATATTACAACTGATAAGATTGTGACAACTGACTAGCAAAAAATTATCCTGTTGATCACTCCATACCATAATGTATTACACTATGGATGGAAAGTCAGAGAAAGGATGATGCAGCGATCTAGACACGCATGGACCAGTCCTATATTAAGAATTATTATAAAGATATTAAGTAAGGGATAATGTATAGCTACGAGGTCATTGTCGCAAAATAATTGACCGACACAGAGTGGCGCCTCTGTGTTCTAAACGCAGTGAAGGGCAATTATTTTGCGACAATGACCGAGTATAGCTATACATTATCCCGCTTATTATATGGCTAACTTACTAACAATATACCCAATTCATTTTACACCATCGACAAGACGAGATCAAATGCAGACGCAGTTGTTCTGTGGCTCCTCTGTCATCGCCGGCAGCCGGCAGGTGTGTGGTCTGATTACCTGATGAGTGCAGCTGTGCATATGCTGAGTTTAGCTTTCGTGACCGTCTGCCACCAAAATGCTTGATTGTGATTGGTCAATAGCGCTGTGTTACCCGTATCAGCGGTCATTATTGTGCGTTGCCCATGACAGCGGTCCGTTATCGAGAAATAACTGACCGCTGTCAGGGGCAACCGAGCGCTATTGACCAATCACAATCAAAAATTTGGCGAATGTTAAAACGCCATGTAATAAGATGAAATATCCACAGTTTACCACCGTGCACCATTGCTTTGATGATCTAAGTAAACAGTATAAGAACAAGAATAATAATAATTTTCTTCTGTCTTGTATCCCTTCTGGGATATGAAAGGGCAACATGGAACTCCTTCCCCGCTCTATAAGAGGCAAGAGTGTAGATGTTTGGTAGTGAAAACTACACACTGCACCATTATGGTTTTACATCAATCAATCACTCAATCAACGTAGACAAGTGATATATTTATATTTATTTATTAACACATGTGCTGGGAAAATAAGACAATTATTCAATAAGCAGACCACAGCCTGCCCATGCTCTAAAAGTCAGAAGTGTATTGTAATGCATGCTATTATATGCACACTTCTGTGCAGATAAAACTCTGAAATAACATTTAAATCCTTTATGTTCAAAAATAGTATAATAATAGCATATTATGAGGTTATTGATGGATTTGTCAACTCCGTCAGCTTACACGTCAACTCTGTCAGACACAACATCTGATGGAGTTGACTTCTGATGGAGTTGACAAAAGGGCACACATTTTCCCTCCAAGCCTGTATTGTGCACTGCAGCTAGCTAGTTTTTTGGCAGTTGCTATGTCTTAATAATCAAGTTTCTCAAGTTTCAAGTTTCTTTAATAGTTGTCATACAGAAGTACAGAATACTTTTGTACAAAATGCTTCTTACTGTTGCGCTCCAGAGACTGTGCAAGACAAGATAAGTATGAAATAAAAACATAGTAAAATTAGAAGTAAAAAAAAAAGAGGTCACAGTGTTCAGTTTAGACATATGTACAATGTTCGATGCAGAATAGACGTAGTTACCATACAATATACAATACTGTGCAGTGTACTAATATACAATACTATATAGTGCAAGGCAGAAATGGGACGAGGTGCAATTTAGGTACAATTCACAGTAGGTGTACGAGTTGTAGTGCAAATCCTTTATCAATAAATATAAAGTGTAAGTGTGTTTGTGTGATCTAAAGTGTGGAGAGTGGGTGCTGCAGTGTGTTGTTTGTTTGAGTGAGTGTGTGCGTGTGGGTGTGTGTGCTGTGTGCATTTGATGGTTGTTGCATAGTGATTATTGTTCGTTTAGCGATTATTGTTTGTTTAGCAGCCTGATGGCCTGGGGATAGAAGCTTCTTCTGAGTCTTTCTGTGCTCGCCTTAAGACTCCGGTATCGCTTGCCTGACCGCAGCAGTTCAAAGAGGCAGTTGTTTGGGTGGCTCGAGTCCTTAATAATTCTCTTAGCCTTCCCCTTGCACCGCTTGTTGTAAATGTTCTGGAGGGTGGGAAGCCCCCCTCCAATTGTGCGTTCGGCTGAACGTGTCACTCTTTGTAGTCTGCTACGGTCTTGTGCAGTGCTATTCCCAAACCAGGAGGTGATGTTGCCGGTCAGGATGCTCTCTATTGTACATGAGTAGAAGTTCCTAAGGATCTTCTGACTGACTTGGAACTTCCTTAGGCGCCTGAGGAAGTAGAGGCGTTGTCGTGCCTTCTTCACAACACTGTCAATGTGTGTGGTCCATGTCAAGTCCTCGGATATGTGGGCTCCGAGGTACTTGAAACTGTTCACTCTCTCAACCGGTGCCCCGTCGATGCTGAGGGGGCTGTAGTCCTTGACCCCCGACCTCCTGAAGTCCACAATCATCTCTTTTGTTTTGCTGACGTTCAGGGAGAGGCAGTTCTCCTGACACCACTGTGACAGGTTCTCTACCTCTTCCAGGTAGGCCCTTTCGTCGTTGGCAGAGATCAGGCCCACCACTACTGTGTCATCAGCAAATTTGATGATGGTGTTGTTGTTCCGCTGTGCTACGCAGTCATGTGTGTACAGGGAGTAGAGGAGGGGGCTCAGAACACAGCCCTGGGGGGCCCCTATGTTGAGCGTGATGGATGAGGAGGTGCAGTTGCCGGCTCTTACCACCTGGGGTCTGCCCGTCAGGAAGTCCAAGACCCACTGGCACAGGTCATAGTTCAAGCCCAGGTCCCTGAGCTTGGCTATGAGTTTGGAGGGGACTATGGTATTGAATGCTGAGCTGTAGTCGATGAACAGCATTCTCACATAGTTCCCCTGCCTCTTGTCCAGGTGTGATGCTGCTGTGTGCAGCACATGGGCTATGGCGTCCTCCGTGGACCTGTTGGGGCGATATGCAAATTGCAGAGGGTCCAGGTTGATGGGGAGGGAGGAACAGATGTAGCCCTTCACTAGCTTCTCAAAGCACTTCATGGCTATGGAGGTGAGGGCTACAGGGCGGTAGTCGTTGAGGCAAGCGGGCGTAGATTTTTTGGGTACAGGGATGATGGTGGACTTCTTCAGACAGGTGGGGATGACAGCCTGTTCCAAGGACAGGTTGAAGATGTCAGTGAATACCGGGGCCAGTTGGTCGGCACAGACTTTTAGGACGCGGCCGGGGATGCCGTCCGGTCCTGCTGCCTTCCTGATATTCACTTTTTTAAAGATCCGTCTCACCTCATGCTCTGTTACCCTGAACACTGAGTCTCCATCAGCAGACCCCCCCCCCCCATTGCCGTGGTTTGTAGGCTGGTGTTGTTATTCACAGCCTCAAACCTCGCATAGAAGGAATTGAGATCATTTGCTAAGGAGATGTCACTGTTCAGTTTGAGGGGGGTGCCTTTGTAGTCTGTCATTGTTCTGAGGCCCTGCCACATGCCTCTAGAGTCAGCCTGTTCAAACTGAAGTTCAACTTTATCCCTGTAACGCCGTTTTGCCTCTATTACTGCTCTCCTGATGTTGTATCTTGCCATCTTGTGTTCTTCCATGTTGCCTGTCACCAGCCCGGTGTTGTATGCTGATGTGCGCACTTTCAGAGCCTCACGGACGGATTTGTCTACCCAGGGCTTTTGATTTGGGTAGATTTTAATTTTGGTGGAGGGGATTGTTTCTTCTACCTGAGTACAGACATAGTCAATCACCGTTTCGGTGTATTCGTTAATATTGGCTGTGTTATCACGGAATACACTCCAGTCTGTGCATTCCAGTACAGCTTGGAGTGACTCCTCTGACGTCACGGCCCAACGCTTAACCTCTCGCGAGACCACCGGCGTTCGCTTGAGACTTTGTTTGTACTTTGGCAAAAGAAATATTGCGGCGTGATCGCTTTTACCGAATGGACTAAGAGCCTGTGACTTGTACCCATTCTTAAATTGCGAGTATACATGGTCTAATATGTTCTCGCCTCTGGTGGGACAGGTCACATGCTGATAGAAATTCGGCAACACCTTTTTCACCCAAAACCAAAATGGCAGCGTCAACATTAGCTGCCTGGAGTTTGTTTACCTCGTCGTGAAGTTTTGAAAGTGCGACCCCAGTGTTCGCGTGTGGTGGAATGTACACTCCGATGAGGATGATGGACGTTAACTCTCTTGGGAGGAAGAAGGGTCGACATTTTATCGTGATAAACTCACTCGTAATCTCACTGAAACACTTGAATTCAATCCACTATTGTTTTTATTTTTTTTATCCACTTTTTCTCCCTATTTTCAATTTTTCTCCCATCCCAATTCTTCGTATTATCCAATTCTTCCCTCCCCTGTCTTGAACGTTGCTAGACTATGCCTCCCACTGGTCGGCTGTAGTGAGGATAGAAGCCATGCATCACGTGTCCCCTCCGGTACACAAGGAGGCAGCCTGTCGCATCTTTTCACCGCGGCAGCTCGAACTCTCAGTGGCGAGGAGTAACGCGTGGAATGCTCACGCTGCCCCCGATACTTCCTGTTTCCGCCGCACCGGCATCACCCAACCGACCTGTAGGAGTCGCTGTCCACAATGTCCAATCCCCACCCACCGGCTTTCCCACCCTCTAACACTGCCAATTGTGTTAGTATGACGGCCGGCCAAGCTGGTAGCAACGCAGAGAGCTGGGCTCGATACCAGCGTCTCCTGCGTTAGTGGCGAGCGCCTTGCCCACGGCACCACTCAGCCGCACCAATCCACTATTGTTTTTTAAAAGTATAATAACGGCGAGACGGTGTTGACATGTTCCAGAAAAATATAACTCACATCCTCCGTTTGTTGGTGCTGAGCCAAACTGTAAAAACAGTAATACATAAGAACAAAGCGGGGCTCGCAACTCACTTGTAGTTCCAGGGTGATTTTAATAAACAAAACAGGCAGTAGATGCAACGTTTCGACCTTACCGGTCTTCCTCAAGCATGCATACAACACAAAATGACATCTTTTTTATACAGGAAGTGAAAAATCAGACCCACCTGGTGATCAGGGGCGGTCCCAAAACTTGCATGATTGATATATTTACATGATTAAGACATAATTTACAGATAGGCAACAGGCAGTACTGTATAAGGTACAAATCCTAGCCACTGAAAACAAAAACAAAAATGAAAAAACTAAAAACAAAGTATATTAAATAGGTTCAATTTATAAATAAGGTCTAATGTCAAAGTCTTCATTGAGTCCTGGCGAGTATTGTGTAACACACTGCATAGGTTGTACAGAGGTAGTTTTGTTTCTTGTAGATTGTAAGCAGTCTTCTTGGGTTTTATGACCTACTTTTAAAGCTGCTTTTTCTACAATGTCCTGTGTGTATCCTCTGGTTTTAAACATTGTACAACCTATGCAGTGTGTTACACAATACTCGCCTCTAGGCAACCTTTTAGCTAGAAGGTCCTGGTTCAGTGGTTAGTACTGCTGCCTCACAGCTAGAAGGTCCTGGTTCAGTGGTTAGCACTGCTGCCTCACAGCTAGAAGGTCCTGGTTCAGTGGTTAGCACTGCTGCCTCACAGCTAGAAGGTCCTGGTTCAGTGGTTAGTACTGCTGCCTCACAGCTAGAAGGTCCTGGTTCAGTGGTTAGCACTGCTGCCTCACAGCTAGAAGGTCCTGGTTCAGTGGTTAGTACTGCTGCCTCACAGCAAGAAGGTCCTGGTTCAGTGGTTAGTACTGCTGCCTCACAGCTAGAAGGTCCTGGTTCAGTGGTTAGTACTGCTGCCTCACTGCTAGAAGGTCCTGGTTCAGTGGTTAGCACTGCTGCCTCACAGCAAGAAGGTCCTGGTTCAGTGGTTAGTACTGCTGCCTCACTGCTAGAAGGTCCTGGTTCAGTGGTTAGTACTGCTGCCTCACAGCTAGAAGGTCCTGGTTCAGTGGTTAGTACTGCTGCCTCACAGCAAGAAGGTCCTGGTTCAGTGGTTAGCACTGCTGCCTCACAGCAAGAAGGTCCTGGTTCAGTGGTTAGTACTGTTGCCTCACAGCAAGAAGGTTCTGGTTCAGTGGTTAGTACTGCTGCCTCACAGCTAGAAGGTCCTGGTTCAGTGGTTAGTACTGCTGCCTCACAGCAAGAAGGTTCTGGGTTCAGTGGTTAGTACTGCTGCCTCACAGCAAGAAGGTCCTGGGTTCAGTGGTTAGTACTGCTGCCTCACTGCTAGAAGGTCCTGGGTTCAGTGGTTAGTACTGCTGCCTCACAGCAAGAAGGTCCTGGTTCAGTGGTTAGTACTGCTGCCTCACAGCAAGAAGGTTCTGGTTCAGTGGTTAGTACTGCTGCCTCACAGCTAGAAGGTCCTGGTTCAGTGGTTAGTACTGCTGCCTCACAGCAAGAAGGTCCTGGTTCAGTGGTTAGTACTGCTGCCTCACTGCTAGAAGGTCCTGGGTTCAGTGGTTAGTACTGCTGCCTCACAGCAAGAAGGTCCTGGTTCAGTGGTTAGCACTGCTGCCTCACAGCAAGAAGGTCCTGGGTTCAGTGGTTAGCACTGCTGCCTCACAGCAAGAAGGCCCTGGTTCAGTGGTTAGCACTGCTGCCTCACAGCTAGAAGGTCCTGGTTCAGTGGTTAGTACTGCTGCCTCACAGCTAGAAGGTCCTGGTTCAGTGGTTAGCACTGCTGCCTCACAGCAAGAAGGTCCTGGTTCAGTGGTTAGTACTGCTGCCTCACAGCAAGAAGGTCCTGGTTCAGTGGTTAGCACTGCTGCCTCACAGCAAGAAGGTCCTGGTTCAGTGGTTAGTACTGCTGCCTCACAGCAAGAAGGTCCTGGTTCAGTGGTTAGCACTGCTACCTCACAGCAAGAAGGTCCTGGTTCAGTGGTTAGTACTGCTGCCTCACAGCAAGAAGGTCCTGGTTCAGTGGTTAGCACTGCTGCCTCACTGCTAGAAGGTCCTGGTTCAGTGGTTAGCACTGCTGCCTCACAGCTAGAAGGTCCTGGTTCAGTGGTTAGTACTGCTGCCTCACAGCAAGAAGGTCCTGGTTCAGTGGTTAGCACTGCTGCCTCACAGCTAGAAGGTCCTGGGTTCAGTGGTTAGCACTGCTGCCTCACAGCAAGAAGGTCCTGGTTCAGTGGTTAGCACTGCTGCCTCACAGCAAGAAGGTCCTGGTTCAGTGGTTAGTACTGCTGCCTCACAGCAAGAAGGTCCTGGTTCAGTGGTTAGCACTGCTGCCTCACAGCTAGAAGGTCCTGGGTTCAGTGGTTAATACTGCTGCCTCACAGCAAGAAGGTCCTGGGTTCAGTGGTTAGTACTGCTGCCTCACAGCAAGAAGGTCCTAGTTCAGTGGTTAGTACTGCTGCCTCACAGCTAGAAGGTCCTGGTTCAGTGGTTAGTACTGCTGCCTCACAGCTAGAAGGTCCTGGTTCAGTGGTTAGCACTGCTGCCTCACAGCTAGAAGGTCCTGGTTCAGTGGTTAGTACTGCTGCCTCACAGCAAGAAGGTCCTGGTTCAGTGGTTAGCACTGCTGCCTCACAGCAAGAAGGTCCTGGGTTCAGTGGTTAGTACTGCTGCCTCACAGCTAGAAGGTCCTGGTTCAGTGGTTAGCACTGCTGCCTCACAGCAAGAAGGTCCTGGTTCAGTGGTTAGCACTGCTGCCTCACAGCTAGAAGGTCCTGGGTTCAGTGGTTAGTACTGCTGCCTCACAGCAAGAAGGTCCTGGTTCAGTGGTTAGCACTGCTGCCTCACAGCTAGAAGGTCCTGGTTCAGTGGTTAGTACTGCTGCCTCACAGCAAGAAGGTCCTGGGTTCAGTGGTCAGCACTGCTGCCTCACAGCAAGAAGGTCCTGGGTTCAGTGGTTAGCACTGCTGCCTCACAGCAAGAAGGTCCTGGTTCAGTGGTTAGCACTGCTGCCTCACTGCTAGAAGGTCCTGGTTCAGTGGTCAGCACTGCTGCCTCACAGCTAGAAGGTCCTGGGTTCAGTGGTTAGCACTGCTGCCTCACAGCAAGAAGGTCCTGGTTCAGTGGTCAGCACTGCTGCCTCACAGCTAGAAGGTCCTGGGTTCAGTGGTTAGCACTGCTGCCTCACAGCAAGAAGGTCCTGGTTCAGTGGTTAGCACTGCTGCCTCACTGCTAGAAGGTCCTGGGTTCAGTGGTTAGTACTGCTGCCTCACAGCAAGAAGGTCCTGGGTTCAGTGGTTAGCACTGCTGCCTCACAGCAATAAGGCCCTGGTTCAGTGGTTAGTACTGCTGCCTCACAGCTAGAAGGTCCTGGGTTCAGTGGTTAGCACTGCTGCCTCACAGCAAGAAGGTCCTGGTTCAGTGGTTAGCGCTGCTGCCTCACAGCAAGAAGGTCCTGGTTCAGTGGTTAGCACTGCTGCCTCACAGCAAGAAGGTCCTGGGTTCAGTGGTTAGTACTGCTGCCTCACAGCAAGAAGGTCCTGGGTTCAGTGGTTAGTACTGCTGCCTCACAGCAAGAAGGTCCTGGTTCAGTGGTTAGTACTGCTGCCTCACAGCAAGAAGGTCCTGGTTCAGTGGTTATTACTGCTGCCTCACAGCAAGAAGGTCCTGGTTCAGTGGTTAGCACTGCTGCCTCACAGCTAGAAGGTCCTGGTTCAGTGGTTAGTACTGCTGCCTCACAGCTAGAAGGTCCTGGTTCAGTGGTTAGCACTGCTGCCTCACAGCAAGAAGGTCCTGGTTCAGTGGTTAGCACTGCTGCCTCACAGCTAGAAGGTCCTGGGTTCAGTGGTTAGTACTGCTGCCTCACAGCAAGAAGGTCCTGGTTCAGTGGTTAGTACTGCTGCCTCACAGCTAGAAGGTCCTGGTTCAGTGGTTCGCACTGCTGCCTCACAGCAAGAAGGTCCTGGTTCAGTGGTTAGCACTGCTGCCTCACAGCTAGAAGGTCCTGGGTTCAGTGGTTAGTACTGCTGCCTCACAGCAAGAAGGTCCTGGTTCAGTGGTTAGTACTGCTGCCTCACAGCAAGAAGGTCCTGGTTCAGTGGTTAGTACTGCTGCCTCACAGCAAGAAGGTCCTGGTTCAGTGGTTAGCACTGCTGCCTCACAGCAAGAAGGTCCTGGTTCAGTGGTTAGTACTGCTGCCTCACAGCAAGAAGGTCCTGGTTCAGTGGTTATTACTGCTGCCTCACAGCAAGAAGGTCCTGGTTCAGTGGTTAGCACTGCTGCCTCACAGCTAGAAGGTCCTGGTTCAGTGGTTAGTACTGCTGCCTCACAGCTAGAAGGTCCTGGTTCAGTGGTTAGCACTGCTGCCTCACAGCAAGAAGGTCCTGGTTCAGTGGTTAGCACTGCTGCCTCACAGCTAGAAGGTCCTGGGTTCAGTGGTTAGTACTGCTGCCTCACAGCAAGAAGGTCCTGGTTCAGTGGTTAGTACTGCTGCCTCACAGCTAGAAGGTCCTGGTTCAGTGGTTAGCACTGCTGCCTCACAGCAAGAAGGTCCTGGTTCAGTGGTTAGCACTGCTGCCTCACAGCTAGAAGGTCCTGGGTTCAGTGGTTAGTACTGCTGCCTCACAGCAAGAAGGTCCTGGTTCAGTGGTTAGTACTGCTGCCTCACAGCAAGAAGGTCCTGGTTCAGTGGTTAGTACTGCTGCCTCACAGCAAGAAGGTCCTGGTTCAGTGGTTAGCACTGCTGCCTCACAGCAAGAAGGTCCTGGTTCAGTGGTTATTACTGCTGCCTCACAGCAAGAAGGTCCTGGTTCAGTGGTTAGTACTGCTGCCTCACAGCAAGAAGGTCCTGGGTTCAGTGGTTAGCACTGCTGCCTCACAGCAAGAAGGTCCTGGTTCAGTGGTTAGTACTGCTGCCTCACAGCTAGAAGGTCCTGGGTTCAGTGGTTAGCACTGCTGCCTCACAGCAAGAAGGTCCTGGTTCAGTGGTTAGCACTGCTGCCTCACAGCAAGAAGGTCCTGGTTCAGTGGTTAGTACTGCTGCCTCACAGCAAGAAGGTTCAGTGGTTAGCACTGCTGCCTCACAGCAAGAAGGTCCTGGTTCAGTGGTTAGTACTGCTGCCTCACAGCAAGAAGGTCCTGGTTCAGTGGTTAGTACTGCTGCCTCACAGCAAGAAGGTCCTGGTTCAGTGGTTAGCACTGCTGCCTCACAGCAAGAAGGTCCTGGTTCAGTGGTTAGTACTGCTGCCTCACAGCTAGAAGGTCCTGGTTCAGTGGTTAGCACTGCTGCCTCACAGCAAGAAGGTCCTGGTTCAGTGGTTAGTACTGCTGCCTCACAGCAAGAAGGTCCTGGTTCAGTGGTTAGCACTGCTGCCTCACAGCAAGAAGGTCCTGGTTCAGTGGTTAGCACTGCTGCCTCACAGCAAGAAGGTCCTGGTTCAGTGGTTAGCACTGCTACCTCACAGCAAGAAGGTCCTGGTTCAGTGGTCAGCACTGCTGCCTCACAGCAAGAAGGTCCTGGGTTCAGTGGTTAGCACTGCTGCCTCACAGCAAGAAGGTTCTGGGTTCAGTGGTTAGTACTGCTGCCTCACAGCAAGAAGGTCCTGGGTTCAGTGGTTAGTACTGCTGCCTCACAGCAAGAAGGTCCTGGGTTCAGTGGTTAGTACTGCTGCCTCACAGCAAGAAGGTCCTGGGTTCAGTGGTTAGTACTGCTGCCTCACAGCAAGAAGGTCCTGGGTTCAGTGGTTAGTACTGCTGCCTCACAGCAAGAAGGTCCTGGTTCAGTGGTTAGTACTGCTGCCTCACTGCTAGAAGGTCCTGGGTTCAGTGGTTAGTACTGCTGCCTCACAGCAAGATGGTCCTGGGTTCAGTGGTACTTATATGCACATGTTTTGGGATTGCCCACCAGTAGCTCGTTTTTGGAAATCCATAACAACTAAACTTTCAAACATATACATGTATATGTAACCTAACAATCCCACTAACAGCAGCAACACTACTTCTGAATGATATATCATTACTACCAGCATCCATACAACAGAAAATAATGGTAATAACAGCCATGAGGTGGAAAGAACCTGAGAAACTCACAATGATTAATTGGTCTTTGACACTGCTGGATGTTATTTATATGGACATCTCTACTGCTCTCTAATTGGAGTGGGACTGGCCAGCATTGAGCTGTGGGTCGCAGCGGCCGACAAGGTCAAGACCACCATATAGCGGCGGGGCTGGGGTGTTGGTCCTGGGGGTCCGGCGGTCCTGGGGAAAGGGCGGGGGGAGTGGGGGAGGAAAGGTCTTTTGTGGTGTCTGTAATAGTATAAGTTGGTTATACGTTTTGTGTATAAAAAAATGAAAAAGAACTAAAAATATATATAAAAAAAAAAAGAAATGTAGCATTTTCCTGATTCCATTCCATGCCATCTCCTCGAAACACACCCTTGGTTATGCCAAAAGTAAGGTTTTGCGAGATCTAGTCGCAGTTCAGTTGGTGCTACAGTAGGGGAGAGTGGGGTGAGTAGTGCCAAGGGGCATGTAGTTCCACCCCTGTTATCTAGAAAACCATAGAAGAAGTTGGTCATGTGACAACATATTTTTGAAGAGGCATCCATTTCACTCAACCTGCAGAGAAGGGAGACACCTGGCTTGAGAGGTAAGCACATTTAAGTTAAACTTAAGTTAAAAGTTTTTGCCCTCCAAAGTAAAATTTGTATGATCAAGGTTTTTTGATTGCTGTGTTTGAACATTTATAGACAACTTTGAAAACAGTTCACACATGTTTTAGTGCTTTAGTAAGCTACACCACTGGGGTGATTTGTGCCAAAGGGCCTGGGTTAAGTTGTGCCAGATATTCTCTTTGTTATGTTGCCCCAACTTATTTTATTAACTATATATATTACTTTATTGTATTTTATTGTTATTGTACATTGCATTCTTGCATTTGATCACTAAAACTATGTGATATTCTTAATTTTAGACCAAAATCCATCATGCCACGCAGATATACAAACGGAAGACAGACAGGGTTTCAACTCCTCTTGAGAAGTTGGAAAGAGCAGTGAAAGAGGTGCAACAGGGGAAGACTATACGTCAGGTTGGAAAGGAGATGAAGATCTGCAGGATGCCTTTACCGCTTTTGAGATTAAAATGATCTGTTTTACGTAAAACAGATCAGTAAGAAGATAGTGTTAATGATTGTGGGAATGATCTGACACAGAGAGAGACAGTGGGGGAGTGATCGATACTTTTTCCAGTACAGGTTTGTTGATGTAAATGTTGATTTTATCGTTGTACTTGAAACAAGTAACGCTTTAGGTTCAAGTTTTAAGCGTGTGGTGTTTCTTTCTTTTTTTCCCCTTATTCTTTTTGTAAAGTTGTCTTGGGGGGGAAAGCGCTATACTCAGATGTCGTGATTGTTCGGTGAAGTCATCGGCTCGAGTTCCACGTCCTTGTACATGGAAGACCGTTCCAAACCCAACAGTATGGCTATTGATCCCGGGTGCCTGTATTGTGTAATGGTTCGCAAATTGTGCAGGGAAAAATCAACATTTGTCCAGATAGAACACTGGTTCCAAAGTACCTGCCTGGATACTGGCAATACAAGCGGGGTCATGTGGACCCCAGGAAGACTAGCTGGTTGCCATGGCACCAGCTAATGGGGATCCGTAATAAAATCAAATGTTATTACCTCCAGTCGTGATCAAGTGAGTTCACATTTAGCAGTCTGGTCGGTCCATGGATGGAAATCAGTTAATTTCCTCATTCAATCAATATGTAATATAGAGAGTGCTTTGTAAACATTCCGTTTACTTCTGAAAGGGGCTACCAATGAGTTATACTACAGCCATGTGGGGAGACAGATAGCGAGGCTGAGCAAGGCTTCTATTCAAACAAGGTCACGTCCTCATCGTCTCATTGGGCCTATACTCTGTGAGGGGAGTAAACAGGGGCTTAGGTGATGTTTGTTCACAACCTACAACTTAAAAACAAAAACAAACAGATATAGGTCACGCAGAAGACAATCAAGTCCCATGGAATAGTCATTTGCCTCTTTCGTTTTAGAGTCACCTGGAGATTAAAAAGTGTGATATGAAATGTCCAGGTAGGGAAATGGGGAGATATACTATGAAGGAACACTGAAGGGGGGGGGGGTGTGTGTGAAGGGGGGCCTGGGGTATGATCAGATGTCACCTGTTCACAACAGCACTCAATAAGTGGCAGTGTTGCAAGTAATTGATCGACTGAACTTGATGCAATAAAGGAAAGCTCTTCTGCATTTCTGTTTGGGCCCTATCTGTTATACAGCCCTGCGGCAGCAGGAACTCTGTTTGGGCCCTATGTGTTATACAGCCCTGCGGCAGCAGGAACTCTGTTTGGGCCCTATGTGTTATACAGCCCCGCGGCAGCAGGAACTCTGTTTGGGCCCTATGTGTTATACAGCCCTGCGGCAGCAGGAACTCTGTTTGGGCCCTATGTGTTATACAGCCCTGCGGCAGCAGGAACTCTGTTTGGGCCCTATCTGTTATACAGCCCTGCGGCAGCAGGAACTCTGTTTGGGCCCTATCTGTTATACAGCCCTGCGGCAGCAGGAACTCTGTTTGGGCCCTATATGTTATACAGCCCTGCGGCAGCAGGAACTCTGTTTGGGCCCTATCTGTTATACAGCCCCGCGGCAACAGGAACTCTGTTTGGGCCCTATATGTTATACAGCCCCGCGGCAGCAGGAACTCTGTTTGGGCCCTATGTGTTATACAGCCCCGCGGCAGCAGGAACTCTGTTTGGGCCCTATGTGTTATACAGCCCTGCGGCAGCAGGAACTCTGTTTGGGCCCTATCTGTTATACAGCCCCGCGGCAGCAGGAACTCTGTTTGGACCCTATATGTTATACAGCCCCGCGGCAGCAGGAACTCTGTTTGGGCCCTATGTGTTATACAGCCCTGCGGCAGCAGGAACTCTGTTTGGGCCCTATCTGTTATACAGCCCTGCGGCAGCAGGAACTCTGTTTGGGCCCTATCTGTTATACAGCCCCGCGGCAGCAGGAACTCTGTTTGGGCCCTATGTGTTATACAGCCCTGCGGCAGCAGGAACTCTGTTTGGATCCTATATGTTATACAGCCCTGCGGCAGCAGGAACTCTGTTTGGGCCCTATGTGTTATACAGCCCCGCGGCAGCAGGAACTCTGTTTGGGCCCTATATGTTATACAGCCCCGCGGCAGCAGGAACTCTGTTTGGGCCCTATGTGTTATACAGCCCCGCGGCAGCAGGAACTCTGTTTGGGCCCTATATGTTATACAGCCCTGCGGCAGCAGGAACTCTGTTTGGGCCCTATGTGTTATACAGCCCCGCGGCAGCAGGAACTCTGTTTGGGCCCTATATGTTATACAGCCCTGCGGCAGCAGGAACTCTGTTTGGGCCCTATGTGTTATACAGCCCTGCGGCAGCAGGAACTCTGTTTGGGCCCTATGTGTTATACAGCCCTGCGGCAGCAGGAACTCTGTTTGGGCCCTATGTGTTATACAGCCCCGCGGCAGCAGGAACTCTGTTTGGGCCCTATGTGTTATACAGCCCCGCGGCAGCAGGAACTCTGTTTGGGCCCTATGTGTTATACAGCCCCGCGGCAGCAGGAACTCTGTTTGGGCCCTATGTGTTATACAGCCCCGCGGCAGCAGGAACTCTGTTTGGGCCCTATGTGTTATACAGCCCCGCGGCAGCAGGAACTCTGTTTGGGCCCTATGTGTTATACAGCCCCGCGGCAGCAGGAACTCTGTTTGGGCCCTATATGTTATACAGCCCCGCGGCAGCAGGAACTCTGTTTGGGCCCTATGTGTTATACAGCCCCGCGGCAGCAAGAACTCTGTTTGGGCCCTATATGTTATACAGCCCTGCGGCAGCAGGAACTCTGTTTGGGCCCTATGTGTTATACAGCCCTGCGGCAGCAGGAACTCTGTTTGGGCCCTATGTGTTATACAGCCCTGCGGCAGCAGGAACTCTGTTTGGGCCCTATGTGTTATACAGCCCCGCGGCAGCAGGAACTCTGTTTGGGCCCTATGTGTTATACAGCCCCGCGGCAGCAGGAACTCTGTTTGGACCCTATATGTTATACAGCCCCGCGGCAGCAGGAACTCTGTTTGGGCCCTATATGTTATACAGCCCCGCGGCAGCAGGAACTCTGTTTGGGCCCTATGTGTTATACAGCCCTGCGGCAGCAGGAACTCTGTTTGGGCCCTATGTGTTATACAGCCCCGCGGCAGCAGGAACTCTGTTTGGACCCTATATGTTATACAGCCCCGCGGCAGCAGGAACTCTGTTTGGGCCCTATATGTTATACAGCCCCGCGGCAGCAGGAACTCTGTTTGGGCCCTATGTGTTATACAGCCCCGCGGCAGCAGGAACTCTGTTTGGGCCCTATGTGTTATACAGCCCCGCGGCAGCAGGAACTCTGTTTGGGCCCTATGTGTTATACAGCCCCGCGGCAGCAGGAACTCTGTTTGGGCCCTATGTGTTATACAGCCCTGCGGCAGCAGGAACTCTGTTTGGGCCCTATGTGTTATACAGCCCTGCGGCAGCAGGAACTCTGTTTGGACCCTATATGTTATACAGCCCTGCGGCAGCAGGAACTCTGTTTGGGCCCTATATGTTATACAGCCCCGCGGCAGCAGGAACTCTGTTTGGGCCCTATGTGTTATACAGCCCCGCGGCAGCAGGAACTCTGTTTGGGCCCTATGTGTTATACAGCCCTGCGGCAGCAGGAACTCTGTTTGGGCCCTATATGTCTGTTTGGGCCCTATCTCCTAGATCTATCTGCAGCCTTCGACACAGTCAACCACCAGATCCTCCTCGCGGCCCTCGCAGGAATGGGAGTGGCTGGCTCTGCGCTGACATGGTTGTCATCATACCTCAATGACCGCTCCTACCAAGTGTCATGGAGAGGGACCCTGTCGGCCACCCGCCCCCTGCGGACGGGTGTCCCCCAGGGCTCGGTTTTAGGACCCCTTCTCTTCTCCCTCTACACTAAATCACTGGGTAACATTATCACGTCTCATGGCTTCTCCTACCACTGTTATGCCGACGATACTCAACTCTTCCTCTCCTTCCCTCCCTCAGATATCCACGTCTCTGAGCGGATCTCGGCCTGTCTGTCCGACATCTCCGCCTGGATGACGACCAACCACCTCAAACTGAACCTAAGCAAAACAGAATTGCTCCACCTGCCGGCCAAATCCTCCCCCCTGACCGACCTTTCCATCACAGTCGAGAATGCAGCTGTGACCGCGTCCCCGACCGCCAAGAACCTTGGTGTTGTCCTCGACGACCAGTTGAACTTCTCTGCTCACATCGCAGCGACAACCAGAACCTGCCGATTCCTCCTGAGCAACGTCAGAAGGATACGCCCCTTCCTGACAAAAGAAGCCACCCAACTCCTCGTCCAATCAACAGTCATCTCCCGCCTCGACTACTGCAACGCACTGCTCGCTGGCCTCCCGGCCACTGCCACTAAGCCTCTTCAACTCATTCAGAACGCAGCGGCCCGCCTGATCTCAAACCTACCGAAGTCGGCCCATGTCACCCCACTTCTTAGGGACCTGCACTGGCTCCCCATTGCTGCACGAATCCGCTTCAAGGCCCTTGACCTAGCATACCGTGCGGCAAAGGGAACTGCTCCCGCCTACCTCCGGTCAATGGTCTCTAACTACACACCCTCAAGACCCCTACGCTCTGCATCTTCTGGCCGCCTCAGACCTACTCCTATCCAAGCTCCGGGAGGGTCATCAAAGAGAAGTCGCCTATTCTCAGTCCTTGCCCCACAATGGTGGAATGAACTACCCACCCCAGTTAGGACAGCCGAAACACGTCCAATCTTTCGCCGTCGACTAAAGACTCACTTCTTCAACCATTATCTGAATTAAAAAAAAAAGAAAAAAAAAAAAAAATCTAACCCTAACTAACCATACTGTCATGCACTTGTCCTAATAAACTAACCTACACTGTAGCACTCAACACTTTGATGAACATTGTTACTCAGCTGATAGAGTTGTGCTCTTCCTGATGGCTTGTCGTACAGAACTTGTAAGTCGCTTTGGATAAAAGCGTCAGCTAAATGACTAAATGTAAATGTAAATGTAAATATGTTGCTGCATGATGGCGCCGCCCCGATCGGCTGCCTCTCTGTTCGCTCCGTCGAGACTGTGTTTACTTTTGTTAATATTTATAGTTTTTAGAGTTTTGTGCGTACCAACTGTTGGTGCATTTAATGTATATGACCGTCAGTCACTCATAGACATTGGATTACGGGAAACTTACCAACTGGATTACTCGCTGGATCAGCTTTCCGAACCACATCAATGGCCTGAAGAAATCCTCCGGAGATTAGGACCAGACCCTTTGTTCCCAGAGCCCAGGAAAAGACGACGAGGAAAGAGGGCTGGGATCCGAAACAGGCTGAGATCCAGACGCCACCGTACACCACTTCCCAGTATATTGCTAGCCAATGTACAATCAATAGACAATAAACTGGATGACATCCGAGCAAGGATTCAATATCAAAGAGACGTTAGGGACTGCAATGTCCTTTGCTTCACCGAAACATGGCTGACGCCGGAGGTTCCAGATCACGCGATTCAACCAGCGGATCACTTCTTTATCCATAGAAAGGATCGGTCATCATCAGAGTCCGGTAAACAACGTGGAGGAGGTATTGCCTTCATGTTTAACAAAAATCGGAGTGATCCAACGAACGTGAAGGAATTATCCAACCACTGCTCCCCAGAACTGGAATATATAACCATCAAGTGTCGTCCTTTCTTCCTCCCGAGGGAGTTAACGGCGATCGTCCTGGTCGGAGTGTATATTCCACCACAAGCCAGCAACAAGGTTGCGCTCTCCAGACTACACGACGAGGTAAATAGAATACAAGTGGCTAACGTTAACGCCGCCATTTTAGTACTGGGAGATTTCAATAGCGCCAATCTGAGAAAGGTATTGCCCGACTTCTATCAGCATGTGACTTGCAACACCAGAGGCGGTAACATCCTAGATCACTGTTACACGCAATTTAAAGGTGGCTACAAGGCTCATTCTGATAGTGGCTTCGGTAAGTCAGATCACGCATCAATTTTTCTTTCACCAAAGTATAGACAGAGAATTAAAAGTACTCCCGTAGTCTCGCGAGAGGTGCAGAAATGGGATGTGACGTCAGAGGATACGATCCGGTCAGTGTTTCACAACACAGACTGGAATGTGTTCCGCGACACAGATAACATTAATGCCTACACGGAGACAGTGCTGGACTATGTTTGTACTAGGGTGAAAGAAACAATCCCCACTACCAAAATGAAAGTTTACCCAAATCAAAAACCCTGGGTAGACAAATCCGTCCGTGAAGCTCTGAGAGAGCGCACCAAAGCATACAACGACGGCCTAGAGGCAGGCAACATGAATGACCACAAGGTGGCGCGATACAACGTAAGGAGGACTGTGTCAGAGGCCAAACGACGCTACAGGGATAAAATTGAACTCCAGTTTGAACAAGCTGACTCTAGAGCTATGTGGCAGGGGCTCAAAACGATGACAGACTACAAAGGCGCCTCCCTCAAACTGAACAGTGACATCTCCTTAGCAAATGACCTCAATACCTTCTATGCGAGGTTTGATGCTGGTAATAACAACACCAGCTCACAAGCCTCGGCAATGGGGGGGGGGGGGTCGGCTGCTGATGGAGGCGCAGTGTTCAGGGTAACAGAGCATGAGGTGAGGCGGACCTTTAAAAAAGTGAATATCAGGAAGGCAGCAGGTCCAGACGGCATCCCCGGCCGCGTCCTAAAAGTCTGTGCCGACCAACTGGCCCCAGTATTCACTGACATATTTAACCTGTCCTTAGAACAGGCTGTCATCCCCACCTGCCTGAAGAAGTCCACTATTATCCCTGTACCCAAAAAATCCAAGCCTGCTTGCCTCAACGACTACCGCCCTGTAGCTCTCACCTCCATAGCCATGAAGTGCTTCGAGAAGCTAGTAAAGGGCTACATCTGCTCCTCCCTCCCCATCAACATGGACCCCCTGCAATTTGCATACCGCCCCAACAGGTCCACGGAGGACGCCATATCCCATGTGCTGCACACAGCAGCATCACACCTGGACAAGAGGCAGGGGAACTATGTGAGAATGCTATTCATCGACTACAGCTCGGCATTCAATACCATAGTCCCCTCCATACTCATAGCCAAGCTCAGGGACCTGGGCTTGGGCTATGACCTCTGCCAGTGGGTCTTGGACTTCCTGACTGGCAGACCCCAGGTGGTGAGAGCAGGCAACTGCACCTCCTCATCCATCACCCTCAACATAGGGGCCCCCCAGGGCTGTGTTCTGAGTCCCCTCCTCTACTCCCTGTACACACACGACTGTGTGGCTCAGCGGAGTAGCAATACAATCGTCAAATTTGCTGACGACACAGTGGTGGTGGGCCTGATCTCTGCCAACGACGAGAGGGCCTACCTGGAAGAGGTCAAGGTCCTGGCGGGATGGTGCCAGGAAAACAGCCTCTCCCTGAACGTCAGCAAAACAAAGGAGATGATTGTGGACTTCAGGAGGTCGGGGGTCAAGGACTACAGCCCCCTCAGCATCGACGGGGCACCGGTTGAGAGAGTCAACAGCTTCAAGTACCTCGGAGCCTACATATCCGAGGACTTGACATGGACCACACACATTAACAGTGTGGTGAAGAAGGCACGACAACGCCTCTACTTCCTCAGGCGCCTAAGGAAGTTCCAAGTCAGCCAGAAGATCCTTAAGAACTTCTACTCATGTACAATAGAGAGCATCTTGACCGGCAACATCACCTC
Source organism: Notolepis coatsorum (assembly GCF_963971535.1). Taxonomy (NCBI): domain Eukaryota; kingdom Metazoa; phylum Chordata; class Actinopteri; order Aulopiformes; family Paralepididae; genus Notolepis; species Notolepis coatsorum. The sequence continues at coordinate 408,558 of NW_028171233.1, forward strand.
CTGGTTTGGGAATAGCACTGCAAAAGACCGAAGCAGACTACAAAGAGTGACACGTGCAGCAGAACGCACAATTGGAGGGGGGCTCCCCACCCTCCAGAACATTTACTACAAGCGTTGCAAGGGCAAGGCTAAGAGAATCATTAAAGACTCCAGTCACCCGAACAACTGCCTCTTTGAACTGCTGCGGTCAGGCAAGCGATACCGGAGTCTCAAGGCGAGCACAGAAAGACTCAGAAGTAGCTTCTATCCCCAGGCCATCAGGCTGCTAAACGAACAATGAATGAACACTACACAACAACAACCACCAAACGCACATAGCACACACATCCACACGCACACACTCACTTTAAACAAACACACTGTAGCACCCACTCCACACACTTTATAGCACACACCCACTTTAAACAAACACACTGTAGCACCCACTCCCCACACTTTATATTTATGGACGAAGGATTGCACTACAACTCGTACACCTTACTGTAAATTGTACCTAAAATTGTACCTCATCCCATTTCTGCTTTGCACTAGATAGTACTGTACATTAGTACACTGCATAGTATTGTGTATTGTATATTATATGGTAACTCAGAACATTGTACATATGTCTATACCGAACACTGTGACCTCATTCTCTTCTTCTAAATTCATGCTATATTATGTTATTATGTTATTTGATACTATCTTGTCTAGCACAGTCTCTGGAGCGTAACAGTAAGAAGCATTTTGTATGAAAGTATTCTGTACTTCTGTATGACAACTATTAAAGAACTTGAAGAACTTGAACTTGTTATACAGCCCTGCGGCAGCAGGAACTCTGTTTGGGCCCTATGTGTTATACAGCCCCGCGGCAGCAGGAACTCTGTTTGGACCCTATCTGTTATACAGCCCTGCGGCAGCAGGAACTCTGTTTGGGCCCTATATGTTATACAGCCCTGCGGCAGCAGGAACTCTGTTTGGGCCCTATGTATTATACAGCCCCGCGGCAGCAGGAACTCTGTTTGGACCCTATGTGTTATACAGCCCCGCGGCAGCAGGAACTCTGTTTGGGCCCTATGTGTTATACAGCCCCGCGGCAGCAGGAACTCTGTTTGGACCCTATGTGTTATACAGCCCCGCGGCAGCAGGAACTCTGTTTGGGCCCTATATGTTATACAGCCCCGCGGCAGCAGGAACTCTGTTTGGACCCTATCTGTTATACAGCCCTGCGGCAGCAGGAACTCTGTTTGGGCCCTATATGTTATACAGCCCCGCGGCAGCAGGAACTCTGTTTGGGCCCTATGTGTTATACAGCCCCGCGGCAGCAGGAACTCTGTTTGGGCCCTATCTGTTATACAGCCCTGCGGCAGCAGGAACTCTGTTTGGGCCCTATATGTTATACAGCCCTGCGGCAGCAGGAACTCTGTTTGGGCCCTATGTGTTATACAGCCCTGCGGCAGCAGGAACTCTGTTTGGGCCCTATGTGTTATACAGCCCTGCGGCAGCAGGAACTCTGTTTGGGCCCTATGTGTTATACAGCCCCGCGGCAGCAGGAACTCTGTTTGGGCCCTATGTGTTATACAGCCCTGCGGCAGCAGGAACTCTGTTTGGGCCCTATGTGTTATACAGCCCTGCGGCAGCAGGAACTCTGTTTGGGCCCTATGTGTTATACAGCCCCGCGGCAGCAGGAACTCTGTTTGGGCCCTATGTGTTATACAGCCCTGCGGCAGCAGGAACTCTGTTTGGGCCCTATATGTTATACAGCCCTGCGGCAGCAGGAACTCTGTTTGGGCCCTATGTGTTATACAGCCCTGCGGCAGCAGGAACTCTGTTTGGGCCCTATGTGTTATACAGCCCCGCGGCAGCAGGAACTCTGTTTGGGCCCTATGTGTTATACAGCCCCGCGGCAGCAGGAACTCTGTTTGGGCCCTATGTGTTATACAGCCCCGCGGCAGCAGGAACTCTGTTTGGGCCCTATGTGTTATACAGCCCTGCGGCAGCAGGAACTCTGTTTGGGCCCTATGTGTTATACAGCCCCGCGGCAGCAGGAACTCTGTTTGGGCCCTATGTGTTATACAGCCCTGCGGCAGCAGGAACTCTGTTTGGGCCCTATCTGTTATACAGCCCCGCGGCAGCAGGAACTCTGTTTGGGCCCTATCTGTTATACAGCCCCGCGGCAGCAGGAACTCTGTTTGGGCCCTATGTGTTATACAGCCCCGCGGCAGCAGGAACTCTGTTTGGGCCCTATATGTTATACAGCCCCGCGGCAGCAGGAACTCTGTTTGGGCCCTATATGTTATACAGCCCTGCGGCAGCAGGAACTCTGTTTGGGCCCTATGTGTTATACAGCCCTGCGGCAGCAGGAACTCTGTTTGGGCCCTATGTGTTATACAGCCCTGCGGCAGCAGGAACTCTGTTTGGGCCCTATATGTTATACAGCCCTGCGGCAGCAGGAACTCTGTTTGGGCCCTATGTGTTATACAGCCCCGCGGCAGCAGGAACTCTGTTTGGGCCCTATGTGTTATACAGCCCTGCGGCAGCAGGAACTCTGTTTGGGCCCTATGTGTTATACAGCCCCGCGGCAGCAGGAACTCTGTTTGGGCCCTATGTGTTATACAGCCCCGCGGCAGCAGGAACTCTGTTTGGGCCCTATATGTTATACAGCCCCACGGCAGCAGGAACTCTGTTTGGGCCCTATATGTTATACAGCCCTGCGGCAGCAGGAACTCTGTTTGGGCCCTATGTGTTATACAGCCCTGCGGCAGCAGGAACTCTGTTTGGGCCCTATGTGTTATACAGCCCTGCGGCAGCAGGAACTCTGTTTGGGCCCTATGTGTTATACAGCCCTGCGGCAGCAGGAACTCTGTTTGGGCCCTATGTGTTATACAGCCCTGCGGCAGCAGGAACTCTGTTTGGGCCCTATATGTTATACAGCCCCGCGGCAGCAGGAACTCTGTTTGGGCCCTATGTGTTATACAGCCCTGCGGCAGCAGGAACTCTGTTTGGGCCCTATGTGTTATACAGCCCTGCGGCAGCAGGAACTCTGTTTGGACCCTATATGTTATACAGCCCCGCGGCAGCAGGAACTCTGTTTGGGCCCTATATGTTATACAGCCCCGCGGCAGCAGGAACTCTGTTTGGACCCTATGTGTTATACAGCCCCGCGGCAGCAGGAACTCTGTTTGGGCCCTATGTGTTATACAGCCCCGCGGCAGCAGGAACTCTGTTTGGGCCCTATGTGTTATACAGCCCTGCGGCAGCAGGAACTCTGTTTGGGCCCTATGTGTTATACAGCCCCGCGGCAGCAGGAACTCTGTTTGGGCCCTATGTGTTATACAGCCCCGCGGCAGCAGGAACTGCACAACAGCACTAGCTCTCTCTTGCTGGTTCTCACCCAGGCCTAGAAATGAAGGCAAAGAGAAAGAATTAACTCCTTGAGAAGAAATAACTCTAAAGAAGGAATTTCGTTGATCTCTGTACTTAATACAGTCCATCAGGACATGCTGCACTGACTCCACCCCCCCCCCACATTCACATACGCCAGAAGCGGCCAAAAGAGGACGTTTGGTCGTCATCTGTTTGATACAGGCTGTGTGTGTGTGGTTATAAAATATAGCAAGGTCATGTATTAGTCACCACGTCTTCTTTTAACATGCATCTCGCAGTCAAGTTCACTGCAGACTCAAACATAATATTTGAGACAGACTCAAAAATAAATGTATAAAATACTGTGGCGACCCTAGTATCGGGCTCATTGGTCGGCCGGGCTGTCACTCTGCTCTCTCCACCAACCCGGGGCTGGCACGTGACGCTGTTGTTCGCGCGAGCCTGTGGGTTGGTGGAGGGGAGGGACACGGGCTGAGCGACTGAGGAGAGGAGTTCAGTCTATGAATGTACTGCAGAGGTGACGGTGCACCCAATCAATGTTCTAACACCAATATAACATACATGACGAAGATGTTCTGAACATGGTAATGGGAGCACACAATAATACACGTAGCTGTGTGGTTATATATATATATATATATATATATATATATATATATATATATATATATATATATATATATATATATATATAAAGAAGAACAAAGTCACGTGTAACAATAGTATTGTGGGTTCCTAGGTGGAGGTTCCGGGGACCACTATAAGGGTAACACGGACGTTGAGGAAGGGGCTCGCGATGCATGAAGTGGATGAAGCCTGTTGACGGTTGTCCGTGTAGCAGGGTGGATTATCCCTGCTTCGTGGGAACAGGTGGGCCCAATCACTGGGTAGCGAGACACAGTAGAGCTCTGTCTGACTGCACCTCCGTCTTTGAGTCTGGAGCTTCAACTGGAGGCTGGCAGTGTGAGTGGATGGGGCCCGGGATTTACCAACCTGGTCTGGTACTCTGGTCTTCCTCCCCTGCAGCAGGGCGGTCAGCAGTACTCCCCAACACGCTCTCACCTTCCCCAATTACTCCTTTAACCCTCCCACACCTAGTGACTGAATTGTAAATAAATAACTTGGTTCCCCCCGCAAGCAGTACCCTCCCTCAGTGACACTAGAAACCTTACAATAAAAAGGGAAAGGTGGAGTAGGAAGGGGTTAATTATAGTAGCGTTACCCCACACCAAAATAGTTGAGACTGTGCACAGTAATGGACACGCACACAGAATCCCATCTAATGTTTTTATGTTAATTGGTACGGTTGAATACAAAAGCTTAATAGGAGTGGTCCAACGGAATGAAATCCTACTACTGCTCAATTGTAACTCAATACCTTATGTACCCGTATATTCTACACACACCTCTGTGTTAGCACCAGGAATAATATACTTTAATGTATTCGACTCATCGCCCACGTCTGGGTCAGTACCAGGTATAATACCTCTATCAGGCTTTAATTATATGGTAGGAATAATACCTCAGGTCTGGAACCTCCCCACTGGGAAAGGGTTGATTAGATGGGAAATTATTATCAAAGAACCAACAAGTTATCACACTCAAAGGAAATCAAAAATGTGGGCCCACTGTATCAAAACAAAAGTCCTATACTAATGCCGGCATATAATGTGTATGGGGTACCCCTATGAACTGGATTTAGCAAGGTTTAGCTTCGCCCGTAGGCCGCACCACACTGTGTACTGTGCAATAAGATCCGGAGCACTGACGCTCTATTGTACTCAACCAAGATGGCGTCCTCGCCGCGCCACCACTGTTCGGGGTAGCAAGATGGCGTTGACCGCTCTCGTCGCGGGCGCGAGCAAGCGGGGCTGGAGCAGGGGGGCAGTATCGGGCTGAGAGCGCGTGCTGGATGATGGCGACCTCTGCTGGATGGGAAGAACTCCCGTGATGGCCTGAAGACAGCCGGTGCAGGGCAGACATCGAACGCCGGCGAAGACTGATTGTTGACGGCCGGTGCTGGGTAGACACGCGGCTCTACTCTTGCCCTACTTACACTGAAGCTATTCCTGCTAGACGCAATATATAATGACGCAGGGTGTCTCTAAACACCGGTCTTCTTCAAGCCACGCTGGCGGGGCGCCTCACTAGAGGGAATATCTTTAACTTAAGCCTGTAGTGATTGTTAATTGTACATAATTCACCCACGGAACTATTGTTAGGAACAAGAGTTCCGCCCGAACATTATATGAGGTGGCACTTCCTGCCACCACACACGAGTGGACTGCACGCAACGTAGCAGTAGCATGTTGTATTTGTGTACCCAATAAATGCTGTTCGCTCTACCTCGAGCTACCGTCTCCGTCTCCCATCTCTCGGCACTACACTGGTGACCCCGACATTGGTCTCGCTGAAGTATCAGGGACCGAACCGAACATGGCAAACGATGCCGTTATTATTCGATTGCCGGAGTTTTGGGAGCATTCTGCGGCGGCGTGGGTTCGCGCAAACAGAGGCGCAGTTCGCCCTACGAGGGGTTGACGACGACGCCGCGCGATATTACCACGTCGTCTTGAGCCTCGGGAGCACTACAGCGGCGAGGACGGTAGGCTTCATAACAGCTCCGCCTGCACGGAATAAATATGAGGCGTTTAAGACGCACCTACTCAGAATATTCGAGTTGTCACAGTCAGAGCGGGCCCGACGTTTGCTGGCTATACGAGGCTTGGGGGACAGCAAGCCTTCGGAGCACATGGAGATGATGTTAAACCTGCTGGGTGCAGAACGGCCTGATTTCCTGTTTATCGAGCTGTTTCTCAGGCACATGCCGCCACACGTGCAGACGGCACTTGCCAATACAGCGACTGCTGATCCCCGTGCTTTAGCAGAGGAGGCTGACCGCTTCTACCTGGCCACTCGACACTTTGCCCCAGGGCTAATAGCCTCGACATGCGGTTACACGCCGCAGGGGGGAGGGGCGAGGAAGATCAGGAGCAGCGCTGCCGCAGGCCTGTGTTATTACCACGCACGTTTCGGCGCGAGGGCGACAAGATGCCGTTCCCCTTGCACTTTCGGCATAACGCATAAACGCAGACACCTGCGCCCAGTAGCAGCGGTGAGCGCAGGTATGTCGAACCGGCTGCTTTTCATTAGAGACACACTCTCCGGTTGCAAATTCCTCTGCGACACCGGAGCTCAGAGGAGCGTCCTGCCAGCTACAAAAGAGGACACCGCCGGCGATGATAGAGGTCCACGCCTGACGACCGCCAACGATACCCCTATCCGCACCTACGGTACAAGGACCGTGGAACTGTGTTTTGGGGGCCAGCGGTTCACGTGGGACTGCATCACGGCCGACATTTCGTTCCCACTACTTGGGGCAGATTTCCTGGGTGCACACGGTCTCCTCGTGGACATTAGACATGGCCGCCTAATAAATGCACAGACACGGGCTTCGTTGGCATGTGTCCGCGATGAGGCGACATACGGCGGCCTTCTTACAGCTTTCACCGACCACGAACCCCTCACGACGTCTGAGTCAAAGGTAGCGGAGCCATGGTCGGCACGACAAGAGCTCACGTACGATTCCGAGGGCGCCGCGGGACACGTCGCCGAGAAGCCCAATGTCGTCATCGGAGCTGTACAGCCGGACCTCGACTACGTCGACAGGGGCTCGGAACAGGCCTCCGACCACGACATCCAGGCCCTCGGGACTGCAGATTCCAGTCTACGCCTGGAGGACGTCGCGATTGGTCACTCGGGTCCGACGCTGCTGAATGACCTATCCACCGGACACCCTAGCCCACAGGCCCCTGAGGACTGGCGAAGGCTCGCCTTTGAGGTGGGGTACAACCACCACAGGGTTGAACCCGCCCACGTGGACATTTCCCAGCCCGTAGAGCTGGCCCTCTCCCCCCGCCGAGGCCGTCCGCCGCTAGCCCGGGACCCGCCAACGACGGAGCCGCCGTTGGCCTCGTCGACGTCTGTGCCCCCGGGTGTCGGGGAGGAGACGGGCGCTTGCGCCGCCCCTACCTCCCCGCCCCTGGCTTTCCGCACTCACCATGGCCGGTTCATGCCCCCGGGCGCCGTGGAGGGCGCAATCGCTTGCACCGCGCCCCGGGTTGTCCGCTCACGCCGCGGCCGGGTTGTGGTCTCTCCCCGCCGTGGAGATTTTGACCATGGTTGAATTCTGGGGGGGCTTGTGTAGTGATTGTTAATTGTACATAATTCACCCACGGAACTATTGTTAGGAACAAGAGTTCCGCCCGAACATTATATGAGGTGGCACTTCCTGCCACCACACACGAGTGGACTGCACGCAACGTAGCAGTAGCATGTTGTATTTGTGTACCCAATAAATGCTGTTCGCTCTACCTCGAGCTACCGTCTCCGTCTCCCATCTCTCGGCACTACAAGCCACACTTGGCTATACCGCATTTCTTCTAGGATAACTCGTTGTATCGCTAGGGTTATTCAGTGGGAAAACATGCAACACGCTACTACATTTAACTTTCTAGGATAACCCGTAATATACTCAAGTTCAATACGTTCACCCGTGTGGTCCTACACGGGGCTCTGTCTAGACATGACCGATCACATCCAAGTCCAATGTCGAAGAGGCTGGTTCCTCACACGTCCGTCTCAGTTGACTTGCTTCCTCCTCCGTCACTCTCGTATGCTCTCTGCCTGCCACCGGTGCCCCCTGCTGGAACCACATACTAGCCCCACAGGGAAACACTGGCTGGAAGAATATGATCGAGGGTTATTGTTTATAATCCATATTCCAGCCGGTATGAGAAGGAGAAACCTGCGTCATTGATCAAGGGGATATTTAATGGAAACTAGTTAATACGTCTTGATGTACCAGGGGAGATAAAAGGCAAGTCAGCACTTCTGACTAATTTTCAGGGTGCTACATCGGGATAAAACAAAGATACAAGTAAGTGATCTACAGATGCTTTCATCGTCCATTCTGTAAGTTAGCGAACGGAACAGAATGAAACAGCATCTCTCCGTGTTCTTCTTGTAACATGCTGCCTAACGTGAGGGGAACCAAACGTGAACATGTAACGGCAGCCACTCAGAGATAACATGGTGAAGCTAACATGCAAGAGAAACACACGGCCAGTTGCTAGTTTGCTCAACTTGTGAAAACTCACGTTACAAGTCAAATGCACCACGTTAAATGAGGTAATACATCAATCACAATATTACAAATAATAAATACATGTGCCCAAATAAATCAAAGTTAGAACTTTGAATGTTTGTTATAATCATGCTGTTTTAGAAGCGCAGTGCAGACTGAGACTGACGACGAGAGAACTATCCTACATGTCTGATCAGTACATAGAACTATCCTACATGTCTGTGATCAGTACATAGAACTATCCTACATGTCTGATCAGTACATAGAACTATCCTACATGTCTGATCAGTACATAGAACTATCCTACATGTCTGTGATCAGTACATAGAACTATCCTACATGTCTGTGATCAGTACATAGAACTATCCTATATGTCTGATCAGTACATAGAACTATCCTACATGTCTGATCAGTACATAGAACTATCCTACATGTCTGTGATCAGTACATAGAACTATCCTACATGTCTGATCAGTACATATAACTATCCTACGTGTCTGTGATCAGTACATAAAACTATCCTACATGTCTGATCAGTACATATAACTATCCTACATGTCTGATCAGTACATATAACTATCCTACATGTCTGATCAGTACATAGAACTATCCTACATGTCTGATCAGTACATAGAACTATCCTACATGTCTGTGATCAGTACATATAACTATCCTACATGTCTGATCAGTACATAGAACTATCCTACATGTCTGTGATCAGTACATAGAACTATCCTACATGTCTGATCAGTACATATAACTATCCTACATGTCTGATCAGTACATAGAACTATCCTACATGTCTGTGATCAGTACATAGAACTATCCTACATGTCTGTGATCAGTACATAGAACTATCCTACATGTCTGATCAGTACATAGAACTATCCTACATGTCTGTGATCAGTATATAGAACTATCCTACATGTCTGATCAGTACATAGAACTATTCTACATGTCTGTGATCAGTACATAGAACTATCCTACATGTCTGAACAGTACATAGAACTATCCTACATGTCTGTGATCAGTACATATAACTATCCTACATGTCTGTGATCAGTACATAGAACTATTCTACAGGTCTGATCAGTACATAGAACTATCCTACATGTCAGTGATCAGTACATATAACTATCCTACATGTCTGTGATCAGTACATAGAACTATTCTACATGTCTGATCAGCACATAGAACTATCCTACATGTCAGTGCTCAGTACATAGGAGGGGTTGGGGGGGAAACACTGTACAACTGTACAAGCAAAACTGTACATTGGAACATTGACAACCATACTAGTTAATTTACTGTACATTGGAGGGGTTGGGGGGGAAACACTGTACAAACAAGCAAGACTGTACATTGGAATATTGACAACCATACTAGGTAATTTACTGTACATTGGAGGGGGTTGGGTTAGGACATTTACAGGGGCCAGTTTTGAATTGCAGTCTCCCGTAGGTGTTCTTTGAGAGTGGTTTTGAAAGTGGGTAGTGATTCACATTCCTTTACTGCTTTGGGTAGGGCGTTCCAGAGCTAGGTTTTGAGAGCTAGGAGGCTACCTTAGAAGAGACTCAGAGTGAGGCGGTCAGGTGGCGTAGCGGAGATTGCGTTAGTCACCAACACCGGAGACGCTGGATTCGCCTGTTCGAATCCAGCTCACAGCTCCGGCGTTGTCACCAGCTTGGCTGGCCGTTCACACTAATACAATTGGCAGTATTAGAGGGTGGGAAAGCTGGCGGGGTGGGTCCGGGTCGTTGTAAACAGCGACTCCTACAGTTCGGTCGGGGCGCCTGCTCAGCGCGGATAGGATCTAAGGGGGGTAGTGTGATCCTTCCACACGTTACACCCTCTCAGTGAGAGTCCGCGCTGCCAGGTGAAAAGAAGCGGTTGATTGGCTGGACGTGTGTCGGAGGAAGCACGTGGTAGCCTCCACTCTCCCAGATGATCTGACTGTGGGGGGTAAGTGCGCAGCGACCAGGAAGGGATTGGGAATTGGCATACGACTAACATTGGGATGGGAGAAAATCGGAGGAAAATGGAGGGGGAAAAAGATCAAAAAAAAAAAAGAAAAAAAAAATCTTTGTCTGATGTCCGGTTTCCGACTCTGACTGACTGGGGCCTATTTGTAAGAAAGTTCAGCACCCAGTCACAGAGAGCCGGTGTCAGACCCACAGTGAGGAGTTTAGCAGAGAGTTTGTGTGGGATGACTGTGTTAAATGCAGAGCTATAGTCAATGAATAATAGTCTGGCATATGTGTCCTTGCCCTCTAAGTGGGTGAGGGTGGTGTGGATGACGGTGTTGACTGCATCCTCAGTGGACCGGTTCTGACGGTAGGCAAACTGCAGAGGGTCCAGTGTGTCTGGGATGGTTTTCTTGATGTGTGACATGACTATCCTCTCGAAACACTTCATCACTATTGGGGTGAGTGCAATGGGACGATAGTCATTCAGACAGGTTACAGTGTTTTTGCCCATGTCGCGTTAAAGACAGAAAAATAACGTTACCTTAGCGTAAGCTAACAAGCTAATCCTGATCAGAGCGATAGACGGAGAGAACAGCAGAGGGGACTGGGGAAGGGGACTGCGGTCAAGCCAGCCTGCAATTCGGATATCACAGTCAAGTGGTCCACCCGTTTATTTTCGTTTGCGCATACACTTGCCTTATTACGGTAAAAAGGTATTTAGTTCATGCTAACGTTACCTTAAGCCAGTTGCCCGTTGCCATCCTGTTTCCCCTTCACCCCTTTGTATCTTATACGATTTAGCAAGAGATGTTATGTTCAGTTACAAATGAATATTTCATATCGTATACACAACGTGTGACATGAAGCACTACATTCAGAAAGGGGAAAAAAAGCCCTCGGAAACGTTCAGTATTCTGATGTGGCATTTCAAAATAAAAGCCCTTGAAAATGTTACTTTCAGATTATAATTTAAAGGAAAGCACCCAAAGTTCAAGACCGATTCCACTTCAGAGTTGTAATGGAACACCTCAGAGTGTCACCCAGAAACTTTCAGTACATTCTGATGTGGAATTTCAAAATAAAAGCCATCGAAAATGTTATATAAATTTACCTCAACTTTCAGATTATAATTTAAAGGAAAGCACCCAAAGTTCAAGGCCAATTCCACTTCAGAGTTGTAATGGAACACCTCAGAGTGTCACCCAGAAACTTTCAGTACATTCTGATGTGGCATTCTGAGGTAACATTTTCGAGGGCTTTTATTTTGAAATGCCACATCAGAATGTACTGAAAGTTTTTGGGTGACACTCTGAGGTGTTCCATTACAACTCTGAAGTGGAATCGGTCTTGAACTTTGGGTGCTTTCCTTTAAATTATAATCTGAAAGTAACATTTTCAAGGGCTTTTATTTTGAAATGCCACATCAGAATGTACTGAACATTTCTGGGTGACACTCTGCGGTGTTCTCTTACAACTCTGAAGTGGAATCGGTCTTGCATTTTGGGTTCTTTCCTTTAAATTATAATCTGAAAGTTGAGGTAAATTTATATAACATTTTCGAGGGCTTTTATTTTGAAATACCACATCAGAATACTGAACGTTTCCGAGGGCTTTTTTTTTCCCTTTCTCAATGTAGTGCTTCATGTCACACTCGTCGTGTATACGATATGAAATATTAATTTGTAACTGAACATAACATCTCTTGCTAAATCGTATGAGATACAAAGGGGTGAAGGGGAAACAGGATGGCAACTGTCTGTACACAGGAAGGCATTAAGGAAAAGGTAACGTTAGCATGAACTAAAAACCCTTTTACCGTAATAAGGCAAGTGTATGTGCAAACGAAAATAAACGGGTGGACCACTTGACTGTGATATCCGAATTGCAGGCTGGCTTGACCCCAGTGGAAGGGGGCAGGCATTCTCCCTGTGTGTGTGTGTGCGTGTGCGTTTGGAAAGACCAGATGAAGTATAGTATATTTTAGGGCTGGGCGATAAAACAATAACGATAACTATCGCAATAAATTATTTCCTCGAAATAAACATGAAACGTGGTCGCGAAGTTTCGATATATCGATTTTCCAAGCTTGGATATGAGCACACGCACTAACAACCAATCAGTGAAGGAGATGGCCGACAGTGAGGGAGACCCGCGGTGCACCTCTGGGTAGAGAGGTAGGACTCTAGTAGTCAACAAGGCTTGCTAGGATAATTAGCTTGCATGCCGCTATTTTATAGTTTACGTGCGGAGTGGGTGTGTGGCGTGAATTCTGAGGCCACGGTTAGAGTAGTGTGGGGTATGCGGTGGACGTCGTTGCAATGTATTGGGGCGGAACGGAGTATTTTAGGGTAATAGTTAGTACATTGTCATGGGATACACTGCTTGCTCTGGCTAACTGCTAACGTGCGCGGACTGATGACGACATCAACTCGAGACATTCGCAGCAGCAAAACAAGTCTATTAATAGCCCGTCCATCGGCGCCGGGCATAAGAAGTTAATTAAACTTGACAGAAATTATATCGACGATAATTATCGATATCGAGTTATATGAAAATAATTTTATAATTTTATTGCGATAACGTTTTTGGCCATATCGCCCAGCCCTAGTATATTTATAGTAAATGTACTGAGTATGGACAGATAATGTTGATATTTAAACAAAAAAAAATACAATACATAATAAATGTATTCATGATCATCATGCAACATAAAACAATTGCAGGAACGGTTTGGGAGAAGAAGTGGTTTTAGGTTGCGTGTTGTGAGTTCCAAAAAAAATTACTTAAAGTTTAAAGCTCAATATATCAAAACGTGGCACTTTACAGTGAACAGGAGGTCTATTTGTATTAAAAACAATAGATTGTTTTGCATTTAAATGTCTGGAAGAGCTCAAAAATAAAAATGTCAAATGATATTTCCGTTGCCTTTTTTGAGTAACATCTAAATGTTACTGATTGTGTTAAATGGTTATATAATATCGTCTCATATCGATTGCAGGCACCTGAATCGTATCGTATCTTGGCAGACTTTGTGATATCGGCAAATATCGTATCGTTGTCCAAAGAATTGATATTGTATCGTATCGTGATGAAACTGGTGATTCCCACCTCTAACTAGGTCTACACTATACTTTTACTGCATTACAGTACTGTTATATTGTCGTTTTTTTATCAATAAAAACAAATATTACATACCGGTATATATTGTTGGTGCTCCTTACATTTTGGTGGGTGTTCTTAAGCTGGTGCTACCAAGTAAAAAAAATTATTTCGAGCCCTGTAAAATGTATCTGCATATGAAATATTCAATCTAAAAAGATAATTAAGAAGCGATACAAAAAACATATAATACACCCAATCAATGAACAAATAAAAACATATAAGTCAACATAGTAGGAGCAGAGAGGACGGTCAATGGGCTCTGTTGATGAGTCTGATGGCTTGTAGGAGAAAACCTCAGCCGGTTGGCTGTGTGGCTGCGGTAGCGCTTTCCAGACCACATCTGTTGGAACAGTTCATGGTTGGGGTGATTGAAGTCCTTGATTTTATTCTGGCTTTTTTGACGTACCGGCTCTCATAGTTATCCTGTATGGAGGGCAGCTCACATCCACAGAATTTTTGGGCTGTCCTCACGACTCTGCTCAGCGCTTTGAGGTAGGGCTGGGCGATATATCGAGTACACTCAATGTATCACGGCTTGTTCTACATGAGATGTAGTAAGTTACTATATCGTGAACCACCACAGCTGGACCAGGAGCAGAGCTGTTTGGACTGCATGGAAACAAGTATGGAAATGTTGACTTTAATCTGTAAACATTATGACTTTATAAGTGTTGACTTTAACCTCTTAAGCCAGACTCTCTAAATTCGCCTAAAAGTAAAAGGAAGATTGCTCCACTTCTACAAGCCTGGTGGTACTAAATCCAGATTGAACTCTTCCATTGGAAAGAGGAGATTTGGCCCGATCCATAGATGTATGACTTGGCCATAATAAGGTAATTTATAGGCCTGATATTCTATAGTTATAAAAAAAAGTTACAGTCCAAGGCAGCTCTACAAATTTTAAAAAGCCTTTATTTAATGGCTCACATTATCTAGATAATTTAAAAGAAACCAACATGTTTCGGCCTACATAGGGCCTTCATCAGGGTATAGATAACTAAGACCAAACAAAACTCTGACTAATATAGAGAATCCAGGGCCCTCATTTATCAATGGTGCGTACGCACAGATATGTGCGTAACCCGTGTGTACGATCATTTCTAAGCAAAGTGTGTGACTTATCAATTTGAACGTGTGCTTGACTTTGTGCGTATATTTACGCACAGCTCCGACCGTGCGTATCTGGCGCCAGGTGGTAGAATATTATTATTGCAACGCGGAAATAAGCTTCCGTGCATTACTTCCAACACTGGCGCGTGTTCTGTATGACCCGTAATTCATTATAGTTCATTGTAAAATAGCGACAGTAGTGTAATTATAACGTGCTCACGCGCGAACAAGAGGTTTGCCTGCAGACTCAAAACACCCACCTCCAAACGCGATTAAATATTGTTTCAAATTAAATGCGAAATACTATTATTTTGTGTCATGTTTCCAAATAAGATTTGGTCACAACGAAATGCTTTCTACTTCAATTTGTTGGTTAGAATTAGGGATGCCCCGATCGATCGGCCAGCGATCGGTATCGGCCGATATTCAGTATAAATATGAGATCGGTGAATTCCGATAATGCTTTATTCAAAATAGATTGTATGCCTCTACAAATCATATGCAGGTAGAAAATGTACGGAAAATCCATCGCATAACTCCCATAACACGCTTCGCTCGGCTTAGTCCACTTCTCCATTGCCATTGTTGGGCGAGGTGGGTGGAATTTTGGGGCTGTGGGCAGAATACGGGTCATATGAACACCCACAATATAGTGTTCTTCCCCCTTCCTACTGTATAAGAAAGAATTAAAAACGCATTGCAACGAGAACGAGAACGAGTTTATGTGTATTACAAAACCCTTGCAATAAATGTGTCTTAAATGAATGAAAAGCATACATGCTCTGGAGACAGGTAGCATGTATTGTGTGGGTGATATATGGCTTGTATTCTGCTTGCAGCTTTGAGGTTCCACTTATTTCGTTTTGTGTCAAAGCCTTTTGAATATAAGTTGAGTTCTAACAAAGAACGTATTACATGCTGGGTAGGCTGATAGAGTCAACTGTAAATAAAATAGCCCATAACATTATAAAGGATAGGCTATAGCAGGGGTTCCCTTTCCGAAAAGTTAAAAAAAAAGTTAAAAAAAAATCTTATTTTTTTCTGTATCTCACTTGAATCGATACTCGGTAGTACCGACGTGTTTCGGTTCGGTACCTCAAAAGTACCGAATTCGGTACCCATCCCTAGTCGTTGATATCTGACATCACTGTGTACAAGTCCGCCAGCCTGTCGCGTATTTCTCCCATAACACGCGTTGTGTCTTCTTGGTTCGACAGTGCGTTAAATTATTTGCTTAGACCTCCGTGAACAATCTCCCTCTCAGTGAAGTTTCTCAGAGTTCGCTCGGGTTAGTCCATTATTTCACATCCCATGGGGGTGTTTCATTACCAAATATGGATAATCATGCACGAGCATTGACGGTAAGAACAAATGGTATTTATCAACACGGAGGAGCGTAGGACCCGTGTACGCACGGTTTATAAATCCCGATTTTTCTGTGCGTACACACATTCTAACGGAAATAGAACACTTTCTACGCATTGTTGATAAATGAGGGCCCAGGACTCTGGGAGAGTCTAATGGAACTATCTCAAACCCTGCCCTCTTTTCTTGATCCTCCAATCACAACTGTCGCTTACCTCGGACAATGAGAGACAGCTGGTGCTAAACGAATGGAGGCACATAGTTAGAAGGGGTCAGCAAAGACACAATCCACTTAATGGTAGGCTATGTCAAAAAAAGGAATATACAATAATACTAAATATATATAAAATAAAAGATGAATACATTATATATGTGTATATATACACACTCAAAGTATTGAATCAACATAAGGAAATTAGTCAAATCAAACATAGAATAGAAAAAAATAATAAAGAAAATATCAAAAATATCAATGTAAGAGCAATGAGCAATGCAAAAAAAATACAAAAAATACTATATAATAAAGTAACCTACTTAGCCTATAGAAATGACACCATGTCTATGGAGTCATTTAAACCTGGGAATGAGGTGGCCTGTAGTCTATCAATGAGCAATACAAAAATAATAATGAACAATGCAAAAATTACACAAATACTAAATAATAAAGTAACCTACTTAGCCTATAGAAATGACACCATGTCTATGGAGTCATTTAAAACCTGGGAGTGAGGTGGCCTGTAGTCTATCGATCCATCGGCTTTCTTTCTGGTTTAATGTTCTCTGTCTATCTCCTCCCCTAGAAGTGAGCAGAACACTGTCGATGCCGATAGCTGTAAACAAAACAGGCACTTTGGTGAGCATCTTGAAGATGTTTAGCCATCGCATAATCCATATTGTTTTAATGGCATATTTATGATCAGCCAGTCGATCAAGTAGGAGGCGTTTCGTACGACCAACATAAAAAGAGTCACATTTAGAACAGGACAGTATATAAATAACATGTGTAGTTTGACAATTAATGAAGCTGTTAGATGTATATGTCTGTTTGGTAACTGGGTGGGTAAACCCTTTGCCTCATTACTTTTACCAAATGGTTCGTGCGTTTTGCGAATCTGATTGGCCACTGACGTTTCTGGTCATGTGACATGTGCGCCCAATCGTGTGACGGCAAGTTCTTTGGACGGTTAAGCTTACAGTAGGCGCTCTTTCGAAGTTGGTTAAGGTTAGAGTTTGTCTTAGAGCATGGCGATAGAACGCCAGCCCTGATTCCAAACTCTAACCTTAACCAACTGCGAAAGACTCGCCTAAGCTTAACCAGTGATAAACTAGGCGTTAGGTCGTTTGCAGGCTGTTCGACGTGGAAATGGGCTAAGATACTGCTTGTCATGCGATTGGGCGCACATGTCACATGACCAGAAACGTGCGTGGCCAATCAGAGCGCAAAACGGGAATGCGGAAACACAAACCGTTTGGTAAAAGCATAGACGCAAACCATTTAGATCTTTCCACCACACCACATTGTTTGCAGTGACCACATCTATAAGTTCCTATAGGAGGCTTGGGTAACCATGTAGATTTGACATCAGCCAGTAGATGGCTTCGTACTAATTTATCTCCGAGATTGGCGGCTCTCCGTACAGAGGGGGGGGGTCAGGGAATATGTTAGACAGGGCCTCATCACATTCTATATTCATATTCCAAATTGCATGCACAATCAGTACTGTATCTACAAAAAAACCTGTAAATCATCTTCCTTTTATTCACGTCTGGTCAATGTTAGCATGGTGTTATTCACCTTCAAAGTGAATTAAACATTTTTATAAAATAATGTATATTCTCCTTTGGTTCATTACAATTTACTCGAGCATAGTAACAGACACAATATTTCTGCCACTGGGAATACATTCCCTGAGGTCCATCTATGTCCCTAGATACCAGGAATATGCAAATGTCCTTGTAGAAGTGGAGCAATCTTCCATTTACTTGGGTATGTACTTTTAGGCAGATTTTCTGAAAATATGGCTACGGCTTAAGAGGTTAATTCATACGGATTGTATTAATTGGAAATGAATGAATAATGTATATTTAATATCAGATTAATAATCTGAAATAAATGTTGTACTCTGGCTTAAAGATTCAAGAACAGACAGTTTGCTGTACAATGCAAATCTTACTTTCAGGATTCGTATGGGTGCTGGAAATCCTTGAAAATCTGAGAACAGCGCACGCGTGTGCGCGTGCGTCTGTGTGTGTGTGTGTGTGTGTGTGGCCAACATGCCGGGAGGCTGTCGTTTTAATGAGCTCTGGCTTGGAGATATCAAATATAATTTATGGTTAAAAAGAGGAGAACATCCCAGAGTAGCCGTGTGCAAAATATTTTGAAGTGAGCGTGGAGTGGGCTTTAAAATGGGTCAGAGTGACTCCGGAGCGAGAGCTCTCCTCCGAGCCGCTCCCAGCCGCTCAGTGCACACGATCACACAGTGGTTTAAACTGATGTAATATACATGTAGTACAATGCCAAAGCAATAGGTGGCGATGTAGTTCAAACATGAAGGCGTCACTAGTCACTACACATCCTGCTAAGTCAAAACAGAAATCCGCCATCTTTAAATCACCTCGGGAAGTATTTAGACTTTACAAAGAGGGGGTCTTGATGCCTTTTGAGGAACTATCAATAAAATACAGCATCCCAAGGAAGCATTTTTTTAAATACTTGCAACTGAGAAGTTTAATTTCCTCTCTGCAAAACCAATCACTGGCAATTCCTACACTTTCATCTTTAGAAAGAATTATCACCAAGAACTGCAATAGCAAAGGCCTGTTATCAATGTTCTATAACTGGCTTGTATCTGGTTCAGATGAGACGTCATTATCTAGATTGGAGTCATGGAGGCTGGACTTGGGAGAGGAGATCTCAAACGAGGACTGGAACAGAGCATGCGAGGAGGCTCAGACACAAACAGCCTAAAACTACTTCAATACAAATGGCTGATGCAGACTTATATAACCCCTGTCAAACTGAATAAATACAACAGCAACACACCAGATAGGTGCTTTAAATGTACCGAGGATCGGGGAACTTTTATACATTGTATTTGGGAATGTGACAAAATCAAGAAGTTCTGGGGGGAGGTGGTGAATAAAATCAAAGATATCCTGTCAGTGAATATCCCACTAGACTCCAAAATGATATTGCTACATTTATATCCAATAAATCTGAACCTGAGAACCAAACAATTTAAATGTATTGATTTTGCTATACTACAGGCAAAAAGAACAATAGCTTTCAATTGGAAGAAAATAGACGCACCCACAATCGGTGCTTGGATTAAGAACATGGCACAATGCATGTCTATGGAGAGAATAACATATATCCTCAGGAACAATATAGAGGTTTACGAGGATTATGGAAACCATTTAATGAATATCTGAAAAGGGAAGATATAGGAGGGCTGCTATAGGATGAGTCCCCCCGCTCTCTCCCGTGGTCAGCCGTGACCCGGACCCCGGGAGAGACCGGAGGCACGCCAGTGAAGGTGTTGTAAAGATGTCATTTATTTAAATTTTTTATTTATTTTTATTTTTATTTACATTTTCTTTTCTTCTTTTCAATTATTTATATTTGTGTACGAGTTATTCTAATGGAGGTACCAATGAATGTACGTACTATTTCTGTATGACAACAGTAAAAACAAACTCAAAGATGCTAAGAGAGAGAAAAGGGGAGGGGGGAGGGGGTATGTGGGTATACGTATAATCTTGTGGAGAAAAGGAATTAAGAATAACTGACGACAATGAAAACCTGAAATGTGTACTGTAAAACCCAATAAAAATATTGTACTAAAAAAATGAAATACAGGTGTGCTTCAAGTGCAGACTTCCAGCTTTAATTACATCTAACTCCGGTGAACAGTGTAGGAATTACAACAGTTGCCCCAACTCAAGTAAAAAAGGTAATTGGTCAAGCTAACAATCCATAAGTATTTCAGCTATCCATAGTTACCTTGTTTAGTTTGGAGAACCTCAAGTCTCACTCTGTTTGTTTACATTTTCACCTCCTGACAACATCTGATCAACCTCCAAGTTGTGATTGACAGCGTGATGAGGCATGATTGAGATTTTCTGGTTTTGTAGCCAAACAATAATTGATCGATTGTGTTTCTACTTTCAGTTGCAGAGTTTCACTTAATAGTGAAAAGTTATCTACTGCATCTTTGTTTGTTATTCATATTATTATTCTGCCTCCCTCCAGACCCCCCACAGCTCCCTGTCTGTGAAGAGGAGGTTCCCCCTGACCAGCAGGAGAGGAGCCCCAGTCTGGTCCAGGAGGAGCCAGAGCTCCTACAGATGAAAGAGGAACAGGAGGAACTCTGTCAGGAGGGAGAGGAGCTTCCTGTCTCTGTGAAGAGTGAACATGATGAAGAGAAACCTCAGTCCTCACAGCTCAGTCAAACCCAGGACACAGAGCCCCTCCAGATTAAAGAGGAACAGGAGGAACTCTGGAGCAGTCAGATTAAAGAGGAACAGGAGGAACTCTGGAGCAGTCAGATTAAAGAGGAACAGGAGGAACTCTGGAGCAGTCAGATTAAAGAGGAACAGGAGGAACTCTGGAGCAGTCAGGAGGGAGAGGAGCTTCCTGTCTCTGTGAAGAGTGAACATGATGAAGAGAAACCTCAGTCCTCACAGCTCAGCCAAACCCAGGACACAGAGCCCCTCCAGATGAAAGAGGAACAGGAGGAACTGTGTCAAGATCTAGAGGAGGCTGATGGCTCCAAGATGACCTTACAACCTATGAAATGTGAAAATGAAGGTGAGAACACTCTGTCCTCACAACTCAGCCAAAACCGGGACCCAGAGCAGATTAAAGATGAACTAGATCAAGGGCTGGAAGAAGCTGATCTCTCCAAGATCACAGTAGACCCAGTGAAATGTGAAGATGGTCAAGAGAACGCTCTGTCCTTCCAGCCTCTTCAAACCCAAAGGGAGAAAAACAGAGAAGCATACTCTTTACCCAGCACCTCAACTGAACACATGAAAACAGAACCTGAAGGAGAGGACTGTGGAGTAGCAGAACTAACCAGTAACTTAGATCCAGCTGGTGATTTAGAACCAACTAGAGATAGCCAGCCTCTCTCTTCAGACTGTTCTCTAACTGAGACTGATGACAGTGATGATGACCGTTCTGGAGCTGAGACTGATGACTGTGATGAATGGAAGGAGAGTGGAGGTCCAGGTTTGATGGCAGTAAAACAAAAGAAGACACAGAAAATACAAACGTTGTCTAACAGGCCTGGATTCAGCAAGAAGAGAGATCTGAAGATACACGTAAAAGATCATACCGGAGTGAAACCATTTAGCTGTTCAGTTTGTGAGAAAGGGTTCAGTAGGAAGGAAAATCTGAAGTGCCACATGAAAACACATACTGGAGAGAAACCTTTTGTTTGTTCAGTTTGTGGGAAAGGAATCCGTACAAAGGGAGAGCTGAAGACACACATGAGAACACATACTGGAGAGAAACCATTTAGCTGTTCAGTTTGTGGGAAAGGGTTCAATCAGCAAACAAGTCTGAAGACACACATGAGAACACATACTGGAGAGAAACCATTTAGCTGTTCAGTTTGTGGGAAAGGGTTCAATCAGCAAACAAGTCTGAAGACACACATGAGAACACATACTGGAGAGAAACCATTTAGCTGTTCAGTTTGTGAGAAAGGGTTCAGTAGGAAGGAAAATCTGAAGTGCCACATGAAAACACATACTGGAGAGAAACCATTTAGTTGTTCAGTTTGTGAGAAAGGGTTCAGTATGAAGGGAGATCTGAAGACACACATGATAACTCATACTGGAGAGAAACCATTTAGCTGTTCAGTTTGTGGGAAACAGTTCAATCGGCAAACACATCTGAAGAGCCACATGATAACTCATGCAGGAAAGAAACCATTTAGTTGTTCAGTTTGTGGGAAAGGGTTCAATGATAAATCAAATATGAAGAGACACACTAGAACTCATACAGGAAAGAAACCATTTGGTTGTTCAGTTTGTGGGAAAGGGTTCAATGATAAAGGAAATATGAAGAGACACACTAGAACTCATACAGGAAAGAAACCATTTGGTTGTTCTGTTTAAGCTGAGAGTAGACTTGAAAAGAATAAAGAGAACAGGTCCCCAAACACAGTTTGCAGTATATTAAATAGAAACCCCATGTACTTTTTTAGAAGAAGAACACACACATGCGAGATGGGCGACACACAGGAACACACACACATGCACTGATGAAATGTCTCTGCACTTTTCCCATCCCGTCGTCCTTCCCCCCCAAGGGCAGCCGGGAGCAGACATGGGCTGTGGCGTGGGCCGCGCCCGGGGACCAATCCAAGTGCTCCTGTCCATCTTCGTCAGGGACGCGACAGCGTTAGCCATCTGTTCTGCATGTTTTTCCTTTGGGTTTATCTTATCTGGAGGGGAAACCCTTGCGCGTACGGGCAGAACATGCAAATTCCACACAGAAAGGCCCGGGAGATACCCCACCTGGGTACCTGGCAACGCGGCAACCTGGTCCCCAAGTGGGAATCGAACCCAGGACCTTCTAGCTGTGAGGCGACAGTGTTAACCACTACACCACCTTGCTGCCCAAACATTCTGTTCCCATACTAAGCAGCATACTCAACAGGAACCCCATGTACTTATACTAAGTAGTATACTCAACAGGAACCCCATAGTATACTCAACAGGAATCCCATGTACTTATACTAAGTAGTATACTCAACAGGAACCCCATGTACTTATACTAAGTAGTATACTCAACAGGAACCCCATGTACTTATACTAAGTAGTATACTCAACAGGAACCCCATGTACCTATACTAAGTAGTATACTCAATAGGAACCCCATGTACTTATACTAAGCAGTATACACAATAGGAACCCCATGTACTTATACTAAGCAGTATACCCAATAGGAACCCCATGTACTTATACTAAGCAGTATACACAATAGGAACCCCATGTACTTATACTAAGCAGTATACACAATAGGAACCCCATGTACTTATACTAAGCAGTATACACAATAGGAACCCCATGTACTTATACTAAGTAGTATACTCAATAGGAACCCCATGTACTTATACTAAGTAGTATACTCAATAGGAACCCCATGTACTTATACTAAGCAGTATACACAATAGGAACCCCATGTACTTATACTAAGTAGTATACTCAATAGGAACCCCATGTACTTATACTAAGTAGTATACTCAATAGGAACCCCATGTACTTATACTAAGTAGTATACTCAATAGGAACCCCATGTACTTATACTAAGTAGTATACACAATAGGAACCCCATGTACTTATACTAAGTAGTATACCCAATAGGAACCCTGTGTACTTATACTAAGCAGTATACACAATAGGAACCCCATGTACTTATACTATGTAGTATACTCAATAGGAACCCCATGTACTTATACTAAGTAGTATACCCAATAGGAACCCCATGTACTTATACTATGTAGTATACTCAATAGGAATCCTTAGGAATTATTTTTGTTTTGTGACTGATTTCCGTTTATCTTCATTCATATCAAACACAAAGATTCTGTACCTCCTTTTTTGATTTAGTCAATAAAATATATCTCATGCTTGTTTTGACTCTTTCATTATGAGTGTTATAATTTAAAATGCTGTGTAGCCATTAGGACATGATATTTTACTTAAGTTAAAAGTAGAATACTCTACAGAAAATAGTTGCTAAATGAAATAAAAAGCTCTATAGACATTAATGTTGAGTTTTTCAAATGTTTTATTTTGGCACAAACACGGTGCCATTTAGCTCCATTGTATTGGAGTGACAGCGGACATCTCTACTGCAGATATGTCGTGCTCTAGTGGGCTTCGCTCATAAGTAGTTCAAGGTAGCAGTCAGAAGACTGAGGTGTGACAGCAACAGTGTATTCCTGACCACCTCAGAGCTGGTGGGTCACGTGCTTGAAGCTCTGATCCCTAGGAAGACTTCAGTGTTCAATGTTGAAAGACGGACACATCACATTGGACCTGGACTTCAATTTAAAAACAGAAATGGACTTCCATAATGTACTGTAGGTACATATTATGTTGTAGATTGTGGCTGCAATATTATCATTCATTGATCATTCTTCCACAGTAACAATTAGGGATTGGAAATGTAGCAGCCAGAATAGTGATTTTGTGTTCATGAAGTTTTTTTTTTGTTGATCCACTTTTTCTCCCATTTTCTATATTTTCTCCCATCCCAATTTCGTATCATCCAATTCAACCCTCCCCTGTCACGAGCGCTGTTTCTTGCCTCCCACAAGCCGGCTGCAATGTGGACTAAGTCATACATAGCACGAGTCCCCTCCGGTACTTGAGGTAACAGCAGTCGCATCTTTTCACCTGCGCAGCTCGATCTCTCAGTGGCGAGGAGTAACGCGTGGGAGGCTCACGCTGCCCCCGACACTTCCTGATTCTACTGCGCAGGCGCACCAACCGACCTGTAGGAGTCGCTGTCCACAACGCCCGATCCCCACCCTTCAGTTTCCCTCCCCGTAATACGGCCAATGTGTATTACTGTTGACGACCAGCTAAACTGAAAGCAATGTGGAGCGCTGGGATCGAACAGGCGATCCCAGCGTCTCCGCATTCGTGGCGAGCGCCTTGCCCACTACGCCACGTAGCCGCACCTGTGTTCATGAAGGTTTTATATTCATTTACATTATTGAATATAAATATTTACACTAATCTAATTTGATTTAATATAAAGATTTAGTTTTTGTTCATATTACCGATGGTATGGCTATATTATTAATTTGTGAGAAATATCTTAATGTTGTGGGTTTAACCCCCTCCCCATAATATAAGGAACAGGAAGTGATTTCAAGATACAAGAGTTTTATTTGTCATGGCATACAGGTATACAGTGAAATGCGGGGTTCTCGCCCGCAAAGATGTGCATAATACAAGTAATAATAATAATAATAATAAGAGTCCAACCAATAGAGCGATGTGCATAATACAAGTAATAATAATAAGAGTCCAACCAATAGAGCGACAATAAAAGTGCAATAAAAAGTAAACAAAGTAGGCATATCGGTATCTGTACATGAGCTATTTACAGAGCATGGTAGTACATGCTAGGTCCTGTGTCAGTGCAGTACACTGTTAGCTACGGATGAGGCATTGGGTCTTTATGTACACTGCTATACAATGCTATATTATATGATCTCAAGCTATACTATTTTTTAAAGTGATCCTTCCTTCTGTAAAGTGTCCATAGTGTGAGCATGTGCAGTAAGAGTTTAGAGACGTAACCTAGGCAGACAAATTAAATAATGGTTTAATTTAAAACAAGTGTCTCATTCTCCGTTGCTACTTTACTGTTTGTTGGATACCATTCCCCCACATAGAGATGAATGTTGGTTTAGTGCCTCTACACTATATATAATTTAATAATTATCTCCATCAGGTCGGTTCTGTCCACCTGTCTATCTCTGTCCGCAGCTAACCTCACAATATGGCAGTTTTGGACAAGTATTTTTAAGTTAATTCATTTCTATCATTGAAATGCATATTCAGTATGAAGTTATAGCTTTTCACCACAAGAGGGTGATATTATACAGGTTCGCTGGTAATCAGCTCTCTGGCACCTGTTAACAATATATAGACATGCCATAGTGAACCTATTGTCATTGATATACATGCATTACAATTATTTATGAATAGATTATTGTCCATTGCAATAATCCGTTCATTGTACAGACTTGTGGGAGGGTTTAATGAGTGGTGGTGGGGGCTTCCCCTGGAAGGTTGGTGGTACCGTTCAAAACGGGCGTAAAAGCTGTTCAGCTCATCCGGTAGGGAGGCAGCAATGTTAGCGGTGCTGTTGGGTTTCCTGTTAAGGTCCGATATTGTGTGTAGTCCCGGCCACACGCCACGTGGGTCATAGCTGCTTAGCTCCTTTCCAGGTGTTGGCCGTTCCAGGGAAGCCCCAAGCAGATGGGGGTATCTTAGTGGCCCAACCACATGTGACTGTGGCACAGAACCCCAGACCATGGAGCACCTCCTTCCATGTCCTCTGTTAGGTGGACCCTGCACAGCAGAGGACCTAGTGTTGCACCCCCTGCATAGGAGGGAGTGGAGAATCAAACAAACACACATGCTGTTGCTCTCATTTGTGTAATGAATTCAATGAACAATAATACAAACAATCTCAATATCAAACACAATTGTTCACATTTGGGTAATGAATCAATGAATGAATCAATCAATGAAATAATAATACAAACAAATCTGTTCACATTGTCAATATAGCGATAGCAACAACACACTTGAGACTGTGCTGCTGTATACTGTTGTTGGCCCCACTGTTCTAATTATAAAGCATTACTTCAAATGTTTATCCTTACAACTATTCATTCTATTTTATACTTTCTCATTAGCATTTTCACTGCAATATCCATTCAATGATTTAAGTGCTTCTCTGTATACAAATATGGAGCTACAATTCTCACACAGGAATTGATACATGCAGACATGAAATGATACATGCACACACATGAAATGATACATGCACACACAGGAAATGATACATGCACACACATGAAATGATACATGCACACACATGAAATGATACATGCACACACATGAAATGATACATGCACAGACATGAATTGATACATGCACACACATGAAATGATACATGCACACACATGAAATGATACATGCACACACATGAAATGATACCGTGATGGCCCTATGAAACCAATGCTCCGATACAAGCGTCAAACTCGAAACTACATTTCCCCCAAACCCTGCTTTAAAGCCTGCGTTGCTACGGCAAAAGTCACGTGACCTATGACGTCCGAACCAGTAAGTGTATCGTTCGCTCAAGGAATCATGTGACTGGTTTCGACACGGCGAGACTGTTTCGTAACACGAGACTTTGTTTGCGCGGCATTCTACTCTACATAAACGCCCAAAACATTTCACTCGACCTGTGTGGTTTTGTAGTAGGAGTGGTAGTTGTTTTTGAGAGTTGCTATTGAGAGTTGTTTTTTGATCACCATGGAGACAGCTAAGAAGAGAAGCCGTTCTCAAATGTGGGAACACTTTGATCTGATCAGTCCTAGTAAGGTATGTGTGCATTGTACTCCTTAATAATGTGTAATTCTGAAAGTGTACAAATAAGAGTAGCATTCGATTTCTATATGATTAGATATGTGTTGTGTAGCCTATTTATTATGCTTTGTAGAGACCATCAAATAATTAGTTTGGATGCAATTTGATTTGTCTACAGGTCAAGTGCTTGCTGTGTCGTCACCAATTGGCCTATTATAATAATAATAATAATAATAATAATAATAATAATAATAATAATAATAATAATAATAATAATAATAATAATAATAATAATAATAATAATAATAATAATAATAATAATAATAATAATAATAATAATAATAATAATAATAATAATAGTAATAATAATAATAATAACAATACGTCCTCAATGCTGAGGCACTTCAGAGCCGAGCATGAGAAGGAGAACCAGCAGGACTCAGATCAAGGTAGGTTTTATTTATTGTACAAACATTATTACACACTCATTAACTCATTATCATTCATTAAACACACTATACAAATGCAATATGATATAATAGTATCGTTCATCATGCCTTGCCTTATTTACATTTTTTTCTTCATTTGTTTGTCTGTCTTAGTGGACCGGAAGCAAGAGCTGGATGAGGCCCTTGTCAACATGGTGGTGAAAGACTCCCAGCCTTTTTCCATCGTGGATGATCAGGGCTTCAAAGAGTTTGTGGGAAAGCTTGATCCCACATACATTCTGCCTTCTAGACACGTAGCTTACACTGTATTGCACTATCGCAGGACCTTAGCATGTCTTTTACCATGATTTTGTAAACTTTATGTACATTATACCTGTTATGTCTTATTCTTATTACTTGTATTATTGCACAATCGCTGCGGGCATGACCACCCGCATTTCACTGTATGATTGTATCCCGTTACAAATAAAACTCTTGACATGAAGAAAATGGTGGATAAGTATGAGGAGGAGAAGACCAAGGCCAAGGCTCAACTGCAGGACATAGAGGGTGTGAGCCTGACTGCAGATATGTGGACCTCCATTAATATGGATGCTTATCTCGCAGTAACATGCCATTATGTCCATGAAGGTGACGCTGCAAAGATGGCCACTGTACTTTTAGGAGTGCAACATATATCTTGCACTGTACAACCCTGACCTACGGCTGTTCACGGCTGGATAACATTGGACACACGATCGCGATCAGTACTTGGAATGGCGATCAGATAATTGGATTATTCTTTTTGCAGTACATCATAGACAAGGTAATATGTTATCAATCTTGCGTTGATCCGATAATTTTTTTCCCACGATCGGAGCGTGTGTCTGTGTGCCGTGTCCCGTTAGTTGCGATCAAAGCATGGAGGGGCGGCTTCCCCCCCCCCCTTTCATGCATCGATGATGAAACATAATACCGATAATCTAGCGTTGATTTCAGATTGATTAATGATTCAGGCGAGAAATGGCATGATTTATAATTAAATGCAGTAAAGCACTGTTTGGTGGCGTTTCCTGGGATTACACAGAATCACTCTAAAACTATACTCATATATTCACCACGGTATAAAACGTAAATGTATGAATGAAAAAATTATCAGTTTTTTGCATGTTGACCGGAAGAAACTCACTGACAATCGACGTTGTTATTAGATCCATAGCTATAATATTTAATATAGTTTTAGCACTACAAACACCGGCATCTACCCCCATTTCATTACAGCGCTGGCACAAACGGCCATACGCCCACAGCGACCTCTGGCGTCCAATGTGTTAAGGGGTTAAGTGTTATTAGCGAAATATGTGCTTATTGAAATCATTGGATTGGAAATCAGATGAATTACACGTGAGGAAATGACGCCGTCATGAACCCGTTGTAGTCCTAAGATGGAGGAGTCCCAGGGCTTTCGATGGACGTAGAAATTTCATAAAACTACACTACCCAGCTCACACCAGCCCCTGTTTGAGCTGGGTTTTTTTAAATCATTTTTTAAAGTTTTTTTTCATGATTGTATCTCATGGGTCGAACAAACCTGAGCGTTATTGCCATTAAATACAACTGAGTTGATGAGTTGAGTTGATGAGTTGAGTTAATGAGTTGAGTTGATGAGTTGAGTTGATGAGTTGAGTTGATGAGTTGATGAGTTGAGTTGATGAGTTAGTTGATGAGTTGAGTTGATGAGTTGAGTTTGTTGTGAAGGGCCAGATTAAACCGAATATATATATTTATTTATATATATATATTTAATTGTATTTGTATATTCTCTAATATTCCCTGATATCCCTTGTATATTCCTTGTACAATATGCATTGAATATCCATTCTAGCCTACTGAACATCCCATAATAGTCTCCATTCTACTATTGGTCGAGACCTTGGTGCCAGGCTGCCATACCCCTCAGACCCAGTTTAAACGTACCGCTCCACATGTACGAACAAGTCCTAGTTCCACGTAGGAATCTGGCTACCGCACCACTAATGGGACTATTTGTTCATAGTGCGTATATATACTGCGCTACTAAAGTAGGACTTTCTTTTCAGTCCAGTTTCTTACCCTCCAATAGAGTCACAGACGTAAAGCCTCCCCGCGACGCCACGTGTGGGAGTAAGGCCAAGTTCGCCTACCATCGGTATTGAGACATTGTGTATGTTAATATTTGAATAGTCATATTTGGCACTATATCGTCGAGTTGGACGTAGTCTATTAAGCTAATAATAGTCTGTTAATATATAGTGCTTCGTGCGGTGAGAATACTACCGTAGTCAGTACCCCATCGTTTCGGGCAGAGAACTGGCTGCTTACCCAGGGTGGTTGACCCCATGTGAAGCTGCACCCGAGGAGCCCCAGAGCCGACGAGCGAGTGGACCTGTATACCGGATTATTCTACCGACGACAGCCCGCCTTCCCAGGCACGGATTATGCTTTGTATACTTTGATTATTCCATGGATAAAGACCCCCGACACTGCCGTGTGTTGGAGCCCCCCCCCCCTGGAGAGGACGCAAGGTGAGGAGACGCTCTGCAAGACGAGGTCGCTTCACGTCTCTCCCCCGTGGACCGGAGAGAGCCGGCCCACAAAGAGTCCACCTGCTTTCATCTGTGGTCCAAGGATCGCCGGCGCATTGAACGGCACTACAGTGGGTTCACCTGGGATACCCTTGGCCGGACGAGGCAGCCGGATTCTACCCCCCCCCCCCCTCCTACTCCTGTCGGCTTACAAGCGACCGGATTAACCCCCCCTTAGTGTATCTAGTATATAATCATTAAAGTATCATTGCTGTTATTCCTTAACTATTCCAGGTCGTATATTTACCACCTGCGCCATCAGAGATTGGACATTCTCTATTGATATACCGACGAATACTCTTTGCCATAAAAGTGCATACTATTTCAATTCATAAATGTAATTAAGTGATTAAGTGCTTGCTCTACACACCATTGCTGTGTAGTAATAAACGCATACTTCGACTTCGTACATTTGTGTTGGATCCGTTTCATCTACGTGAGAGTGTTTATGATAATATATTTATGCCGTGTACTGGGTGGCCGAATATTAAGTACAAAGGTAGTGGTAGTAAGTATCATATCTAGTAATACAGTCAGGGAATTGTACCCCTCAGTTACAATTGGTCCTTCGAGCCGGATGGTAATCAGTGTAATATTAATATAGTGTTATTAATATTGAAATGGCCTATGATGAACACTCCACGAAACGATCCTCCTAACCAACGCCCGCAGCGCGAACGACGGCTCCCTCAGTACTTAGAGGCTTACGCTGTCAGTCAACAACCTAGTCTTCTACTAACAGTAAACGCGGTAAAACTAGAAAGTAAAAGTATGTCTAACCCCAACGCCCAGACTACCCCGACCATAGAGGCCCCTACGGGCTCTAATGTAACTGACCAAGTTCACGGTGGGGACCAGTGGGAACCAGACATGACTTCACACCCCGCCAGTACTGAAGAAGTAGTCCCCGATGAGTCCCGGGAGGAATACAACGCTACCGAGAGAGAACTCGGCACGGAAGAAGACGGGGAGAGCACCGTGGAGATAGAGCTCCAAGGCTCCGCAAGGAGTACCCCGAGGGAAGGCTCCCCTATACAACCGCCTTCTCCCAGCGAGGCAGAGAGGACCCTACAGCAGGCCTTCCTCATCAGCCTGAACGCCGCTGCTGAACGCGACCGACTGCAGATCCAGCAGCGAAGCGAACACGAGCAGATACGTCTAGAAATAAGACGCATTCAGATGGAAGAGAATGTGGCCCGAGAACGAGCCGGTGCTCAACGGGACGCAGCGCGCAACAGACAGCAGTCGCAACTAATAGAACAGCTGATCAGACGGACAACACCCTCTCCCTCCGCCAGAGGCTCCAGGAACTCGTCTAGACACACCTCCAGGGCGGCATCCCCTAGCCGAGTAAACAACCCTGAACTTGACCAACAGACGAGGTCTATACCCCCCACAGACCACCTCCCCCCACCGGTCCAAGCGAGACCTAGCAACCGGGAAGGAGCAGCATATCCTGTGGAGAGGCTAAACCAGAGACTACAAGCACTGGATGACCTAACTGAAGACGAAGAGGAAGAGGAGGAGAACCACGCCCGAAGACAGCACAGTACTCTACCGGACCAGGAGGTCCGGTACAGCCCAGGCTATACTCCCGCGGAGCTGCGCTACAGACCCCCGACTCTATACACGGGTGAGCACGACGCACGACCCGCACCGAGGAACAGCACCTGGACAAGCGGGCCATGGTACACTGCCGGTACCAGCCCATACCAAGGAGCGGGAGGAGACTCGCCTAGGAGGCCTCTCCCCCAACGCTCGCCGATGTATCCACAGTCAGCGTCATACATTGGCACGCCTATGGTACCCGACTTCACCCAAGAGAACCAGGCCCAGTATACAGAACTCCGCATGTGTCTGGAGACCATGTTGGTGGATGTATTGGATGAACGCCACAAATACGCCATCCTACTGAAGCACTTAAAGGTGCCCCGCGCACATAATATAGCGCTCGCCTACGCGACTTCCACCACCCCATACACAGCAGCGCTGGTAGCACTGGACCAGAGGTATGGGCGCATATGGGATTACGTGATCCAGGAGATCCGACACATCGACCGCTTACCCCCAGCAATAGACAATCGAGCACTGGACGACCTGTCCATCAGAGTGCAGTCCCTGGTAGGGATGTTGGGAGCGCAAAGAGAGAAGGGGAGGCATGAACTTTACGCCAACTCAAATGTGGAAAGGATTCTGGAGAAGCTGCCGCCCGCTCGTCAGGAGCGCTTTAGGCGGCAGAGGGACCATAGAGACCCGAATGGCCCCGAACCGAACCTCCTCGATCTAGCAGACTTCCTGGCGAGAGAAGTCAGCAGCCTACGGCTAGATACATTCGGACGGAGCACCCCTGGCTCCAGAGAAGGAACCAGACGACTAAATGATGGAAGAAGATCGGTGACTGTGATGCACCAATCGGAGTCAGTACCGAGCAGCAGGAGCCACAGTACCCCCTCCAGAACGGAGAAGTGGAAGATAGTGTGCCCCTACTGTGAGAAAGAACACTGGCTAGCGCAATGTGACTCCTTCCCCAAGCTGAACGCGGAGGAAGCAGGTCAATGGATAAAGTCCAACAAGCGCTGTTTTCGCTGTGCGCGCTCACACATGGCAGCCGAATGCCGCTTAAAGAAAAGGTGCACCAAGTGCGATGGAGCCCATCTGGACATACTTCACGACAGTAACAGACGGCGCCCTTCACCTGCACCATCCAGCCGCAAAGCGAGCGTCATGTACATCGATCCCGCCAGCAGCAGTGGAGCCCGAGTACTCCTAAAAGTAGTGCGTGTGACACTAAGCTACCAGAATAAAGTCCTGGACACTTACGCCGTCCTCGATGACGGGTCAGAGAAGACCCTGCTGCTCGCCTCCGCTGCGGCCCAGCTAGGGCTGCGGGGAAGCGAAACCCAAATGACAATTCGGACAATAAGACGAGATTTGAAGACGATAAAGGGCGAGAATGTCTCATTCTCTATCGCAGCAAGCGGCCAGCCTGAGCGACGGTACCAGATTGCAGACATACCCCGTCGCCAAGCTGATGGAGAAATATGCACATCTGCGCAAGTTACCGATCCCGCTCATAGACAATGCCATGCCGACCCTGTTGATAGGCTCCGACCATGCAGACCTCATTGTCCCGATAGACCGGGTTCATACCGGACCCCGAGGCTGTCCTGCAGCAGTCGAGACCCGTTTGGGATGGACTCTCCAAGGCCCGCTCGCCAAATCTCTCAACCGAAGTACAGCCACTAGATGTCTCCACTCCCGAGTCACAGAGGGAGAAACCGCACTCCTGCAACACGTAGAGCGGCTATGGACCTTGGAACAAATGCCCTTTAAGAACGGAAAGAAAGACATTCGCTCTAAAGATGACATTTACGCCATTCACCTCCTCGAGACAGGGACCAAGAGAGTCCCGGTCAACGGCGTGTTGAGATACGCCACGCCACTCCTGCGGCGAGAAGGAATGCCTACTTTCCACGCCAAGACAGAAGCCACAGAACGGTACCTGCTGAACACGGAGCGGCGCTTAGCCAAGAACCACGCCCAAGAGAGTGTATACCGCGCTGAGATTGAGAAGCTCATCACAGCGGGACACGTCACAAAGATGGACATTAAAGAGGCTGACCAGACCACTGAATCGTGGTACGTGCCCCACCACAAGGTCCATCACAACGGTAAAGACCGCATAGTATTTAACTGCAGCTACCAGATCGGATCCCAAAATCTGAATAAAGAGTTACTGCCCGGTCCCACACTCGGCCCCTCCCTACTCGGCGTTCTACTCCGCTTCCGCCAGGAAAAGGTGGCCATCAGCGGGGACATTAAAGGAATGTTCCTGCAGGTGAGATTAGTAGAGGCGGACAAGCCCCTGTTACGGTTCCTATGGAGAGAGAAGCCAGGAGATGAGCACCCAGCCATCTACCAATGGGAAGTCCTCCCCTTCGGAACGACGTGCAGCCCCTGCTGTGCTACATTTGCACTACAGAAACATGTAGCAGAGGACCCAGCAGCGGACGAAGAGGTCCGACACAGCGTAAAGAACAGCTTCTACGTAGACAACTGTCTACAAAGCCTTTCAACCCAAGAAGAAGCCGAGGCTCTCCTGATTAAACTCCGCGCCTCATTGATCAAAGGCGGCTTTGATCTCAGGCAGTGGGCCAGCAGCGATCCGCAAGTACTGCGCAGCCTCTCCTCCGAGGACAAGGCAGCCAGCAGCGAGACCTGGATGGCTACAATCCCGGGAGAAGCCCAGGAGATGACCCTGGGATTGGTGTGGCGATTCAAAACAGATTCGCTTCACTACAGACACAAGCCCCTGACTACGGAGCAGGGAAGGCCGGCGGCGGCACCGACCACCAGACGGAGTGTGTACACAACACTCGCCCGACAATATGACCCGCTAGGATGTATTCTACCGTACACCACCAGGGCAAAAATGATTGTACGAGCATTGTGGGACAAGGACCAGGGCTGGGACGACCCCATTCCCGCACACCTTGCATCCACCTGGAGAGAGTGGGAGATGGAGCTCCACTCACTCCCAGGCGTTAATATGCGCCGAAGCTACTTCCCACCCACGGTGAGGCCAGAGACATGTAAAATGGACTTGCACGTCTTCAGGGACGCCTCAGAGGTCGCATACGGATCAGTAGCCTACTTGCGGGCCCAAGACCAGGGGGGAGAGATCTACACAGCATTTGTCCTCGCCCGCTCGAGAATAGCCCCACGCAAGCAACAATCTATCCCACGTCTAGAGCTCTGCGCAGCCCTAGCCGGAGCGCACCTAGCCACGCTCATCCAACGTGAGCTCACCATACCGGTGTCTAGAACAATCCTGTGGTCAGATTCCACGACGGTACTCGCCTGGATCAAATCGGACTCATGCAAGTACAAAGTCTTCGTGGGAGTCAGAGTCACCGAGATTCAAGACTTAACCGAAGAGTTAACCGGAGAAACAGAGTGGCGCTACGTTGATACAAAACAGAACCCAGCTGACGTCATCACCCGGGGGATGCCCCTGGATGACCTCACCCGTCGCAATGTCTACAGTGACGGCCCCGCATTCCTAAGACTCCCGGAAGGACAGTGGCCCATGCCTATCCCGAGGGAAGCAAGTCCAGAGGAGGTGGAAAATAAGAAGTCTGTGTTCTGTGGATTGAGCACCGTAGCCTCCACCGACCCTAACATAGACGATTGCACGTCCATAGAGAGTGCACAACAAAGAACATTCCTGCGGTGCCACCCGGAGTGCAAGTCCCCCGCTGATATGTCAGCAGCTAACTATGAGGAAGCAGAATTGCTTCTACTGCAGCGAGCCCAGACAATGTACCGGCCTGAAGAAGCGAACGGCCGACGAATGTGGAGGTACAGCCAAGTATTAGCCGACAAGTTTTGGAACAGTTTCCTACTGCACTACCTACCGTCTCTACAGACCCGCCAGAAGTGGGTAAAGGAGAGAGACAATTTGACAGAAGGAACAGTCGTCATGATTATATATACTGCGCTACTAAAGTAGGACTTTCTTTTCAGTCCAGTTTCTTACCCTCCAATAGAGTCACAGACGTAAAGCCTCCCCGCGACGCCACGTGTGGGAGTAAGGCCAAGTTCGCCTACCATCGGTATTGAGACATCGTGTATGTTAATATTTGAATAGTCATATTTGGCACTATATCGTCGAGTTGGACGTAGTCTATTAAGCTAATAATAGTCTGTTAATATATAGTGCTTCGTGCGGTGAGAATACTACCATAGTCAGTACCCCATCGTTTCGGGCAGAGAACTGGCTGCTTACCCAGGGTGGTTGACCCCATGTGAAGCTGCACCCGAGGAGCCCCAGAGCCGACGAGCGAGTGGACCTGTATACCGGATTATTCTACCGACGACAGCCCGCCTTCCCAGGCACGGATTATGCTTTGTATACTTTGATTATTCCATGGATAAAGACCCCCGACACTGCCGTGTGTTGGAGCCCCCCCCCCTGGAGAGGACGCAAGGTGAGGAGACGCTCTGCAAGACGAGGTCGCTTCACGTCTTGCAGAGCGTCTTGCAGAGAGAGCCGGCCCACAAAGAGTCCACCTGCTTTCATCTGTGGTCCAAGGATCGCCGGCGCATTGAACGGCACTACAGTGGGTTCACCTGGGATACCCTTGGCCGGACGAGGCAGCCGGATTCTACCCCCCCCCCCTCCTACTCCTGTCGGCTTACAAGCGACCGGATTAACCCCCCCTTAGTGTATCTAGTATATAATCATTAAAGTATCATTGCTGTTATTCCTTAACTATTCCAGGTCGTATATTTACCACCTGCGCCATCAGAGATTGGACATTCTCTATTGATATACCGACGAATACTCTTTGCCATAAAAGTGCATACTATTTCAATTCATAAATGTAATTAAGTGATTAAGTGCTTGCTCTACACACCATTGCTGTGTAGTAATAAACGCATACTTCGACTTCGTACATTTGTGTTGGATCCGTTTCATCTACGTGAGAGTGTTTATGATAATATATTTATGCCGTGTACTGGGTGGCCGAATATTAAGTACAAAGGTAGTGGTAGTAAGTATCATATCTAGTAATACAGTCAGGGAATTGTACCCCTCAGTTACAGAGTTGATGAGTTGAGTTGATGAGTTGATGGGTTGAGTTGATGAGTTGATGAGTTGAGTTGATGAGTTGAGTTGATGAGTTGAGTTGATGAGTTGAGTTGATGAGTTGAGTTGATGAGTTGATGAGTTGAGTTGATGAGTTGAGTTGATGAGTTGATGAGTTGAGTTGATGAGTTGAGTTGATGAGTTGAGTTGATGAGTTGAGTTAATGAGTTGAGTTGATGAGTTGAGTTGATGAGTTGAGTTGATGAGTTGATGAGTTGAGTTGATGAGTTGAGTTGATGAGTTGAGTTGATGAGTTGAGTTGATGAGTTGATGAGTTGAGTTGATGAGTTGAGTTGATGAGTTGAGTTGATGAGTTGAGTTGATGAGTTGAGTTGATGAGTTGAGTTGATGAGTTGATGAGTTGAGTTGATGAGTTGAGTTGATGAGTTGATGAGTTGAGTTGATGAGTTGATGAGTTGAGTTGATGAGTTGAGTTGATGAGTTGAGTTGATGAGTTGAGTTGATGAGTTGATGAGTTGAGTTGATGAGTTGATGAGTTGATGAGTTGAGTTGATGAGTTGAGTTGATGAGTTGAGTTGATGAGTTGAGTTGATGAGTTGATGAGTTGAGTTGATGAGTTGATGAGCTGAGTTGATGAGTTGAGTTGATGAGTTGAGTTGATGAGTTGATGAGTTGAGTTGATGAGTTGATGAGTTGAGTTGATGAGTTGAGTTGATGAGTTGAGTTGATGAGTTGATGAGTTGAGTTGATGAGTTGAGTTGATGAGTTGAGTTGATGAGTTGAGTTAATGAGTTGAGTTGATGAGTTGAGTTGATGAGTTGAGTTGATGAGTTGAGTTGATGAGTTGATGAGTTGAGTTGATGAGTTGATGAGTTGAGTTGATGAGTTGATGAGTTGAGTTGATGAGTTGATGAGTTGAGTTGATGAGTTGAGTTGATGAGTTGAGTTGATGAGTTGAGTTGATGAGTTGAGTTAATGAGTTGAGTTGATGAGTTGAGTTGATGAGTTGAGTTGATGAGTTGAGTTGATGAGTTGATGAGTTGAGTTGATGAGTTGATGAGTTGAGTTGATGAGTTGATGAGTTGAGTTGATGAGTTGATGAGTTGAGTTGATGAGTTGAGTTGATGAGTTGAGTTGATGAGTTGATGAGTTGAGTTGAGTTGATGAGTTGATGAGTTGAGTTGATGAGTTGATGAGTTGAGTTGATGAGTTGAGTTGATGAGTTGAGTTGATGAGTTGAGTTAATGAGTTGAGTTGATGAGTTGAGTTGATGAGTTGAGTTGATGAGTTGATGAGTTGAGTTGATGAGTTGAGTTGATGAGTTGATGAGTTGAGTTGATGAGTTGATGAGTTGAGTTGATGAGTTGATGAGTTGAGTTGATGAGTTGAGTTGATGAGTTGAGTTGATGAGTTGAGTTGATGAGTTGAGTTGATGAGTTGATGAGTTGAGTTGATGAGTTGAGTTGATGAGTTGAGTTGATGAGTTGATGAGTTGAGTTGATGAGTTGAGTTGATGAGTTGAGTTGATGAGTTGAGTTGATGAGTTGAGTTGATGAGTTGATGAGTTGAGTTGATGAGTTGATGAGTTGAGTTGATGAGTTGAGTTGATGAGTTGATGAGTTGAGTTGATGAGTTGATTTGATGAGTTGATGAGTTGAGTTGATGAGTTGATGAGTTGAGTTGATGAGTTGAGTTGATGAGTTGAGTTGATGAGTTGAGTTTATTTTATTTATTGAGTTCCACTTCCAATTTTTCCACTTTTTCCACTTTTTCCACCTTTTTCCACCTTTTTCCACCTTTTTCACCTTTTTGGAAAGTGGAAAAAAGTGGATAAAACTGGATAAAAGTGGAAAAAAGTGGAAAAAAGTGGAAAAGGTGGAAAAAGGTGGCGAAAAAAGGTGGAAAAAAGTGGATAAAAGTGGAAAAAAGTGGAAAAAGTTGATGAGTTGAGTTGATGAGTTGAGTTGATGAGTTGAGTTGATGAGTTGAGTTGATGAGTTGAGTTGATGAGTTGATGAGTTGAGTTGATGAGTTGAGTTGATGAGTTGAGTTGATGAGTTGAGTTAATGAGTTGAGTTGATGAGTTGAGTTGATGAGTTGAGTTGATGAGTTGAGTTGATGAGTTGATGAGTTGAGTTGATGAGTTGATGAGTTGAGTTGATGAGTTGATGAGTTGAGTTGATGGGTTGATGAGTTGAGTTGATGAGTTGAGTTGATGAGTTGAGTTGATGAGTTGATGAGTTGAGTTGATGAGTTGATGAGTTGATGAGTTGAGTTGATGAGTTGAGTTGATGAGTTGAGTTTATTTTATTTATTGAGTTCCACTTTAAGCAATTCAAATGTTTCCACTTTTTCCACTTTTTCCACCTTTTTCCACCTTTTTCCACCTTTTTCCACCCTAACCCTAACCCTAGCCATGGAGCAGAATTCGGTGGACGGCAGAGGGCCGGTGAAAGGTTTAGAAGCCATGGAGAAGAATTCGGTGGACGGCAGAGGGCCGGTGAAAGGTTTAGAAGCCATGGAGCAGAATTCGGTGGACGGCAGAGGGCCGGTGAAAGGTTTAGAAGCCATGGAGCAGAATTCGGTGGACGGCAGAGGGCCGGTGAAAGGTTTAGAAGCCATGGAGCAGAATTCGGTGGACGGCAGAGGGCCGGTGAAAGGTTTAGAAGCCATGGAGCAGAATTCGGTGGACGGCAGAGGGCCGGTGAAAGGTTTAGAAGCCATGGAGCAGAATTCGGTGGACGGCAGAGGGCCGGTGAAAGGTTTAGAAGCCATGGAGCAGAATTCGGTGGACGGCAGAGGGCCGTGAGTTGAGGAGTTGAGTTGATGAGTTGAGTTGATGAGTTGATGAGTTGAGTTGATGAGTTGATGAGTTGAGTTGAGTTTTATCCAGTTTTATCCACTTTTTTCCACTTTTTTCCACTCCTTTTTCCCACATTTTCCCACATTTTTCCACTTTTTCCAATTTCTTCCACGTTTTTCCACCTTTTCCCACCTTTTTCCACCATAAAACTGGATAAAAGTGGAAAAAAGTGGAAAAAACTGGAAAGGTTTAGAAGCCATGGAGCAGAATTCGGTGGACGGCAGAGGGCCGGTGAAAGGTTTAGAAGCCATGGAGCAGAATTCGGTGGACGGCAGAGGGCCGGTGAAAGGTTTAGAAGCCATGGAGCAGAATTCGGTGGACGGCAGAGGGCCGGTGAAAGGTTTAGAAGCCATGGAGCAGAATTCGGTGGACGGCAGAGGGCCGGTGAAAGGTTTAGAAGCCATGGAGCAGAATTCGGTGGACGGCAGAGGGCTGGTGAAAGGTTTAGAAGCCATGGAGCAGAATTCGGTGGACGGCAGAGGGCCGGTGAAAGGTTTAGAAGCCATGGAGCAGAATTCGGTGGACGGCAGAGGGCCGGTGAAAGGTTTAGAAGCCATGGAGCAGAATTCGGTGGACGGCAGAGGGCCGGTGAAAGGTTTAGAAGCCATGGAGCAGAATTCGGTGGACGGCAGAGGGCCGGTGAAAGGTTTAGAAGCCATGGAGCAGAATTCGGTGGACGGCAGAGGGCCGGTGAAAGGTTTAGAAGCCATGGAGCAGAATTCGGTGGACGGCAGAGGGCCGGTGAAAGGTTTAGAAGCCATGGAGCAGAATTCGGTGGACGGCAGAGGGCCGGTGAAAGGTTTAGAAGCCATGGAGCAGAATTCGGTGGACGGCAGAGGGCCGTGAGTTGAGGAGTTGAGTTGATGAGTTGAGTTGATGAGTTGATGAGTTGAGTTGATGAGTTGATGAGTTGAGTTGAGTTTTATCCAGTTTTATCCAGTTTTTTCCACTTTTTTCCACTCCTTTTTCCACTTTTTTTCCCACCTTTTTCCCACATTTTCCCAAATGTTTCCACTTTTTCCACTTTTTCCAATTTCTTCCACGTTTTTCCACCTTTTCCCACCTTTTTCCACCATAAAACTGGATAAAAGTGGAAAAAAGTGGAAAAAACTGGAAAGGTTTAGAAGCCATGGAGCAGAATTCGGTGGACGGCAGAGGGCCGGTGAAAGGTTTAGAAGCCATGGAGCAGAATTCGGTGGACGGCAGAGGGCCGGTGAAAGGTTTAGAAGCCATGGAGCAGCATTCGGTGGACGGCAGAGGGCCGGTGAAAGGTTTAGAAGCCATGGAGCAGAATTCGGTGGACGGCAGAGCGCCGGTGAAAGGTTTGGAAGCCATGGAGCAGAATTCGGTGGACGGCAGAGGGCCGGTGAAAGGTCTAGAAGCCATGGAGCAGAATTCGGTGGACGGCAGAGGGCCGGTGAAAGGTTTAGAAGCCATGGAGCAGAATTCGGTGGACGGCAGAGGGCCGGTGAAAGGTTTAGAAGCCATGGAGCAGAATTCGGTGGACGGCAGAGGGCCGGTGAAAGGTTTAGAAGCCATGGAGCAGAATTCGGTGGACGGCAGAGGGCCGGTGAAAGGTTTAGAAGCCATGGAGCAGAATTCGGTGGACGGCAGAGGGCCGGTGAAAGGTTTAGAAGCCATGGAGCAGAATTCGGTGGACGGCAGAGGGCCGGTGAAAGGTTTAGAAGCCATGGAGCAGAATTCGGTGGATGGCAGAGGGCCGGTGAAAGGTTTAGAAGCCATGGAGCAGAATTCGGTGGACGGCAGAGGGCCGTGAGTTGAGGAGTTGAGTTGATGAGTTGATGAGTTGAGTTGAGTTTTATCCAGTTTTATCCACTTTTTTCCACTTTTTTCCACTCCTTTTTCCACTTTTTTCCCCACCTTTTTCCCACATTTTCCCACATTTTTCCACTTTTTCCACTTTTTCCAATTTCTTCCACGTTTTTCCACCTTTACCCACCTTTTTCCACCATAAAACTGGATAAAAGTGGAAAAAAGTGGAAAAAACTGGAAAGGTTTAGAAGCCATGGAGCAGAATTCGGTGGACGGCAGAGGGCTGGTGAAAGGTTTAGAAGCCATGGAGCAGAATTCGGTGGACGGCAGAGGGCCGGTGAAAGGTTTAGAAGCCATGGAGCAGAATTCGGTGGACGGCAGAGGGCCGGTGAAAGGTTTAGAAGCCATGGAGCAGAATTCGGTGGACGGCAGAGGGCCGGTGAAAGGTTTAGAAGCCATGGAGCAGAATTCGGTGGACGGCAGAGGGCCGGTGAAAGGTTTAGAAGCCATGGAGCAGAATTCGGTGGACGGCAGAGCGCCGGTGAAAGGTTTAGAAGCCATGGAGCAGAATTCGGTGGACGGCAGAGGGCCGGTGAAAGGTCTAGAAGCCATGGAGCAGAATTCGGTGGACGGCAGAGGGCCGGTGAAAGGTTTAGAAGCCATGGAGCAGAATTCGGTGGACGGCAGAGGGCCGGTGAAAGGTTTAGAAGCCATGGAGCAGAATTCGGTGGACGGCAGAGGGCCGGTGAAAGGTTTAGAAGCCATGGAGCAGAATTCGGTGGACGGCAGAGGGCCGGTGAAAGGTTTAGAAGCCATGGAGCAGAATTCGGTGGACGGCAGAGGGCCGGTGAAAGGTTTAGAAGCCATGGAGCAGAATTCGGTGGACGGCAGAGGGCCGGTGAAAGGTTTAGAAGCCATGGAGCAGAATTCGGTGGACGGCAGAGGGCCGTGAGTTGAGGAGTTGAGTTGATGAGTTGAGTTGATGAGTTGATGAGTTGAGTTGATGAGTTGATGAGTTGAGTTGAGTTTTATCCAGTTTTATCCAGTTTTTTCCACTTTTTTCCACTCCTTTTTCCACTTTTTTCCCCACCTTTTTCCCAAATTTTCCCACATTTTTCCACTTTTTCCACTTTTTCCAATTTCTTCCACGTTTTTCCACCTTTTCCTACCTTTTTCCACCATAAAACTGGATAAAAGTGGAAAAAAGTGGAAAAAACTGGAAAGGTTTAGAAGCCATGGAGCAGAATTCGGTGGACGGCAGAGGGCCGGTGAAAGGTTTAGAAGCCATGGAGCAGAATTCGGTGGACGGCAGAGGGCCGGTGAAAGGTTTAGAAGCCATGGAGCAGAATTCGGTGGACGGCAGAGGGCCGGTGAAAGGTTTAGAAGCCATGGAGCAGAATTCGGTGGACGGCAGAGGGCCGGTGAAAGGTTTAGAAGCCATGGAGCAGAATTCGGTGGACGGCAGAGGGCCGGTGAAAGGTTTAGAAGCC
The DNA here is from genome assembly GCF_963971535.1 of Notolepis coatsorum. Classification (NCBI taxonomy): domain Eukaryota; kingdom Metazoa; phylum Chordata; class Actinopteri; order Aulopiformes; family Paralepididae; genus Notolepis; species Notolepis coatsorum. Next base: position 451,601 of record NW_028171233.1, read on the forward strand.
ATGGAGCAGAATTCGGTGGACGGCAGAGCGCCGGTGAAAGGTTTAGAAGCCATGGAGCAGAATTCGGTGGACGGCAGAGGGCCGGTGAAAGGTCTAGAAGCCATGGAGCAGAATTCGGTGGACGGCAGAGGGCCGGTGAAAGGTTTAGAAGCCATGGAGCAGAATTCGGTGGACGGCAGAGGGCCGGTGAAAGGTTTAGAAGCCATGGAGCAGAATTCGGTGGACGGCAGAGGGCCGGTGAAAGGTTTAGAAGCCATGGAGCAGAATTCGGTGGACGGCAGAGGGCCGGTGAAAGGTTTAGAAGCCATGGAGCAGAATTCGGTGGACGGCAGAGGGCCGGTGAAAGGTTTAGAAGCCATGGAGCAGAATTCGGTGGACGGCAGAGGGCCGGTGAAAGGTTTAGAAGCCATGGAGCAGAATTCGGTGGATGGCAGAGGGCCGGTGAAAGGTTTAGAAGCCATGGAGCAGAATTCGGTGGACGGCAGAGGGCCGTGAGTTGAGGAGTTGAGTTGATGAGTTGAGTTGATGAGTTGATGAGTTGAGTTGATGAGTTGATGAGTTGAGTTGAGTTTTATCCAGTTTTATCCAGTTTTTTCCACTTTTTTCCACTCCTTTTTCCACTTTTTCCCCACCTTTTTCCCACATTTTCCCAAATTTTTCCACTTTTTCCACTTTTTCCAATTTCTTCCACGTTTTTCCACCTTTACCCACCTTTTTCCACCATAAAACTGGATAAAAGTGGAAAAAAGTGGAAAAAACTGGAAAGGTTTAGAAGCCATGGAGCAGAATTCGGTGGACGGCAGAGGGCCGGTGAAAGGTTTAGAAGCCATGGAGCAGAATTCGGTGGACGGCAGAGGGCCGGTGAAAGGTTTAGAAGCCATGGAGCAGAATTCGGTGGACGGCAGAGGGCCGGTGAAAGGTTTAGAAGCCATGGAGCAGAATTCGGTGGACGGCAGAGGGCCGGTGAAAGGTTTAGAAGCCATGGAGCAGAATTCGGTGGACGGCAGAGGGCCGGTGAAAGGTTTAGAAGCCATGGAGCAGAATTCAGTGGACGGCAGAGGGCCGGTGAAAGGTTTAGAAGCCATGGAGCAGAATTCGGTGGACGGCAGAGGGCCGGTGAAAGGTTTAGAAGCCATGGAGCAGAATTCGGTGGACGGCAGAGGGCCGGTGAAAGGTTTAGAAGCCATGGAGCAGAATTCGGTGGACGGCAGAGGGCCGGTGAAAGGTTTAGAAGCCATGGAGCAGAATTCGGTGGATGGCAGAGGGCCGGTGAAAGGTTTAGAAGCCATGGAGCAGAATTCGGTGGACGGCAGAGGGCCGTGAGTTGAGGAGTTGAGTTGATGAGTTGAGTTGATGAGTTGATGAGTTGAGTTGATGAGTTGATGAGTTGAGTTGAGTTTTATCCAGTTTTATCCAGTTTTTTCCAGTTTTTTCCACTCCTTTTTCCACTTTTTTCCCCACCTTTTTCCCACATTTTCCCACATTTTTCCACTTTTTCCACTTTTTCCAATTTCTTCCACGTTTTTCCACCTTTACCCACCTTTTTCCACCATAAAACTGGATAAAAGTGGAAAAAAGTGGAAAAAACTGGAAAGGTTTAGAAGCCATGGAGCAGAATTCGGTGGACGGCAGAGGGCCGGTGAAAGGTTTAGAAGCCATGGAGCAGAATTCGGTGGACGGCAGAGGGCCGGTGAAAGGTTTAGAAGCCATGGAGCAGAATTCGGTGGACGGCAGAGGGCCGGTGAAAGGTTTAGAAGCCATGGAGCAGAATTCGGTGGACGGCAGAGGGCCGGTGAAAGGTTTAGAAGCCATGGAGCAGAATTCGGTGGACGGCAGAGGGCCGGTGAAAGGTTTAGAAGCCATGGAGCAGAATTCGGTGGACGGCAGAGGGCCGGTGAAAGGTTTAGAAGCCATGGAGCAGAATTCGGTGGACGGCAGAGGGCCGGTGAAAGGTTTAGAAGCCATGGAGCAGAATTCGGTGGACGGCAGAGGGCCGGTGAAAGGTTTAGAAGCCATGGAGCAGAATTCGGTGGACGGCAGAGGGCCGGTGAAAGGTTTAGAAGCCATGGAGCAGAATTCGGTGGACGGCAGAGGGCCGGTGAAAGGTTTAGAAGCCATGGAGCAGAATTCAGTGGACGGCAGAGGGCCGGTGAAAGGTTTAGAAGCCATGGAGCAGAATTCGGTGGACGGCAGAGGGCCGGTGAAAGGTTTAGAAGCCATGGAGCAGAATTCGGTGGACGGCAGAGGGCCGGTGAAAGGTTTAGAAGCCATGGAGCAGAATTCGGTGGACGGCAGAGGGCCGGTGAAAGGTTTAGAAGCCATGGAGCAGAATTCGGTGGATGGCAGAGGGCCGGTGAAAGGTTTAGAAGCCATGGAGCAGAATTCGGTGGACGGCAGAGGGCCGTGAGTTGAGGAGTTGAGTTGATGAGTTGAGTTGATGAGTTGATGAGTTGAGTTGATGAGTTGATGAGTTGAGTTGAGTTTTATCCAGTTTTATCCAGTTTTTTCCAGTTTTTTCCACTCCTTTTTCCACTTTTTTCCCCACCTTTTTCCCACATTTTCCCACATTTTTCCACTTTTTCCACTTTTTCCAATTTCTTCCACGTTTTTCCACCTTTACCCACCTTTTTCCACCATAAAACTGGATAAAAGTGGAAAAAAGTGGAAAAAACTGGAAAGGTTTAGAAGCCATGGAGCAGAATTCGGTGGACGGCAGAGGGCCGGTGAAAGGTTTAGAAGCCATGGAGCAGAATTCGGTGGACGGCAGAGGGCCGGTGAAAGGTTTAGAAGCCATGGAGCAGAATTCGGTGGACGGCAGAGGGCCGGTGAAAGGTTTAGAAGCCATGGAGCAGAATTCGGTGGACGGCAGAGGGCCGGTGAAAGGTTTAGAAGCCATGGAGCAGAATTCGGTGGACGGCAGAGGGCCGGTGAAAGGTTTAGAAGCCATGGAGCAGAATTCGGTGGACGGCAGAGGGCCGGTGAAAGGTTTAGAAGCCATGGAGCAGAATTCGGTGGACGGCAGAGGGCCGTGAGTTGAGGAGTTGAGTTGATGAGTTGAGTTGATGAGTTGATGAGTTGAGTTGATGAGTTGATGAGTTGAGTTGAGTTTTATCCAGTTTTATCCAGTTTTTTCCAGTTTTTTCCACTCCTTTTTCCACTTTTTTTCCCACCTTTTTCCCACATTTTCCCACATTTTTCCACTTTTTCCACTTTTTCCAATTTCTTCCACGTTTTTCCACCTTTTCCCACCTTTTTCCACCATAAAACTGGATAAAAGTGGAAAAAAGTGGAAAAAACTGGAAAGGTTTAGAAGCCATGGAGCAGAATTCGGTGGACGGCAGAGGGCCGGTGAAAGGTTTAGAAGCCATGGAGCAGAATTCGGTGGACGGCAGAGGGCCGGTGAAAGGTTTAGAAGCCATGGAGCAGAATTCGGTGGACGGCAGAGGGCCGGTGAAAGGTTTAGAAGCCATGGAGCAGAATTCGGTGGACGGCAGAGGGCCGGTGAAAGGTTTAGAAGCCATGGAGCAGAATTCGGTGGACGGCAGAGGGCCGTGAGTTGAGGAGTTGAGTTGATGAGTTGAGTTGATGAGTTGATGAGTTGAGTTGATGAGTTGATGAGTTGAGTTGAGTTTTATCCAGTTTTATCCAGTTTTTTCCACTTTTTTCCACTCCTTTTTCCACTTTTTTCCCCACCTTTTTCCCAAATGTTCCCACATTTTTCCACTTTTTCCACTTTTTCCAATTTCTTCCACGTTTTTCCACCTTTTCCTACCTTTTTCCACCATAAAACTGGATAAAAGTGGAAAAAAGTGGAAAAAACTGGAAAGGTTTAGAAGCCATGGAGCAGAATTCGGTGGACGGCAGAGGGCCGGTGAAAGGTTTAGAAGCCATGGATCAGAATTCGATGGACGGCAGAGGGCCGGTGAAAGGTTTAGAAGCCATGGAGCAGAATTCGGTGGACGGCAGAGGGCCGGTGAAAGGTTTAGAAGCCATGGAGCAGAATTCGGTGGACGGCAGAGGGCCGGTGAAAGGTTTAGAAGCCATGGATCAGAATTCGATGGACGGCAGAGGGCCGGTGAAAGGTTTAGAAGCCATGGAGCAGAATTCGGTGGACGGCAGAGGGCCGGTGAAAGGTTTAGAAGCCATGGAGCAGAATTCGGTGGACGGCAGAGGGCCGGTGAAAGGTTTAGAAGCCATGGAGCAGAATTCGGTGGACGGCAGAGGGCCGGTGAAAGGTTTAGAAGCCATGGAGCAGAATTCGGTGGACGGCAGAGGGCCGGTGAAAGGTTTAGAAGCCATGGAGCAGAATTCGGTGGACGGCAGAGGGCCGGTGAAAGGTTTAGAAGCCATGGAGCAGAATTCGGTGGACGGCAGAGGGCCGGTGAAAGGTTTAGAAGCCATGGAGCAGAATTCGGTGGACGGCAGAGGGCCGGTGAAAGGTTTAGAAGCCATGGAGCAGAATTCGGTGGACGGCAGAGGGCCGGTGAAAGGTTTAGAAGCCATGGAGCAGAATTCGGTGGACGGCAGAGGGCCGTGAGTTGAGGAGTTGAGTTGATGAGTTGAGTTGATGAGTTGATGAGTTGAGTTGATGAGTTGATGAGTTGAGTTGAGTTTTATCCAGTTTTATCCAGTTTTTTCCACTTTTTTCCACTCCTTTTTCCACTTTTTTCCCCACCTTTTTCCCAAATTTTCCCACATTTTTCCACTTTTTCCACTTTTTCCAATTTCTTCCACGTTTTTCCACCTTTTCCTACCTTTTTCCACCATAAAACTGGATAAAAGTGGAAAAAAGTGGAAAAAACTGGAAAGGTTTAGAAGCCATGGAGCAGAATTCGGTGGACGGCAGAGGGCTGGTGAAAGGTTTAGAAGCCATGGAGCAGAATTCGGTGGACGGCAGAGGGCCGGTGAAAGGTTTAGAAGCCATGGAGCAGAATTCGGTGGACGGCAGAGGGCCGGTGAAAGGTTTAGAAGCCATGGAGCAGAATTCGGTGGACGGCAGAGGGCCGGTGAAAGGTTTAGAAGCCATGGAGCAGAATTCGGTGGACGGCAGAGGGCCGGTGAAAGGTTTAGAAGCCATGGAGCAGAATTCGGTGGACGGCAGAGCGCCGGTGAAAGGTTTAGAAGCCATGGAGCAGAATTCGGTGGACGGCAGAGGGCCGGTGAAAGGTCTAGAAGCCATGGAGCAGAATTCGGTGGACGGCAGAGGGCCGGTGAAAGGTTTAGAAGCCATGGAGCAGAATTCGGTGGACGGCAGAGGGCCGGTGAAAGGTTTAGAAGCCATGGAGCAGAATTCGGTGGACGGCAGAGGGCCGGTGAAAGGTTTAGAAGCCATGGAGCAGAATTCGGTGGACGGCAGAGGGCCGGTGAAAGGTTTAGAAGCCATGGAGCAGAATTCGGTGGACGGCAGAGGGCCGGTGAAAGGTTTAGAAGCCATGGAGCAGAATTCGGTGGACGGCAGAGGGCCGGTGAAAGGTTTAGAAGCCATGGAGCAGAATTCGGTGGACGGCAGAGGGCCGTGAGTTGAGGAGTTGAGTTGATGAGTTGAGTTGATGAGTTGATGAGTTGAGTTGATGAGTTGATGAGTTGAGTTGAGTTTTATCCAGTTTTATCCAGTTTTTTCCACTTTTTTCCACTCCTTTTTCCACTTTTTTCCCCACCTTTTTCCCAAATTTTCCCACATTTTTCCACTTTTTCCACTTTTTCCAATTTCTTCCACGTTTTTCCACCTTTTCCTACCTTTTTCCACCATAAAACTGGATAAAAGTGGAAAAAAGTGGAAAAAACTGGAAAGGTTTAGAAGCCATGGAGCAGAATTCGGTGGACGGCAGAGGGCCGGTGAAAGGTTTAGAAGCCATGGAGCAGAATTCGGTGGACGGCAGAGGGCCGGTGAAAGGTTTAGAAGCCATGGAGCAGAATTCGGTGGACGGCAGAGGGCCGGTGAAAGGTTTAGAAGCCATGGAGCAGAATTCGGTGGACGGCAGAGGGCCGGTGAAAGGTTTAGAAGCCATGGAGCAGAATTCGGTGGACGGCAGAGGGCCGGTGAAAGGTTTAGAAGCCATGGAGCAGAATTCGGTGGACGGCAGAGGGCCGTGAGTTGAGGAGTTGAGTTGATGAGTTGAGTTGATGAGTTGATGAGTTGAGTTGATGAGTTGATGAGTTGAGTTGAGTTTTATCCAGTTTTATCCAGTTTTTTCCACTTTTTTCCACTCCTTTTTCCACTTTTTTTCCCACCTTTTTCCCACATTTTCCCACATTTTTCCACTTTTTCCACTTTTTCCAATTTCTTCCACGTTTTTCCACCTTTTCCCACCTTTTTCCACCATAAAACTGTGAGTTGAGGAGTTGAGTTGATGAGTTGAGTTGATGAGTTGATGAGTTGAGTTGATGAGTTGATGAGTTGAGTTGAGTTTTATCCAGTTTTATCCAGTTTTTTCCACTTTTTTCCACTCCTTTTTCCACTTTTTTCCCCACCTTTTTCCCAAATTTTCCCACATTTTTCCACTTTTTCCACTTTTTCCAATTTCTTCCACGTTTTTCCACCTTTTCCTACCTTTTTCCACCATAAAACTGGATAAAAGTGGAAAAAAGTGGAAAAAACTGGAAAGGTTTAGAAGCCATGGAGCAGAATTCGGTGGACGGCAGAGGGCCGGTGAAAGGTTTAGAAGCCATGGAGCAGAATTCGGTGGACGGCAGAGGGCCGGTGAAAGGTTTAGAAGCCATGGAGCAGAATTCGGTGGACGGCAGAGGGCCGGTGAAAGGTTTAGAAGCCATGGAGCAGAATTCGGTGGACGGCAGAGGGCCGGTGAAAGGTTTAGAAGCCATGGAGCAGAATTCGGTGGACGGCAGAGGGCCGGTGAAAGGTTTAGAAGCCATGGAGCAGAATTCGGTGGACGGCAGAGGGCCGGTGAAAGGTTTAGAAGCCATGGAGCAGAATTCGGTGGACGGCAGAGGGCCGGTGAAAGGTTTAGAAGCCATGGAGCAGAATTCGGTGGACGGCAGAGGGCCGGTGAAAGGTTTAGAAGCCATGGAGCAGAATTCGGTGGACGGCAGAGGGCCGGTGAAAGGTTTAGAAGCCATGGAGCAGAATTCGGTGGACGGCAGAGGGCCGTGAGTTGAGGAGTTGAGTTGATGAGTTGAGTTGATGAGTTGATGAGTTGAGTTGATGAGTTGATGAGTTGAGTTGAGTTTTATCCAGTTTTATCCAGTTTTTTCCACTTTTTTCCACTCCTTTTTCCACTTTTTTTCCCACCTTTTTCCCACATTTTCCCACATTTTTCCACTTTTTCCACTTTTTCCAATTTCTTCCACGTTTTTCCACCTTTTCCCACCTTTTTCCACCATAAAACTGGATAAAAGTGGAAAAAAGTGGAAAAAACTGGAAAGGTTTAGAAGCCATGGAGCAGAATTCGGTGGACGGCAGAGGGCCGGTGAAAGGTTTAGAAGCCATGGAGCAGAATTCGGTGGATGGCAGAGGGCCGGTGAAAGGTTTAGAAGCCATGGAGCAGAATTCGGTGGACGGCAGAGGGCCGGTGAAAGGTTTAGAAGCCATGGAGCAGAATTCGGTGGACGGCAGAGGGCCGGTGAAAGGTTTAGAAGCCATGGAGCAGAATTCGGTGGACGGCAGAGGGCCGGTGAAAGGTTTAGAAGCCATGGAGCAGAATTCGGTGGACGGCAGAGGGCCGGTGAAAGGTTTAGAAGCCATGGAGCAGAATTCGGTGGACGGCAGAGGGCCGGTGAAAGGTTTAGAAGCCATGGAGCAGAATTCGGTGGACGGCAGAGGGCCGGTGAAAGGTTTAGAAGCCATGGAGCAGAATTCGGTGGACGGCAGAGGGCCGGTGAAAGGTTTAGAAGCCATGGAGCAGAATTCGGTGGACGGCAGAGGGCCGGTGAAAGGTTTAGAAGCCATGGAGCAGAATTCGGTGGACGGCAGAGGGCCGTGAGTTGAGGAGTTGAGTTGATGAGTTGAGTTGATGAGTTGATGAGTTGAGTTGATGAGTTGATGAGTTGAGTTGAGTTTTATCCAGTTTTATCCAGTTTTTTCCAGTTTTTTCCACTCCTTTTTCCACTTTTTTCCCCACCTTTTTCCCACATTTTCCCACATTTTTCCACTTTTTCCACTTTTTCCAATTTCTTCCACGTTTTTCCACCTTTACCCACCTTTTTCCACCATAAAACTGGATAAAAGTGGAAAAAAGTGGAAAAAACTGGAAAGGTTTAGAAGCCATGGAGCAGAATTCGGTGGACGGCAGAGGGCCGGTGAAAGGTTTAGAAGCCATGGAGCAGAATTCGGTGGACGGCAGAGGGCCGGTGAAAGGTTTAGAAGCCATGGAGCAGAATTCGGTGGACGGCAGAGGGCCGGTGAAAGGTTTAGAAGCCATGGAGCAGAATTCGGTGGACGGCAGAGGGCCGGTGAAAGGTTTAGAAGCCATGGAGCAGAATTCGGTGGACGGCAGAGGGCCGGTGAAAGGTTTAGAAGCCATGGAGCAGAATTCGGTGGACGGCAGAGGGCCGGTGAAAGGTTTAGAAGCCATGGAGCAGAATTCGGTGGACGGCAGAGGGCCGTGAGTTGAGGAGTTGAGTTGATGAGTTGAGTTGATGAGTTGATGAGTTGAGTTGATGAGTTGATGAGTTGAGTTGAGTTTTATCCAGTTTTATCCAGTTTTTTCCACTTTTTTCCACTCCTTTTTCCACTTTTTTTCCCACCTTTTTCCCACATTTTCCCACATTTTTCCACTTTTTCCACTTTTTCCAATTTCTTCCACGTTTTTCCACCTTTTCCCACCTTTTTCCACCATAAAACTGGATAAAAGTGGAAAAAAGTGGAAAAAACTGGAAAGGTTTAGAAGCCATGGAGCAGAATTCGGTGGACGGCAGAGGGCCGGTGAAAGGTTTAGAAGCCATGGAGCAGAATTCGGTGGACGGCAGAGGGCCGGTGAAAGGTTTAGAAGCCATGGAGCAGAATTCGGTGGACGGCAGAGGGCCGGTGAAAGGTTTAGAAGCCATGGAGCAGAATTCGGTGGACGGCAGAGGGCCGGTGAAAGGTTTAGAAGCCATGGAGCAGAATTCGGTGGACGGCAGAGGGCCGTGAGTTGAGGAGTTGAGTTGATGAGTTGAGTTGATGAGTTGATGAGTTGAGTTGATGAGTTGATGAGTTGAGTTGAGTTTTATCCAGTTTTATCCAGTTTTTTCCACTTTTTTCCACTCCTTTTTCCACTTTTTTCCCCACCTTTTTCCCAAATTTTCCCAAATTTTTCCACTTTTTCCACTTTTTCCAATTTCTTCCACGTTTTTCCACCTTTTCCTACCTTTTTCCACCATAAAACTGGATAAAAGTGGAAAAAAGTGGAAAAAACTGGAAAGGTTTAGAAGCCATGGAGCAGAATTCGGTGGACGGCAGAGGGCCGGTGAAAGGTTTAGAAGCCATGGATCAGAATTCGATGGACGGCAGAGGGCCGGTGAAAGGTTTAGAAGCCATGGAGCAGAATTCGGTGGACGGCAGAGGGCCGGTGAAAGGTTTAGAAGCCATGGAGCAGAATTCGGTGGACGGCAGAGGGCCGGTGAAAGGTTTAGAAGCCATGGATCAGAATTCGATGGACGGCAGAGGGCCGGTGAAAGGTTTAGAAGCCATGGAGCAGAATTCGGTGGACGGCAGAGGGCCGGTGAAAGGTTTAGAAGCCATGGAGCAGAATTCGGTGGACGGCAGAGGGCCGGTGAAAGGTTTAGAAGCCATGGAGCAGAATTCGGTGGACGGCAGAGGGCCGGTGAAAGGTTTAGAAGCCATGGAGCAGAATTCGGTGGACGGCAGAGGGCCGGTGAAAGGTTTAGAAGCCATGGAGCAGAATTCGGTGGACGGCAGAGGGCCGGTGAAAGGTTTAGAAGCCATGGAGCAGAATTCGGTGGACGGCAGAGGGCCGGTGAAAGGTTTAGAAGCCATGGAGCAGAATTCGGTGGACGGCAGAGGGCCGGTGAAAGGTTTAGAAGCCATGGAGCAGAATTCGGTGGACGGCAGAGGGCCGGTGAAAGGTTTAGAAGCCATGGAGCAGAATTCGGTGGACGGCAGAGGGCCGTGAGTTGAGGAGTTGAGTTGATGAGTTGAGTTGATGAGTTGATGAGTTGAGTTGATGAGTTGATGAGTTGAGTTGAGTTTTATCCAGTTTTATCCAGTTTTTTCCACTTTTTTCCACTCCTTTTTCCACTTTTTTCCCCACCTTTTTCCCAAATTTTCCCACATTTTTCCACTTTTTCCACTTTTTCCAATTTCTTCCACGTTTTTCCACCTTTTCCTACCTTTTTCCACCATAAAACTGGATAAAAGTGGAAAAAAGTGGAAAAAACTGGAAAGGTTTAGAAGCCATGGAGCAGAATTCGGTGGACGGCAGAGGGCTGGTGAAAGGTTTAGAAGCCATGGAGCAGAATTCGGTGGACGGCAGAGGGCCGGTGAAAGGTTTAGAAGCCATGGAGCAGAATTCGGTGGACGGCAGAGGGCCGGTGAAAGGTTTAGAAGCCATGGAGCAGAATTCGGTGGACGGCAGAGGGCCGGTGAAAGGTTTAGAAGCCATGGAGCAGAATTCGGTGGACGGCAGAGGGCCGGTGAAAGGTTTAGAAGCCATGGAGCAGAATTCGGTGGACGGCAGAGCGCCGGTGAAAGGTTTAGAAGCCATGGAGCAGAATTCGGTGGACGGCAGAGGGCCGGTGAAAGGTCTAGAAGCCATGGAGCAGAATTCGGTGGACGGCAGAGGGCCGGTGAAAGGTTTAGAAGCCATGGAGCAGAATTCGGTGGACGGCAGAGGGCCGGTGAAAGGTTTAGAAGCCATGGAGCAGAATTCGGTGGACGGCAGAGGGCCGGTGAAAGGTTTAGAAGCCATGGAGCAGAATTCGGTGGACGGCAGAGGGCCGGTGAAAGGTTTAGAAGCCATGGAGCAGAATTCGGTGGACGGCAGAGGGCCGGTGAAAGGTTTAGAAGCCATGGAGCAGAATTCGGTGGACGGCAGAGGGCCGGTGAAAGGTTTAGAAGCCATGGAGCAGAATTCGGTGGACGGCAGAGGGCCGTGAGTTGAGGAGTTGAGTTGATGAGTTGAGTTGATGAGTTGATGAGTTGAGTTGATGAGTTGATGAGTTGAGTTGAGTTTTATCCAGTTTTATCCAGTTTTTTCCACTTTTTTCCACTCCTTTTTCCACTTTTTTTCCCACCTTTTTCCCACATTTTCCCACATTTTTCCACTTTTTCCACTTTTTCCAATTTCTTCCACGTTTTTCCACCTTTTCCCACCTTTTTCCACCATAAAACTGTGAGTTGAGGAGTTGAGTTGATGAGTTGAGTTGATGAGTTGATGAGTTGAGTTGATGAGTTGATGAGTTGAGTTGAGTTTTATCCAGTTTTATCCAGTTTTTTCCACTTTTTTCCACTCCTTTTTCCACTTTTTTCCCCACCTTTTTCCCAAATTTTCCCACATTTTTCCACTTTTTCCACTTTTTCCAATTTCTTCCACGTTTTTCCACCTTTTCCTACCTTTTTCCACCATAAAACTGGATAAAAGTGGAAAAAAGTGGAAAAAACTGGAAAGGTTTAGAAGCCATGGAGCAGAATTCGGTGGACGGCAGAGGGCCGGTGAAAGGTTTAGAAGCCATGGAGCAGAATTCGGTGGACGGCAGAGGGCCGGTGAAAGGTTTAGAAGCCATGGAGCAGAATTCGGTGGACGGCAGAGGGCCGGTGAAAGGTTTAGAAGCCATGGAGCAGAATTCGGTGGACGGCAGAGGGCCGGTGAAAGGTTTAGAAGCCATGGAGCAGAATTCGGTGGACGGCAGAGGGCCGGTGAAAGGTTTAGAAGCCATGGAGCAGAATTCGGTGGACGGCAGAGGGCCGGTGAAAGGTTTAGAAGCCATGGAGCAGAATTCGGTGGACGGCAGAGGGCCGTGAGTTGAGGAGTTGAGTTGATGAGTTGAGTTGATGAGTTGATGAGTTGAGTTGATGAGTTGATGAGTTGAGTTGAGTTTTATCCAGTTTTATCCACTTTTTTCCACTTTTTTCCACTCCTTTTTCCACTTTTTTTCCCACCTTTTTCCCACATTTTCCCACATTTTTCCACTTTTTCCACTTTTTCCAATTTCTTCCACGTTTTTCCACCTTTTCCCACCTTTTTCCACCATAAAACTGTGAGTTGAGGAGTTGAGTTGATGAGTTGAGTTGATGAGTTGATGAGTTGAGTTGATGAGTTGATGAGTTGAGTTGAGTTTTATCCAGTTTTATCCAGTTTTATCCAGTTTTTTCCACTTTTTTCCACTCCTTTTTCCACTTTTTTCCCCACCTTTTTCCCAAATTTTCCCACATTTTTCCACTTTTTCCACTTTTTCCAATTTCTTCCACGTTTTTCCACATTTTCCTACCTTTTTCCACCATAAAACTGGATAAAAGTGGAAAAAAGTGGAAAAAACTGGAAAGGTTTAGAAGCCATGGAGCAGAATTCGGTGGACGGCAGAGGGCCGGTGAAAGGTTTAGAAGCCATGGAGCAGAATTCGGTGGACGGCAGAGGGCCGGTGAAAGGTTTAGAAGCCATGGAGCAGAATTCGGTGGACGGCAGAGGGCCGGTGAAAGGTTTAGAAGCCATGGAGCAGAATTCGGTGGACGGCAGAGGGCCGGTGAAAGGTTTAGAAGCCATGGAGCAGAATTCGGTGGACGGCAGAGGGCCGGTGAAAGGTTTAGAAGCCATGGAGCAGAATTCGGTGGACGGCAGAGGGCCGGTGAAAGGTTTAGAAGCCATGGAGCAGAATTCGGTGGACGGCAGAGGGCCGGTGAAAGGTTTAGAAGCCATGGAGCAGAATTCGGTGGACGGCAGAGGGCCGGTGAAAGGTTTAGAAGCCATGGAGCAGAATTCGGTGGACGGCAGAGGGCCGGTGAAAGGTTTAGAAGCCATGGAGCAGAATTCGGTGGACGGCAGAGGGCCGGTGAAAGGTTTAGAAGCCATGGAGCAGAATTCGGTGGACGGCAGAGGGCCGGTGAAAGGTTTAGAAGCCATGGAGCAGAATTCGGTGGACGGCAGAGGGCCGGTGAAAGGTTTAGAAGCCATGGAGCAGAATTCGGTGGACGGCAGAGGGCCGGTGAAAGGTTTAGAAGCCATGGAGCAGAATTCGGTGGACGGCAGAGGGCCGGTGAAAGGTTTAGAAGCCATGGAGCAGAATTCGGTGGACGGCAGAGGGCCGGTGAAAGGTTTAGAAGCCATGGAGCAGAATTCGGTGGACGGCAGAGGGCCGGTGAAAGGTTTAGAAGCCATGGAGCAGAATTCGGTGGACGGCAGAGGGCCGGTGAAAGGTTTAGAAGCCATGGAGCAGAATTCGGTGGACGGCAGAGGGCCGTGAGTTGAGGAGTTGAGTTGATGAGTTGAGTTGATGAGTTGATGAGTTGAGTTGATGAGTTGATGAGTTGAGTTGAGTTTTATCCAGTTTTATCCAGTTTTTTCCACTTTTTTCCACTCCTTTTTCCACTTTTTTCCCCACCTTTTTCCCAAATTTTCCCACATTTTTCCACTTTTTCCACTTTTTCCAATTTCTTCCACGTTTTTCCACCTTTTCCTACCTTTTTCCACCATAAAACTGGATAAAAGTGGAAAAAAGTGGAAAAAACTGGAAAGGTTTAGAAGCCATGGAGCAGAATTCGGTGGACGGCAGAGGGCTGGTGAAAGGTTTAGAAGCCATGGAGCAGAATTCGGTGGACGGCAGAGGGCCGGTGAAAGGTTTAGAAGCCATGGAGCAGAATTCGGTGGACGGCAGAGGGCCGGTGAAAGGTTTAGAAGCCATGGAGCAGAATTCGGTGGACGGCAGAGGGCCGGTGAAAGGTTTAGAAGCCATGGAGCAGAATTCGGTGGACGGCAGAGGGCCGGTGAAAGGTTTAGAAGCCATGGAGCAGAATTCGGTGGACGGCAGAGCGCCGGTGAAAGGTTTAGAAGCCATGGAGCAGAATTCGGTGGACGGCAGAGGGCCGGTGAAAGGTCTAGAAGCCATGGAGCAGAATTCGGTGGACGGCAGAGGGCCGGTGAAAGGTTTAGAAGCCATGGAGCAGAATTCGGTGGACGGCAGAGGGCCGGTGAAAGGTTTAGAAGCCATGGAGCAGAATTCGGTGGACGGCAGAGGGCCGGTGAAAGGTTTAGAAGCCATGGAGCAGAATTCGGTGGACGGCAGAGGGCCGGTGAAAGGTTTAGAAGCCATGGAGCAGAATTCGGTGGACGGCAGAGGGCCGGTGAAAGGTTTAGAAGCCATGGAGCAGAATTCGGTGGACGGCAGAGGGCCGGTGAAAGGTTTAGAAGCCATGGAGCAGAATTCGGTGGACGGCAGAGGGCCGTGAGTTGAGGAGTTGAGTTGATGAGTTGAGTTGATGAGTTGATGAGTTGAGTTGATGAGTTGATGAGTTGAGTTGAGTTTTATCCAGTTTTATCCAGTTTTTTCCACTTTTTTCCACTCCTTTTTCCACTTTTTTTCCCACCTTTTTCCCACATTTTCCCACATTTTTCCACTTTTTCCACTTTTTCCAATTTCTTCCACGTTTTTCCACCTTTTCCCACCTTTTTCCACCATAAAACTGTGAGTTGAGGAGTTGAGTTGATGAGTTGAGTTGATGAGTTGATGAGTTGAGTTGATGAGTTGATGAGTTGAGTTGAGTTTTATCCAGTTTTATCCAGTTTTTTCCACTTTTTTCCACTCCTTTTTCCACTTTTTTCCCCACCTTTTTCCCAAATTTTCCCACATTTTTCCACTTTTTCCACTTTTTCCAATTTCTTCCACGTTTTTCCACCTTTTCCTACCTTTTTCCACCATAAAACTGGATAAAAGTGGAAAAAAGTGGAAAAAACTGGAAAGGTTTAGAAGCCATGGAGCAGAATTCGGTGGACGGCAGAGGGCCGGTGAAAGGTTTAGAAGCCATGGAGCAGAATTCGGTGGACGGCAGAGGGCCGGTGAAAGGTTTAGAAGCCATGGAGCAGAATTCGGTGGACGGCAGAGGGCCGGTGAAAGGTTTAGAAGCCATGGAGCAGAATTCGGTGGACGGCAGAGGGCCGGTGAAAGGTTTAGAAGCCATGGAGCAGAATTCGGTGGACGGCAGAGGGCCGGTGAAAGGTTTAGAAGCCATGGAGCAGAATTCGGTGGACGGCAGAGGGCCGGTGAAAGGTTTAGAAGCCATGGAGCAGAATTCGGTGGACGGCAGAGGGCCGTGAGTTGAGGAGTTGAGTTGATGAGTTGAGTTGATGAGTTGATGAGTTGAGTTGATGAGTTGATGAGTTGAGTTGAGTTTTATCCAGTTTTATCCACTTTTTTCCACTTTTTTCCACTCCTTTTTCCACTTTTTTTCCCACCTTTTTCCCACATTTTCCCACATTTTTCCACTTTTTCCACTTTTTCCAATTTCTTCCACGTTTTTCCACCTTTTCCCACCTTTTTCCACCATAAAACTGTGAGTTGAGGAGTTGAGTTGATGAGTTGAGTTGATGAGTTGATGAGTTGAGTTGATGAGTTGATGAGTTGAGTTGAGTTTTATCCAGTTTTATCCAGTTTTATCCAGTTTTTTCCACTTTTTTCCACTCCTTTTTCCACTTTTTTCCCCACCTTTTTCCCAAATTTTCCCACATTTTTCCACTTTTTCCACTTTTTCCAATTTCTTCCACGTTTTTCCACATTTTCCTACCTTTTTCCACCATAAAACTGGATAAAAGTGGAAAAAAGTGGAAAAAACTGGAAAGGTTTAGAAGCCATGGAGCAGAATTCGGTGGACGGCAGAGGGCCGGTGAAAGGTTTAGAAGCCATGGAGCAGAATTCGGTGGACGGCAGAGGGCCGGTGAAAGGTTTAGAAGCCATGGAGCAGAATTCGGTGGACGGCAGAGGGCCGGTGAAAGGTTTAGAAGCCATGGAGCAGAATTCGGTGGACGGCAGAGGGCCGGTGAAAGGTTTAGAAGCCATGGAGCAGAATTCGGTGGACGGCAGAGGGCCGGTGAAAGGTTTAGAAGCCATGGAGCAGAATTCGGTGGACGGCAGAGGGCCGGTGAAAGGTTTAGAAGCCATGGAGCAGAATTCGGTGGACGGCAGAGGGCCGGTGAAAGGTTTAGAAGCCATGGAGCAGAATTCGGTGGACGGCAGAGGGCCGGTGAAAGGTTTAGAAGCCATGGAGCAGAATTCGGTGGACGGCAGAGGGCCGGTGAAAGGTTTAGAAGCCATGGAGCAGAATTCGGTGGACGGCAGAGGGCCGTGAGTTGAGGAGTTGAGTTGATGAGTTGAGTTGATGAGTTGATGAGTTGAGTTGATGAGTTGATGAGTTGAGTTGAGTTTTATCCAGTTTTATCCAGTTTTTTCCACTTTTTTCCACTCCTTTTTCCACTTTTTTCCCCACCTTTTTCCCAAATTTTCCCAAATTTTTCCACTTTTTCCACTTTTTCCAATTTCTTCCACGTTTTTCCACCTTTTCCTACCTTTTTCCACCATAAAACTGGATAAAAGTGGAAAAAAGTGGAAAAAACTGGAAAGGTTTAGAAGCCATGGAGCAGAATTCGGTGGACGGCAGAGGGCCGGTGAAAGGTTTAGAAGCCATGGATCAGAATTCGATGGACGGCAGAGGGCCGGTGAAAGGTTTAGAAGCCATGGAGCAGAATTCGGTGGACGGCAGAGGGCCGGTGAAAGGTTTAGAAGCCATGGAGCAGAATTCGGTGGACGGCAGAGGGCCGGTGAAAGGTTTAGAAGCCATGGATCAGAATTCGATGGACGGCAGAGGGCCGGTGAAAGGTTTAGAAGCCATGGAGCAGAATTCGGTGGACGGCAGAGGGCCGGTGAAAGGTTTAGAAGCCATGGAGCAGAATTCGGTGGACGGCAGAGGGCCGGTGAAAGGTTTAGAAGCCATGGAGCAGAATTCGGTGGACGGCAGAGGGCCGGTGAAAGGTTTAGAAGCCATGGAGCAGAATTCGGTGGACGGCAGAGGGCCGGTGAAAGGTTTAGAAGCCATGGAGCAGAATTCGGTGGACGGCAGAGGGCCGGTGAAAGGTTTAGAAGCCATGGAGCAGAATTCGGTGGACGGCAGAGGGCCGGTGAAAGGTTTAGAAGCCATGGAGCAGAATTCGGTGGACGGCAGAGGGCCGGTGAAAGGTTTAGAAGCCATGGAGCAGAATTCGGTGGACGGCAGAGGGCCGGTGAAAGGTTTAGAAGCCATGGAGCAGAATTCGGTGGACGGCAGAGGGCCGTGAGTTGAGGAGTTGAGTTGATGAGTTGAGTTGATGAGTTGATGAGTTGAGTTGATGAGTTGATGAGTTGAGTTGAGTTTTATCCAGTTTTATCCAGTTTTTTCCACTTTTTTCCACTCCTTTTTCCACTTTTTTCCCCACCTTTTTCCCAAATTTTCCCACATTTTTCCACTTTTTCCACTTTTTCCAATTTCTTCCACGTTTTTCCACCTTTTCCTACCTTTTTCCACCATAAAACTGGATAAAAGTGGAAAAAAGTGGAAAAAACTGGAAAGGTTTAGAAGCCATGGAGCAGAATTCGGTGGACGGCAGAGGGCTGGTGAAAGGTTTAGAAGCCATGGAGCAGAATTCGGTGGACGGCAGAGGGCCGGTGAAAGGTTTAGAAGCCATGGAGCAGAATTCGGTGGACGGCAGAGGGCCGGTGAAAGGTTTAGAAGCCATGGAGCAGAATTCGGTGGACGGCAGAGGGCCGGTGAAAGGTTTAGAAGCCATGGAGCAGAATTCGGTGGACGGCAGAGGGCCGGTGAAAGGTTTAGAAGCCATGGAGCAGAATTCGGTGGACGGCAGAGCGCCGGTGAAAGGTTTAGAAGCCATGGAGCAGAATTCGGTGGACGGCAGAGGGCCGGTGAAAGGTCTAGAAGCCATGGAGCAGAATTCGGTGGACGGCAGAGGGCCGGTGAAAGGTTTAGAAGCCATGGAGCAGAATTCGGTGGACGGCAGAGGGCCGGTGAAAGGTTTAGAAGCCATGGAGCAGAATTCGGTGGACGGCAGAGGGCCGGTGAAAGGTTTAGAAGCCATGGAGCAGAATTCGGTGGACGGCAGAGGGCCGGTGAAAGGTTTAGAAGCCATGGAGCAGAATTCGGTGGACGGCAGAGGGCCGGTGAAAGGTTTAGAAGCCATGGAGCAGAATTCGGTGGACGGCAGAGGGCCGGTGAAAGGTTTAGAAGCCATGGAGCAGAATTCGGTGGACGGCAGAGGGCCGTGAGTTGAGGAGTTGAGTTGATGAGTTGAGTTGATGAGTTGATGAGTTGAGTTGATGAGTTGATGAGTTGAGTTGAGTTTTATCCAGTTTTATCCAGTTTTTTCCACTTTTTTCCACTCCTTTTTCCACTTTTTTTCCCACCTTTTTCCCACATTTTCCCACATTTTTCCACTTTTTCCACTTTTTCCAATTTCTTCCACGTTTTTCCACCTTTTCCCACCTTTTTCCACCATAAAACTGTGAGTTGAGGAGTTGAGTTGATGAGTTGAGTTGATGAGTTGATGAGTTGAGTTGATGAGTTGATGAGTTGAGTTGAGTTTTATCCAGTTTTATCCAGTTTTTTCCACTTTTTTCCACTCCTTTTTCCACTTTTTTCCCCACCTTTTTCCCAAATTTTCCCACATTTTTCCACTTTTTCCACTTTTTCCAATTTCTTCCACGTTTTTCCACCTTTTCCTACCTTTTTCCACCATAAAACTGGATAAAAGTGGAAAAAAGTGGAAAAAACTGGAAAGGTTTAGAAGCCATGGAGCAGAATTCGGTGGACGGCAGAGGGCCGGTGAAAGGTTTAGAAGCCATGGAGCAGAATTCGGTGGACGGCAGAGGGCCGGTGAAAGGTTTAGAAGCCATGGAGCAGAATTCGGTGGACGGCAGAGGGCCGGTGAAAGGTTTAGAAGCCATGGAGCAGAATTCGGTGGACGGCAGAGGGCCGGTGAAAGGTTTAGAAGCCATGGAGCAGAATTCGGTGGACGGCAGAGGGCCGGTGAAAGGTTTAGAAGCCATGGAGCAGAATTCGGTGGACGGCAGAGGGCCGGTGAAAGGTTTAGAAGCCATGGAGCAGAATTCGGTGGACGGCAGAGGGCCGTGAGTTGAGGAGTTGAGTTGATGAGTTGAGTTGATGAGTTGATGAGTTGAGTTGATGAGTTGATGAGTTGAGTTGAGTTTTATCCAGTTTTATCCACTTTTTTCCACTTTTTTCCACTCCTTTTTCCACTTTTTTTCCCACCTTTTTCCCACATTTTCCCACATTTTTCCACTTTTTCCACTTTTTCCAATTTCTTCCACGTTTTTCCACCTTTTCCCACCTTTTTCCACCATAAAACTGTGAGTTGAGGAGTTGAGTTGATGAGTTGAGTTGATGAGTTGATGAGTTGAGTTGATGAGTTGATGAGTTGAGTTGAGTTTTATCCAGTTTTATCCAGTTTTATCCAGTTTTTTCCACTTTTTTCCACTCCTTTTTCCACTTTTTTCCCCACCTTTTTCCCAAATTTTCCCACATTTTTCCACTTTTTCCACTTTTTCCAATTTCTTCCACGTTTTTCCACATTTTCCTACCTTTTTCCACCATAAAACTGGATAAAAGTGGAAAAAAGTGGAAAAAACTGGAAAGGTTTAGAAGCCATGGAGCAGAATTCGGTGGACGGCAGAGGGCCGGTGAAAGGTTTAGAAGCCATGGAGCAGAATTCGGTGGACGGCAGAGGGCCGGTGAAAGGTTTAGAAGCCATGGAGCAGAATTCGGTGGACGGCAGAGGGCCGGTGAAAGGTTTAGAAGCCATGGAGCAGAATTCGGTGGACGGCAGAGGGCCGGTGAAAGGTTTAGAAGCCATGGAGCAGAATTCGGTGGACGGCAGAGGGCCGGTGAAAGGTTTAGAAGCCATGGAGCAGAATTCGGTGGACGGCAGAGGGCCGGTGAAAGGTTTAGAAGCCATGGAGCAGAATTCGGTGGACGGCAGAGGGCCGGTGAAAGGTTTAGAAGCCATGGAGCAGAATTCGGTGGACGGCAGAGGGCCGTGAGTTGAGGAGTTGAGTTGATGAGTTGAGTTGATGAGTTGATGAGTTGAGTTGATGAGTTGATGAGTTGAGTTGAGTTTTATCCAGTTTTATCCAGTTTTTTCCACTTTTTTCCACTCCTTTTTCCACTTTTTTTCCCACCTTTTTCCCACATTTTCCCACATTTTTCCACTTTTTCCACTTTTTCCAATTTCTTCCACGTTTTTCCACCTTTTCCCACCTTTTTCCACCATAAAACTGGATAAAAGTGGAAAAAAGTGGAAAAAACTGGAAAGGTTTAGAAGCCATGGAGCAGAATTCGGTGGACGGCAGAGGGCCGGTGAAAGGTTTAGAAGCCATGGAGCAGAATTCGGTGGATGGCAGAGGGCCGGTGAAAGGTTTAGAAGCCATGGAGCAGAATTCGGTGGACGGCAGAGGGCCGGTGAAAGGTTTAGAAGCCATGGAGCAGAATTCGGTGGACGGCAGAGGGCCGGTGAAAGGTTTAGAAGCCATGGAGCAGAATTCGGTGGACGGCAGAGGGCCGGTGAAAGGTTTAGAAGCCATGGAGCAGAATTCGGTGGACGGCAGAGGGCCGGTGAAAGGTTTAGAAGCCATGGAGCAGAATTCGGTGGACGGCAGAGGGCCGGTGAAAGGTTTAGAAGCCATGGAGCAGAATTCGGTGGACGGCAGAGGGCCGGTGAAAGGTTTAGAAGCCATGGAGCAGAATTCGGTGGACGGCAGAGGGCCGTGAGTTGAGGAGTTGAGTTGATGAGTTGAGTTGATGAGTTGATGAGTTGAGTTGATGAGTTGATGAGTTGAGTTGAGTTTTATCCAGTTTTATCCAGTTTTTTCCACTTTTTTCCACTCCTTTTTCCACTTTTTTCCCCACCTTTTTCCCAAATTTTCCCACATTTTTCCACTTTTTCCACTTTTTCCAATTTCTTCCACGTTTTTCCACCTTTTCCTACCTTTTTCCACCATAAAACTGGATAAAAGTGGAAAAAACTGGAAAAAACTGGAAAGGTTTAGAAGCCATGGAGCAGAATTCGGTGGACGGCAGAGGGCCGGTGAAAGGTTTAGAAGCCATGGATCAGAATTCGATGGACGGCAGAGGGCCGGTGAAAGGTTTAGAAGCCATGGAGCAGAATTCGGTGGACGGCAGAGGGCCGGTGAAAGGTTTAGAAGCCATGGAGCAGAATTCGGTGGACGGCAGAGGGCTGGTGAAAGGTTTAGAAGCCATGGAGCAGAATTCGGTGGACGGCAGAGGGCCGGTGAAAGGTTTAGAAGCCATGGAGCAGAATTCGGTGGACGGCAGAGGGCCGGTGAAAGGTTTAGAAGCCATGGAGCAGAATTCGGTGGACGGCAGAGGGCCGGTGAAAGGTTTAGAAGCCATGGAGCAGAATTCGGTGGACGGCAGAGGGCCGGTGAAAGGTTTAGAAGCCATGGAGCAGAATTCGGTGGACGGCAGAGGGCCGGTGAAAGGTTTAGAAGCCATGGAGCAGAATTCGGTGGACGGCAGAGGGCCGGTGAAAGGTTTAGAAGCCATGGAGCAGAATTCGGTGGACGGCAGAGGGCCGGTGAAAGGTTTAGAAGCCATGGAGCAGAATTCGGTGGACGGCAGAGGGCCGGTGAAAGGTTTAGAAGCCATGGAGCAGAATTCGGTGGACGGCAGAGGGCCGGTGAAAGGTTTAGAAGCCATGGAGCAGAATTCGGTGGACGGCAGAGGGCCGTGAGTTGAGGAGTTGAGTTGATGAGTTGAGTTGATGAGTTGATGAGTTGAGTTGATGAGTTGATGAGTTGAGTTGAGTTTTATCCAGTTTTATCCAGTTTTTTCCACTTTTTTCCACTCCTTTTTCCACTTTTTTCCCCACCTTTTTCCCAAATTTTCCCAATTTTTTCCACTTTTTCCACTTTTTCCAATTTCTTCCACGTTTTTCCACCTTTTCCTACCTTTTTCCACCATAAAACTGGATAAAAGTGGAAAAAACTGGAAAAAACTGGAAAGGTTTAGAAGCCATGGAGCAGAATTCGGTGGACGGCAGAGGGCCGGTGAAAGGTTTAGAAGCCATGGATCAGAATTCGATGGACGGCAGAGGGCCGGTGAAAGGTTTAGAAGCCATGGAGCAGAATTCGGTGGACGGCAGAGGGCCGGTGAAAGGTTTAGAAGCCATGGAGCAGAATTCGGTGGACGGCAGAGGGCTGGTGAAAGGTTTAGAAGCCATGGAGCAGAATTCGGTGGACGGCAGAGGGCCGGTGAAAGGTTTAGAAGCCATGGAGCAGAATTCGGTGGACGGCAGAGGGCCGGTGAAAGGTTTAGAAGCCATGGAGCAGAATTCGGTGGACGGCAGAGGGCCGGTGAAAGGTTTAGAAGCCATGGAGCAGAATTCGGTGGACGGCAGAGGGCCGGTGAAAGGTTTAGAAGCCATGGAGCAGAATTCGGTGGACGGCAGAGGGCCGGTGAAAGGTTTAGAAGCCATGGAGCAGAATTCGGTGGACGGCAGAGGGCCGGTGAAAGGTTTAGAAGCCGAGGAGCAGAATTCGGTGGACGGCAGAGGGCCGGTGAAAGGTTTAGAAGCCATGGAGCAGAATTCGGTGGACGGCAGAGGGCCGGTGAAAGGTTTAGAAGCCATGGAGCAGAATTCGGTGGACGGCAGAGGGCCGGTGAAAGGTTTAGAAGCCATGGAGCAGAATTCGGTGGACGGCAGAGGGCCGGTGAAAGGTTTAGAAGCCATGGAGCAGAATTCGGTGGACGGCAGAGGGCCGTGAGTTGAGGAGTTGAGTTGATGAGTTGAGTTGATGAGTTGATGAGTTGAGTTGATGAGTTGATGAGTTGAGTTGAGTTTTATCCAGTTTTATCCAGTTTTTTCCACTTTTTTCCACTCCTTTTTCCACTTTTTTTCCCACCTTTTTCCCACATTTTCCCAAATTTTTCCACTTTTTCCACTTTTTCCAATTTCTTCCACGTTTTTCCACCTTTTCCCACCTTTTTCCACCATAAAACTGGATAAAAGTGGAAAAAAGTGGAAAAAACTGGAAAGGTTTAGAAGCCATGGAGCAGAATTCGGTGGACGGCAGAGGGCCGGTGAAAGGTTTAGAAGCCATGGAGCAGAATTCGGTGGACGGCAGAGGGCCGGTGAAAGGTTTAGAAGCCATGGAGCAGAATTCGGTGGACGGCAGAGGGCCGGTGAAAGGTTTAGAAGCCATGGAGCAGAATTCGGTGGACGGCAGAGGGCCGGTGAAAGGTTTAGAAGCCATGGAGCAGAATTCGGTGGACGGCAGAGCGCCGGTGAAAGGTTTAGAAGCCATGGAGCAGAATTCGGTGGACGGCAGAGGGCCGGTGAAAGGTCTAGAAGCCATGGAGCAGAATTCGGTGGACGGCAGAGGGCCGGTGAAAGGTTTAGAAGCCATGGAGCAGAATTCGGTGGACGGCAGAGGGCCGGTGAAAGGTTTAGAAGCCATGGAGCAGAATTCGGTGGACGGCAGAGGGCCGGTGAAAGGTTTAGAAGCCATGGAGCAGAATTCGGTGGACGGCAGAGGGCCGGTGAAAGGTTTAGAAGCCATGGAGCAGAATTCGGTGGACGGCAGAGGGCCGGTGAAAGGTTTAGAAGCCATGGAGCAGAATTCGGTGGACGGCAGAGGGCCGGTGAAAGGTTTAGAAGCCATGGAGCAGAATTCGGTGGATGGCAGAGGGCCGGTGAAAGGTTTAGAAGCCATGGAGCAGAATTCGGTGGACGGCAGAGGGCCGTGAGTTGAGGAGTTGAGTTGATGAGTTGAGTTGATGAGTTGATGAGTTGATGAGTTGATGAGTTGAGTTGAGTTTTATCCAGTTTTATCCAGTTTTTTCCACTTTTTTCCACTCCTTTTTCCACTTTTTTCCCACCTTTTTCCCACATTTTCCCACATTTTTCCACTTTTTCCACTTTTTCCAATTTCTTCCACGTTTTTCCACCTTTACCCACCTTTTTCCACCATAAAACTGGATAAAAGTGGAAAAAAGTGGAAAAAACTGGAAAGGTTTAGAAGCCATGGAGCAGAATTCGGTGGACGGCAGAGGGCCGGTGAAAGGTTTAGAAGCCATGGAGCAGAATTCGGTGGACGGCAGAGGGCCGGTGAAAGGTTTAGAAGCCATGGAGCAGAATTCGGTGGACGGCAGAGGGCCGGTGAAAGGTTTAGAAGCCATGGAGCAGAATTCGGTGGACGGCAGAGGGCCGGTGAAAGGTTTAGAAGCCATGGAGCAGAATTCGGTGGACGGCAGAGGGCCGTGAGTTGAGGAGTTGAGTTGATGAGTTGAGTTGATGAGTTGATGAGTTGAGTTGATGAGTTGATGAGTTGAGTTTTATCCAGTTTTATCCAGTTTTTTCCAGTTTTTTCCACTCCTTTTTCCACTTTTTTCCCCACATTTTTCCCAAATTTTCCCACATTTTTCCACTTTTTCCACTTTTTCCAATTTTTTCCACGTTTTTCCACCTTTTCCCACCTTTTTCCACCATAAAACTGGATAAAAATGGAAAAAACTGGAAAAAACTGGAAAGGTTTAGAAGCCATGGAGCAGAATTCGGTGGACGGCAGAGGGCCGGTGAAAGGTTTAGAAGCCATGGAGCAGAATTCGGTGGACGGCAGAGGGCCGGTGAAAGGTTTAGAAGCCATGGAGCAGAATTCGGTGGACGGCAGAGGGCCGGTGAAAGGTTTAGAAGCCATGGAGCAGAATTCGGTGGACGGCAGAGGGCCGGTGAAAGGTTTAGAAGCCATGGAGCAGAATTCGGTGGACGGCAGAGGGCCGGTGAAAGGTTTAGAAGCCATGGAGCAGAATTCGGTGGACGGCAGAGGGCCGGTGAAAGGTTTAGAAGCCATGGAGCAGAATTCGGTGGACGGCAGAGGGCCGTGAGTTGAGGAGTTGAGTTGATGAGTTGAGTTGATGAGTTGATGAGTTGAGTTGATGAGTTGATGAGTTGAGTTGAGTTTTATCCAGTTTTATCCAGTTTTTTCCACTTTTTTCCACTCCTTTTTCCACTTTTTTCTCCACCTTTTTCCCAAATTTTCCCAAATTTTTCCACTTTTTCCACTTTTTCCAATTTCTTCCACGTTTTTCCACCTTTTCCTACCTTTTTCCACCATAAAACTGGATAAAAGTGGAAAAAAGTGGAAAAAACTGGAAAGGTTTAGAAGCCATGGAGCAGAATTCGGTGGACGGCAGAGGGCCGGTGAAAGGTTTAGAAGCCATGGAGCAGAATTCGGTGGACGGCAGAGGGCCGGTGAAAGGTTTAGAAGCCATGGAGCAGAATTCGGTGGACGGCAGAGGGCCGGTGAAAGGTTTAGAAGCCATGGAGCAGAATTCGGTGGACGGCAGAGGGCCGGTGAAAGGTTTAGAAGCCATGGAGCAGAATTCGGTGGACGGCAGAGGGCCGGTGAAAGGTTTAGAAGCCATGGAGCAGAATTCGGTGGACGGCAGAGGGCCGGTGAAAGGTTTAGAAGCCATGGAGCAGAATTCGGTGGACGGCAGAGGGCCGGTGAAAGGTTTAGAAGCCATGGAGCAGAATTCGGTGGACGGCAGAGGGCCGTGAGTTGAGGAGTTGAGTTGATGAGTTGAGTTGATGAGTTGATGAGTTGAGTTGATGAGTTGATGAGTTGAGTTGAGTTTTATCCAGTTTTATCCAGTTTTTTCCACTTTTTTCCACTCCTTTTTCCACTTTTTTTCCCACCTTTTTCCCACATTTTCCCAAATTTTTCCACTTTTTCCACTTTTTCCAATTTCTTCCACGTTTTTCCACCTTTTCCCACCTTTTTCCACCATAAAACTGGATAAAAGTGGAAAAAAGTGGAAAAAACTGGAAAGGTTTAGAAGCCATGGAGCAGAATTCGGTGGACGGCAGAGGGCCGGTGAAAGGTTTAGAAGCCATGGAGCAGAATTCGGTGGACGGCAGAGGGCCGGTGAAAGGTTTAGAAGCCATGGAGCAGAATTCGGTGGACGGCAGAGGGCCGGTGAAAGGTTTAGAAGCCATGGAGCAGAATTCGGTGGACGGCAGAGGGCCGGTGAAAGGTTTAGAAGCCATGGAGCAGAATTCGGTGGACGGCAGAGCGCCGGTGAAAGGTTTAGAAGCCATGGAGCAGAATTCGGTGGACGGCAGAGGGCCGGTGAAAGGTCTAGAAGCCATGGAGCAGAATTCGGTGGACGGCAGAGGGCCGGTGAAAGGTTTAGAAGCCATGGAGCAGAATTCGGTGGACGGCAGAGGGCCGGTGAAAGGTTTAGAAGCCATGGAGCAGAATTCGGTGGACGGCAGAGGGCCGGTGAAAGGTTTAGAAGCCATGGAGCAGAATTCGGTGGACGGCAGAGGGCCGGTGAAAGGTTTAGAAGCCATGGAGCAGAATTCGGTGGACGGCAGAGGGCCGGTGAAAGGTTTAGAAGCCATGGAGCAGAATTCGGTGGACGGCAGAGGGCCGGTGAAAGGTTTAGAAGCCATGGAGCAGAATTCGGTGGATGGCAGAGGGCCGGTGAAAGGTTTAGAAGCCATGGAGCAGAATTCGGTGGACGGCAGAGGGCCGTGAGTTGAGGAGTTGAGTTGATGAGTTGAGTTGATGAGTTGATGAGTTGATGAGTTGATGAGTTGAGTTGAGTTTTATCCAGTTTTATCCAGTTTTTTCCACTTTTTTCCACTCCTTTTTCCACTTTTTTCCCACCTTTTTCCCACATTTTCCCACATTTTTCCACTTTTTCCACTTTTTCCAATTTCTTCCACGTTTTTCCACCTTTACCCACCTTTTTCCACCATAAAACTGGATAAAAGTGGAAAAAAGTGGAAAAAACTGGAAAGGTTTAGAAGCCATGGAGCAGAATTCGGTGGACGGCAGAGGGCCGGTGAAAGGTTTAGAAGCCATGGAGCAGAATTCGGTGGACGGCAGAGGGCCGGTGAAAGGTTTAGAAGCCATGGAGCAGAATTCGGTGGACGGCAGAGGGCCGGTGAAAGGTTTAGAAGCCATGGAGCAGAATTCGGTGGACGGCAGAGGGCCGGTGAAAGGTTTAGAAGCCATGGAGCAGAATTCGGTGGACGGCAGAGGGCCGGTGAAAGGTTTAGAAGCCATGGAGCAGAATTCGGTGGACGGCAGAGGGCCGTGAGTTGAGGAGTTGAGTTGATGAGTTGAGTTGATGAGTTGATGAGTTGAGTTGATGAGTTGATGAGTTGAGTTGAGTTTTATCCAGTTTTATCCAGTTTTTTCCACTTTTTTCCACTCCTTTTTCCACTTTTTTCTCCACCTTTTTCCCAAATTTTCCCAAATTTTTCCACTTTTTCCACTTTTTCCAATTTCTTCCACGTTTTTCCACCTTTTCCTACCTTTTTCCACCATAAAACTGGATAAAAGTGGAAAAAAGTGGAAAAAACTGGAAAGGTTTAGAAGCCATGGAGCAGAATTCGGTGGACGGCAGAGGGCCGGTGAAAGGTTTAGAAGCCATGGAGCAGAATTCGGTGGACGGCAGAGGGCCGGTGAAAGGTTTAGAAGCCATGGAGCAGAATTCGGTGGACGGCAGAGGGCCGGTGAAAGGTTTAGAAGCCATGGAGCAGAATTCGGTGGACGGCAGAGGGCCGGTGAAAGGTTTAGAAGCCATGGAGCAGAATTCGGTGGACGGCAGAGGGCCGGTGAAAGGTTTAGAAGCCATGGAGCAGAATTCGGTGGACGGCAGAGGGCCGGTGAAAGGTTTAGAAGCCATGGAGCAGAATTCGGTGGACGGCAGAGGGCCGGTGAAAGGTTTAGAAGCCATGGAGCAGAATTCGGTGGACGGCAGAGGGCCGTGAGTTGAGGAGTTGAGTTGATGAGTTGAGTTGATGAGTTGATGAGTTGAGTTGAGTTTTATCCAGTTTTATCCAGTTTTTTCCAGTTTTTTCCACTCCTTTTTCCACTTTTTTTCCCACCTTTTTCCCACATCTTCCCACATTTTTCCACTTTTTCCACTTTTTCCAATTTCTTCCACGTTTTTCCACCTTTTCCCACCTTTTTCCACCATAAAACTGGATAAAAGTGGAAAAAAGTGGAAAAAACTGGAAAGGTTTAGAAGCCATGGAGCAGAATTCGGTGGACGGCAGAGGGCCGGTGAAAGGTTTAGAAGCCATGGAGCAGAATTCGGTGGACGGCAGAGGGCCGGTGAAAGGTTTAGAAGCCATGGAGCAGAATTCGGTGGACGGCAGAGGGCCGGTGAAAGGTTTAGAAGCCATGGAGCAGAATTCGGTGGACGGCAGAGGGCCGTGAGTTGAGGAGTTGAGTTGATGAGTTGAGTTGATGAGTTGATGAGTTGAGTTGATGAGTTGAGTTGAGTTTTATCCAGTTTTATCCAGTTTTTTTCCACTTTTTTCCACTCCTTTTTCCACTTTTTTCCCCACCTTTTTCCCAAATTTTCCCACATTTTTCCACTTTTTCCACTTTTTCCAATTTCTTCCACGTTTTTCCACCTTTTCCTACCTTTTTCCACCATAAAACTGGATAAAAGTGGAAAAAAGTGGAAAAAACTGGAAAGGTTTAGAAGCCATGGAGCAGAATTCGGTGGACGGCAGAGGGCCGGTGAAAGGTTTAGAAGCCATGGAGCAGAATTCGGTGGACGGCAGAGGGCCGGTGAAAGGTTTAGAACCCATGGAGCAGAATTCGGTGGACGGCAGAGGGCCGGTGAAAGGTTTAGAAGCCATGGAGCAGAATTCGGTGGACGGCAGAGGGCCGGTGAAAGGTTTAGAAGCCATGGAGCAGAATTCGGTGGACGGCAGAGGGCCGGTGAAAGGTTTAGAAGCCATGGAGCAGAATTCGGTGGACGGCAGAGGGCCGTGAGTTGAGGAGTTGAGTTGATGAGTTGAGTTGATGAGTTGATGAGTTGAGTTGAGTTTTATCCAGTTTTATCCAGTTTTTTCCACTTTTTTCCACTCCTTTTTCCACTTTTTTTCCCACCTTTTTCCCACATCTTCCCACATTTTTCCACTTTTTCCACTTTTTCCAATTTCTTCCACGTTTTTCCACCTTTTCCCACCTTTTTCCACCATAAAACTGGATAAAAGTGGAAAAAAGTGGAAAAAACTGGAAAGGTTTAGAAGCCATGGAGCAGAATTCGGTGGACGGCAGAGGGCCGGTGAAAGGTTTAGAAGCCATGGAGCAGAATTCGGTGGACGGCAGAGGGCCGGTGAAAGGTTTAGAAGCCATGGAGCAGAATTCGGTGGACGGCAGAGGGCCGGTGAAAGGTTTAGAAGCCATGGAGCAGAATTCGGTGGACGGCAGAGGGCCGTGAGTTGAGGAGTTGAGTTGATGAGTTGAGTTGATGAGTTGATGAGTTGAGTTGATGAGTTGAGTTGAGTTTTATCCAGTTTTATCCAGTTTTTTTCCACTTTTTTCCACTCCTTTTTCCACTTTTTTCCCCACCTTTTTCCCAAATTTTCCCACATTTTTCCACTTTTTCCACTTTTTCCAATTTCTTCCACGTTTTTCCACCTTTTCCTACCTTTTTCCACCATAAAACTGGATAAAAGTGGAAAAAACTGGAAAAAACTGGAAAGGTTTAGAAGCCATGGAGCAGAATTCGGTGGACGGCAGAGGGCCGGTGAAAGGTTTAGAAGCCATGGAGCAGAATTCGGTGGACGGCAGAGGGCCGGTGAAAGGTTTAGAAGCCATGGAGCAGAATTCGGTGGACGGCAGAGGGCCGGTGAAAGGTTTAGAAGCCATGGAGCAGAATTCGGTGGACGGCAGAGGGCCGGTGAAAGGTTTAGAAGCCATGGAGCAGAATTCGGTGGACGGCAGAGGGCCGGTGAAAGGTTTAGAAGCCATGGAGCAGAATTCGGTGGACGGCAGAGGGCCGGTGAAAGGTTTAGAAGCCATGGAGCAGAATTCGGTGGACGGCAGAGGGCCGGTGAAAGGTTTAGAAGCCATGGAGCAGAATTCGGTGGACGGCAGAGGGCCGTGAGTTGAGGAGTTGAGTTGATGAGTTGAGTTGATGAGTTGATGAGTTGAGTTGATGAGTTGATGAGTTGAGTTGAGTTTTATCCAGTTTTATCCAGTTTTTTCCACTTTTTTCCACTCCTTTTTCCACTTTTTTTCCCACCTTTTTCCCACATTTTCCCACATTTTTCCACTTTTTCCACTTTTTCCAATTTCTTCCACGTTTTTCCACCTTTTCCCACCTTTTTCCACCATAAAACTGGATAAAAGTGGAAAAAAGTGGAAAAAACTGGAAAGGTTTAGAAGCCATGGAGCAGAATTCGGTGGACGGCAGAGGGCCGGTGAAAGGTTTAGAAGCCATGGAGCAGAATTCGGTGGACGGCAGAGGGCCGGTGAAAGGTTTAGAAGCCATGGAGCAGAATTCGGTGGACGGCAGAGGGCCGGTGAAAGGTTTAGAAGCCATGGAGCAGAATTCGGTGGACGGCAGAGGGCCGGTGAAAGGTTTAGAAGCCATGGAGCAGAATTCGGTGGACGGCAGAGGGCCGGTGAAAGGTTTAGAAGCCATGGAGCAGAATTCGGTGGACGGCAGAGGGCCGGTGAAAGGTTTAGAAGCCATGGAGCAGAATTCGGTGGACGGCAGAGGGCCGGTGAAAGGTTTAGAAGCCATGGAGCAGAATTCGGTGGACGGCAGAGGGCCGGTGAAAGGTTTAGAAGCCATGGAGCAGAATTCGGTGGACGGCAGAGGGCCGTTGAAAGGTTTAGAAGCCATGGAGCAGAATTTGGTGGACGGCAGAGGGCCGGTGAAAGGTTTAGAAGCCATGGAGCAGAATTCGGTGGACGGCAGAGGGCCGGTGAAAGGTTTAGAAGCCATGGAGCAGAATTCGGTGGACGGCAGAGGGCCGGTGAAAGGTTTAGAAGCCATGGAGCAGAATTCGGTGGACGGCAGAGGGCCGTGAGTTGAGGAGTTGAGTTGATGAGTTGAGTTGATGAGTTGATGAGTTGAGTTGATGAGTTGATGAGTTGAGTTGAGTTTTATCCAGTTTTATCCACTTTTTTCCACTTTTTTCCACTCCTTTTTCCACTTTTTTCCCCACCTTTTTCCCAAATTTTCCCACATTTTTCCACTTTTTCCACTTTTTCCAATTTCTTCCACGTTTTTCCACCTTTTCCTACCTTTTTCCACCATAAAACTGGATAAAAGTGGAAAAAAGTGGAAAAAACTGGAAAGGTTTAGAAGCCATGGAGCAGAATTCGGTGGACGGCAGAGGGCCGGTGAAAGGTTTAGAAGCCATGGAGCAGAATTCGGTGGACGGCAGAGGGCCGGTGAAAGGTTTAGAAGCCATGGAGCAGAATTCGGTGGACGGCAGAGGGCCGGTGAAAGGTTTAGAAGCCATGGAGCAGAATTCGGTGGACGGCAGAGGGCCGGTGAAAGGTTTAGAAGCCATGGAGCAGAATTCGGTGGACGGCAGAGGGCCGGTGAAAGGTTTAGAAGCCATGGAGCAGAATTCGGTGGACGGCAGAGGGCCGGTGAAAGGTTTAGAAGCCATGGAGCAGAATTCGGTGGACGGCAGAGGGCCGGTGAAAGGTTTAGAAGCCATGGAGCAGAATTCGGTGGACGGCAGAGGGCCGGTGAAAGGTTTAGAAGCCATGGAGCAGAATTCGGTGGACGGCAGAGGGCCGGTGAAAGGTTTAGAAGCCATGGAGCAGAATTCGGTGGACGGCAGAGGGCCGGTGAAAGGTTTAGAAGCCATGGAGCAGAATTCGGTGGACGGCAGAGGGCCGTGAGTTGAGGAGTTGAGTTGATGAGTTGAGTTGATGAGTTGATGAGTTGAGTTGATGAGTTGATGAGTTGAGTTGAGTTTTATCCAGTTTTATCCAGTTTTTTCCACTTTTTTCCACTCCTTTTTCCACTTTTTTTCCCACCTTTTTCCCACATTTTCCCACATTTTTCCACTTTTTCCACTTTTTCCAATTTCTTCCACGTTTTTCCACCTTTTCCCACCTTTTTCCACCATAAAACTGGATAAAAGTGGAAAAAAGTGGAAAAAACTGGAAAGGTTTAGAAGCCATGGAGCAGAATTCGGTGGACGGCAGAGGGCCGGTGAAAGGTTTAGAAGCCATGGAGCAGAATTCGGTGGACGGCAGAGGGCCGGTGAAAGGTTTAGAAGCCATGGAGCAGAATTCGGTGGACGGCAGAGGGCCGGTGAAAGGTTTAGAAGCCATGGAGCAGAATTCGGTGGACGGCAGAGGGCCGGTGAAAGGTTTAGAAGCCATGGAGCAGAATTCGGTGGACGGCAGAGGGCCGGTGAAAGGTTTAGAAGCCATGGAGCAGAATTCGGTGGACGGCAGAGGGCCGGTGAAAGGTTTAGAAGCCATGGAGCAGAATTCGGTGGACGGCAGAGGGCCGGTGAAAGGTTTAGAAGCCATGGAGCAGAATTCGGTGGACGGCAGAGGGCCGGTGAAAGGTTTAGAAGCCATGGAGCAGAATTCGGTGGACGGCAGAGGGCCGTTGAAAGGTTTAGAAGCCATGGAGCAGAATTTGGTGGACGGCAGAGGGCCGGTGAAAGGTTTAGAAGCCATGGAGCAGAATTCGGTGGACGGCAGAGGGCCGGTGAAAGGTTTAGAAGCCATGGAGCAGAATTCGGTGGACGGCAGAGGGCCGGTGAAAGGTTTAGAAGCCATGGAGCAGAATTCGGTGGACGGCAGAGGGCCGTGAGTTGAGGAGTTGAGTTGATGAGTTGAGTTGATGAGTTGATGAGTTGAGTTGATGAGTTGATGAGTTGAGTTGAGTTTTATCCAGTTTTATCCAGTTTTTTCCACTTTTTTCCACTCCTTTTTCCACTTTTTTCCCCACCTTTTTCCCAAATTTTCCCACATTTTTCCACTTTTTCCACTTTTTCCAATTTCTTCCACGTTTTTCCACCTTTTCCTACCTTTTTCCACCATAAAACTGGATAAAAGTGGAAAAAAGTGGAAAAAACTGGAAAGGTTTAGAAGCCATGGAGCAGAATTCGGTGGACGGCAGAGGGCCGGTGAAAGGTTTAGAAGCCATGGAGCAGAATTCGGTGGACGGCAGAGGGCCGGTGAAAGGTTTAGAAGCCATGGAGCAGAATTCGGTGGACGGCAGAGGGCCGGTGAAAGGTTTAGAAGCCATGGAGCAGAATTCGGTGGACGGCTGAGGGCCGGTGAAAGGTTTAGAAGCCATGGAGCAGAATTCGGTGGACGGCAGAGGGCCGGTGAAAGGTTTAGAAGCCATGGAGCAGAATTCGGTGGACGGCAGAGGGCCGGTGAAAGGTTTAGAAGCCATGGAGCAGAATTCGGTGGACGGCAGAGGGCCGGTGAAAGGTTTAGAAGCCATGGAGCAGAATTCGGTGGACGGCAGAGGGCCGGTGAAAGGTTTAGAAGCCATGGAGCAGAATTCGGTGGACGGCAGAGGGCCGGTGAAAGGTTTAGAAGCCATGGAGCAGAATTCGGTGGACGGCAGAGGGCCGTGAGTTGAGGAGTTGAGTTGATGAGTTGAGTTGATGAGTTGATGAGTTGAGTTGATGAGTTGATGAGTTGAGTTGAGTTTTATCCAGTTTTATCCAGTTTTTTCCACTTTTTTCCACTTTTTTTCTCACCTTTTTCCCACATTTTCCCACATTTTTCCACTTTTTCCACTTTTTCCAATTTCTTCCACGTTTTTCCACCTTTTCCTACCTTTTTCCACCATAAAACTGGATAAAAGTGGAAACAAGTGGAAAAAACTGGAAAGGTTTAGAAGCCATGGAGCAGAATTCGGTGGACGGCAGAGGGCCGGTGAAAGGTTTAGAAGCCATGGAGCAGAATTCGGTGGATGGCAGAGGGCCGGTGAAAGGTTTAGAAGCCATGGAGCAGAATTCGGTGGACGGCAGAGGGCCGGTGAAAGGTTTAGAAGCCATGGAGCAGAATTCGGTGGACGGCAGAGGGCCGGTGAAAGGTTTAGAAGCCATGGAGCAGAATTCGGTGGACGGCTGAGGGCCGGTGAAAGGTTTAGAAGCCATGGAGCAGAATTCGGTGGACGGCAGAGGGCCGGTGAAAGGTTTAGAAGCCATGGAGCAGAATTCGGTGGACGGCAGAGGGCCGGTGAAAGGTTTAGAAGCCATGGAGCAGAATTCGGTGGACGGCAGAGGGCCGGTGAAAGGTTTAGAAGCCATGGAGCAGAATTCGGTGGACGGCAGAGGGCCGGTGAAAGGTTTAGAAGCCATGGAGCAGAATTCGGTGGACGGCAGAGGGCCGGTGAAAGGTTTAGAAGCCATGGAGCAGAATTCGGTGGACGGCAGAGGGCCGTGAGTTGAGGAGTTGAGTTGATGAGTTGAGTTGATGAGTTGATGAGTTGAGTTGATGAGTTGATGAGTTGAGTTGAGTTTTATCCAGTTTTATCCAGTTTTTTCCACTTTTTTCCACTCCTTTTTCCACTTTTTCCCCACCTTTTTCCCACATTTTCCCACATTTTTCCACTTTTTCCACTTTTTCCAATTTCTTCCACGTTTTTCCACCTTTTCCCACCTTTTTCCACCATAAAACTGGATAAAAGTGGAAAAAAGTGGAAAAAACTGGAAAGGTTTAGAAGCCATGGAGCAGAATTCGGTGGACGGCAGAGGGCCGGTGAAAGGTTTAGAAGCCATGGAGCAGAATTCGGTGGATGGCAGAGGGCCGGTGAAAGGTTTAGAAGCC
Organism: Notolepis coatsorum; assembly: GCF_963971535.1. NCBI lineage: Eukaryota > Metazoa > Chordata > Actinopteri > Aulopiformes > Paralepididae > Notolepis > Notolepis coatsorum. Next base: position 486,155 of record NW_028171233.1, read on the forward strand.
ATGGAGCAGAATTCGGTGGACGGCAGAGGGCCGGTGAAAGGTTTAGAAGCCATGGAGCAGAATTCGGTGGACGGCAGAGGGCCGGTGAAAGGTTTAGAAGCCATGGAGCAGAATTCGGTGGACGGCAGAGGGCCGGTGAAAGGTTTAGAAGCCATGGAGCAGAATTCGGTGGACGGCAGAGGGCCGGTGAAAGGTTTAGAAGCCATGGAGCAGAATTCGGTGGACGGCAGAGGGCCGGTGAAAGGTTTAGAAGCCATGGAGCAGAATTCGGTGGACGGCAGAGGGCCGGTGAAAGGTTTAGAAGCCATGGAGCAGAATTCGGTGGACGGCAGAGGGCCGGTGAAAGGTTTAGAAGCCATGGAGCAGAATTCGGTGGACGGCAGAGCGCCGGTGAAAGGTTTAGAAGCCATGGAGCAGAATTCGGTGGACGGCAGAGGGCCGGTGAAAGGTCTAGAAGCCATGGAGCAGAATTCGGTGGACGGCAGAGGGCCGGTGAAAGGTTTAGAAGCCATGGAGCAGAATTCGGTGGACGGCAGAGGGCCGGTGAAAGGTTTAGAAGCCATGGAGCAGAATTCGGTGGACGGCAGAGGGCCGGTGAAAGGTTTAGAAGCCATGGAGCAGAATTCGGTGGACGGCAGAGGGCCGGTGAAAGGTTTAGAAGCCATGGAGCAGAATTCGGTGGACGGCAGAGGGCCGGTGAAAGGTTTAGAAGCCATGGAGCAGAATTCGGTGGACGGCAGAGGGCCGGTGAAAGGTTTAGAAGCCATGGAGCAGAATTCGGTGGACGGCAGAGGGCTGGTGAAAGGTTTAGAAGCCATGGAGCAGAATTCGGTGGACGGCAGAGGGCCGTGAGTTGAGGAGTTGAGTTGATGAGTTGAGTTGATGAGTTGATGAGTTGAGTTGATGAGTTGAGTTGAGTTTTATCCAGTTTTATCCAGTTTTTTCCACTTTTTTCCACTCATTTTTCCACCTTTTTTCCCACCTTTTTCCCACATTTTCCCACATTTTTCCACTTTTTCCACTTTTTCCAATTTCTTCCACGTTTTTCCACCTTTTCCCACCTTTTTCCACCATAAAACTGGATAAAAGTGGAACAAAGTGGAAAAAACTGGAAAGGTTTAGAAGCCATGGAGCAGAATTCGGTGGACGGCAGAGGGCCGGTGAAAGGTTTAGAAGTCATGGAGCAGAATTCGGTGGACGGCAGAGGGCCGGTGAAAGGTTTAGAAGCCATGGAGCAGAATTCGGTGGACGGCAGAGGGCCGGTGAAAGGTTTAGAAGCCATGGAGCAGAATTCGGTGGACGGCAGAGGGCCGGTGAAAGGTTTAGAAGCCATGGAGCAGAATTCGGTGGACGGCAGAGGGCCGTGAGTTGAGGAGTTGAGTTGATGAGTTGAGTTGATGAGTTGATGAGTTGAGTTGAGTTTTATCCAGTTTTATCCAGTTTTTTCCACTTTTTTCCACTCCTTTTTCCACTTTTTTTCCCACCTTTTTCCCACATCTTCCCACATTTTTCCACTTTTTCCAATTTCTTCCACGTTTTTCCACCTTTTCCCACCTTTTTCCACCATAAAACTGGATAAAAGTGGAAAAAAGTGGAAAAAACTGGAAAGGTTTAGAAGCCATGGAGCAGAATTCGGTGGACGGCAGAGGGCCGGTGAAAGGTTTAGAAGCCATGGAGCAGAATTCGGTGGACGGCAGAGGGCCGGTGAAAGGTTTAGAAGCCATGGAGCAGAATTCGGTGGACGGCAGAGGGCCGGTGAAAGGTTTAGAAGCCATGGAGCAGAATTCGGTGGACGGCAGAGGGCCGTGAGTTGAGGAGTTGAGTTGATGAGTTGAGTTGATGAGTTGATGAGTTGAGTTGATGAGTTGAGTTGAGTTTTATCCAGTTTTATCCAGTTTTTTTCCACTTTTTTCCACTCCTTTTTCCACTTTTTTCCCCACTTTTTCCCCAAATTTTCCCAAATTTTTCCACTTTTTCCACTTTTTCCAATTTCTTCCACGTTTTTCCACCTTTTCCTACCTTTTTCCACCATAAAACTGGATAAAAGTGGAAAAAAGTGGAAAAAACTGGAAAGGTTTAGAAGCCATGGAGCAGAATTCGGTGGACGGCAGAGGGCCGGTGAAAGGTTTAGAAGCCATGGAGCAGAATTCGGTGGACGGCAGAGGGCCGGTGAAAGGTTTAGAAGCCATGGAGCAGAATTCGGTGGACGGCAGAGGGCCGGTGAAAGGTTTAGAAGCCATGGAGCAGAATTCGGTGGACGGCAGAGGGCCGGTGAAAGGTTTAGAAGCCATGGAGCAGAATTCGGTGGACGGCAGAGGGCCGGTGAAAGGTTTAGAAGCCATGGAGCAGAATTCGGTGGACGGCAGAGGGCCGGTGAAAGGTTTAGAAGCCATGGAGCAGAATTCGGTGGACGGCAGAGGGCCGGTGAAAGGTTTAGAAGCCATGGAGCAGAATTCGGTGGACGGCAGAGGGCCGGTGAAAGGTTTAGAAGCCATGGAGCAGAATTCGGTGGACGGCAGAGGGCCGTTGAAAGGTTTAGAAGCCATGGAGCAGAATTTGGTGGACGGCAGAGGGCCGGTGAAAGGTTTAGAAGCCATGGAGCAGAATTCGGTGGACGGCAGAGGGCCGGTGAAAGGTTTAGAAGCCATGGAGCAGAATTCGGTGGACGGCAGAGGGCCGTGAGTTGAGGAGTTGAGTTGATGAGTTGAGTTGATGAGTTGATGAGTTGAGTTGATGAGTTGATGAGTTGAGTTGAGTTTTATCCAGTTTTATCCAGTTTTTTCCACTTTTTTCCACTCCTTTTTCCACTTTTTTCCCCACCTTTTTCCCAAATTTTCCCACATTTTTCCACTTTTTCCACTTTTTCCAATTTCTTCCACGTTTTTCCACCTTTTCCTACCTTTTTCCACCATAAAACTGGATAAAAGTGGAAAAAAGTGGAAAAAACTGGAAAGGTTTAGAAGCCATGGAGCAGAATTCGGTGGACGGCAGAGGGCCGGTGAAAGGTTTAGAAGCCATGGAGCAGAATTCGGTGGACGGCAGAGGGCCGGTGAAAGGTTTAGAAGCCATGGAGCAGAATTCGGTGGACGGCAGAGGGCCGGTGAAAGGTTTAGAAGCCATGGAGCAGAATTCGGTGGACGGCAGAGGGCCGGTGAAAGGTTTAGAAGCCATGGAGCAGAATTCGGTGGACGGCAGAGCGCCGGTGAAAGGTTTAGAAGCCATGGAGCAGAATTCGGTGGACGGCAGAGGGCCGGTGAAAGGTCTAGAAGCCATGGAGCAGAATTCGGTGGACGGCAGAGGGCCGGTGAAAGGTTTAGAAGCCATGGAGCAGAATTCGGTGGACGGCAGAGGGCCGGTGAAAGGTTTAGAAGCCATGGAGCAGAATTCGGTGGACGGCAGAGGGCCGGTGAAAGGTTTAGAAGCCATGGAGCAGAATTCGGTGGACGGCAGAGGGCCGGTGAAAGGTTTAGAAGCCATGGAGCAGAATTCGGTGGACGGCAGAGGGCCGGTGAAAGGTTTAGAAGCCATGGAGCAGAATTCGGTGGACGGCAGAGGGCCGGTGAAAGGTTTAGAAGCCATGGAGCAGAATTCGGTGGACGGCAGAGGGCCGGTGAAAGGTTTAGAAGCCATGGAGCAGAATTCGGTGGACGGCAGAGGGCCGTGAGTTGAGGAGTTGAGTTGATGAGTTGAGTTGATGAGTTGATGAGTTGAGTTGATGAGTTGAGTTGAGTTTTATCCAGTTTTATCCAGTTTTTTCCACTTTTTTCCACTCATTTTTCCACCTTTTTTCCCACCTTTTTCCCACATTTTCCCACATTTTTCCACTTTTTCCACTTTTTCCAATTTCTTCCACGTTTTTCCACCTTTTCCCACCTTTTTCCACCATAAAACTGGATAAAAGTGGAACAAAGTGGAAAAAACTGGAAAGGTTTAGAAGCCATGGAGCAGAATTCGGTGGACGGCAGAGGGCCGGTGAAAGGTTTAGAAGTCATGGAGCAGAATTCGGTGGACGGCAGAGGGCCGGTGAAAGGTTTAGAAGCCATGGAGCAGAATTCGGTGGACGGCAGAGGGCCGGTGAAAGGTTTAGAAGCCATGGAGCAGAATTCGGTGGACGGCAGAGGGCCGGTGAAAGGTTTAGAAGCCATGGAGCAGAATTCGGTGGACGGCAGAGGGCCGTGAGTTGAGGAGTTGAGTTGATGAGTTGAGTTGATGAGTTGATGAGTTGAGTTGAGTTTTATCCAGTTTTATCCAGTTTTTTCCACTTTTTTCCACTCCTTTTTCCACTTTTTTTCCCACCTTTTTCCCACATCTTCCCACATTTTTCCACTTTTTCCAATTTCTTCCACGTTTTTCCACCTTTTCCCACCTTTTTCCACCATAAAACTGGATAAAAGTGGAAAAAAGTGGAAAAAACTGGAAAGGTTTAGAAGCCATGGAGCAGAATTCGGTGGACGGCAGAGGGCCGGTGAAAGGTTTAGAAGCCATGGAGCAGAATTCGGTGGACGGCAGAGGGCCGGTGAAAGGTTTAGAAGCCATGGAGCAGAATTCGGTGGACGGCAGAGGGCCGGTGAAAGGTTTAGAAGCCATGGAGCAGAATTCGGTGGACGGCAGAGGGCCGGTGAAAGGTTTAGAAGCCATGGAGCAGAATTCGGTGGACGGCAGAGGGCCGTGAGTTGAGGAGTTGAGTTGATGAGTTGAGTTGATGAGTTGATGAGTTGAGTTGAGTTTTATCCAGTTTTATCCAGTTTTTTCCACTTTTTTCCACTCCTTTTTCCACTTTTTTTCCCACCTTTTTCCCACATCTTCCCACATTTTTCCACTTTTTCCAATTTCTTCCACGTTTTTCCACCTTTTCCCACCTTTTTCCACCATAAAACTGGATAAAAGTGGAAAAAAGTGGAAAAAACTGGAAAGGTTTAGAAGCCATGGAGCAGAATTCGGTGGACGGCAGAGGGCCGGTGAAAGGTTTAGAAGCCATGGAGCAGAATTCGGTGGACGGCAGAGGGCCGGTGAAAGGTTTAGAAGCCATGGAGCAGAATTCGGTGGACGGCAGAGGGCCGGTGAAAGGTTTAGAAGCCATGGAGCAGAATTCGGTGGACGGCAGAGGGCCGTGAGTTGAGGAGTTGAGTTGATGAGTTGAGTTGATGAGTTGATGAGTTGAGTTGATGAGTTGAGTTGAGTTTTATCCAGTTTTATCCAGTTTTTTTCCACTTTTTTCCACTCCTTTTTCCACTTTTTTCCCCACCTTTTTCCCAAATTTTCCCAAATTTTTTCACTTTTTCCACTTTTTCCAATTTCTTCCACGTTTTTCCACCTTTTCCTACCTTTTTCCACCATAAAACTGGATAAAAGTGGAAAAAAGTGGAAAAAACTGGAAAGGTTTAGAAGCCATGGAGCAGAATTCGGTGGACGGCAGAGGGCCGGTGAAAGGTTTAGAAGCCATGGAGCAGAATTCGGTGGACGGCAGAGGGCCGGTGAAAGGTTTAGAAGCCATGGAGCAGAATTCGGTGGACGGCAGAGGGCCGGTGAAAGGTTTAGAAGCCATGGAGCAGAATTCGGTGGACGGCAGAGGGCCGGTGAAAGGTTTAGAAGCCATGGAGCAGAATTCGGTGGACGGCAGAGGGCCGGTGAAAGGTTTAGAAGCCATGGAGCAGAATTCGGTGGACGGCAGAGGGCTGGTGAAAGGTTTAGAAGCCATGGAGCAGAATTCGGTGGACGGCAGAGGGCCGGTGAAAGGTTTAGAAGCCATGGAGCAGAATTCGGTGGACGGCAGAGGGCCGGTGAAAGGTTTAGAAGCCATGGAGCAGAATTCGGTGGACGGCAGAGGGCCGTTGAAAGGTTTAGAAGCCATGGAGCAGAATTTGGTGGACGGCAGAGGGCCGGTGAAAGGTTTAGAAGCCATGGAGCAGAATTCGGTGGACGGCAGAGGGCCGGTGAAAGGTTTAGAAGCCATGGAGCAGAATTCGGTGGACGGCAGAGGGCCGTGAGTTGAGGAGTTGAGTTGATGAGTTGAGTTGATGAGTTGATGAGTTGAGTTGATGAGTTGATGAGTTGAGTTGAGTTTTATCCAGTTTTATCCAGTTTTTTCCACTTTTTTCCACTCCTTTTTCCACTTTTTTCCCCACCTTTTTCCCAAATTTTCCCACATTTTTCCACTTTTTCCACTTTTTCCAATTTCTTCCACGTTTTTCAACCTTTTCCTACCTTTTTCCACCATAAAACTGGATAAAAGTGGAAAAAAGTGGAAAAAACTGGAAAGGTTTAGAAGCCATGGAGCAGAATTCGGTGGACGGCAGAGGGCCGGTGAAAGGTTTAGAAGCCATGGAGCAGAATTCGGTGGACGGCAGAGGGCCGGTGAAAGGTTTAGAAGCCATGGAGCAGAATTCGGTGGACGGCAGAGGGCCGGTGAAAGGTTTAGAAGCCATGGAGCAGAATTCGGTGGACGGCAGAGGGCCGGTGAAAGGTTTAGAAGGCATGGAGCAGAATTCGGTGGACGGCTGAGGGCCGGTGAAAGGTTTAGAAGCCATGGAGCAGAATTCGGTGGACGGCAGAGGGCCGGTGAAAGGTTTAGAAGCCATGGAGCAGAATTCGGTGGACGGCAGAGGGCCGGTGAAAGGTTTAGAAGCCATGGAGCAGAATTCGGTGGACGGCAGAGGGCCGGTGAAAGGTTTAGAAGCCATGGAGCAGAATTCGGTGGACGGCAGAGGGCCGGTGAAAGGTTTAGAAGCCATGGAGCAGAATTCGGTGGACGGCAGAGGGCCGGTGAAAGGTTTAGAAGCCATGGAGCAGAATTCGGTGGACGGCAGAGGGCCGTGAGTTGAGGAGTTGAGTTGATGAGTTGATGAGTTGATGAGTTGAGTTGATGAGTTGATGAGTTGAGTTGAGTTTTATCCAGTTTTATCCAGTTTTTTCCAGTTTTTTCCACTCCTTTTTCCACTTTTTTTCCCACCTTTTTCCCACATTTTCCCACATTTTTCCACTTTTTCCACTTTTTCCAATTTCTTCCACGTTTTTCCACCTTTTCCCACTTTTTTCCACCATAAAACTGGATAAAAGTGGAAAAAAGTGGAAAAAACTGGAAAGGTTTAGAAGCCATGGAGCAGAATTCGGTGGACGGCAGAGGGCCGGTGAAAGGTTTAGAAGCCATGGAGCAGAATTCGGTGGATGGCAGAGGGCCGGTGAAAGGTTTAGAAGCCATGGAGCAGAATTCGGTGGACGGCAGAGGGCCGGTGAAAGGTTTAGAAGCCATGGAGCAGAATTCGGTGGACGGCAGAGGGCCGGTGAAAGGTTTAGAAGCCATGGAGCAGAATTCGGTGGACGGCAGAGGGCCGGTGAAAGGTTTAGAAGCCATGGAGCAGAATTCGGTGGACGGCAGAGGGCCGGTGAAAGGTTTAGAAGCCATGGAGCAGAATTCGGTGGACGGCAGAGGGCCGGTGAAAGGTTTAGAAGCCATGGAGCAGAATTCGGTGGACGGCAGAGGGCCGGTGAAAGGTTTAGAAGCCATGGAGCAGAATTCGGTGGACGGCAGAGGGCCGGTGAAAGGTTTAGAAGCCATGGAGCAGAATTCGGTGGACGGCAGAGGGCCGGTGAAAGGTTTAGAAGCCATGGAGCAGAATTCGGTGGACGGCAGAGGGCCGTGAGTTGAGGAGTTGAGTTGATGAGTTGAGTTGATGAGTTGATGAGTTGAGTTGATGAGTTGATGAGTTGAGTTGAGTTTTATCCAGTTTTATCCAGTTTTTTCCACTTTTTTCCACTCCTTTTTCCACTTTTTTCCCCACCTTTTTCCCAAATTTTCCCACATTTTTCCACTTTTTCCACTTTTTCCAATTTCTTCCACGTTTTTCCACCTTTTCCTACCTTTTTCCACCATAAAACTGGATAAAAGTGGAAAAAAGTGGAAAAAACTGGAAAGGTTTAGAAGCCATGGAGCAGAATTCGGTGGACGGCAGAGGGCCGGTGAAAGGTTTAGAAGCCATGGAGCAGAATTCGGTGGACGGCAGAGGGCCGGTGAAAGGTTTAGAAGCCATGGAGCAGAATTCGGTGGACGGCAGAGGGCCGGTGAAAGGTTTAGAAGCCATGGAGCAGAATTCGGTGGACGGCAGAGGGCCGGTGAAAGGTTTAGAAGCCATGGAGCAGAATTCGGTGGACGGCAGAGGGCCGGTGAAAGGTTTAGAAGCCATGGAGCAGAATTCGGTGGACGGCAGAGGGCCGGTGAAAGGTTTAGAAGCCATGGAGCAGAATTCGGTGGACGGCAGAGGGCCGGTGAAAGGTTTAGAAGCCATGGAGCAGAATTCGGTGGACGGCAGAGGGCCGTGAGTTGAGGAGTTGAGTTGATGAGTTGAGTTGATGAGTTGATGAGTTGAGTTGATGAGTTGATGAGTTGAGTTGAGTTTTATCCAGTTTTATCCATTTTTTTCCACTTTTTTCCACTCCTTTTTCCACTTTTTTTCCCACCTTTTTCCCACATTTCCCAAATTTTTCCACTTTTTCCACTTTTTCCAATTTCTTCCACGTTTTTCCACCTTTTCCCCATCTTTTTCCACCATAAAACTGGATAAAAGTGGAAAAAAGTGGAAAAAACTGGAAAGGTTTAGAAGCCATGGAGCAGAATTCGGTGGACGGCAGAGGGCCGGTGAAAGGTTTAGAAGCCATGGAGCAGAATTCGGTGGACGGCAGAGGGCCGGTGAAAGGTTTAGAAGCCATGGAGCAGAATTCGGTGGACGGCAGAGGGCCGGTGAAAGGTTTAGAAGCCATGGAGCAGAATTCGGTGGACGGCAGAGGGCCGGTGAAAGGTTTAGAAGCCATGGAGCAGAATTCGGTGGACGGCAGAGGGCCGGTGAAAGGTTTAGAAGCCATGGAGCAGAATTCGGTGGACGGCAGAGCGCCGGTGAAAGGTTTAGAAGCCATGGAGCAGAATTCGGTGGACGGCAGAGGGCCGGTGAAAGGTCTAGAAGCCATGGAGCAGAATTCGGTGGACGGCAGAGGGCCGGTGAAAGGTTTAGAAGCCATGGAGCAGAATTCGGTGGACGGCAGAGGGCCGGTGAAAGGTTTAGAAGCCATGGAGCAGAATTCGGTGGACGGCAGAGGGCCGGTGAAAGGTTTAGAAGCCATGGAGCAGAATTCGGTGGACGGCAGAGGGCCGGTGAAAGGTTTAGAAGCCATGGAGCAGAATTCGGTGGACGGCAGAGGGCCGGTGAAAGGTTTAGAAGCCATGGAGCAGAATTCGGTGGACGGCAGAGGGCCGGTGAAAGGTTTAGAAGCCATGGAGCAGAATTCGGTGGACGGCAGAGGGCTGGTGAAAGGTTTAGAAGCCATGGAGCAGAATTCGGTGGACGGCAGAGGGCCGTGAGTTGAGGAGTTGAGTTGATGAGTTGAGTTGATGAGTTGATGAGTTGAGTTGATGAGTTGATGAGTTGAGTTGAGTTTTATCCAGTTTTATCCAGTTTTTTCCACTTTTTTCCACTCCTTTTTCCACCTTTTTTCCCACCTTTTTCCCACATTTTCCCACATTTTTCCACTTTTTCCACTTTTTCCAATTTCTTCCACGTTTTTCCACCTTTTCCCACCTTTTTCCACCATAAAACTGGATAAAAGTGGAAAAAAGTGGAAAAAACTGGAAAGGTTTAGAAGCCATGGAGCAGAATTCGGTGGACGGCAGAGGGCCGGTGAAAGGTTTAGAAGTCATGGAGCAGAATTCGGTGGACGGCAGAGGGCCGGTGAAAGGTTTAGAAGCCATGGAGCAGAATTCGGTGGACGGCAGAGGGCCGGTGAAAGGTTTAGAAGCCATGGAGCAGAATTCGGTGGACGGCAGAGGGCCGGTGAAAGGTTTAGAAGCCATGGAGCAGAATTCGGTGGACGGCAGAGGGCCGTGAGTTGAGGAGTTGAGTTGATGAGTTGAGTTGATGAGTTGATGAGTTGAGTTGAGTTTTATCCAGTTTTATCCAGTTTTTTCCACTTTTTTCCACTCCTTTTTCCACTTTTTTCCCCACCTTTTTCCCAAATTTTCACAAATTTTTCCACTTTTTCCACTTTTTCCAATTTCTTCCACGTTTTTCCACCTTTTCCTACCTTTTTCCACCATAAAACTGGATAAAAGTGGAAAAAACTGGAAAAAACTGGAAAGGTTTAGAAGCCATGGAGCAGAATTCGGTGGACGGCAGAGGGCCGGTGAAAGGTTTAGAAGCCATTGAGCAGAATTCGGTGGACGGCAGAGGGCCGGTGAAAGGTTTAGAAGCCATGGAGCAGAATTCGGTGGACGGCAGAGGGCCGGTGAAAGGTTTAGAAGCCATGGAGCAGAATTCGGTGGACGGCAGAGGGCCGGTGAAAGGTTTAGAAGCCATGGAGCAGAATTCGGTGGACGGCAGAGGGCCGGTGAAAGGTTTAGAAGCCATGGAGCAGAATTCGGTGGACGGCAGAGGGCCGGTGAAAGGTTTAGAAGCCATGGAGCAGAATTCGGTGGACGGCAGAGGGCCGTGAGTTGAGGAGTTGAGTTGATGAGTTGAGTTGATGAGTTGATGAGTTGAGTTGATGAGTTGATGAGTTGAGTTGAGTTTTATCCAGTTTTATCCAGTTTTTTCCACTTTTTTCCACTCCTTTTTCCACTTTTTTTCCCACCTTTTTCCCACATTTTCCCACATTTTTCCACTTTTTCCACTTTTTCCAATTTCTTCCACGTTTTTCCACCTTTTCCCACCTTTTTCCACCATAAAACTGGATAAAAGTGGAAAAAAGTGGAAAAAACTGGAAAGGTTTAGAAGCCATGGAGCAGAATTCGGTGGACGGCAGAGGGCCGGTGAAAGGTTTAGAAGCCATGGAGCAGAATTCGGTGGACGGCAGAGGGCCGGTGAAAGGTTTAGAAGCCATGGAGCAGAATTCGGTGGACGGCAGAGGGCCGGTGAAAGGTTTAGAAGCCATGGAGCAGAATTCGGTGGACGGCAGAGGGCCGGTGAAAGGTTTAGAAGCCATGGAGCAGAATTCGGTGGACGGCAGAGGGCCGTGAGTTGAGGAGTTGAGTTGATGAGTTGAGTTGATGAGTTGATGAGTTGAGTTGATGAGTTGATGAGTTGAGTTGAGTTTTATCCAATTTTATCCACTTTTTTCCACTTTTTTCCACTCCTTTTTCCACTTTTTTTCCCACCTTTTTCCCACATTTTCCCACATTTTTCCACTTTTTCCACTTTTTCCAATTTCTTCCACGTTTTTCCACCTTTTCCCACCTTTTTCCACCATAAAACTGGATAAAAGTGGAAAAAAGTGGAAAAAAGTGGAAAGGTTTAGAAGCCATGGAGCAGAATTCGGTGGACGGCAGAGGGCCGGTGAAAGGTTTAGAAGCCATGGAGCAGAATTCGGTGGACGGCAGAGGGCCGGTGAAAGGTTTAGAAGCCATGGAGCAGAATTCGGTGGACGGCAGAGGGCCGGTGAAAGGTTTAGAAGCCATGGAGCAGAATTCGGTGGACGGCAGAGGGCCGGTGAAAGGTTTAGAAGCCATGGAGCAGAATTCGGTGGACGGCAGAGGGCCGGTGAAAGGTTTAGAAGCCATGGAGCAGAATTCGGTGGACGGCAGAGGGCCGTGAGTTGAGGAGTTGAGTTGATGAGTTGAGTTGATGAGTTGATGAGTTGAGTTGATGAGTTGATGAGTTGAGTTGAGTTTTATCCAGTTTTATCCAGTTTTTTCCAGTTTTTTCCACTCCTTTTTCCACTTTTTTTCCCACCTTTTTCCCACATTTTCCCACATTTTTCCACTTTTTCCACTTTTTCCAATTTCTTCCACGTTTTTCCACCTTTTCCCACCTTTTTCCACCATAAAACTGGATAAAAGTGGAAAAAACTGGAAAAAACTGGAAAGGTTTAGAAGCCATGGAGCAGAATTCGGTGGACGGCAGAGGGCCGGTGAAAGGTTTAGAAGCCATGGAGCAGAATTCGGTGGACGGCAGAGGGCCGGTGAAAGGTTTAGAAGCCATGGAGCAGAATTCGGTGGACGGCAGAGGGCCGGTGAAAGGTTTAGAAGCCATGGAGCAGAATTCGGTGGACGGCAGAGGGCCGGTGAAAGGTTTAGAAGCCATGGAGCAGAATTCGGTGGACGGCAGAGGGCCGGTGAAAGGTTTAGAAGCCATGGAGCAGAATTCGGTGGACGGCAGAGGGCCGGTGAAAGGTTTAGAAGCCATGGAGCAGAATTCGGTGGACGGCAGAGCGCCGGTGAAAGGTTTAGAAGCCATGGAGCAGAATTCGGTGGACGGCAGAGGGCCGGTGAAAGGTCTAGAAGCCATGGAGCAGAATTCGGTGGACGGCAGAGGGCCGGTGAAAGGTTTAGAAGCCATGGAGCAGAATTCGGTGGACGGCAGAGGGCCGGTGAAAGGTTTAGAAGCCATGGAGCAGAATTCGGTGGACGGCAGAGGGCCGGTGAAAGGTTTAGAAGCCATGGAGCAGAATTCGGTGGACGGCAGAGGGCCGGTGAAAGGTTTAGAAGCCATGGAGCAGAATTCGGTGGACGGCAGAGGGCCGGTGAAAGGTTTAGAAGCCATGGAGCAGAATTCGGTGGACGGCAGAGGGCTGGTGAAAGGTTTAGAAGCCATGGAGCAGAATTCGGTGGACGGCAGAGGGCCGTGAGTTGAGGAGTTGAGTTGATGAGTTGAGTTGATGAGTTGATGAGTTGAGTTGATGAGTTGATGAGTTGAGTTGAGTTTTATCCAGTTTTATCCAGTTTTTTCCACTTTTTTCCACTCCTTTTTCCACCTTTTTTCCCACCTTTTTCCCACATTTTCCCAAATTTTTCCACTTTTTCCACTTTTTCCAATTTCTTCCACGTTTTTCCACCTTTTCCCACCTTTTTCCACCATAAAACTGGATAAAAGTGGAAAAAAGTGGAAAAAACTGGAAAGGTTTAGAAGCCATGGAGCAGAATTCGGTGGACGGCAGAGGGCCGGTGAAAGGTTTAGAAGTCATGGAGCAGAATTCGGTGGACGGCAGAGGGCCGGTGAAAGGTTTAGAAGCCATGGAGCAGAATTCGGTGGACGGCAGAGGGCCGGTGAAAGGTTTAGAAGCCATGGAGCAGAATTCGGTGGACGGCAGAGGGCCGGTGAAAGGTTTAGAAGCCATGGAGCAGAATTCGGTGGACGGCAGAGGGCCGTGAGTTGAGGAGTTGAGTTGATGAGTTGAGTTGATGAGTTGATGAGTTGAGTTGATGAGTTGATGAGTTGAGTTGAGTTTTATCCAGTTTTTTCCACTTTTTTCCACTCCTTTTTCCACTTTTTTCCCCACCTTTTTCCCAAATTTTCCCAAATTTTTCCACTTTTTCCACTTTTTCCAATTTCTTCCACGTTTTTCCACCTTTTCCTACCTTTTTCCACCATAAAACTGGATAAAAGTGGAAAAAACTGGAAAAAACTGGAAAGGTTTAGAAGCCATGGAGCAGAATTCGGTGGACGGCAGAGGGCCGGTGAAAGGTTTAGAAGCCATGGAGCAGAATTCGGTGGACGGCAGAGGGCCGGTGAAAGGTTTAGAAGCCATGGAGCAGAATTCGGTGGACGGCAGAGGGCCGGTGAAAGGTTTAGAAGCCATGGAGCAGAATTCGGTGGACGGCAGAGGGCCGGTGAAAGGTTTAGAAGCCATGGAGCAGAATTCGGTGGACGGCAGAGGGCCGGTGAAAGGTTTAGAAGCCATGGAGCAGAATTCGGTGGACGGCAGAGGGCCGGTGAAAGGTTTAGAAGCCATGGAGCAGAATTCGGTGGACGGCAGAGGGCCGGTGAAAGGTTTAGAAGCCATGGAGCAGAATTCGGTGGACGGCAGAGGGCCGGTGAAAGGTTTAGAAGCCATGGAGCAGAATTCGGTGGACGGCAGAGGGCCGGTGAAAGGTTTAGAAGCCATGGAGCAGAATTCGGTGGACGGCAGAGGGCCGTGAGTTGAGGAGTTGAGTTGATGAGTTGAGTTGATGAGTTGATGAGTTGAGTTGATGAGTTGATGAGTTGAGTTGAGTTTTATCCAATTTTATCCACTTTTTTCCACTTTTTTCCACTCCTTTTTCCACTTTTTTTCCCACCTTTTTCCCACATTTTCCCACATTTTTCCACTTTTTCCACTTTTTCCAATTTCTTCCACGTTTTTCCACCTTTTCCCACCTTTTTCCACCATAAAACTGGATAAAAGTGGAAAAAAGTGGAAAAAAGTGGAAAGGTTTAGAAGCCATGGAGCAGAATTCGGTGGACGGCAGAGGGCCGGTGAAAGGTTTAGAAGCCATGGAGCAGAATTCGGTGGACGGCAGAGGGCCGGTGAAAGGTTTAGAAGCCATGGAGCAGAATTCGGTGGACGGCAGAGGGCCGGTGAAAGGTTTAGAAGCCATGGAGCAGAATTCGGTGGACGGCAGAGGGCCGGTGAAAGGTTTAGAAGCCATGGAGCAGAATTCGGTGGACGGCAGAGGGCCGGTGAAAGGTTTAGAAGCCATGGAGCAGAATTCGGTGGACGGCAGAGGGCCGGTGAAAGGTTTAGAAGCCATGGAGCAGAATTCGGTGGACGGCAGAGGGCCGGTGAAAGGTTTAGAAGCCATGGAGCAGAATTCGGTGGACGGCAGAGGGCCGGTGAAAGGTTTAGAAGCCATGGAGCAGAATTCGGTGGACGGCAGAGGGCCGGTGAAAGGTTTAGAAGCCATGGAGCAGAATTCGGTGGACGGCAGAGGGCCGTGAGTTGAGGAGTTGAGTTGATGAGTTGAGTTGATGAGTTGATGAGTTGAGTTGATGAGTTGATGAGTTGAGTTGAGTTTTATCCAGTTTTACCCAGTTTTTTCCACTTTTTTCCACTCCTTTTTCCACTTTTTTTCCCACCTTTTTCCCACATTTTCCCACATTTTTCCACTTTTTCCACTTTTTCCAATTTCTTCCACGTTTTTCCACCTTTTCCCACCTTTTTCCACCATAAAACTGGATAAAAGTGGAAAAAAGTGGAAAAAACTGGAAAGGTTTAGAAGCCATGGAGCAGAATTCGGTGGACGGCAGAGGGCCGGTGAAAGGTTTAGAAGCCATGGAGCAGAATTCGGTGGACGGCAGAGGGCCGGTGATAGGTTTAGAAGCCATGGAGCAGAATTCGGTGGACGGCAGAGGGCCGGTGAAAGGTTTAGAAGCCATGGAGCAGAATTCGGTGGACGGCAGAGGGCCGGTGAAAGGTTTAGAAGCCATGGAGCAGAATTCGGTGGACGGCAGAGCGCCGGTGAAAGGTTTAGAAGCCATGGAGCAGAATTCGGTGGACGGCAGAGGGCCGGTGAAAGGTCTAGAAGCCATGGAGCAGAATTCGGTGGACGGCAGAGGGCCGGTGAAAGGTTTAGAAGCCATGGAGCAGAATTCGGTGGACGGCAGAGGGCCGGTGAAAGGTTTAGAAGCCATGGAGCAGAATTCGGTGGACGGCAGAGGGCCGGTGAAAGGTTTAGAAGCCATGGAGCAGAATTCGGTGGACGGCAGAGGGCCGGTGAAAGGTTTAGAAGCCATGGAGCAGAATTCGGTGGACGGCAGAGGGCCGGTGAAAGGTTTAGAAGCCATGGAGCAGAATTCGGTGGACGGCAGAGGGCCGGTGAAAGGTTTAGAAGCCATGGAGCAGAATTCGGTGGATGGCAGAGGGCCGGTGAAAGGTTTAGAAGCCATGGAGCAGAATTCGGTGGACGGCAGAGGGCCGTGAGTTGAGGAGTTGAGTTGATGAGTTGATGAGTTGAGTTGATGAGTTGATGAGTTGAGTTGAGTTTTATCCAGTTTTATCCAGTTTTTTCCAGTTTTTTCCACTCCTTTTTCCACTTTTTTTCCCACCTTTTTCCCACATTTTCCCACATTTTTCCACTTTTTCCACTTTTTCCAATTTCTTCCACGTTTTTCCACCTTTTCCCACCTTTTTCCACCATAAAACTGGATAAAAGTGGAAAAAAGTGGAAAAAACTGGAAAGGTTTAGAAGCCATGGAGCAGAATTCGGTGGACGGCAGAGGGCCGGTGAAAGGTTTAGAAGCCATGGAGCAGAATTCGGTGGACGGCAGAGGGCCGGTGAAAGGTTTAGAAGCCATGGAGCAGAATTCGGTGGATGGCAGAGGGCCGGTGAAAGGTTTAGAAGCCATGGAGCAGAATTCGGTGGACGGCAGAGGGCCGGTGAAAGGTTTAGAAGCCATGGAGCAGAATTCGGTGGACGGCAGAGGGCCGTGAGTTGAGGAGTTGAGTTGATGAGTTGAGTTGATGAGTTGATGAGTTGAGTTGATGAGTTGATGAGTTGAGTTGAGTTTTATCCAGTTTTATCCACTTTTTTCCACCTTTTTCCACTCCTTTTTCCACTTTTTTCCCCACCTTTTTCCCAAATTTTCCCACATTTTTCCACTTTTTCCACTTTTTCCAATTTCTTCCACGTTTTTCCACCTTTTCCTACCTTTTTCCACCATAAAACTGGATAAAAGTGGAAAAAAGTGGAAAAAACTGGAAAGGTTTAGAAGCCATGGAGCAGAATTCGGTGGACGGCAGAGGGCCGGTGAAAGGTTTAGAAGCCATGGAGCAGAATTCGGTGGACGGCAGAGGGCCGGTGAAAGGTTTAGAAGCCATGGAGCAGAATTCGGTGGACGGCAGAGGGCCGGTGAAAGGTTTAGAAGCCATGGAGCAGAATTCGGTGGACGGCAGAGGGCCGGTGAAAGGTTTAGAAGCCATGGAGCAGAATTCGGTGGACGGCAGAGGGCCGGTGAAAGGTTTAGAAGCCATGGAGCAGAATTCGGTGGACGGCAGAGCGCCGGTGAAAGGTTTAGAAGCCATGGAGCAGAATTCGGTGGACGGCAGAGGGCCGGTGAAAGGTCTAGAAGCCATGGAGCAGAATTCGGTGGACGGCAGAGGGCCGGTGAAAGGTTTAGAAGCCATGGAGCAGAATTCGGTGGACGGCAGAGCGCCGGTGAAAGGTTTAGAAGCCATGGAGCAGAATTCGGTGGACGGCAGAGGGCCGGTGAAAGGTCTAGAAGCCATGGAGCAGAATTCGGTGGACGGCAGAGGGCCGGTGAAAGGTTTAGAAGCCATGGAGCAGAATTCGGTGGACGGCAGAGGGCCGGTGAAAGGTTTAGAAGCCATGGAGCAGAATTCGGTGGACGGCAGAGGGCCGGTGAAAGGTTTAGAAGCCATGGAGCAGAATTCGGTGGACGGCAGAGGGCCGGTGAAAGGTTTAGAAGCCATGGAGCAGAATTCGGTGGACGGCATAGGGCCGGTGAAAGGTTTAGAAGCCATGGAGCAGAATTCGGTGGACGGCAGAGGGCCGGTGAAAGGTTTAGAAGCCATGGAGCAGAATTCGGTGGACGGCAGAGGGCTGGTGAAAGGTTTAGAAGCCATGGAGCAGAATTCGGTGGACGGCAGAGGGCCGTGAGTTGAGGAGTTGAGTTGATGAGTTGAGTTGATGAGTTGATGAGTTGAGTTGATGAGTTGATGAGTTGAGTTGAGTTTTATCCAGTTTTATCCAGTTTTTTCCACTTTTTTCCACTCCTTTTTCCACCTTTTTTCCCACCTTTTTCCCACATTTTCCCACATTTTTCCACTTTTTCCACTTTTTCCAATTTCTTCCACGTTTTTCCACCTTTTCCCACCTTTTTCCACCATAAAACTGGATAAAAGTGGAAAAAAGTGGAAAAAACTGGAAAGGTTTAGAAGCCATGGAGCAGAATTCGGTGGACGGCAGAGGGCCGGTGAAAGGTTTAGAAGTCATGGAGCAGAATTCGGTGGACGGCAGAGGGCCGGTGAAAGGTTTAGAAGCCATGGAGCAGAATTCGGTGGACGGCAGAGGGCCGGTGAAAGGTTTAGAAGCCATGGAGCAGAATTCGGTGGACGGCAGAGGGCCGGTGAAAGGTTTAGAAGCCATGGAGCAGAATTCGGTGGACGGCAGAGGGCCGTGAGTTGAGGAGTTGAGTTGATGAGTTGAGTTGATGAGTTGATGAGTTGAGTTGATGAGTTGATGAGTTGAGTTGAGTTTTATCCAGTTTTATCCACTTTTTTCCACTTTTTTCCACTCCTTTTTCCACTTTTTTCCCCACCTTTTTCCCAAATTTTCCCAAATTTTTCCACTTTTTCCACTTTTTCCAATTTCTTCCACGTTTTTCCACCTTTTCCTACCTTTTTCCACCATAAAACTGGATAAAAGTGGAAAAAACTGGAAAAAACTGGAAAGGTTTAGAAGCCATGGAGCAGAATTCGGTGGACGGCAGAGGGCCGGTGAAAGGTTTAGAAGCCATGGAGCAGAATTCGGTGGACGGCAGAGGGCCGGTGAAAGGTTTAGAAGCCATGGAGCAGAATTCGGTGGACGGCAGAGGGCCGGTGAAAGGTTTAGAAGCCATGGAGCAGAATTCGGTGGACGGCAGAGGGCCGGTGAAAGGTTTAGAAGCCATGGAGCAGAATTCGGTGGACGGCAGAGGGCCGGTGAAAGGTTTAGAAGCCATGGAGCAGAATTCGGTGGACGGCAGAGGGCCGGTGAAAGGTTTAGAAGCCATGGAGCAGAATTCGGTGGACGGCAGAGGGCCGTGAGTTGAGGAGTTGAGTTGATGAGTTGAGTTGATGAGTTGATGAGTTGAGTTGATGAGTTGATGAGTTGAGTTGAGTTTTATCCAGTTTTATCCAGTTTTTTCCACTTTTTTCCACTCCTTTTTCCACTTTTTTTCCCACCTTTTTCCCACATTTTCCCACATTTTTCCACTTTTTCCACTTTTTCCAATTTCTTCCACGTTTTTCCACCTTTTCCCACCTTTTTCCACCATAAAACTGGATAAAAGTGGAAAAAAGTGGAAAAAACTGGAAAGGTTTAGAAGCCATGGAGCAGAATTCGGTGGACGGCAGAGGGCCGGTGAAAGGTTTAGAAGCCATGGAGCAGAATTCGGTGGACGGCAGAGGGCCGGTGAAAGGTTTAGAAGCCATGGAGCAGAATTCGGTGGACGGCAGAGGGCCGGTGAAAGGTTTAGAAGCCATGGAGCAGAATTCGGTGGACGGCAGAGGGCCGGTGAAAGGTTTAGAAGCCATGGAGCAGAATTCGGTGGACGGCAGAGCGCCGGTGAAAGGTTTAGAAGCCATGGAGCAGAATTCGGTGGACGGCAGAGGGCCGGTGAAAGGTTTAGAAGCCATGGAGCAGAATTCGGTGGACGGCAGAGGGCCGGTGAAAGGTTTAGAAGCCATGGAGCAGAATTCGGTGGACGGCAGAGCGCCGGTGAAAGGTTTAGAAGCCATGGAGCAGAATTCGGTGGACGGCAGAGGGCCGGTGAAAGGTCTAGAAGCCATGGAGCAGAATTCGGTGGACGGCAGAGGGCCGGTGAAAGGTTTAGAAGCCATGGAGCAGAATTCGGTGGACGGCAGAGGGCCGGTGAAAGGTTTAGAAGCCATGGAGCAGAATTCGGTGGACGGCAGAGGGCCGGTGAAAGGTTTAGAAGCCATGGAGCAGAATTCGGTGGACGGCAGAGGGCCGGTGAAAGGTTTAGAAGCCATGGAGCAGAATTCGGTGGACGGCAGAGGGCCGGTGAAAGGTTTAGAAGCCATGGAGCAGAATTCGGTGGACGGCAGAGGGCCGGTGAAAGGTTTAGAAGCCATGGAGCAGAATTCGGTGGACGGCAGAGGGCTGGTGAAAGGTTTAGAAGCCATGGAGCAGAATTCGGTGGACGGCAGAGGGCCGTGAGTTGAGGAGTTGAGTTGATGAGTTGAGTTGATGAGTTGATGAGTTGAGTTGATGAGTTGATGAGTTGAGTTGAGTTTTATCCAGTTTTATCCAGTTTTTTCCACTTTTTTCCACTCCTTTTTCCACCTTTTTTCCCACCTTTTTCCCACATTTTCCCACATTTTTCCACTTTTTCCACTTTTTCCAATTTCTTCCACGTTTTTCCACCTTTTCCCACCTTTTTCCACCATAAAACTGGATAAAAGTGGAAAAAAGTGGAAAAAACTGGAAAGGTTTAGAAGCCATGGAGCAGAATTCGGTGGACGGCAGAGGGCCGGTGAAAGGTTTAGAAGTCATGGAGCAGAATTCGGTGGACGGCAGAGGGCCGGTGAAAGGTTTAGAAGCCATGGAGCAGAATTCGGTGGACGGCAGAGGGCCGGTGAAAGGTTTAGAAGCCATGGAGCAGAATTCGGTGGACGGCAGAGGGCCGGTGAAAGGTTTAGAAGCCATGGAGCAGAATTCGGTGGACGGCAGAGGGCCGTGAGTTGAGGAGTTGAGTTGATGAGTTGAGTTGATGAGTTGATGAGTTGAGTTGATGAGTTGATGAGTTGAGTTGAGTTTTATCCAGTTTTATCCACTTTTTTCCACTTTTTTCCACTCCTTTTTCCACTTTTTTCCCCACCTTTTTCCCAAATTTTCCCAAATTTTTCCACTTTTTCCACTTTTTCCAATTTCTTCCACGTTTTTCCACCTTTTCCTACCTTTTTCCACCATAAAACTGGATAAAAGTGGAAAAAACTGGAAAAAACTGGAAAGGTTTAGAAGCCATGGAGCAGAATTCGGTGGACGGCAGAGGGCCGGTGAAAGGTTTAGAAGCCATGGAGCAGAATTCGGTGGACGGCAGAGGGCCGGTGAAAGGTTTAGAAGCCATGGAGCAGAATTCGGTGGACGGCAGAGGGCCGGTGAAAGGTTTAGAAGCCATGGAGCAGAATTCGGTGGACGGCAGAGGGCCGGTGAAAGGTTTAGAAGCCATGGAGCAGAATTCGGTGGACGGCAGAGGGCCGGTGAAAGGTTTAGAAGCCATGGAGCAGAATTCGGTGGACGGCAGAGGGCCGGTGAAAGGTTTAGAAGCCATGGAGCAGAATTCGGTGGACGGCAGAGGGCCGTGAGTTGAGGAGTTGAGTTGATGAGTTGAGTTGATGAGTTGATGAGTTGAGTTGATGAGTTGATGAGTTGAGTTGAGTTTTATCCAGTTTTATCCAGTTTTTTCCACTTTTTTCCACTCCTTTTTCCACTTTTTTTCCCACCTTTTTCCCACATTTTCCCACATTTTTCCACTTTTTCCACTTTTTCCAATTTCTTCCACGTTTTTCCACCTTTTCCCACCTTTTTCCACCATAAAACTGGATAAAAGTGGAAAAAAGTGGAAAAAACTGGAAAGGTTTAGAAGCCATGGAGCAGAATTCGGTGGACGGCAGAGGGCCGGTGAAAGGTTTAGAAGCCATGGAGCAGAATTCGGTGGACGGCAGAGGGCCGGTGAAAGGTTTAGAAGCCATGGAGCAGAATTCGGTGGACGGCAGAGGGCCGGTGAAAGGTTTAGAAGCCATGGAGCAGAATTCGGTGGACGGCAGAGGGCCGGTGAAAGGTTTAGAAGCCATGGAGCAGAATTCGGTGGACGGCAGAGGGCCGGTGAAAGGTTTAGAAGCCATGGAGCAGAATTCGGTGGACGGCAGAGGGCCGGTGAAAGGTTTAGAAGCCATGGAGCAGAATTCGGTGGACGGCAGAGGGCCGGTGAAAGGTTTAGAAGCCATGGAGCAGAATTCGGTGGACGGCAGAGGGCCGTGAGTTGAGGAGTTGAGTTGATGAGTTGAGTTGATGAGTTGATGAGTTGAGTTGATGAGTTGATGAGTTGAGTTGAGTTTTATCCAATTTTATCCACTTTTTTCCACTTTTTTCCACTCCTTTTTCCACTTTTTTTCCCACCTTTTTCCCACATTTTCCCACATTTTTCCACTTTTTCCACTTTTTCCAATTTCTTCCACGTTTTTCCACCTTTTCCCACCTTTTTCCACCATAAAACTGGATAAAAGTGGAAAAAAGTGGAAAAAAGTGGAAAGGTTTAGAAGCCATGGAGCAGAATTCGGTGGACGGCAGAGGGCCGGTGAAAGGTTTAGAAGCCATGGAGCAGAATTCGGTGGACGGCAGAGGGCCGGTGAAAGGTTTAGAAGCCATGGAGCAGAATTCGGTGGACGGCAGAGGGCCGGTGAAAGGTTTAGAAGCCATGGAGCAGAATTCGGTGGACGGCAGAGGGCCGGTGAAAGGTTTAGAAGCCATGGAGCAGAATTCGGTGGACGGCAGAGGGCCGGTGAAAGGTTTAGAAGCCATGGAGCAGAATTCGGTGGACGGCAGAGGGCCGTGAGTTGAGGAGTTGAGTTGATGAGTTGAGTTGATGAGTTGATGAGTTGAGTTGATGAGTTGATGAGTTGAGTTGAGTTTTATCCAGTTTTATCCAGTTTTTTCCAGTTTTTTCCACTCCTTTTTCCACTTTTTTTCCCACCTTTTTCCCACATTTTCCCACATTTTTCCACTTTTTCCACTTTTTCCAATTTCTTCCACGTTTTTCCACCTTTTCCCACCTTTTTCCACCATAAAACTGGATAAAAGTGGAAAAAAGTGGAAAAAAGTGGAAAGGTTTAGAAGCCATGGAGCAGAATTCGGTG
Source organism: Notolepis coatsorum (assembly GCF_963971535.1). NCBI lineage: Eukaryota > Metazoa > Chordata > Actinopteri > Aulopiformes > Paralepididae > Notolepis > Notolepis coatsorum. The sequence goes on from NW_028171233.1 coordinate 508,490, forward strand.
GACGGCAGAGGGCCGGTGAAAGGTTTAGAAGCCATGGAGCAGAATTCGGTGGACGGCAGAGGGCCGGTGAAAGGTTTAGAAGCCATGGAGCAGAATTCGGTGGATGGCAGAGGGCCGGTGAAAGGTTTAGAAGCCATGGAGCAGAATTCGGTGGACGGCAGAGGGCCGGTGAAAGGTTTAGAAGCCATGGAGCAGAATTCGGTGGACGGCAGAGGGCCGTGAGTTGAGGAGTTGAGTTGATGAGTTGAGTTGATGAGTTGATGAGTTGAGTTGATGAGTTGATGAGTTGAGTTGAGTTTTATCCAGTTTTATCCACTTTTTTCCACCTTTTTCCACTCCTTTTTCCACTTTTTTCCCCACCTTTTTCCCAAATTTTCCCACATTTTTCCACTTTTTCCACTTTTTCCAATTTCTTCCACGTTTTTCCACCTTTTCCTACCTTTTTCCACCATAAAACTGGATAAAAGTGGAAAAAAGTGGAAAAAACTGGAAAGGTTTAGAAGCCATGGAGCAGAATTCGGTGGACGGCAGAGGGCCGGTGAAAGGTTTAGAAGCCATGGATCAGAATTCGATGGACGGCAGAGGGCCGGTGAAAGGTTTAGAAGCCATGGAGCAGAATTCGGTGGACGGCAGAGGGCCGGTGAAAGGTTTAGAAGCCATGGAGCAGAATTCGGTGGACGGCAGAGGGCTGGTGAAAGGTTTAGAAGCCATGGAGCAGAATTCGGTGGACGGCAGAGGGCCGGTGAAAGGTTTAGAAGCCATGGAGCAGAATTCGGTGGACGGCAGAGGGCCGGTGAAAGGTTTAGAAGCCATGGAGCAGAATTCGGTGGACGGCAGAGGGCCGGTGAAAGGTTTAGAAGCCATGGAGCAGAATTCGGTGGACGGCAGAGGGCCGGTGAAAGGTTTAGAAGCCATGGAGCAGAATTCGGTGGACGGCAGAGGGCCGGTGAAAGGTTTAGAAGCCATGGAGCAGAATTCGGTGGACGGCAGAGGGCCGGTGAAAGGTTTAGAAGCCATGGAGCAGAATTCGGTGGACGGCAGAGGGCCGGTGAAAGGTTTAGAAGCCATGGAGCAGAATTCGGTGGACGGCAGAGGGCCGGTGAAAGGTTTAGAAGCCATGGAGCAGAATTCGGTGGACGGCAGAGGGCCGGTGAAAGGTTTAGAAGCCATGGAGCAGAATTCGGTGGACGGCAGAGGGCCGGTGAAAGGTTTAGAAGCCATGGAGCAGAATTCGGTGGACGGCAGAGGGCCGTGAGTTGAGGAGTTGAGTTGATGAGTTGAGTTGATGAGTTGATGAGTTGAGTTGATGAGTTGAGTTGAGTTTTATCCAGTTTTACCCAGTTTTTTCCACTTTTTTCCACTCCTTTTTCCACTTTTTTTCCCACCTTTTTCCCACATTTTCCCACATTTTTCCACTTTTTCCACTTTTTCCAATTTCTTCCACGTTTTTCCACCTTTTCCCACCTTTTTCCACCATAAAACTGGATAAAAGTGGAAAAAAGTGGAAAAAACTGGAAAGGTTTAGAAGCCATGGAGCAGAATTCGGTGGACGGCAGAGGGCCGGTGAAAGGTTTAGAAGCCATGGAGCAGAATTCGGTGGACGGCAGAGGGCCGGTGATAGGTTTAGAAGCCATGGAGCAGAATTCGGTGGACGGCAGAGGGCCGGTGAAAGGTTTAGAAGCCATGGAGCAGAATTCGGTGGACGGCAGAGGGCCGGTGAAAGGTTTAGAAGCCATGGAGCAGAATTCGGTGGACGGCAGAGGGCCGGTGAAAGGTTTAGAAGCCATGGAGCAGAATTCGGTGGACGGCAGAGGGCCGGTGAAAGGTCTAGAAGCCATGGAGCAGAATTCGGTGGACGGCAGAGGGCCGGTGAAAGGTTTAGAAGCCATGGAGCAGAATTCGGTGGACGGCAGAGGGCCGGTGAAAGGTTTAGAAGCCATGGAGCAGAATTCGGTGGACGGCAGAGGGCCGGTGAAAGGTTTAGAAGCCATGGAGCAGAATTCGGTGGACGGCAGAGGGCCGGTGAAAGGTTTAGAAGCCATGGAGCAGAATTCGGTGGACGGCAGAGGGCCGGTGAAAGGTTTAGAAGCCATGGAGCAGAATTCGGTGGACGGCAGAGGGCCGGTGAAAGGTTTAGAAGCCATGGAGCAGAATTCGGTGGATGGCAGAGGGCCGGTGAAAGGTTTAGAAGCCATGGAGCAGAATTCGGTGGACGGCAGAGGGCCGTGAGTTGAGGAGTTGAGTTGATGAGTTGAGTTGATGAGTTGATGAGTTGAGTTGATGAGTTGATGAGTTGAGTTGAGTTTTATCCAGTTTTATCCAGTTTTTTCCACTTTTTTCCACTCCTTTTTCCACTTTTTTTCCCACCTTTTTCCCACATTTTCCCACATTTTTCCACTTTTTCCACTTTTTCCAATTTCTTCCACGTTTTTCCACCTTTACCCACCTTTTTCCACCATAAAACTGGATAAAAGTGGAAAAAAGTGGAAAAAACTGGAAAGGTTTAGAAGCCATGGAGCAGAATTCGGTGGACGGCAGAGGGCCGGTGAAAGGTTTAGAAGCCATGGAGCAGAATTCGGTGGACGGCAGAGGGCCGGTGAAAGGTTTAGAAGCCATGGAGCAGAATTCGGTGGACGGCAGAGGGCCGGTGAAAGGTTTAGAAGCCATGGAGCAGAATTCGGTGGACGGCAGAGGGCCGGTGAAAGGTTTAGAAGCCATGGAGCAGAATTCGGTGGACGGCAGAGGGCCGTGAGTTGAGGAGTTGAGTTGATGAGTTGAGTTGATGAGTTGATGAGTTGAGTTGATGAGTTGATGAGTTGAGTTTTATCCAGTTTTATCCAGTTTTTTCCACTTTTTTCCACTCCTTTTTCCACTTTTTTCCCCACATTTTTCCCAAATTTCCCCACATTTTTCCACTTTTTCCACTTTTTCCAATTTTTTCCACGTTTTTCCACCTTTTCCCACCTTTTTCCACCATAAAACTGGATAAAAATGGAAAAAAGTGGAAAAAACTGGAAAGGTTTAGAAGCCATGGAGCAGAATTCGGTGGACGGCAGAGGGCCGGTGAAAGGTTTAGAAGCCATGGAGCAGAATTCGGTGGACGGCAGAGGGCCGGTGAAAGGTTTAGAAGCCATGGAGCAGAATTCGGTGGACGGCAGAGGGCCGGTGAAAGGTTTAGAAGCCATGGAGCAGAATTCGGTGGACGGCAGAGGGCCGTGAGTTGAGGAGTTGAGTTGATGAGTTGAGTTGATGAGTTGATGAGTTGAGTTGATGAGTTGATGAGTTGAGTTGAGTTTTATCCAGTTTTATCCAGTTTTTTCCACTTTTTTCCACTCCTTTTTCCACTTTTTTCCCCACCTTTTTCCCAAATGTTCCCACATTTTTCCACTTTTTCCACTTTTTCCAATTTCTTCCACGTTTTTCCACCTTTTCCTACCTTTTTCCACCATAAAACTGGATAAAAGTGGAAAAAAGTGGAAAAAACTGGAAAGGTTTAGAAGCCATGGAGCAGAATTCGGTGGACGGCAGAGGGCCGGTGAAAGGTTTAGAAGCCATGGAGCAGAATTCGGTGGACGGCAGAGGGCCGGTGAAAGGTTTAGAAGCCATGGAGCAGAATTCGGTGGACGGCAGAGGGCCGGTGAAAGGTTTAGAAGCCATGGAGCAGAATTCGGTGGACGGCAGAGGGCCGGTGAAAGGTTTAGAAGCCATGGAGCAGAATTCGGTGGACGGCAGAGGGCCGGTGAAAGGTTTAGAAGCCATGGAGCAGAATTCGGTGGACGGCAGAGGGCCGGTGAAAGGTTTAGAAGCCATGGAGCAGAATTCGGTGGACGGCAGAGGGCCGGTGAAAGGTTTAGAAGCCATGGAGCAGAATTCGGTGGACGGCAGAGGGCCGTGAGTTGAGGAGTTGAGTTGATGAGTTGAGTTGATGAGTTGATGAGTTGAGTTGAGTTTTATCCAGTTTTATCCAGTTTTTTCCACTTTTTTCCACTCCTTTTTCCACTTTTTTTCCCACCTTTTTCCCACATCTTCCCACATTTTTCCACTTTTTCCACTTTTTCCAATTTCTTCCACGTTTTTCCACCTTTTCCCACCTTTTTCCACCATAAAACTGGATAAAAGTGGAAAAAAGTGGAAAAAACTGGAAAGGTTTAGAAGCCATGGAGCAGAATTCGGTGGACGGCAGAGGGCCGGTGAAAGGTTTAGAAGCCATGGAGCAGAATTCGGTGGACGGCAGAGGGCCGGTGAAAGGTTTAGAAGCCATGGAGCAGAATTCGGTGGACGGCAGAGGGCCGGTGAAAGGTTTAGAAGCCATGGAGCAGAATTCGGTGGACGGCAGAGGGCCGGTGAAAGGTTTAGAAGCCATGGAGCAGAATTCGGTGGACGGCAGAGGGCCGTGAGTTGAGGAGTTGAGTTGATGAGTTGAGTTGATGAGTTGATGAGTTGAGTTGATGAGTTGATGAGTTGAGTTTTATCCAGTTTTATCCAGTTTTTTCCACTTTTTTCCACTCCTTTTTCCACTTTTTTCCCCACATTTTTCCCAAATTTCCCCACATTTTTCCACTTTTTCCACTTTTTCCAATTTTTTCCACGTTTTTCCACCTTTTCCCACCTTTTTCCACCATAAAACTGGATACAAATGGAAAAAAGTGGAAAAAACTGGAAAGGTTTAGAAGCCATGGAGCAGAATTCGGTGGACGGCAGAGGGCCGGTGAAAGGTTTAGAAGCCATGGAGCAGAATTCGGTGGACGGCAGAGGGCCGGTGAAAGGTTTAGAAGCCATGGAGCAGAATTCGGTGGACGGCAGAGGGCCGGTGAAAGGTTTAGAAGCCATGGAGCAGAATTCGGTGGACGGCAGAGGGCCGTGAGTTGAGGAGTTGAGTTGATGAGTTGAGTTGATGAGTTGATGAGTTGAGTTGATGAGTTGATGAGTTGAGTTGAGTTTTATCCAGTTTTATCCAGTTTTTTCCACTTTTTTCCACTCCTTTTTCCACTTTTTTCCCCACCTTTTTCCCAAATGTTCCCACATTTTTCCACTTTTTCCACTTTTTCCAATTTCTTCCACGTTTTTCCACCTTTTCCTACCTTTTTCCACCATAAAACTGGATAAAAGTGGAAAAAAGTGGAAAAAACTGGAAAGGTTTAGAAGCCATGGAGCAGAATTCGGTGGACGGCAGAGGGCCGGTGAAAGGTTTAGAAGCCATGGAGCAGAATTCGGTGGACGGCAGAGGGCCGGTGAAAGGTTTAGAAGCCATGGAGCAGAATTCGGTGGACGGCAGAGGGCCGGTGAAAGGTTTAGAAGCCATGGAGCAGAATTCGGTGGACGGCAGAGGGCCGGTGAAAGGTTTAGAAGCCATGGAGCAGAATTCGGTGGACGGCAGAGGGCCGGTGAAAGGTTTAGAAGCCATGGAGCAGAATTCGGTGGACGGCAGAGCGCCGGTGAAAGGTTTAGAAGCCATGGAGCAGAATTCGGTGGACGGCAGAGGGCCGGTGAAAGGTTTAGAAGCCATGGAGCAGAATTCGGTGGACGGCAGAGGGCCGGTGAAAGGTTTAGAAGCCATGGAGCAGAATTCGGTGGACGGCAGAGCGCCGGTGAAAGGTTTAGAAGCCATGGAGCAGAATTCGGTGGACGGCAGAGGGCCGGTGAAAGGTCTAGAAGCCATGGAGCAGAATTCGGTGGACGGCAGAGGGCCGGTGAAAGGTTTAGAAGCCATGGAGCAGAATTCGGTGGACGGCAGAGGGCCGGTGAAAGGTTTAGAAGCCATGGAGCAGAATTCGGTGGACGGCAGAGGGCCGGTGAAAGGTTTAGAAGCCATGGAGCAGAATTCGGTGGACGGCAGAGGGCCGGTGAAAGGTTTAGAAGCCATGGAGCAGAATTCGGTGGACGGCAGAGGGCCGGTGAAAGGTTTAGAAGCCATGGAGCAGAATTCGGTGGACGGCAGAGGGCCGGTGAAAGGTTTAGAAGCCATGGAGCAGAATTCGGTGGACGGCAGAGGGCTGGTGAAAGGTTTAGAAGCCATGGAGCAGAATTCGGTGGACGGCAGAGGGCCGTGAGTTGAGGAGTTGAGTTGATGAGTTGAGTTGATGAGTTGATGAGTTGAGTTGATGAGTTGATGAGTTGAGTTGAGTTTTATCCAGTTTTATCCAGTTTTTTCCACTTTTTTCCACTCCTTTTTCCACCTTTTTTCCCACCTTTTTCCCACATTTTCCCACATTTTTCCACTTTTTCCACTTTTTCCAATTTCTTCCACGTTTTTCCACCTTTTCCCACCTTTTTCCACCATAAAACTGGATAAAAGTGGAAAAAAGTGGAAAAAACTGGAAAGGTTTAGAAGCCATGGAGCAGAATTCGGTGGACGGCAGAGGGCCGGTGAAAGGTTTAGAAGTCATGGAGCAGAATTCGGTGGACGGCAGAGGGCCGGTGAAAGGTTTAGAAGCCATGGAGCAGAATTCGGTGGACGGCAGAGGGCCGGTGAAAGGTTTAGAAGCCATGGAGCAGAATTCGGTGGACGGCAGAGGGCCGGTGAAAGGTTTAGAAGCCATGGAGCAGAATTCGGTGGACGGCAGAGGGCCGTGAGTTGAGGAGTTGAGTTGATGAGTTGAGTTGATGAGTTGATGAGTTGAGTTGATGAGTTGATGAGTTGAGTTGAGTTTTATCCAGTTTTATCCACTTTTTTCCACTTTTTTCCACTCCTTTTTCCACTTTTTTCCCCACCTTTTTCCCAAATTTTCCCAAATTTTTCCACTTTTTCCACTTTTTCCAATTTCTTCCACGTTTTTCCACCTTTTCCTACCTTTTTCCACCATAAAACTGGATAAAAGTGGAAAAAACTGGAAAAAACTGGAAAGGTTTAGAAGCCATGGAGCAGAATTCGGTGGACGGCAGAGGGCCGGTGAAAGGTTTAGAAGCCATGGAGCAGAATTCGGTGGACGGCAGAGGGCCGGTGAAAGGTTTAGAAGCCATGGAGCAGAATTCGGTGGACGGCAGAGGGCCGGTGAAAGGTTTAGAAGCCATGGAGCAGAATTCGGTGGACGGCAGAGGGCCGGTGAAAGGTTTAGAAGCCATGGAGCAGAATTCGGTGGACGGCAGAGGGCCGGTGAAAGGTTTAGAAGCCATGGAGCAGAATTCGGTGGACGGCAGAGGGCCGGTGAAAGGTTTAGAAGCCATGGAGCAGAATTCGGTGGACGGCAGAGGGCCGTGAGTTGAGGAGTTGAGTTGATGAGTTGAGTTGATGAGTTGATGAGTTGAGTTGATGAGTTGATGAGTTGAGTTGAGTTTTATCCAGTTTTATCCAGTTTTTTCCACTTTTTTCCACTCCTTTTTCCACTTTTTTTCCCACCTTTTTCCCACATTTTCCCACATTCTTCCACTTTTTCCACTTTTTCCAATTTCTTCCACGTTTTTCCACCTTTTCCCACCTTTTTCCACCATAAAACTGGATAAAAGTGGAAAAAAGTGGAAAAAACTGGAAAGGTTTAGAAGCCATGGAGCAGAATTCGGTGGACGGCAGAGGGCCGGTGAAAGGTTTAGAAGCCATGGAGCAGAATTCGGTGGACGGCAGAGGGCCGGTGAAAGGTTTAGAAGCCATGGAGCAGAATTCGGTGGACGGCAGAGGGCCGGTGAAAGGTTTAGAAGCCATGGAGCAGAATTCGGTGGACGGCAGAGGGCCGGTGAAAGGTTTAGAAGCCATGGAGCAGAATTCGGTGGACGGCAGAGGGCCGGTGAAAGGTTTAGAAGCCATGGAGCAGAATTCGGTGGACGGCAGAGGGCCGGTGAAAGGTTTAGAAGCCATGGAGCAGAATTCGGTGGACGGCAGAGGGCCGGTGAAAGGTTTAGAAGCCATGGAGCAGAATTCGGTGGACGGCAGAGGGCCGTGAGTTGAGGAGTTGAGTTGATGAGTTGAGTTGATGAGTTGATGAGTTGAGTTGATGAGTTGATGAGTTGAGTTGAGTTTTATCCAATTTTATCCACTTTTTTCCACTTTTTTCCACTCCTTTTTCCACTTTTTTTCCCACCTTTTTCCCACATTTTCCCACATTTTTCCACTTTTTCCACTTTTTCCAATTTCTTCCACGTTTTTCCACCTTTTCCCACCTTTTTCCACCATAAAACTGGATAAAAGTGGAAAAAAGTGGAAAAAAGTGGAAAGGTTTAGAAGCCATGGAGCAGAATTCGGTGGACGGCAGAGGGCCGGTGAAAGGTTTAGAAGCCATGGAGCAGAATTCGGTGGACGGCAGAGGGCCGGTGAAAGGTTTAGAAGCCATGGAGCAGAATTCGGTGGACGGCAGAGGGCCGGTGAAAGGTTTAGAAGCCATGGAGCAGAATTCGGTGGACGGCAGAGGGCCGGTGAAAGGTTTAGAAGCCATGGAGCAGAATTCGGTGGACGGCAGAGGGCCGGTGAAAGGTTTAGAAGCCATGGAGCAGAATTCGGTGGACGGCAGAGGGCCGTGAGTTGAGGAGTTGAGTTGATGAGTTGAGTTGATGAGTTGATGAGTTGAGTTGATGAGTTGATGAGTTGAGTTGAGTTTTATCCAGTTTTATCCAGTTTTTTCCAGTTTTTTCCACTCCTTTTTCCACTTTTTTTCCCACCTTTTTCCCACATTTTCCCACATTTTTCCACTTTTTCCACTTTTTCCAATTTCTTCCACGTTTTTCCACCTTTTCCCACCTTTTTCCACCATAAAACTGGATAAAAGTGGAAAAAAGTGGAAAAAAGTGGAAAGGTTTAGAAGCCATGGAGCAGAATTCGGTGGACGGCAGAGGGCCGGTGAAAGGTTTAGAAGCCATGGAGCAGAATTCGGTGGACGGCAGAGGGCCGGTGAAAGGTTTAGAAGCCATGGAGCAGAATTCGGTGGATGGCAGAGGGCCGGTGAAAGGTTTAGAAGCCATGGAGCAGAATTCGGTGGACGGCAGAGGGCCGGTGAAAGGTTTAGAAGCCATGGAGCAGAATTCGGTGGACGGCAGAGGGCCGTGAGTTGAGGAGTTGAGTTGATGAGTTGAGTTGATGAGTTGATGAGTTGAGTTGATGAGTTGATGAGTTGAGTTGAGTTTTATCCAGTTTTATCCACTTTTTTCCACCTTTTTCCACTCCTTTTTCCACTTTTTTTCCCACCTTTTTCCCACATTTTCCCACATTTTTCCACTTTTTCCACTTTTTCCAATTTCTTCCACGTTTTTCCACCTTTTCCCACCTTTTTCCACCATAAAACTGGATAAAAGTGGAAAAAAGTGGAAAAAAGTGGAAAGGTTTAGAAGCCATGGAGCAGAATTCGGTGGACGGCAGAGGGCCGGTGAAAGGTTTAGAAGCCATGGAGCAGAATTCGGTGGACGGCAGAGGGCCGGTGAAAGGTTTAGAAGCCATGGAGCAGAATTCGGTGGATGGCAGAGGGCCGGTGAAAGGTTTAGAAGCCATGGAGCAGAATTCGGTGGACGGCAGAGGGCCGGTGAAAGGTTTAGAAGCCATGGAGCAGAATTCGGTGGACGGCAGAGGGCCGTGAGTTGAGGAGTTGAGTTGATGAGTTGAGTTGATGAGTTGATGAGTTGAGTTGATGAGTTGATGAGTTGAGTTGAGTTTTATCCAGTTTTATCCACTTTTTTCCACCTTTTTCCACTCCTTTTTCCACTTTTTTCCCCACCTTTTTCCCAAATTTTCCCACATTTTTCCACTTTTTCCACTTTTTCCAATTTCTTCCACGTTTTTCCACCTTTTCCTACCTTTTTCCACCATAAAACTGGATAAAAGTGGAAAAAAGTGGAAAAAACTGGAAAGGTTTAGAAGCCATGGAGCAGAATTCGGTGGACGGCAGAGGGCCGGTGAAAGGTTTAGAAGCCATGGATCAGAATTCGATGGACGGCAGAGGGCCGGTGAAAGGTTTAGAAGCCATGGAGCAGAATTCAGTGGACGGCAGAGGGCCGGTGAAAGGTTTAGAAGCCATGGAGCAGAATTCGGTGGACGGCAGAGGGCTGGTGAAAGGTTTAGAAGCCATGGAGCAGAATTCGGTGGACGGCAGAGGGCCGGTGAAAGGTTTAGAAGCCATGGAGCAGAATTCGGTGGACGGCAGAGGGCCGGTGAAAGGTTTAGAAGCCATGGAGCAGAATTCGGTGGACGGCAGAGGGCCGGTGAAAGGTTTAGAAGCCATGGAGCAGAATTCGGTGGACGGCAGAGGGCCGGTGAAAGGTTTAGAAGCCATGGAGCAGAATTCGGTGGACGGCAGAGGGCCGGTGAAAGGTTTAGAAGCCATGGAGCAGAATTCGGTGGACGGCAGAGGGCCGGTGAAAGGTTTAGAAGCCATGGAGCAGAATTCGGTGGACGGCAGAGGGCCGGTGAAAGGTTTAGAAGCCATGGAGCAGAATTCGGTGGACGGCAGAGGGCCGGTGAAAGGTTTAGAAGCCATGGAGCAGAATTCGGTGGACGGCAGAGGGCCGGTGAAAGGTTTAGAAGCCATGGAGCAGAATTCGGTGGACGGCAGAGGGCCGGTGAAAGGTTTAGAAGCCATGGAGCAGAATTCGGTGGACGGCAGAGGGCCGTGAGTTGAGGAGTTGAGTTGATGAGTTGAGTTGATGAGTTGATGAGTTGAGTTGATGAGTTGATGAGTTGAGTTGAGTTTTATCCAGTTTTACCCAGTTTTTTCCACTTTTTTCCACTCCTTTTTCCACTTTTTTTCCCACCTTTTTCCCACATTTTCCCACATTTTTCCACTTTTTCCACTTTTTCCAATTTCTTCCACGTTTTTCCACCTTTTCCCACCTTTTTCCACCATAAAACTGGATAAAAGTGGAAAAAAGTGGAAAAAACTGGAAAGGTTTAGAAGCCATGGAGCAGAATTCGGTGGACGGCAGAGGGCCGGTGAAAGGTTTAGAAGCCATGGAGCAGAATTCGGTGGACGGCAGAGGGCCGGTGATAGGTTTAGAAGCCATGGAGCAGAATTCGGTGGACGGCAGAGGGCCGGTGAAAGGTTTAGAAGCCATGGAGCAGAATTCGGTGGACGGCAGAGGGCCGGTGAAAGGTTTAGAAGCCATGGAGCAGAATTCGGTGGACGGCAGAGGGCCGGTGAAAGGTTTAGAAGCCATGGAGCAGAATTCGGTGGACGGCAGAGGGCCGGTGAAAGGTCTAGAAGCCATGGAGCAGAATTCGGTGGACGGCAGAGGGCCGGTGAAAGGTTTAGAAGCCATGGAGCAGAATTCGGTGGACGGCAGAGGGCCGGTGAAAGGTTTAGAAGCCATGGAGCAGAATTCGGTGGACGGCAGAGGGCCGGTGAAAGGTTTAGAAGCCATGGAGCAGAATTCGGTGGACGGCAGAGGGCCGGTGAAAGGTTTAGAAGCCATGGAGCAGAATTCGGTGGACGGCAGAGGGCCGGTGAAAGGTTTAGAAGCCATGGAGCAGAATTCGGTGGACGGCAGAGGGCCGGTGAAAGGTTTAGAAGCCATGGAGCAGAATTCGGTGGATGGCAGAGGGCCGGTGAAAGGTTTAGAAGCCATGGAGCAGAATTCGGTGGACGGCAGAGGGCCGTGAGTTGAGGAGTTGAGTTGATGAGTTGAGTTGATGAGTTGATGAGTTGAGTTGATGAGTTGATGAGTTGAGTTGAGTTTTATCCAGTTTTATCCAGTTTTTTCCACTTTTTTCCACTCCTTTTTCCACTTTTTTTCCCACCTTTTTCCCACATTTTCCCACATTTTTCCACTTTTTCCACTTTTTCCAATTTCTTCCACGTTTTTCCACCTTTACCCACCTTTTTCCACCATAAAACTGGATAAAAGTGGAAAAAAGTGGAAAAAACTGGAAAGGTTTAGAAGCCATGGAGCAGAATTCGGTGGACGGCAGAGGGCCGGTGAAAGGTTTAGAAGCCATGGAGCAGAATTCGGTGGACGGCAGAGGGCCGGTGAAAGGTTTAGAAGCCATGGAGCAGAATTCGGTGGACGGCAGAGGGCCGGTGAAAGGTTTAGAAGCCATGGAGCAGAATTCGGTGGACGGCAGAGGGCCGGTGAAAGGTTTAGAAGCCATGGAGCAGAATTCGGTGGACGGCAGAGGGCCGTGAGTTGAGGAGTTGAGTTGATGAGTTGAGTTGATGAGTTGATGAGTTGAGTTGATGAGTTGATGAGTTGAGTTTTATCCAGTTTTATCCAGTTTTTTCCACTTTTTTCCACTCCTTTTTCCACTTTTTTCCCCACATTTTTCCCAAATTTCCCCACATTTTTCCACTTTTTCCACTTTTTCCAATTTTTTCCACGTTTTTCCACCTTTTCCCACCTTTTTCCACCATAAAACTGGATAAAAATGGAAAAAAGTGGAAAAAACTGGAAAGGTTTAGAAGCCATGGAGCAGAATTCGGTGGACGGCAGAGGGCCGGTGAAAGGTTTAGAAGCCATGGAGCAGAATTCGGTGGACGGCAGAGGGCCGGTGAAAGGTTTAGAAGCCATGGAGCAGAATTCGGTGGACGGCAGAGGGCCGGTGAAAGGTTTAGAAGCCATGGAGCAGAATTCGGTGGACGGCAGAGGGCCGTGAGTTGAGGAGTTGAGTTGATGAGTTGAGTTGATGAGTTGATGAGTTGAGTTGATGAGTTGATGAGTTGAGTTGAGTTTTATCCAGTTTTATCCAGTTTTTTCCAGTTTTTTCCACTCCTTTTTCCACTTTTTTCCCCACCTTTTTCCCAAATGTTCCCACATTTTTCCACTTTTTCCACTTTTTCCAATTTCTTCCACGTTTTTCCACCTTTTCCTACCTTTTTCCACCATAAAACTGGATAAAAGTGGAAAAAAGTGGAAAAAACTGGAAAGGTTTAGAAGCCATGGAGCAGAATTCGGTGGACGGCAGAGGGCCGGTGAAAGGTTTAGAAGCCATGGAGCAGAATTCGGTGGACGGCAGAGGGCCGGTGAAAGGTTTAGAAGCCATGGAGCAGAATTCGGTGGACGGCAGAGGGCCGGTGAAAGGTTTAGAAGCCATGGAGCAGAATTCGGTGGACGGCAGAGGGCCGGTGAAAGGTTTAGAAGCCATGGAGCAGAATTCGGTGGACGGCAGAGGGCCGGTGAAAGGTTTAGAAGCCATGGAGCAGAATTCGGTGGACGGCAGAGGGCCGGTGAAAGGTTTAGAAGCCATGGAGCAGAATTCGGTGGACGGCAGAGGGCCGGTGAAAGGTTTAGAAGCCATGGAGCAGAATTCGGTGGACGGCAGAGGGCCGTGAGTTGAGGAGTTGAGTTGATGAGTTGAGTTGATGAGTTGATGAGTTGAGTTGAGTTTTATCCAGTTTTATCCAGTTTTTTCCACTTTTTTCCACTCCTTTTTCCACTTTTTTTCCCACCTTTTTCCCACATCTTCCCACATTTTTCCACTTTTTCCACTTTTTCCAATTTCTTCCACGTTTTTCCACCTTTTCCCACCTTTTTCCACCATAAAACTGGATAAAAGTGGAAAAAAGTGGAAAAAACTGGAAAGGTTTAGAAGCCATGGAGCAGAATTCGGTGGACGGCAGAGGGCCGGTGAAAGGTTTAGAAGCCATGGAGCAGAATTCGGTGGACGGCAGAGGGCCGGTGAAAGGTTTAGAAGCCATGGAGCAGAATTCGGTGGACGGCAGAGGGCCGGTGAAAGGTTTAGAAGCCATGGAGCAGAATTCGGTGGACGGCAGAGGGCCGGTGAAAGGTTTAGAAGCCATGGAGCAGAATTCGGTGGACGGCAGAGGGCCGTGAGTTGAGGAGTTGAGTTGATGAGTTGAGTTGATGAGTTGATGAGTTGAGTTGATGAGTTGATGAGTTGAGTTTTATCCAGTTTTATCCAGTTTTTTCCACTTTTTTCCACTCCTTTTTCCACTTTTTTCCCCACATTTTTCCCAAATTTCCCCACATTTTTCCACTTTTTCCACTTTTTCCAATTTTTTCCACGTTTTTCCACCTTTTCCCACCTTTTTCCACCATAAAACTGGATACAAATGGAAAAAAGTGGAAAAAACTGGAAAGGTTTAGAAGCCATGGAGCAGAATTCGGTGGACGGCAGAGGGCCGGTGAAAGGTTTAGAAGCCATGGAGCAGAATTCGGTGGACGGCAGAGGGCCGGTGAAAGGTTTAGAAGCCATGGAGCAGAATTCGGTGGACGGCAGAGGGCCGGTGAAAGGTTTAGAAGCCATGGAGCAGAATTCGGTGGACGGCAGAGGGCCGTGAGTTGAGGAGTTGAGTTGATGAGTTGAGTTGATGAGTTGATGAGTTGAGTTGATGAGTTGATGAGTTGAGTTGAGTTTTATCCAGTTTTATCCAGTTTTTTCCACTTTTTTCCACTCCTTTTTCCACTTTTTTCCCCACCTTTTTCCCAAATGTTCCCACATTTTTCCACTTTTTCCACTTTTTCCAATTTCTTCCACGTTTTTCCACCTTTTCCTACCTTTTTCCACCATAAAACTGGATAAAAGTGGAAAAAAGTGGAAAAAAGTGGAAAGGTTTAGAAGCCATGGAGCAGAATTCGGTGGACGGCAGAGGGCCGGTGAAAGGTTTAGAAGCCATGGAGCAGAATTCGGTGGACGGCAGAGGGCCGGTGAAAGGTTTAGAAGCCATGGAGCAGAATTCGGTGGACGGCAGAGGGCCGGTGAAAGGTTTAGAAGCCATGGAGCAGAATTCGGTGGACGGCAGAGGGCCGGTGAAAGGTTTAGAAGCCATGGAGCAGAATTCGGTGGACGGCAGAGGGCCGGTGAAAGGTTTAGAAGCCATGGAGCAGAATTCGGTGGACGGCAGAGGGCCGGTGAAAGGTTTAGAAGCCATGGAGCAGAATTCGGTGGACGGCAGAGGGCCGGTGAAAGGTTTAGAAGCCATGGAGCAGAATTCGGTGGACGGCAGAGGGCCGTGAGTTGAGGAGTTGAGTTGATGAGTTGAGTTGATGAGTTGATGAGTTGAGTTGAGTTTTATCCAGTTTTATCCAGTTTTTTCCACTTTTTTCCACTCCTTTTTCCACTTTTTTTCCCACCTTTTTCCCACATCTTCCCACATTTTTCCACTTTTTCCACTTTTTCCAATTTCTTCCACGTTTTTCCACCTTTTCCCACCTTTTTCCACCATAAAACTGGATAAAAGTGGAAAAAAGTGGAAAAAACTGGAAAGGTTTAGAAGCCATGGAGCAGAATTCGGTGGACGGCAGAGGGCCGGTGAAAGGTTTAGAAGCCATGGAGCAGAATTCGGTGGACGGCAGAGGGCCGGTGAAAGGTTTAGAAGCCATGGAGCAGAATTTGGTGGACGGCAGAGGGCCGGTGAAAGGTTTAGAAGCCATGGAGCAGAATTCGGTGGACGGCAGAGGGCCGGTGAAAGGTTTAGAAGCCATGGAGCAGAATTCGGTGGACGGCAGAGGGCCGGTGAAAGGTTTAGAAGCCATGGAGCAGAATTCGGTGGACGGCAGAGGGCCGGTGAAAGGTTTAGAAGCCATGGAGCAGAATTCGGTGGACGGCAGAGGGCCGGTGAAAGGTTTAGAAGCCATGGAGCAGAATTCGGTGGACGGCAGAGGGCCGTGAGTTGAGGAGTTGAGTTGATGAGTTGAGTTGATGAGTTGATGAGTTGAGTTGATGAGTTGATGAGTTGAGTTGAGTTTTATCCAGTTTTATCCAGTTTTTTCCACTTTTTTCCACTCCTTTTTCCACTTTTTTCCCCACCTTTTTCCCACATTTTCCCACATTTTTCCACTTTTTCCACTTTTTCCAATTTCTTCCACGTTTTTCCACCTTTTCCCACCTTTTTCCACCATAAAACTGGATAAAAGTGGAAAAAAGTGGAAAAAACTGGAAAGGTTTAGAAGCCATGGAGCAGAATTCGGTGGACGGCAGAGGGCCGGTGAAAGGTTTAGAAGCCATGGAGCAGAATTCGGTGGACGGCAGAGGGCCGGTGAAAGGTTTAGAAGCCATGGAGCAGAATTCGGTGGACGGCAGAGGGCCGGTGAAAGGTTTAGAAGCCATGGAGCAGAATTCGGTGGACGGCAGAGGGCCGGTGAAAGGTTAAGAAGCCATGGAGCAGAATTCGGTGGACGGCAGAGGGCCGGTGAAAGGTTTAGAAGCCATGGAGCAGAATTCGGTGGACGGCAGAGGGCCGGTGAAAGGTTTAGAAGCCATGGAGCAGAATTCGGTGGACGGCAGAGGGCCGGTGAAAGGTTTAGAAGCCATGGAGCAGAATTCGGTGGACGGCAGAGGGCCGTTGAAATGTTTAGAAGCCATGGAGCAGAATTTGGTGGACGGCAGAGGGCCGGTGAAAGGTTTAGAAGCCATGGAGCAGAATTCGGTGGACGGCAGAGGGCCGGTGAAAGGTTTAGAAGCCATGGAGCAGAATTCGGTGGACGGCAGAGGGCCGTGAGTTGAGGAGTTGAGTTGATGAGTTGAGTTGATGAGTTGATGAGTTGAGTTGATGAGTTGATGAGTTGAGTTGAGTTTTATCCAGTTTTATCCAGTTTTTTCCACTTTTTTCCACTCCTTTTTCCACTTTTTCCCCCACCTTTTTCCCAAATTTTCCCAAATTTTTCCACTTTTTCCACTTTTTCCAATTTCTTCCACGTTTTTCCACCTTTTCCTACCTTTTTCCACCATAAAACTGGATAAAAGTGGAAAAAAGTGGAAAAAACTGGAAAGGTTTAGAAGCCATGGAGCAGAATTCGGTGGACGGCAGAGGGCCGGTGAAAGGTTTAGAAGCCATGGAGCAGAATTCGGTGGACGGCAGAGGGCCGGTGAAAGGTTTAGAAGCCATGGAGCAGAATTCGGTGGACGGCAGAGGGCCGGTGAAAGGTTTAGAAGCCATGGAGCAGAATTCGGTGGACGGCAGAGGGCCGGTGAAAGGTTTAGAAGCCATGGAGCAGAATTCGGTGGACGGCTGAGGGCCGGTGAAAGGTTTAGAAGCCATGGAGCAGAATTCGGTGGACGGCAGAGGGCCGGTGAAAGGTTTAGAAGCCATGGAGCAGAATTCGGTGGACGGCAGAGGGCCGGTGAAAGGTTTAGAAGCCATGGAGCAGAATTCGGTGGACGGCAGAGGGCCGTGAGTTGAGGAGTTGAGTTGATGAGTTGAGTTGATGAGTTGATGAGTTGAGTTGATGAGTTGATGAGTTGAGTTGAGTTTTATCCAGTTTTATCCACTTTTTTCCACTTTTTTCCACTCCTTTTTCCACTTTTTTTCCCACCTTTTTCCCACATTTTCCCACATTTTTCCACTTTTTCCACTTTTTCCAATTTCTTCCACGTTTTTCCACCTTTTCCCACCTTTTTCCACCATAAAACTGGATAAAAGTGGAAAAAAGTGGAAAAAACTGGAAAGGTTTAGAAGCCATGGAGCAGAATTCGGTGGACGGCAGAGGGCCGGTGAAAGGTTTAGAAGCCATGGAGCAGAATTCGGTGGATGGCAGAGGGCCGGTGAAAGGTTTAGAAGCCATGGAGCAGAATTCGGTGGACGGCAGAGGGCCGGTGAAAGGTTTAGAAGCCATGGAGCAGAATTCGGTGGACGGCAGAGGGCCGGTGAAAGGTTTAGAAGCCATGGAGCAGAATTCGGTGGACGGCAGAGGGCCGGTGAAAGGTTTAGAAGCCATGGAGCAGAATTCGGTGGACGGCAGAGGGCCGGTGAAAGGTTTAGAAGCCATGGAGCAGAATTCGGTGGACGGCAGAGGGCCGGTGAAAGGTTTAGAAGCCATGGAGCAGAATTCGGTGGACGGCAGAGGGCCGGTGAAAGGTTTAGAAGCCATGGAGCAGAATTCGGTGGACGGCAGAGGGCCGGTGAAAGGTTTAGAAGCCATGGAGCAGAATTCGGTGGACGGCAGAGGGCCGGTGAAAGGTTTAGAAGCCATGGAGCAGAATTCGGTGGACGGCAGAGGGCCGTGAGTTGAGGAGTTGAGTTGATGAGTTGAGTTGATGAGTTGATGAGTTGAGTTGATGAGTTGATGAGTTGAGTTGAGTTTTATCCAGTTTTATCCAGTTTTTTCCACTTTTTTCCACTCCTTTTTCCACTTTTTTCCCCACCTTTTTCCCAAATTTTCCCACATTTTTCCACTTTTTCCACTTTTTCCAATTTCTTCCACGTTTTTCCACCTTTTCCTACCTTTTTCCACCATAAAACTGGATAAAAGTGGAAAAAAGTGGAAAAAACTGGAAAGGTTTAGAAGCCATGGAGCAGAATTCGGTGGACGGCAGAGGGCCGGTGAAAGGTTTAGAAGCCATGGAGCAGAATTCGGTGGACGGCAGAGGGCCGGTGAAAGGTTTAGAAGCCATGGAGCAGAATTCGGTGGACGGCAGAGGGCCGGTGAAAGGTTTAGAAGCCATGGAGCAGAATTCGGTGGACGGCAGAGGGCCGGTGAAAGGTTTAGAAGCCATGGAGCAGAATTCGGTGGACGGCAGAGGGCCGGTGAAAGGTTTAGAAGCCATGGAGCAGAATTCGGTGGACGGCAGAGGGCCGGTGAAAGGTTTAGAAGCCATGGAGCAGAATTCGGTGGACGGCAGAGGGCCGGTGAAAGGTTTAGAAGCCATGGAGCAGAATTCGGTGGACGGCAGAGGGCCGGTGAAAGGTTTAGAAGCCATGGAGCAGAATTCGGTGGACGGCAGAGGGCCGGTGAAAGGTTTAGAAGCCATGGAGCAGAATTCGGTGGACGGCAGAGGGCCGGTGAAAGGTTTAGAAGCCATGGAGCAGAATTCGGTGGACGGCAGAGGGCCGGTGAAAGGTTTAGAAGCCATGGAGCAGAATTCGGTGGACGGCAGAGGGCCGGTGAAAGGTTTAGAAGCCATGGAGCAGAATTCGGTGGACGGCAGAGGGCCGGTGAAAGGTTTAGAAGCCATGGAGCAGAATTCGGTGGACGGCAGAGGGCCGGTGAAAGGTTTAGAAGCCATGGAGCAGAATTCGGTGGACGGCAGAGGGCCGTTGAAATGTTTAGAAGCCATGGAGCAGAATTTGGTGGACGGCAGAGGGCCGGTGAAAGGTTTAGAAGCCATGGAGCAGAATTCGGTGGACGGCAGAGGGCCGGTGAAAGGTTTAGAAGCCATGGAGCAGAATTCGGTGGACGGCAGAGGGCCGTGAGTTGAGGAGTTGAGTTGATGAGTTGAGTTGATGAGTTGATGAGTTGAGTTGATGAGTTGATGAGTTGAGTTGAGTTTTATCCAGTTTTATCCAGTTTTTTCCACTTTTTTCCACTCCTTTTTCCACTTTTTTCCCAACCTTTTTCCCAAATTTTCCCAAATTTTTTCACTTTTTCCACTTTTTCCAATTTCTTCCACGTTTTTCCACCTTTTCCTACCTTTTTCCACCATAAAACTGGATAAAAGTGGAAAAAAGTGGAAAAAACTGGAAAGGTTTAGAAGCCATGGAGCAGAATTCGGTGGACGGCAGAGGGCCGGTGAAAGGTTTAGAAGCCATGGAGCAGAATTCGGTGGACGGCAGAGGGCCGGTGAAAGGTTTAGAAGCCATGGAGCAGAATTCGGTGGACGGCAGAGGGCCGGTGAAAGGTTTAGAAGCCATGGAGCAGAATTCGGTGGACGGCAGAGGGCCGGTGAAAGGTTTAGAAGCCATGGAGCAGAATTCGGTGGACGGCTGAGGGCCGGTGAAAGGTTTAGAAGCCATGGAGCAGAATTCGGTGGACGGCAGAGGGCCGGTGAAAGGTTTAGAAGCCATGGAGCAGAATTCGGTGGACGGCAGAGGGCCGGTGAAAGGTTTAGAAGCCATGGAGCAGAATTCGGTGGACGGCAGAGGGCCGGTGAAAGGTTTAGAAGCCATGGAGCAGAATTCGGTGGACGGCAGAGGGCCGGTGAAAGGTTTAGAAGCCATGGAGCAGAATTCGGTGGACGGCAGAGGGCCGGTGAAAGGTTTAGAAGCCATGGAGCAGAATTCGGTGGACGGCAGAGGGCCGTGAGTTGAGGAGTTGAGTTGATGAGTTGAGTTGATGAGTTGATGAGTTGAGTTGATGAGTTGATGAGTTGAGTTGAGTTTTATCCAGTTTTATCCACTTTTTTCCACTTTTTTCCACTCCTTTTTCCACTTTTTTTCCCACCTTTTTCCCACATTTTCCCAAATTTTTCCACTTTTTCCACTTTTTCCAATTTCTTCCACGTTTTTCCACCTTTTCCCACCTTTTTCCACCATAAAACTGGATAAAAGTGGAAAAAAGTGGAAAAAACTGGAAAGGTTTAGAAGCCATGGAGCAGAATTCGGTGGACGGCAGAGGGCCGGTGAAAGGTTTAGAAGCCATGGAGCAGAATTCGGTGGATGGCAGAGGGCCGGTGAAAGGTTTAGAAGCCATGGAGCAGAATTCGGTGGACGGCAGAGGGCCGGTGAAAGGTTTAGAAGCCATGGAGCAGAATTCGGTGGACGGCAGAGGGCCGGTGAAAGGTTTAGAAGCCATGGAGCAGAATTCGGTGGACGGCAGAGGGCCGGTGAAAGGTTTAGAAGCCATGGAGCAGAATTCGGTGGACGGCAGAGGGCCGGTGAAAGGTTTAGAAGCCATGGAGCAGAATTCGGTGGACGGCAGAGGGCCGGTGAAAGGTTTAGAAGCCATGGAGCAGAATTCGGTGGACGGCAGAGGGCCGGTGAAAGGTTTAGAAGCCATGGAGCAGAATTCGGTGGACGGCAGAGGGCCGGTGAAAGGTTTAGAAGCCATGGAGCAGAATTCGGTGGACGGCAGAGGGCCGGTGAAAGGTTTAGAAGCCATGGAGCAGAATTCGGTGGACGGCAGAGGGCCGTGAGTTGAGGAGTTGAGTTGATGAGTTGAGTTGATGAGTTGATGAGTTGAGTTGATGAGTTGATGAGTTGAGTTGAGTTTTATCCAGTTTTATCCAGTTTTTTCCACTTTTTTCCACTCCTTTTTCCACTTTTTTCCCCACCTTTTTCCCAAATTTTCCCAAATTTTTCCACTTTTTCCACTTTTTCCAATTTCTTCCACGTTTTTCCACCTTTTCCTACCTTTTTCCACCATAAAACTGGATAAAAGTGGAAAAAAGTGGAAAAAACTGGAAAGGTTTAGAAGCCATGGAGCAGAATTCGGTGGACGGCAGAGGGCCGGTGAAAGGTTTAGAAGCCATGGAGCAGAATTCGGTGGACGGCAGAGGGCCGGTGAAAGGTTTAGAAGCCATGGAGCAGAATTCGGTGGACGGCAGAGGGCCGGTGAAAGGTTTAGAAGCCATGGAGCAGAATTCGGTGGACGGCAGAGGGCCGGTGAAAGGTTTAGAAGCCATGGAGCAGAATTCGGTGGACGGCAGAGGGCCGGTGAAAGGTTTAGAAGCCATGGAGCAGAATTCGGTGGACGGCAGAGGGCCGGTGAAAGGTTTAGAAGCCATGGAGCAGAATTCGGTGGACGGCAGAGGGCCGGTGAAAGGTTTAGAAGCCATGGAGCAGAATTCGGTGGACGGCAGAGGGCCGGTGAAAGGTTTAGAAGCCATGGAGCAGAATTCGGTGGACGGCAGAGGGCCGGTGAAAGGTTTAGAAGCCATGGAGCAGAATTCGGTGGACGGCAGAGGGCCGGTGAAAGGTTTAGAAGCCATGGAGCAGAATTCGGTGGACGGCAGAGGGCCGTGAGTTGAGGAGTTGAGTTGATGAGTTGAGTTGATGAGTTGATGAGTTGAGTTGATGAGTTGATGAGTTGAGTTGAGTTTTATCCAGTTTTATCCATTTTTTCCACTTTTTTCCACTCCTTTTTCCACTTTTTTTCCCACCTTTTTCCCACATTTTCCCCAATTTTTCCACTTTTTCCACTTTTTCCAATTTCTTCCACGTTTTTCCACCTTTTCCCACCTTTTTCCACCATAAAACTGGATAAAAGTGGAAAAAAGTGGAAAAAAGTGGAAAGGTTTAGAAGCCATGGAGCAGAATTCGGTGGACGGCAGAGGGCCGGTGAAAGGTTTAGAAGCCATGGAGCAGAATTCGGTGGACGGCAGAGGGCCGGTGAAAGGTTTAGAAGCCATGGAGCAGAATTCGGTGGACGGCAGAGGGCCGGTGAAAGGTTTAGAAGCCATGGAGCAGAATTCGGTGGACGGCAGAGGGCCGGTGAAAGGTTTAGAAGCCATGGAGCAGAATTCGGTGGACGGCAGAGGGCCGGTGAAAGGTCTAGAAGCCATGGAGCAGAATTCGGTGGACGGCAGAGGGCCGGTGAAAGGTTTAGAAGCCATGGAGCAGAATTCGGTGGACGGCAGAGGGCCGGTGAAAGGTTTAGAAGCCATGGAGCAGAATTCGGTGGACGGCAGAGGGCCGGTGAAAGGTTTAGAAGCCATGGAGCAGAATTCGGTGGACGGCAGAGGGCCGGTGAAAGGTTTAGAAGCCATGGAGCAGAATTCGGTGGACGGCAGAGGGCCGGTGAAAGGTTTAGAAGCCATGGAGCAGAATTCGGTGGACGGCAGAGGGCCGTGAGTTGAGGAGTTGAGTTGATGAGTTGAGTTGATGAGTTGATGAGTTGAGTTGATGAGTTGATGAGTTGAGTTGAGTTTTATCCAGTTTTATCCATTTTTTCCACTTTTTTCCACTCCTTTTTCCACTTTTTTTCCCACCTTTTTCCCACATTTTCCCCAATTTTTCCACTTTTTCCACTTTTTCCAATTTCTTCCACGTTTTTCCACCTTTTCCCACCTTTTTCCACCATAAAACTGGATAAAAGTGGAAAAAAGTGGAAAAAAGTGGAAAGGTTTAGAAGCCATGGAGCAGAATTCGGTGGACGGCAGAGGGCCGGTGAAAGGTTTAGAAGCCATGGAGCAGAATTCGGTGGACGGCAGAGGGCCGGTGAAAGGTTTAGAAGCCATGGAGCAGAATTCGGTGGACGGCAGAGGGCCGGTGAAAGGTTTAGAAGCCATGGAGCAGAATTCGGTGGACGGCAGAGGGCCGGTGAAAGGTTTAGAAGCCATGGAGCAGAATTCGGTGGACGGCAGAGGGCCGGTGAAAGGTCTAGAAGCCATGGAGCAGAATTCGGTGGACGGCAGAGGGCCGGTGAAAGGTTTAGAAGCCATGGAGCAGAATTCGGTGGACGGCAGAGGGCCGGTGAAAGGTTTAGAAGCCATGGAGCAGAATTCGGTGGACGGCAGAGGGCCGGTGAAAGGTTTAGAAGCCATGGAGCAGAATTCGGTGGACGGCAGAGGTCCGGTGAAAGGTTTAGAAGCCATGGAGCAGAATTCGGTGGACGGCAGAGGGCCGGTGAAAGGTTTAGAAGCCATGGAGCAGAATTCGGTGGACGGCAGAGGGCCGGTGAAAGGTTTAGAAGTCATGGAGCAGAATTCGGTGGACGGCAGAGGGCCGGTGAAAGGTTTAGAAGCCATGGAGCAGAATTCGGTGGACGGCAGAGGGCCGGTGAAAGGTTTAGAAGCCATGGAGCAGAATTCGGTGGACGGCAGAGGGCCGGTGAAAGGTTTAGAAGCCATGGAGCAGAATTCGGTGGACGGCAGAGGGCCGTGAGTTGAGGAGTTGAGTTGATGAGTTGAGTTGATGAGTTGATGAGTTGAGTTGATGAGTTGATGAGTTGAGTTGAGTTTTATCCAGTTTTATCCAGTTTTTTCCACTTTTTTCCACTCCTTTTTCCACTTTTTTCCCCACCTTTTTCCCAAATTTTCCCACATTTTTCCACTTTTTCCACTTTTTCCAATTTCTTCCACGTTTTTCCACCTTTTCCCACCTTTTTCCACCATAAAACTGGATAAAAGTGGAAAAAAGTGGAAAAAACTGGAAAGGTTTAGAAGCCATGGAGCAGAATTCGGTGGACGGCAGAGGGCCGGTGAAAGGTTTAGAAGCCATGGAGCAGAATTCGGTGGATGGCAGAGGGCCGGTGAAAGGTTTAGAAGCCATGGAGCAGAATTCGGTGGACGGCAGAGGGCCGGTGAAAGGTTTAGAAGCCATGGAGCAGAATTCGGTGGACGGCAGAGGGCCGGTGAAAGGTTTAGAAGCCATGGAGCAGAATTCGGTGGACGGCAGAGGGCCGGTGAAAGGTTTAGAAGCCATGGAGCAGAATTCGGTGGACGGCAGAGGGCCGGTGAAAGGTTTAGAAGCCATGGAGCAGAATTCGGTGGACGGCAGAGGGCCGTGAGTTGAGGAGTTGAGTTGATGAGTTGAGTTGATGAGTTGATGAGTTGAGTTGATGAGTTGATGAGTTGAGTTGAGTTTTATCCAGTTTTATCCAGTTTTTTCCACTTTTTTCCACTCCTTTTTCCACTTTTTTTCCCACCTTTTTCCCACATTTTCCCACATTTTTCCACTTTTTCCACTTTTTCCAATTTCTTCCACGTTTTTCCACCTTTTCCCACCTTTTTCCACCATAAAACTGGATAAAAGTGGAAAAAAGTGGAAAAAACTGGAAAGGTTTAGAAGCCATGGAGCAGAATTCGGTGGACGGCAGAGGGCCGGTGAAAGGTTTAGAAGCCATGGAGCAGAATTCGGTGGACGGCAGAGGGCCGGTGAAAGGTTTAGAAGCCATGGAGCAGAATTCGGTGGACGGCAGAGGGCCGGTGAAAGGTTTAGAAGCCATGGAGCAGAATTCGGTGGACGGCAGAGGGCCGGTGAAAGGTTTAGAAGCCATGGAGCAGAATTCGGTGGACGGCAGAGGGCCGGTGAAAGGTTTAGAAGCCATGGAGCAGAATTCGGTGGACGGCAGAGGGCCGGTGAAAGGTTTAGAAGCCATGGAGCAGAATTCGGTGGACGGCAGAGGGCCGGTGAAAGGTTTAGAAGCCATGGAGCAGAATTCGGTGGACGGCAGAGGGCCGTGAGTTGAGGAGTTGAGTTGATGAGTTGAGTTGATGAGTTGATGAGTTGAGTTGATGAGTTGATGAGTTGAGTTGAGTTTTATCCAATTTTATCCACTTTTTTCCACTTTTTTCCACTCCTTTTTCCACTTTTTTTCCCACCTTTTTCCCACATTTTCCCACATTTTTCCACTTTTTCCACTTTTTCCAATTTCTTCCACGTTTTTCCACCTTTTTCCACCATAAAACTGGATAAAAGTGGAAAAAAGTGGAAAAAACTGGAAAGGTTTAGAAGCCATGGAGCAGAATTCGGTGGACGGCAGAGGGCCGGTGAAAGGTTTAGAAGCCATGGAGCAGAATTCGGTGGACGGCAGAGGGCCGGTGAAAGGTTTAGAAGCCATGGAGCAGAATTCGGTGGACGGCAGAGGGCCGGTGAAAGGTTTAGAAGCCATGGAGCAGAATTCGGTGGACGGCAGAGGGCCGGTGAAAGGTTTAGAAGCCATGGAGCAGAATTCGGTGGACGGCAGAGGGCCGGTGAAAGGTTTAGAAGCCATGGAGCAGAATTCGGTGGACGGCAGAGGGCCGTGAGTTGAGGAGTTGAGTTGATGAGTTGAGTTGATGAGTTGATGAGTTGAGTTGATGAGTTGATGAGTTGAGTTGAGTTTTATCCAATTTTATCCACTTTTTTCCACTTTTTTCCACTCCTTTTTCCACTTTTTTTCCCACCTTTTTCCCACATTTTCCCACATTTTTCCACTTTTTCCACTTTTTCCAATTTCTTCCACGTTTTTCCACCTTTTCCCACCTTTTTCCACCATAAAACTGGATAAAAGTGGAAAAAAGTGGAAAAAACTGGAAAGGTTTAGAAGCCATGGAGCAGAATTCGGTGGACGGCAGAGGGCCGGTGAAAGGTTTAGAAGCCATGGAGCAGAATTCGGTGGACGGCAGAGGGCCGGTGAAAGGTTTAGAAGCCATGGAGCAGAATTCGGTGGACGGCAGAGGGCCGGTGAAAGGTTTAGAAGCCATGGAGCAGAATTCGGTGGACGGCAGAGGGCCGGTGAAAGGTTTAGAAGCCATGGAGCAGAATTCGGTGGACGGCAGAGGGCCGGTGAAAGGTTTAGAAGCCATGGAGCAGAATTCGGTGGACGGCAGAGGGCCGTGAGTTGAGGAGTTGAGTTGATGAGTTGAGTTGATGAGTTGATGAGTTGAGTTGATGAGTTGATGAGTTGAGTTGAGTTTTATCCAGTTTTATCCAGTTTTTTCCAGTTTTTTCCACTCCTTTTTCCACTTTTTTTCCCACCTTTTTCCCACATTTTCCCACATTTTCCCACTTTTTCCACTTTTTCCAATTTCTTCCACGTTTTTCCACCTTTTCCCACCTTTTTCCACCATAAAACTGGATAAAAGTGGAAAAAAGTGGAAAAAACTGGAAAGGTTTAGAAGCCATGGAGCAGAATTCGGTGGACGGCAGAGGGCCGGTGAAAGGTTTAGAAGCCATGGAGCAGAATTCGGTGGACGGCAGAGGGCCGGTGAAAGGTTTAGAAGCCATGGAGCAGAATTCGGTGGATGGCAGAGGGCCGGTGAAAGGTTTAGAAGCCATGGAGCAGAATTCGGTGGACGGCAGAGGGCCGGTGAAAGGTTTAGAAGCCATGGAGCAGAATTCGGTGGACGGCAGAGGGCCGTGAGTTGAGGAGTTGAGTTGATGAGTTGAGTTGATGAGTTGAGTTGATGAGTTGATGAGTTGAGTTGAGTTTTATCCAGTTTTATCCACTTTTTTCCACCTTTTTCCACTCCTTTTTCCACTTTTTTCCCCACCTTTTTCCCAAATTTTCCCACATTTTTCCACTTTTTCCACTTTTTCCAATTTCTTCCACGTTTTTCCACCTTTTCCTACCTTTTTCCACCATAAAACTGGATAAAAGTGGAAAAAAGTGGAAAAAACTGGAAAGGTTTAGAAGCCATGGAGCAGAATTCGGTGGACGGCAGAGGGCCGGTGAAAGGTTTAGAAGCCATGGATCAGAATTCGATGGACGGCAGAGGGCCGGTGAAAGGTTTAGAAGCCATGGAGCAGAATTCGGTGGACGGCAGAGGGCCGGTGAAAGGTTTAGAAGCCATGGAGCAGAATTCGGTGGACGGCAGAGGGCTGGTGAAAGGTTTAGAAGCCATGGAGCAGAATTCGGTGGACGGCAGAGGGCCGGTGAAAGGTTTAGAAGCCATGGAGCAGAATTCGGTGGACGGCAGAGGGCCGGTGAAAGGTTTAGAAGCCATGGAGCAGAATTCGGTGGACGGCAGAGGGCCGGTGAAAGGTTTAGAAGCCATGGAGCAGAATTCGGTGGATGGCAGAGGGCCGGTGAAAGGTTTAGAAGCCATGGAGCAGAATTCGGTGGACGGCAGAGGGCCGTGAGTTGAGGAGTTGAGTTGATGAGTTGAGTTGATGAGTTGATGAGTTGAGTTGATGAGTTGATGAGTTGAGTTGAGTTTTATCCAGTTTTATCCAGTTTTTTCCACTTTTTTCCACTCCTTTTTCCACTTTTTTTCCCACCTTTTTCCCACATTTTCCCACATTTTTCCACTTTTTCCACTTTTTCCAATTTCTTCCACGTTTTTCCACCTTTACCCACCTTTTTCCACCATAAAACTGGATAAAAGTGGAAAAAAGTGGAAAAAACTGGAAAGGTTTAGAAGCCATGGAGCAGAATTCGGTGGACGGCAGAGGGCCGGTGAAAGGTTTAGAAGCCATGGAGCAGAATTCGGTGGACGGCAGAGGGCCGGTGAAAGGTTTAGAAGCCATGGAGCAGAATTCGGTGGACGGCAGAGGGCCGGTGAAAGGTTTAGAAGCCATGGAGCAGAATTCGGTGGACGGCAGAGGGCCGGTGAAAGGTTTAGAAGCCATGGAGCAGAATTCGGTGGACGGCAGAGGGCCGTGAGTTGAGGAGTTGAGTTGATGAGTTGATGAGTTGAGTTGATGAGTTGATGAGTTGAGTTGAGTTTTATCCAGTTTTATCCAGTTTTTTCCACTTTTTTCCACTCCTTTTTCCACTTTTTTCCCCACCTTTTTCCCACATTTTCCCACATTTTTCCACTTTTTCCACTTTTTCCAATTTCTTCCACGTTTTTCCACCTTTTCCCACCTTTTTCCACCATAAAACTGGATAAAAGTGGAAAAAAGTGGAAAAAACTGGAAAGGTTTAGAAGCCATGGAGCAGAATTCGGTGGACGGCAGAGGGCCGGTGAAAGGTTTAGAAGCCATGGAGCAGAATTCGGTGGACGGCAGAGGGCCGGTGAAAGGTTTAGAAGCCATGGAGCAGAATTCGGTGGACGGCAGAGGGCCGGTGAAAGGTTTAGAAGCCATGGAGCAGAATTCGGTGGACGGCAGAGGGCCGGTGAAAGGTTTAGAAGCCATGGAGCAGAATTCGGTGGACGGCAGAGGGCCGGTGAAAGGTTTAGAAGCCATGGAGCAGAATTCGGTGGACGGCAGAGGGCCGGTGAAAGGTTTAGAAGCCATGGAGCAGAATTCGGTGGACGGCAGAGGGCCGGTGAAAGGTTTAGAAGCCATGGAGCAGAATTCGGTGGACGGCAGAGGGCTGGTGAAAGGTTTAGAAGCCATGGAGCAGAATTCGGTGGACGGCAGAGGGCCGTGAGTTGAGGAGTTGAGTTGATGAGTTGAGTTGATGAGTTGATGAGTTGAGTTGATGAGTTGATGAGTTGAGTTGAGTTTTATCCAGTTTTATCCAGTTTTTTCCACTTTTTTCCACTCCTTTTTCCACTTTTTTTCCCACCTTTTTCCCACATTTTCCCACATTTTTCCACTTTTTCCACTTTTTCCACTTTTTCCAATTTCTTCCACGTTTTTCCACCTTTTCCCACCTTTTTCCACCATAAAACTGGATAAAAGTGGAAAAAAGTGGAAAAAACTGGAAAGGTTTAGAAGCCATGGAGCAGAATTCGGTGGACGGCAGAGGGCCGGTGAAAGGTTTAGAAGCCATGGAGCAGAATTCGGTGGACGGCAGAGGGCCGGTGAAAGGTTTAGAAGCCATGGAGCAGAATTCGGTGGACGGCAGAGGGCCGGTGAAAGGTTTAGAAGCCATGGAGCAGAATTCGGTGGACGGCAGAGGGCCGGTGAAAGGTTTAGAAGCCATGGAGCAGAATTCGGTGGACGGCAGAGGGCCGTGAGTTGAGGAGTTGAGTTGATGAGTTGAGTTGATGAGTTGATGAGTTGAGTTGATGAGTTGATGAGTTGAGTTGAGTTTTATCCAGTTTTATCCAGTTTTTTCCAGTTTTTTCCACTCCTTTTTCCACTTTTTTTCCCACCTTTTTCCCACATTTTCCCACATTTTCCCACTTTTTCCACTTTTTCCAATTTCTTCCACGTTTTTCCACCTTTTCCCACCTTTTTCCACCATAAAACTGGATAAAAGTGGAAAAAAGTGGAAAAAACTGGAAAGGTTTAGAAGCCATGGAGCAGAATTCGGTGGACGGCAGAGGGCCGGTGAAAGGTTTAGAAGCCATGGAGCAGAATTCGGTGGACGGCAGAGGGCCGGTGAAAGGTTTAGAAGCCATGGAGCAGAATTCGGTGGATGGCAGAGGGCCGGTGAAAGGTTTAGAAGCCATGGAGCAGAATTCGGTGGACGGCAGAGGGCCGGTGAAAGGTTTAGAAGCCATGGAGCAGAATTCGGTGGACGGCAGAGGGCCGTGAGTTGAGGAGTTGAGTTGATGAGTTGAGTTGATGAGTTGATGAGTTGAGTTGATGAGTTGATGAGTTGAGTTGAGTTTTATCCAGTTTTATCCACTTTTTTCCACCTTTTTCCACTCCTTTTTCCACTTTTTTCCCCACCTTTTTCCCAAATTTTCCCACATTTTTCCACTTTTTCCACTTTTTCCAATTTCTTCCACGTTTTTCCACCTTTTCCTACATTTTTCCACCATAAAACTGGATAAAAGTGGAAAAAAGTGGAAAAAACTGGAAAGGTTTAGAAGCCATGGAGCAGAATTCGGTGGACGGCAGAGGGCCGGTGAAAGGTTTAGAAGCCATGGATCAGAATTCGATGGACGGCAGAGGGCCGGTGAAAGGTTTAGAAGCCATGGAGCAGAATTCGGTGGACGGCAGAGGGCCGGTGAAAGGTTTAGAAGCCATGGAGCAGAATTCGGTGGACGGCAGAGGGCTGGTGAAAGGTTTAGAAGCCATGGAGCAGAATTCGGTGGACGGCAGAGGGCCGGTGAAAGGTTTAGAAGCCATGGAGCAGAATTCGGTGGACGGCAGAGGGCCGGTGAAAGGTTTAGAAGCCATGGAGCAGAATTCGGTGGACGGCAGAGGGCCGGTGAAAGGTTTAGAAGCCATGGAGCAGAATTCGGTGGATGGCAGAGGGCCGGTGAAAGGTTTAGAAGCCATGGAGCAGAATTCGGTGGACGGCAGAGGGCCGTGAGTTGAGGAGTTGAGTTGATGAGTTGAGTTGATGAGTTGATGAGTTGAGTTGATGAGTTGATGAGTTGAGTTGAGTTTTATCCAGTTTTATCCAGTTTTTTCCACTTTTTTCCACTCCTTTTTCCACTTTTTTTCCCACCTTTTTCCCACATTTTCCCACATTTTTCCACTTTTTCCACTTTTTCCAATTTCTTCCACGTTTTTCCACCTTTACCCACCTTTTTCCACCATAAAACTGGATAAAAGTGGAAAAAAGTGGAAAAAAGTGGAAAGGTTTAGAAGCCATGGAGCAGAATTCAGTGGACGGCAGAGGGCCGGTGAAAGGTTTAGAAGCCATGGAGCAGAATTCGGTGGACGGCAGAGGGCCGGTGAAAGGTTTAGAAGCCATGGAGCAGAATTCGGTGGACGGCAGAGGGCCGGTGAAAGGTTTAGAAGCCATGGAGCAGAATTCGGTGGACGGCAGAGGGCCGGTGAAAGGTTTAGAAGCCATGGAGCAGAATTCGGTGGACGGCAGAGGGCCGTGAGTTGAGGAGTTGAGTTGATGAGTTGATGAGTTGAGTTGATGAGTTGATGAGTTGAGTTTTATCCAGTTTTATCCACTTTTTTCCACTTTTTTCCACTCCTTTTTCCACTTTTTTCCCCACATTTTTCCCAAATTTTCCCAAATTTTTCCACTTTTTCCACTTTTTCCAAAATTTTCCACGTTTTTCCACCTTTTCCCACCTTTTTCCACCATAAAACTGGATAAAAATGGAAAAAAGTGGAAAAAACTGGAAAGGTTTAGAAGCCATGGAGCAGAATTCGGTGGACGGCAGAGGGCCGGTGAAAGGTTTAGAAGCCATGGAGCAGAATTCGGTGGACGGCAGAGGGCCGGTGAAAGGTTTAGAAGCCATGGAGCAGAATTCGGTGGACGGCAGAGGGCCGGTGAAAGGTTTAGAAGCCATGGAGCAGAATTCGGTGGACGGCAGAGGGCCGGTGAAAGGTTTAGAAGCCATGGAGCAGAATTCGGTGGACGGCAGAGGGCCGGTGAAAGGTTTAGAAGCCATGGAGCAGAATTCGGTGGACGGCAGAGGGCCGGTGAAAGGTTTAGAAGCCATGGAGCAGAATTCGGTGGACGGCAGAGGGCCGTGAGTTGAGGAGTTGAGTTGATGAGTTGAGTTGATGAGTTGATGAGTTGAGTTGATGAGTTGATGAGTTGAGTTGAGTTTTATCCAGTTTTATCCAGTTTTTTCCACTTTTTTCCACTCCTTTTTCCACTTTTTTCCCCACCTTTTTCCCAAATTTTCCCACATTTTTCCACTTTTTCCACTTTTTCCAATTTCTTCCACGTTTTTCCACCTTTTCCTACCTTTTTCCACCATAAAACTGGATAAAAGTGGAAAAAAGTGGAAAAAACTGGAAAGGTTTAGAAGCCATGGAGCAGAATTCGGTGGACGGCAGAGGGCCGGTGAAAGGTTTAGAAGCCATGGAGCAGAATTCGGTGGACGGCAGAGGGCCGGTGAAAGGTTTAGAACCCATGGAGCAGAATTCGGTGGACGGCAGAGGGCCGGTGAAAGGTTTAGAAGCCATGGAGCAGAATTCGGTGGACGGCAGAGGGCCGGTGAAAGGTTTAGAAGCCATGGAGCAGAATTCGGTGGACGGCAGAGGGCCGGTGAAAGGTTTAGAAGCCATGGAGCAGAATTCGGTGGACGGCAGAGGGCCGGTGAAAGGTTTAGAAGCCATGGAGCAGAATTCGGTGGACGGCAGAGGGCCGGTGAAAGGTTTAGAAGCCATGGAGCAGAATTCGGTGGACGGCAGAGGGCCGTGAGTTGAGGAGTTGAGTTGATGAGTTGAGTTGATGAGTTGATGAGTTGAGTTGAGTTTTATCCAGTTTTTTCCACTTTTTTCCACTTTTTTCCACTCCTTTTTCCACTTTTTTTCCCACCTTTTTCCCACATCTTCCCACATTTTTCCACTTTTTCCACTTTTTCCAATTTCTTCCACGTTTTTCCACCTTTTCCCACCTTTTTCCACCATAAAACTGGATAAAAGTGGAAAAAAGTGGAAAAAAGTGGAAAGGTTTAGAAGCCATGGAGCAGAATTCGGTGGACGGCAGAGGGCCGGTGAAAGGTTTAGAAGCCATGGAGCAGAATTCGGTGGACGGCAGAGGGCCGGTGAAAGGTTTAGAAGCCATGGAGCAGAATTCGGTGGACGGCAGAGGGCCGGTGAAAGGTTTAGAAGCCATGGAGCAGAATTCGGTGGACGGCAGAGGGCCGGTGAAAGGTTTAGAAGCCATGGAGCAGAATTCGGTGGACGGCAGAGGGCCGTGAGTTGAGGAGTTGAGTTGATGAGTTGAGTTGATGAGTTGAGTTGATGAGTTGATGAGTTGAGTTGATGAGTTGAGTTGAGTTTTATCCAGTTTTATCCAGTTTTTTTCCACTTTTTTCCACTCCTTTTTCCACTTTTTTCCCCACCTTTTTCCCAAATTTTCCCACATTTTTCCACTTTTTCCACTTTTTCCAATTTCTTCCACGTTTTTCCACCTTTTCCTACCTTTTTCCACCATAAAACTGGATAAAAGTGGAAAAAAGTGGAAAAAACTGGAAAGGTTTAGAAGCCATGGAGCAGAATTCGGTGGACGGCAGAGGGCCGGTGAAAGGTTTAGAAGCCATGGAGCAGAATTCGGTGGACGGCAGAGGGCCGGTGAAAGGTTTAGAAGCCATGGAGCAGAATTCGGTGGACGGCAGAGGGCCGGTGAAAGGTTTAGAAGCCATGGAGCAGAATTCGGTGGACGGCAGAGGGCCGGTGAAAGGTTTAGAAGCCATGGAGCAGAATTCGGTGGACGGCAGAGGGCCGGTGAAAGGTTTAGAAGCCATGGAGCAGAATTCGGTGGACGGCAGAGGGCCGGTGAAAGGTTTAGAAGCCATGGAGCAGAATTCGGTGGACGGCAGAGGGCCGTGAGTTGAGGAGTTGAGTTGATGAGTTGATGAGTTGAGTTGATGAGTTGATGAGTTGAGTTTTATCCAGTTTTATCCACTTTTTTCCACTTTTTTCCACTCCTTTTTCCACTTTTTTCCCCACATTTTTCCCAAATTTTCCCAAATTTTTCCACTTTTTCCACTTTTTCCAAAATTTTCCACGTTTTTCCACCTTTTCCCACCTTTTTCCACCATAAAACTGGATAAAAATGGAAAAAAGTGGAAAAAACTGGAAAGGTTTAGAAGCCATGGAGCAGAATTCGGTGGACGGCAGAGGGCCGGTGAAAGGTTTAGAAGCCATGGAGCAGAATTCGGTGGACGGCAGAGGGCCGGTGAAAGGTTTAGAAGCCATGGAGCAGAATTCGGTGGACGGCAGAGGGCCGGTGAAAGGTTTAGAAGCCATGGAGCAGAATTCGGTGGACGGCAGAGGGCCGGTGAAAGGTTTAGAAGCCATGGAGCAGAATTCGGTGGACGGCAGAGGGCCGGTGAAAGGTTTAGAAGCCATGGAGCAGAATTCGGTGGACGGCAGAGGGCCGGTGAAAGGTTTAGAAGCCATGGAGCAGAATTCGGTGGACGGCAGAGGGCCGTGAGTTGAGGAGTTGAGTTGATGAGTTGAGTTGATGAGTTGATGAGTTGAGTTGATGAGTTGATGAGTTGAGTTGAGTTTTATCCAGTTTTATCCAGTTTTTTCCACTTTTTTCCACTCCTTTTTCCACTTTTTTCCCCACCTTTTTCCCAAATTTTCCCACATTTTTCCACTTTTTCCACTTTTTCCAATTTCTTCCACGTTTTTCCACCTTTTCCTACCTTTTTCCACCATAAAACTGGATAAAAGTGGAAAAAAGTGGAAAAAACTGGAAAGGTTTAGAAGCCATGGAGCAGAATTCGGTGGACGGCAGAGGGCCGGTGAAAGGTTTAGAAGCCATGGAGCAGAATTCGGTGGACGGCAGAGGGCCGGTGAAAGGTTTAGAACCCATGGAGCAGAATTCGGTGGACGGCAGAGGGCCGGTGAAAGGTTTAGAAGCCATGGAGCAGAATTCGGTGGACGGCAGAGGGCCGGTGAAAGGTTTAGAAGCCATGGAGCAGAATTCGGTGGACGGCAGAGGGCCGGTGAAAGGTTTAGAAGCCATGGAGCAGAATTCGGTGGACGGCAGAGGGCCGGTGAAAGGTTTAGAAGCCATGGAGCAGAATTCGGTGGACGGCAGAGGGCCGGTGAAAGGTTTAGAAGCCATGGAGCAGAATTCGGTGGACGGCAGAGGGCCGTGAGTTGAGGAGTTGAGTTGATGAGTTGAGTTGATGAGTTGATGAGTTGAGTTGAGTTTTATCCAGTTTTTTCCACTTTTTTCCACTTTTTTCCACTCCTTTTTCCACTTTTTTTCCCACCTTTTTCCCACATCTTCCCACATTTTTCCACTTTTTCCACTTTTTCCAATTTCTTCCACGTTTTTCCACCTTTTCCCACCTTTTTCCACCATAAAACTGGATAAAAGTGGAAAAAAGTGGAAAAAACTGGAAAGGTTTAGAAGCCATGGAGCAGAATTCGGTGGACGGCAGAGGGCCGGTGAAAGGTTTAGAAGCCATGGAGCAGAATTCGGTGGACGGCAGAGGGCCGGTGAAAGGTTTAGAAGCCATGGAGCAGAATTCGGTGGACGGCAGAGGGCCGGTGAAAGGTTTAGAAGCCATGGAGCAGAATTCGGTGGACGGCAGAGGGCCGGTGAAAGGTTTAGAAGCCATGGAGCAGAATTCGGTGGACGGCAGAGGGCCGTGAGTTGAGGAGTTGAGTTGATGAGTTGAGTTGATGAGTTGAGTTGATGAGTTGATGAGTTGAGTTGATGAGTTGAGTTGAGTTTTATCCAGTTTTATCCAGTTTTTTTCCACTTTTTTCCACTCCTTTTTCCACTTTTTTCCCCACCTTTTTCCCAAATTTTCCCACATTTTTCCACTTTTTCCACTTTTTCCAATTTCTTCCACGTTTTTCCACCTTTTCCTACCTTTTTCCACCATAAAACTGGATAAAAGTGGAAAAAAGTGGAAAAAACTGGAAAGGTTTAGAAGCCATGGAGCAGAATTCGGTGGACGGCAGAGGGCCGGTGAAAGGTTTAGAAGCCATGGAGCAGAATTCGGTGGACGGCAGAGGGCCGGTGAAAGGTTTAGAAGCCATGGAGCAGAATTCGGTGGACGGCAGAGGGCCGGTGAAAGGTTTAGAAGCCATGGAGCAGAATTCGGTGGACGGCAGAGGGCCGGTGAAAGGTTTAGAAGCCATGGAGCAGAATTCGGTGGACGGCAGAGGGCCGGTGAAAGGTTTAGAAGCCATGGAGCAGAATTCGGTGGACGGCAGAGGGCCGGTGAAAGGTTTAGAAGCCATGGAGCAGAATTCGGTGGACGGCAGAGGGCCGGTGAAAGGTTTAGAAGCCATGGAGCAGAATTCGGTGGACGGCAGAGGGCCGTGAGTTGAGGAGTTGAGTTGATGAGTTGAGTTGATGAGTTGATGAGTTGAGTTGATGAGTTGATGAGTTGAGTTGAGTTTTATCCAGTTTTATCCAGTTTTTTCCACTTTTTTCCACTCCTTTTTCCACTTTTTTTCCCACCTTTTTCCCACATTTCCCCACATTTTTCCACTTTTTCCACTTTTTCCAATTTCTTCCACGTTTTTCCACCTTTTCCCACCTTTTTCCACCATAAAACTGGATAAAAGTGGAAAAAAGTGGAAAAAACTGGAAAGGTTTAGAAGCCATGGAGCAGAATTCGGTGGACGGCAGAGGGCCGGTGAAAGGTTTAGAAGCCATGGAGCAGAATTCGGTGGACGGCAGAGGGCCGGTGAAAGGTTTAGAAGCCATGGAGCAGAATTCGGTGGACGGCAGAGGGCCGGTGAAAGGTTTAGAAGCCATGGAGCAGAATTCGGTGGACGGCAGAGGGCCGGTGAAAGGTTTAGAAGCCATGGAGCAGAATTCGGTGGACGGCAGAGGGCCGGTGAAAGGTTTAGAAGCCATGGAGCAGAATTCGGTGGACGGCAGAGGGCCGGTGAAAGGTTTAGAAGCCATGGAGCAGAATTCGGTGGACGGCAGAGGGCCGGTGAAAGGTTTAGAAGCCATGGAGCAGAATTCGGTGGACGGCAGAGGGCCGTTGAAATGTTTAGAAGCCATGGAGCAGAATTTGGTGGACGGCAGAGGGCCGGTGAAAGGTTTAGAAGCCATGGAGCAGAATTCGGTGGACGGCAGAGGGCCGGTGAAAGGTTTAGAAGCCATGGAGCAGAATTCGGTGGACGGCAGAGGGCCGTGAGTTGAGGAGTTGAGTTGATGAGTTGAGTTGATGAGTTGATGAGTTGAGTTGATGAGTTGATGAGTTGAGTTGAGTTTTATCCAGTTTTATCCAGTTTTTTCCACTTTTTTCCACTCCTTTTTCCACTTTTTTTCCCACCTTTTTCCCACATTTTCCCACATTTTTCCACTTTTTCCACTTTTTCCTATTTCTTCCACGTTTTTCCACCTTTTCCCACCTTTTTCCACCATAAAACTGGATAAAAGTGGAAAAAAGTGGAAAAAACTGGAAAGGTTTAGAAGCCATGGAGCAGAATTCGGTGGACGGCAGAGGGCCGGTGAAAGGTTTAGAAGCCATGGAGCAGAATTCGGTGGATGGCAGAGGGCCGGTGAAAGGTTTAGAAGCCATGGAGCAGAATTCGGTGGACGGCAGAGGGCCGGTGAAAGGTTTAGAAGCCATGGAGCAGAATTCGGTGGACGGCAGAGGGCCGGTGAAAGGTTTAGAAGCCATGGAGCAGAATTCGGTGGACGGCAGAGGGCCGGTGAAAGGTTTAGAAGCCATGGAGCAGAATTCGGTGGACGGCAGAGGGCCGGTGAAAGGTTTAGAAGCCATGGAGCAGAATTCGGTGGACGGCAGAGGGCCGGTGAAAGGTTTAGAAGCCATGGAGCAGAATTCGGTGGACGGCAGAGGGCCGGTGAAAGGTTTAGAAGCCATGGAGCAGAATTCGGTGGACGGCAGAGGGCCGGTGAAAGGTTTAGAAGCCATGGAGCAGAATTCGGTGGACGGCAGAGGGCCGTGAGTTGAGGAGTTGAGTTGATGAGTTGAGTTGATGAGTTGATGAGTTGAGTTGATGAGTTGATGAGTTGAGTTGAGTTTTATCCAGTTTTATCCAGTTTTTTCCACTTTTTTCCACTCCTTTTTCCACTTTTTTCCCCACCTTTTTCCCAAATTTTCCCACATTTTTCCACTTTTTCCACTTTTTCCAATTTCTTCCACGTTTTTCCACCTTTTCCTACCTTTTTCCACCATAAAACTGGATAAAAGTGGAAAAAAGTGGAAAAAACTGGAAAGGTTTAGAAGCCATGGAGCAGAATTCGGTGGACGGCAGAGGGCCGGTGAAAGGTTTAGAAGCCATGGAGCAGAATTCGGTGGACGGCAGAGGGCCGGTGAAAGGTTTAGAAGCCATGGAGCAGAATTCGGTGGACGGCAGAGGGCCGGTGAAAGGTTTAGAAGCCATGGAGCAGAATTCGGTGGACGGCAGAGGGCCGGTGAAAGGTTTAGAAGCCATGGAGCAGAATTCGGTGGACGGCAGAGGGCCGGTGAAAGGTTTAGAAGCCATGGAGCAGAATTCGGTGGACGGCAGAGGGCCGGTGAAAGGTTTAGAAGCCATGGAGCAGAATTCGGTGGACGGCAGAGGGCCGGTGAAAGGTTTAGAAGCCATGGAGCAGAATTCGGTGGACGGCAGAGCGCCGGTGAAAGGTTTAGAAGCCATGGAGCAGAATTCGGTGGACGGCAGAGGGCCGGTGAAAGGTCTAGAAGCCATGGAGCAGAATTCGGTGGACGGCAGAGGGCCGGTGAAAGGTTTAGAAGCCATGGAGCAGAATTCAGTGGACGGCAGAGGGCCGGTGAAAGGTTTAGAAGCCATGGAGCAGAATTCGGTGGACGGCAGAGGGCCGGTGAAAGGTTTAGAAGCCATGGAGCAGAA
Source organism: Notolepis coatsorum (assembly GCF_963971535.1). NCBI lineage: Eukaryota > Metazoa > Chordata > Actinopteri > Aulopiformes > Paralepididae > Notolepis > Notolepis coatsorum. The sequence continues at coordinate 546,451 of NW_028171233.1, forward strand.
TTCGGTGGACGGCAGAGGGCCGGTGAAAGGTTTAGAAGCCATGGAGCAGAATTCGGTGGACGGCAGCGGGCCGGTGAAAGGTTTAGAAGCCATGGAGCAGAATTCGGTGGACGGCAGAGGGCCGGTGAAAGGTTTAGAAGCCATGGAGCAGAATTCGGTGGACGGCAGAGGGCCGTGAGTTGAGGAGTTGAGTTGATGAGTTGAGTTGATGAGTTGATGAGTTGAGTTAATGAGTTGATGAGTTGAGTTGAGTTTTATCCAGTTTTATCCAGTTTTTTCCACTTTTTTCCACTCCTTTTTCCACTTTTTTCCCCACCTTTTTCCCAAATTTTCCCACATTTTTCCACTTTTTCCACTTTTTCCAATTTCTTCCACGTTTTTCCACCTTTTCCTACCTTTTTCCACCATAAAACTGGATAAAAGTGGAAAAAAGTGGAAAAAACTGGAAAGGTTTAGAAGCCATGGAGCAGAATTCGGTGGACGGCAGAGGGCCGGTGAAAGGTTTAGAAGCCATGGAGCAGAATTCGGTGGACGGCAGAGGGCCGGTGAAAGGTTTAGAAGCCATGGAGCAGAATTCGGTGGACGGCAGAGGGCCGGTGAAAGGTTTAGAAGCCATGGAGCAGAATTCGGTGGACGGCAGAGGGCCGGTGAAAGGTTTAGAAGCCATGGAGCAGAATTCGGTGGACGGCAGAGGGCCGGTGAAAGGTTTAGAAGCCATGGAGCAGAATTCGGTGGACGGCAGAGGGCCGGTGAAAGGTTTAGAAGCCATGGAGCAGAATTCGGTGGACGGCAGAGGGCCGGTGAAAGGTTTAGAAGCCATGGAGCAGAATTCGGTGGACGGCAGAGCGCCGGTGAAAGGTTTAGAAGCCATGGAGCAGAATTCGGTGGACGGCAGAGGGCCGGTGAAAGGTCTAGAAGCCATGGAGCAGAATTCGGTGGACGGCAGAGGGCCGGTGAAAGGTTTAGAAGCCATGGAGCAGAATTCAGTGGACGGCAGAGGGCCGGTGAAAGGTTTAGAAGCCATGGAGCAGAATTCGGTGGACGGCAGAGGGCCGGTGAAAGGTTTAGAAGCCATGGAGCAGAATTCGGTGGACGGCAGAGGGCCGGTGAAAGGTTTAGAAGCCATGGAGCAGAATTCGGTGGACGGCAGCGGGCCGGTGAAAGGTTTAGAAGCCATGGAGCAGAATTCGGTGGACGGCAGAGGGCCGGTGAAAGGTTTAGAAGCCATGGAGCAGAATTCGGTGGACGGCAGAGGGCTGGTGAAAGGTTTAGAAGCCATGGAGCAGAATTCGGTGGACGGCAGAGGGCCGTGAGTTGAGGAGTTGAGTTGATGAGTTGAGTTGATGAGTTGAGTTGATGAGTTGATGAGTTGAGTTGAGTTTTATCCAGTTTTATCCAGTTTTTTCCACTTTTTTCCACTCCTTTTTCCACTTTTTTTCCCACCTTTTTCCCACATTTTCCCACATTTTTCCACTTTTTCCACTTTTTCCAATTTCTTCCACGTTTTTCCACCTTTTCCCACCTTTTTCCACCATAAAACTGGATAAAAGTGGAAAAAAGTGGAAAAAACTGGAAAGGTTTAGAAGCCATGGAGCAGAATTCGGTGGACGGCAGAGGGCCGGTGAAAGGTTTAGAAGCCATAGAGCAGAATTCGGTGGACGGCAGAGGGCCGGTGAAAGGTTTAGAAGCCATGGAGCAGAATTCGGTGGACGGCAGAGGGCCGGTGAAAGGTTTAGAAGCCATGGAGCAGAATTCGGTGGACGGCAGAGGGCCGGTGAAAGGTTTAGAAGCCATGGAGCAGAATTCGGTGGACGGCAGAGGGCCGGTGAAAGGTTTAGAAGCCATGGAGCAGAATTCGGTGGACGGCAGAGCGCCGGTGAAAGGTTTAGAAGCCATGGAGCAGAATTCGGTGGACGGCAGAGGGCCGGTGAAAGGTCTAGAAGCCATGGAGCAGAATTCGGTGGACGGCAGAGGGCCGGTGAAAGGTTTAGAAGCCATGGAGCAGAATTCGGTGGACGGCAGAGGGCCGGTGAAAGGTTTAGAAGCCATGGAGCAGAATTCGGTGGACGGCAGAGGGCCGGTGAAAGGTTTAGAAGCCATGGAGCAGAATTCGGTGGACGGCAGAGGGCCGGTGAAAGGTTTAGAAGCCATGGAGCAGAATTCGGTGGACGGCAGAGGGCCGGTGAAAGGTTTAGAAGCCATGGAGCAGAATTCGGTGGACGGCAGAGGGCCGGTGAAAGGTTTAGAAGCCATGGAGCAGAATTCGGTGGACGGCAGAGGGCTGGTGAAAGGTTTAGAAGCCATGGAGCAGAATTCGGTGGACGGCAGAGGGCCGTGAGTTGAGGAGTTGAGTTGATGAGTTGAGTTGATGAGTTGATGAGTTGAGTTGATGAGTTGATGAGTTGAGTTGAGTTTTATCCAGTTTTATCCAGTTTTTTCCAGTTTTTTCCACTCCTTTTTCCACTTTTTTTCCCACCTTTTTCCCACATTTTCCCCACATTTTTCCACTTTTTCCACTTTTTCCAATTTCTTCCACGTTTTTCCACCTTTTCCCACCTTTTTCCACCATAAAACTGGATAAAAGTGGAAAAAAGTGGAAAAAACTGGAAAGGTTTAGAAGCCATGGAGCAGAATTCGGTGGACGGCAGAGGGCCGGTGAAAGGTTTAGAAGTCATGGAGCAGAATTCGGTGGACGGCAGAGGGCCGGTGAAAGGTTTAGAAGCCATGGAGCAGAATTCGGTGGACGGCAGAGGGCCGGTGAAAGGTTTAGAAGCCATGGAGCAGAATTCGGTGGACGGCAGAGGGCCGGTGAAAGGTTTAGAAGCCATGGAGCAGAATTCGGTGGACGGCAGAGCGCCGGTGAAAGGTTTAGAAGCCATGGAGCAGAATTCGGTGGACGGCAGAGGGCCGGTGAAAGGTCTAGAAGCCATGGAGCAGAATTCGGTGGACGGCAGAGGGCCGGTGAAAGGTTTAGAAGCCATGGAGCAGAATTCGGTGGACGGCAGAGGGCCGGTGAAAGGTTTAGAAGCCATGGAGCAGAATTCGGTGGACGGCAGAGGGCCGGTGAAAGGTTTAGAAGCCATGGAGCAGAATTCGGTGGACGGCAGAGGGCCGGTGAAAGGTTTAGAAGCCATGGAGCAGAATTCGGTGGACGGCAGAGGGCCGTTGAAAGGTTTAGAAGCCATGGAGCAGAATTTGGTGGACGGCAGAGGGCCGGTGAAAGGTTTAGAAGCCATGGAGCAGAATTCGGTGGACGGCAGAGGGCCGGTGAAAGGTTTAGAAGCCATGGAGCAGAATTCGGTGGACGGCAGAGGGCCGTGAGTTGAGGAGTTGAGTTGATGAGTTGAGTTGATGAGTTGATGAGTTGAGTTGATGAGTTGATGAGTTGAGTTGAGTTTTATCCAGTTTTATCCAGTTTTTTCCACTTTTTTCCACTCCTTTTTCCACTTTTTTCCCCACCTTTTTCCCAAATTTTCCCACATTTTTCCACTTTTTCCACTTTTTTCCAATTTCTTCCACGTTTTTCCACCTTTTCCTACCTTTTTCCACCATAAAACTGGATAAAAGTGGAAAAAAGTGGAAAAAACTGGAAAGGTTTAGAAGCCATGGAGCAGAATTCGGTGGACGGCAGAGGGCCGGTGAAAGGTTTAGAAGCCATGGAGCAGAATTCGGTGGACGGCAGAGGGCCGGTGAAAGGTTTAGAAGCCATGGAGCAGAATTCGGTGGACGGCAGAGGGCCGGTGAAAGGTTTAGAAGCCATGGAGCAGAATTCGGTGGACGGCAGAGGGCCGGTGAAAGGTTTAGAAGCCATGGAGCAGAATTCGGTGGACGGCAGAGCGCCGGTGAAAGGTTTAGAAGCCATGGAGCAGAATTCGGTGGACGGCAGAGGGCCGGTGAAAGGTCTAGAAGCCATGGAGCAGAATTCGGTGGACGGCAGAGGGCCGGTGAAAGATTTAGAAGCCATGGAGCAGAATTCGGTGGACGGCAGAGGGCCGGTGAAAGGTTTAGAAGCCATGGAGCAGAATTCGGTGGACGGCAGAGGGCCGGTGAAAGGTTTAGAAGCCATGGAGCAGAATTCGGTGGACGGCAGAGGGCCGGTGAAAGGTTTAGAAGCCATGGAGCAGAATTCGGTGGACGGCAGAGGGCCGTTGAAAGGTTTAGAAGCCATGGAGCAGAATTTGGTGGACGGCAGAGGGCCGGTGAAAGGTTTAGAAGCCATGGAGCAGAATTCGGTGGACGGCAGAGGGCCGGTGAAAGGTTTAGAAGCCATGGAGCAGAATTCGGTGGACGGCAGAGGGCCGTGAGTTGAGGAGTTGAGTTGATGAGTTGAGTTGATGAGTTGATGAGTTGAGTTGATGAGTTGATGAGTTGAGTTGAGTTTTATCCAGTTTTATCCAGTTTTTTCCACTTTTTTCCACTCCTTTTTCCACTTTTTTCCCCACCTTTTTCCCAAATTTTCCCACATTTTTCCACTTTTTCCACTTTTTTCCAATTTCTTCCACGTTTTTCCACCTTTTCCTACCTTTTTCCACCATAAAACTGGATAAAAGTGGAAAAAAGTGGAAAAAACTGGAAAGGTTTAGAAGCCATGGAGCAGAATTCGGTGGACGGCAGAGGGCCGGTGAAAGGTTTAGAAGCCATGGAGCAGAATTCGGTGGACGGCAGAGGGCCGGTGAAAGGTTTAGAAGCCATGGAGCAGAATTCGGTGGACGGCAGAGGGCCGGTGAAAGGTTTAGAAGCCATGGAGCAGAATTCGGTGGACGGCAGAGGGCCGGTGAAAGGTTTAGAAGCCATGGAGCAGAATTCGGTGGACGGCTGAGGGCCGGTGAAAGGTTTAGAAGCCATGGAGCAGAATTCGGTGGACGGCAGAGGGCCGGTGAAAGGTTTAGAAGCCATGGAGCAGAATTCGGTGGACGGCAGAGGGCCGGTGAAAGGTTTAGAAGCCATGGAGCAGAATTCGGTGGACGGCAGAGGGCCGGTGAAAGGTTTAGAAGCCATGGAGCAGAATTCGGTGGACGGCAGAGGGCCGGTGAAAGGTTTAGAAGCCATGGAGCAGAATTCGGTGGACGGCAGAGGGCCGGTGAAAGGTTTAGAAGCCATGGAGCAGAATTCGGTGGACGGCAGAGGGCCGTGAGTTGAGGAGTTGAGTTGATGAGTTGAGTTGATGAGTTGATGAGTTGAGTTGATGAGTTGATGAGTTGAGTTGAGTTTTATCCAGTTTTATCCAGTTTTTTCCACTTTTTTCCACTCCTTTTTCCACTTTTTTCCCACCTTTTTCCCACATTTTCCCACATTTTTCCACTTTTTCCACTTTTTCCAATTTCTTCCACGTTTTTCCACCTTTTCCCACCTTTTTCCACCATAAAACTGGATAAAAGTGGAAAAAAGTGGAAAAAACTGGAAAGGTTTAGAAGCCATGGAGCAGAATTCGGTGGACGGCAGAGGGCCGGTGAAAGGTTTAGAAGCCATGGAGCAGAATTCGGTGGATGGCAGAGGGCCGGTGAAAGGTTTAGAAGCCATGGAGCAGAATTCGGTGGACGGCAGAGGGCCGTGAGTTGAGGAGTTGAGTTGATGAGTTGAGTTGATGAGTTGATGAGTTGAGTTGATGAGTTGATGAGTTGAGTTGAGTTTTATCCAGTTTTATCCAGTTTTTTCCACTTTTTTCCACTCCTTTTTCCACTTTTTTTCCCACCTTTTTCCCACATTTTCCCACATTTTTCCACTTTTTCCACTTTTTCCAATTTCTTCCACGTTTTTCCACCTTTTCCCACCTTTTTCCACCATAAAACTGGATAAAAGTGGAAAAAAGTGGAAAAAACTGGAAAGGTTTAGAAGCCATGGAGCAGAATTCGGTGGACGGCAGAGGGCCGGTGAAAGGTTTAGAAGTCATGGAGCAGAATTCGGTGGACGGCAGAGGGCCGGTGAAAGGTTTAGAAGCCATGGAGCAGAATTCGGTGGACGGCAGAGGGCCGGTGAAAGGTTTAGAAGCCATGGAGCAGAATTCGGTGGACGGCAGAGGGCCGTGAGTTGAGGAGTTGAGTTGATGAGTTGAGTTGATGAGTTGATGAGTTGAGTTGATGAGTTGATGAGTTGAGTTGAGTTTTATCCAGTTTTATCCATTTTTTTCCACTTTTTTCCACTCCTTTTTCCACTTTTTTTCCCACCTTTTTCCCACATTTTCCCACATTTTTCCACTTTTTCCACTTTTTCCAATTTCTTCCACGTTTTTCCACCTTTTCCCACCTTTTTCCACCATAAAACTGGATAAAAGTGGAAAAAAGTGGAAAAAACTGGAAAGGTTTAGAAGCCATGGAGCAGAATTCGGTGGACGGCAGAGGGCCGGTGAAAGGTTTAGAAGCCATGGAGGAGAATTCGGTGGACGGCAGAGGGCCGGTGAAAGGTTTAGAAGCCATGGAGCAGAATTCGGTGGACGGCAGAGGGCCGGTGAAAGGTTTAGAAGCCATGGAGCAGAATTCGGTGGACGGCAGAGGGCCGGTGAAAGGTTTAGAAGCCATGGAGCAGAATTCGGTGGACGGCAGAGGGCCGGTGAAAGGTTTAGAAGCCATGGAGCAGAATTCGGTGGACGGCAGAGGGCCGGTGAAAGGTTTAGAAGCCATGGAGCAGAATTCGGTGGACGGCAGAGGGCCGGTGAAAGGTTTAGAAGCCATGGAGCAGAATTCGGTGGACGGCAGAGCGCCGGTGAAAGGTTTAGAAGCCATGGAGCAGAATTCGGTGGACGGCAGAGGGCCGGTGAAAGGTCTAGAAGCCATGGAGCAGAATTCGGTGGACGGCAGAGGGCCGGTGAAAGGTTTAGAAGCCATGGAGCAGAATTCGGTGGACGGCAGAGGGCCGGTGAAAGGTTTAGAAGCCATGGAGCAGAATTCGGTGGACGGCAGAGGGCCGGTGAAAGGTTTAGAAGCCATGGAGCAGAATTCGGTGGACGGCAGAGGGCCGGTGAAAGGTTTAGAAGCCATGGAGCAGAATTCGGTGGACGGCAGAGGGCCGTTGAAAGGTTTAGAAGCCATGGAGCAGAATTTGGTGGACGGCAGAGGGCCGGTGAAAGGTTTAGAAGCCATGGAGCAGAATTCGGTGGACGGCAGAGGGCCGGTGAAAGGTTTAGAAGCCATGGAGCAGAATTCGGTGGACGGCAGAGGGCCGTGAGTTGAGGAGTTGAGTTGATGAGTTGAGTTGATGAGTTGATGAGTTGAGTTGATGAGTTGATGAGTTGAGTTGAGTTTTATCCAGTTTTATCCAGTTTTTTCCACTTTTTTCCACTCCTTTTTCCACTTTTTTCCCCACCTTTTTCCCAAATTTTCCCACATTTTTCCACTTTTTCCACTTTTTTCCAATTTCTTCCACGTTTTTCCACCTTTTCCTACCTTTTTCCACCATAAAACTGGATAAAAGTGGAAAAAAGTGGAAAAAACTGGAAAGGTTTAGAAGCCATGGAGCAGAATTCGGTGGACGGCAGAGGGCCGGTGAAAGGTTTAGAAGCCATGGAGCAGAATTCGGTGGACGGCAGAGGGCCGGTGAAAGGTTTAGAAGCCATGGAGCAGAATTCGGTGGACGGCAGAGGGCCGGTGAAAGGTTTAGAAGCCATGGAGCAGAATTCGGTGGACGGCAGAGGGCCGGTGAAAGGTTTAGAAGCCATGGAGCAGAATTCGGTGGACGGCTGAGGGCCGGTGAAAGGTTTAGAAGCCATGGAGCAGAATTCGGTGGACGGCAGAGGGCCGGTGAAAGGTTTAGAAGCCATGGAGCAGAATTCGGTGGACGGCAGAGGGCCGGTGAAAGGTTTAGAAGCCATGGAGCAGAATTCGGTGGACGGCAGAGGGCCGGTGAAAGGTTTAGAAGCCATGGAGCAGAATTCGGTGGACGGCAGAGGGCCGGTGAAAGGTTTAGAAGCCATGGAGCAGAATTCGGTGGACGGCAGAGGGCCGGTGAAAGGTTTAGAAGCCATGGAGCAGAATTCGGTGGACGGCAGAGGGCCGTGAGTTGAGGAGTTGAGTTGATGAGTTGAGTTGATGAGTTGATGAGTTGAGTTGATGAGTTGATGAGTTGAGTTGAGTTTTATCCAGTTTTATCCAGTTTTTTCCACTTTTTTCCACTCCTTTTTCCACTTTTTTCCCACCTTTTTCCCACATTTTCCCACATTTTTCCACTTTTTCCACTTTTTCCAATTTCTTCCACGTTTTTCCACCTTTTCCCACCTTTTTCCACCATAAAACTGGATAAAAGTGGAAAAAAGTGGAAAAAACTGGAAAGGTTTAGAAGCCATGGAGCAGAATTCGGTGGACGGCAGAGGGCCGGTGAAAGGTTTAGAAGCCATGGAGCAGAATTCGGTGGATGGCAGAGGGCCGGTGAAAGGTTTAGAAGCCATGGAGCAGAATTCGGTGGACGGCAGAGGGCCGTGAGTTGAGGAGTTGAGTTGATGAGTTGAGTTGATGAGTTGATGAGTTGAGTTGATGAGTTGATGAGTTGAGTTGAGTTTTATCCAGTTTTATCCAGTTTTTTCCACTTTTTTCCACTCCTTTTTCCACTTTTTTTCCCACCTTTTTCCCACATTTTCCCACATTTTTCCACTTTTTCCACTTTTTCCAATTTCTTCCACGTTTTTCCACCTTTTCCCACCTTTTTCCACCATAAAACTGGATAAAAGTGGAAAAAAGTGGAAAAAACTGGAAAGGTTTAGAAGCCATGGAGCAGAATTCGGTGGACGGCTGAGGGCCGGTGAAAGGTTTAGAAGCCATGGAGCAGAATTCGGTGGACGGCAGAGGGCCGGTGAAAGGTTTAGAAGCCATGGAGCAGAATTCGGTGGACGGCAGAGGGCCGGTGAAAGGTTTAGAAGCCATGGAGCAGAATTCGGTGGACGGCAGAGGGCCGGTGAAAGGTTTAGAAGCCATGGAGCAGAATTCGGTGGACGGCAGAGGGCCGGTGAAAGGTTTAGAAGCCATGGAGCAGAATTCGGTGGACGGCAGAGGGCCGGTGAAAGGTTTAGAAGCCATGGAGCAGAATTCGGTGGACGGCAGAGGGCCGTGAGTTGAGGAGTTGAGTTGATGAGTTGAGTTGATGAGTTGATGAGTTGAGTTGATGAGTTGATGAGTTGAGTTGAGTTTTATCCAGTTTTATCCAGTTTTTTCCACTTTTTTCCACTCCTTTTTCCACTTTTTTCCCACCTTTTTCCCACATTTTCCCACATTTTTCCACTTTTTCCACTTTTTCCAATTTCTTCCACGTTTTTCCACCTTTTCCCACCTTTTTCCACCATAAAACTGGATAAAAGTGGAAAAAAGTGGAAAAAACTGGAAAGGTTTAGAAGCCATGGAGCAGAATTCGGTGGACGGCAGAGGGCCGGTGAAAGGTTTAGAAGCCATGGAGCAGAATTCGGTGGATGGCAGAGGGCCGGTGAAAGGTTTAGAAGCCATGGAGCAGAATTCGGTGGACGGCAGAGGGCCGTGAGTTGAGGAGTTGAGTTGATGAGTTGAGTTGATGAGTTGATGAGTTGAGTTGATGAGTTGATGAGTTGAGTTGAGTTTTATCCAGTTTTATCCAGTTTTTTCCACTTTTTTCCACTCCTTTTTCCACTTTTTTTCCCACCTTTTTCCCACATTTTCCCACATTTTTCCACTTTTTCCACTTTTTCCAATTTCTTCCACGTTTTTCCACCTTTTCCCACCTTTTTCCACCATAAAACTGGATAAAAGTGGAAAAAAGTGGAAAAAACTGGAAAGGTTTAGAAGCCATGGAGCAGAATTCGGTGGACGGCAGAGGGCCGGTGAAAGGTTTAGAAGCCATGGAGGAGAATTCGGTGGACGGCAGAGGGCCGGTGAAAGGTTTAGAAGCCATGGAGCAGAATTCGGTGGACGGCAGAGGGCCGGTGAAAGGTTTAGAAGCCATGGAGCAGAATTCGGTGGACGGCAGAGGGCCGGTGAAAGGTTTAGAAGCCATGGAGCAGAATTCGGTGGACGGCAGAGGGCCGGTGAAAGGTTTAGAAGCCATGGAGCAGAATTCGGTGGACGGCAGAGGGCCGGTGAAAGGTTTAGAAGCCATGGAGCAGAATTCGGTGGACGGCAGAGGGCCGGTGAAAGGTTTAGAAGCCATGGAGCAGAATTCGGTGGACGGCAGAGCGCCGGTGAAAGGTTTAGAAGCCATGGAGCAGAATTCGGTGGACGGCAGAGGGCCGGTGAAAGGTCTAGAAGCCATGGAGCAGAATTCGGTGGACGGCAGAGGGCCGGTGAAAGGTTTAGAAGCCATGGAGCAGAATTCGGTGGACGGCAGAGGGCCGGTGAAAGGTTTAGAAGCCATGGAGCAGAATTCGGTGGACGGCAGAGGGCCGGTGAAAGGTTTAGAAGCCATGGAGCAGAATTCGGTGGACGGCAGAGGGCCGGTGAAAGGTTTAGAAGCCATGGAGCAGAATTCGGTGGACGGCAGAGGGCCGTTGAAAGGTTTAGAAGCCATGGAGCAGAATTTGGTGGACGGCAGAGGGCCGGTGAAAGGTTTAGAAGCCATGGAGCAGAATTCGGTGGACGGCAGAGGGCCGGTGAAAGGTTTAGAAGCCATGGAGCAGAATTCGGTGGACGGCAGAGGGCCGTGAGTTGAGGAGTTGAGTTGATGAGTTGAGTTGATGAGTTGATGAGTTGAGTTGATGAGTTGATGAGTTGAGTTGAGTTTTATCCAGTTTTATCCAGTTTTTTCCACTTTTTTCCACTCCTTTTTCCACTTTTTTCCCCACCTTTTTCCCAAATTTTCCCACATTTTTCCACTTTTTCCACTTTTTTCCAATTTCTTCCACGTTTTTCCACCTTTTCCTACCTTTTTCCACCATAAAACTGGATAAAAGTGGAAAAAAGTGGAAAAAACTGGAAAGGTTTAGAAGCCATGGAGCAGAATTCGGTGGACGGCAGAGGGCCGGTGAAAGGTTTAGAAGCCATGGAGCAGAATTCGGTGGACGGCAGAGGGCCGGTGAAAGGTTTAGAAGCCATGGAGCAGAATTCGGTGGACGGCAGAGGGCCGGTGAAAGGTTTAGAAGCCATGGAGCAGAATTCGGTGGACGGCAGAGGGCCGGTGAAAGGTTTAGAAGCCATGGAGCAGAATTCGGTGGACGGCTGAGGGCCGGTGAAAGGTTTAGAAGCCATGGAGCAGAATTCGGTGGACGGCAGAGGGCCGGTGAAAGGTTTAGAAGCCATGGAGCAGAATTCGGTGGACGGCAGAGGGCCGGTGAAAGGTTTAGAAGCCATGGAGCAGAATTCGGTGGACGGCAGAGGGCCGGTGAAAGGTTTAGAAGCCATGGAGCAGAATTCGGTGGACGGCAGAGGGCCGGTGAAAGGTTTAGAAGCCATGGAGCAGAATTCGGTGGACGGCAGAGGGCCGGTGAAAGGTTTAGAAGCCATGGAGCAGAATTCGGTGGACGGCAGAGGGCCGTGAGTTGAGGAGTTGAGTTGATGAGTTGAGTTGATGAGTTGATGAGTTGAGTTGATGAGTTGATGAGTTGAGTTGAGTTTTATCCAGTTTTATCCAGTTTTTTCCACTTTTTTCCACTCCTTTTTCCACTTTTTTCCCACCTTTTTCCCACATTTTCCCACATTTTTCCACTTTTTCCACTTTTTCCAATTTCTTCCACGTTTTTCCACCTTTTCCCACCTTTTTCCACCATAAAACTGGATAAAAGTGGAAAAAAGTGGAAAAAACTGGAAAGGTTTAGAAGCCATGGAGCAGAATTCGGTGGACGGCAGAGGGCCGGTGAAAGGTTTAGAAGCCATGGAGCAGAATTCGGTGGATGGCAGAGGGCCGGTGAAAGGTTTAGAAGCCATGGAGCAGAATTCGGTGGACGGCAGAGGGCCGTGAGTTGAGGAGTTGAGTTGATGAGTTGAGTTGATGAGTTGATGAGTTGAGTTGATGAGTTGATGAGTTGAGTTGAGTTTTATCCAGTTTTATCCAGTTTTTTCCACTTTTTTCCACTCCTTTTTCCACTTTTTTTCCCACCTTTTTCCCACATTTTCCCACATTTTTCCACTTTTTCCACTTTTTCCAATTTCTTCCACGTTTTTCCACCTTTTCCCACCTTTTTCCACCATAAAACTGGATAAAAGTGGAAAAAAGTGGAAAAAACTGGAAAGGTTTAGAAGCCATGGAGCAGAATTCGGTGGACGGCAGAGGGCCGGTGAAAGGTTTAGAAGTCATGGAGCAGAATTCGGTGGACGGCAGAGGGCCGGTGAAAGGTTTAGAAGCCATGGAGCAGAATTCGGTGGACGGCAGAGGGCCGGTGAAAGGTTTAGAAGCCATGGAGCAGAATTCGGTGGACGGCAGAGGGCCGTGAGTTGAGGAGTTGAGTTGATGAGTTGAGTTGATGAGTTGATGAGTTGAGTTGATGAGTTGATGAGTTGAGTTGAGTTTTATCCAGTTTTATCCATTTTTTTCCACTTTTTTCCACTCCTTTTTCCACTTTTTTTCCCACCTTTTTCCCACATTTTCCCACATTTTTCCACTTTTTCCACTTTTTCCAATTTCTTCCACGTTTTTCCACCTTTTCCCACCTTTTTCCACCATAAAACTGGATAAAAGTGGAAAAAAGTGGAAAAAACTGGAAAGGTTTAGAAGCCATGGAGCAGAATTCGGTGGACGGCAGAGGGCCGGTGAAAGGTTTAGAAGCCATGGAGGAGAATTCGGTGGACGGCAGAGGGCCGGTGAAAGGTTTAGAAGCCATGGAGCAGAATTCGGTGGACGGCAGAGGGCCGGTGAAAGGTTTAGAAGCCATGGAGCAGAATTCGGTGGACGGCAGAGGGCCGGTGAAAGGTTTAGAAGCCATGGAGCAGAATTCGGTGGACGGCAGAGGGCCGGTGAAAGGTTTAGAAGCCATGGAGCAGAATTCGGTGGACGGCAGAGCGCCGGTGAAAGGTTTAGAAGCCATGGAGCAGAATTCGGTGGACGGCAGAGGGCCGGTGAAAGGTCTAGAAGCCATGGAGCAGAATTCGGTGGACGGCAGAGGGCCGGTGAAAGGTTTAGAAGCCATGGAGCAGAATTCGGTGGACGGCAGAGGGCCGGTGAAAGGTTTAGAAGCCATGGAGCAGAATTCGGTGGACGGCAGAGGGCCGGTGAAAGGTTTAGAAGCCATGGAGCAGAATTCGGTGGACGGCAGAGGGCCGGTGAAAGGTTTAGAAGCCATGGAGCAGAATTCGGTGGACGGCAGAGGGCCGGTGAAAGGTTTAGAAGCCATGGAGCAGAATTCGGTGGACGGCAGAGGGCTGGTGAAAGGTTTAGAAGCCATGGAGCAGAATTCGGTGGACGGCAGAGGGCCGTGAGTTGAGGAGTTGAGTTGATGAGTTGAGTTGATGAGTTGAGTTGATGAGTTGATGAGTTGAGTTGAGTTTTATCCAGTTTTATCCAGTTTTTTCCACTTTTTTCCACTCCTTTTTCCACTTTTTTTCCCACCTTTTTCCCACATTTTCCCACATTTTTCCACTTTTTCCACTTTTTCCAATTTCTTCCACGTTTTTCCACCTTTTCCCACCTTTTTCCACCATAAAACTGGATAAAAGTGGAAAAAAGTGGAAAAAACTGGAAAGGTTTAGAAGCCATGGAGCAGAATTCGGTGGACGGCAGAGGGCCGGTGAAAGGTTTAGAAGTCATGGAGCAGAATTCGGTGGACGGCAGAGGGCCGGTGAAAGGTTTAGAAGCCATGGAGCAGAATTCGGTGGACGGCAGAGGGCCGGTGAAAGGTTTAGAAGCCATGGAGCAGAATTCGGTGGACGGCAGAGGGCCGGTGAAAGGTTTAGAAGCCATGGAGCAGAATTCGGTGGACGGCAGAGGGCCGGTGAAAGGTTTAGAAGCCATGGAGCAGAATTCGGTGGACGGCAGAGGGCCGGTGAAAGGTTTAGAAGCCATGGAGCAGAATTCGGTGGACGGCTGAGGGCCGGTGAAAGGTTTAGAAGCCATGGAGCAGAATTCGGTGGACGGCAGAGGGCCGGTGAAAGGTTTAGAAGCCATGGAGCAGAATTCGGTGGACGGCAGAGGGCCGGTGAAAGGTTTAGAAGCCATGGAGCAGAATTCGGTGGACGGCAGAGGGCCGGTGAAAGGTTTAGAAGCCATGGAGCAGAATTCGGTGGACGGCAGAGGGCCGGTGAAAGGTTTAGAAGCCATGGAGCAGAATTCGGTGGACGGCAGAGGGCCGGTGAAAGGTTTAGAAGCCATGGAGCAGAATTCGGTGGACGGCAGAGGGCCGTGAGTTGAGGAGTTGAGTTGATGAGTTGAGTTGATGAGTTGATGAGTTGAGTTGATGAGTTGATGAGTTGAGTTGAGTTTTATCCAGTTTTATCCAGTTTTTTCCACTTTTTTCCACTCCTTTTTCCACTTTTTTCCCACCTTTTTCCCACATTTTCCCACATTTTTCCACTTTTTCCACTTTTTCCAATTTCTTCCACGTTTTTCCACCTTTTCCCACCTTTTTCCACCATAAAACTGGATAAAAGTGGAAAAAAGTGGAAAAAACTGGAAAGGTTTAGAAGCCATGGAGCAGAATTCGGTGGACGGCAGAGGGCCGGTGAAAGGTTTAGAAGCCATGGAGCAGAATTCGGTGGATGGCAGAGGGCCGGTGAAAGGTTTAGAAGCCATGGAGCAGAATTCGGTGGACGGCAGAGGGCCGTGAGTTGAGGAGTTGAGTTGATGAGTTGAGTTGATGAGTTGATGAGTTGAGTTGATGAGTTGATGAGTTGAGTTGAGTTTTATCCAGTTTTATCCAGTTTTTTCCACTTTTTTCCACTCCTTTTTCCACTTTTTTTCCCACCTTTTTCCCACATTTTCCCACATTTTTCCACTTTTTCCACTTTTTCCAATTTCTTCCACGTTTTTCCACCTTTTCCCACCTTTTTCCACCATAAAACTGGATAAAAGTGGAAAAAAGTGGAAAAAACTGGAAAGGTTTAGAAGCCATGGAGCAGAATTCGGTGGACGGCAGAGGGCCGGTGAAAGGTTTAGAAGTCATGGAGCAGAATTCGGTGGACGGCAGAGGGCCGGTGAAAGGTTTAGAAGCCATGGAGCAGAATTCGGTGGACGGCAGAGGGCCGGTGAAAGGTTTAGAAGCCATGGAGCAGAATTCGGTGGACGGCAGAGGGCCGTGAGTTGAGGAGTTGAGTTGATGAGTTGAGTTGATGAGTTGATGAGTTGAGTTGATGAGTTGATGAGTTGAGTTGAGTTTTATCCAGTTTTATCCATTTTTTTCCACTTTTTTCCACTCCTTTTTCCACTTTTTTTCCCACCTTTTTCCCACATTTTCCCACATTTTTCCACTTTTTCCACTTTTTCCAATTTCTTCCACGTTTTTCCACCTTTTCCCACCTTTTTCCACCATAAAACTGGATAAAAGTGGAAAAAAGTGGAAAAAACTGGAAAGGTTTAGAAGCCATGGAGCAGAATTCGGTGGACGGCAGAGGGCCGGTGAAAGGTTTAGAAGCCATGGAGGAGAATTCGGTGGACGGCAGAGGGCCGGTGAAAGGTTTAGAAGCCATGGAGCAGAATTCGGTGGACGGCAGAGGGCCGGTGAAAGGTTTAGAAGCCATGGAGCAGAATTCGGTGGACGGCAGAGGGCCGGTGAAAGGTTTAGAAGCCATGGAGCAGAATTCGGTGGACGGCAGAGGGCCGGTGAAAGGTTTAGAAGCCATGGAGCAGAATTCGGTGGACGGCAGAGCGCCGGTGAAAGGTTTAGAAGCCATGGAGCAGAATTCGGTGGACGGCAGAGGGCCGGTGAAAGGTCTAGAAGCCATGGAGCAGAATTCGGTGGACGGCAAAGGGCCGGTGAAAGGTTTAGAAGCCATGGAGCAGAATTCGGTGGACGGCAGAGGGCCGGTGAAAGGTTTAGAAGCCATGGAGCAGAATTCGGTGGACGGCAGAGGGCCGGTGAAAGGTTTAGAAGCCATGGAGCAGAATTCGGTGGACGGCAGAGGGCCGGTGAAAGGTTTAGAAGCCATGGAGCAGAATTCGGTGGACGGCAGAGGGCCGGTGAAAGGTTTAGAAGCCATGGAGCAGAATTCGGTGGACGGCAGAGGGCTGGTGAAAGGTTTAGAAGCCATGGAGCAGAATTCGGTGGACGGCAGAGGGCCGTGAGTTGAGGAGTTGAGTTGATGAGTTGAGTTGATGAGTTGATGAGTTGAGTTGATGAGTTGATGAGTTGAGTTGAGTTTTATCCAGTTTTATCCAGTTTTTTCCACTTTTTTCCACTCCTTTTTCCACTTTTTTTCCCACCTTTTTCCCACATTTTCCCACATTTTTCCACTTTTTCCACTTTTTCCAATTTCTTCCACGTTTTTCCACCTTTTCCCACCTTTTTCCACCATAAAACTGGATAAAAGTGGAAAAAAGTGGAAAAAACTGGAAAGGTTTAGAAGCCATGGAGCAGAATTCGGTGGACGGCAGAGGGCCGGTGAAAGGTTTAGAAGTCATGGAGCAGAATTCGGTGGACGGCAGAGGGCCGGTGAAAGGTTTAGAAGCCATGGAGCAGAATTCGGTGGACGGCAGAGGGCCGGTGAAAGGTTTAGAAGCCATGGAGCAGAATTCGGTGGACGGCAGAGGGCCGTGAGTTGAGGAGTTGAGTTGATGAGTTGAGTTGATGAGTTGATGAGTTGAGTTGATGAGTTGATGAGTTGAGTTGAGTTTTATCCAGTTTTATCAATTTTTTTCCACTTTTTTCCACTCCTTTTTCCACTTTTTTTCCCACCTTTTTCCCACATTTTCCCACATTTTTCCACTTTTTCCACTTTTTCCAATTTCTTCCACGTTTTTCCACCTTTTCCCACCTTTTTCCACCATAAAACTGGATAAAAGTGGAAAAAAGTGGAAAAAACTGGAAAGGTTTAGAAGCCATGGAGCAGAATTCGGTGGACGGCAGAGGGCCGGTGAAAGGTTTAGAAGCCATGGAGGAGAATTCGGTGGACGGCAGAGGGCCGGTGAAAGGTTTAGAAGCCATGGAGCAGAATTCGGTGGACGGCAGAGGGCCGGTGAAAGGTTTAGAAGCCATGGAGCAGAATTCGGTGGACGGCAGAGGGCCGGTGAAAGGTTTAGAAGCCATGGAGCAGAATTCGGTGGACGGCAGAGGGCCGGTGAAAGGTTTAGAAGCCATGGAGCAGAATTCGGTGGACGGCAGAGCGCCGGTGAAAGGTTTAGAAGCCATGGAGCAGAATTCGGTGGACGGCAGAGGGCCGGTGAAAGGTCTAGAAGCCATGGAGCAGAATTCGGTGGACGGCAAAGGGCCGGTGAAAGGTTTAGAAGCCATGGAGCAGAATTCGGTGGACGGCAGAGGGCCGGTGAAAGGTTTAGAAGCCATGGAGCAGAATTCGGTGGACGGCAGAGGGCCGGTGAAAGGTTTAGAAGCCATGGAGCAGAATTCGGTGGACGGCAGAGGGCCGGTGAAAGGTTTAGAAGCCATGGAGCAGAATTCGGTGGACGGCAGAGGGCCGGTGAAAGGTTTAGAAGCCATGGAGCAGAATTCGGTGGACGGCAGAGGGCTGGTGAAAGGTTTAGAAGCCATGGAGCAGAATTCGGTGGACGGCAGAGGGCCGTGAGTTGAGGAGTTGAGTTGATGAGTTGAGTTGATGAGTTGATGAGTTGAGTTGATGAGTTGATGAGTTGAGTTGAGTTTTATCCAGTTTTATCCAGTTTTTTCCACTTTTTTCCACTCCTTTTTCCACTTTTTTTCCCACCTTTTTCCCACATTTTCCCAAATTTTTCCACTTTTTCCACTTTTTCCAATTTCTTCCACGTTTTTCCACCTTTTCCCACCTTTTTCCACCATAAAACTGGATAAAAGTGGAAAAAAGTGGAAAAAACTGGAAAGGTTTAGAAGCCATGGAGCAGAATTCGGTGGACGGCAGAGGGCCGGTGAAAGGTTTAGAAGTCATGGAGCAGAATTCGGTGGACGGCAGAGGGCCGGTGAAAGGTTTAGAAGCCATGGAGCAGAATTCGGTGGACGGCAGAGGGCCGGTGAAAGGTTTAGAAGCCATGGAGCAGAATTCGGTGGACGGCAGAGGGCCGGTGAAAGGTTTAGAAGCCATGGAGCAGAATTCGGTGGACGGCAGAGGGCCGTGAGTTGAGGAGTTGAGTTGATGAGTTGAGTTGATGAGTTGATGAGTTGAGTTGATGAGTTGATGAGTTGAGTTGAGTTTTATCCAGTTTTATCCAGTTTTTTCCACTTTTTTCCACTCCTTTTTCCACTTTTTTCCCCACCTTTTTCCCAAATATTCCCACATTTTTCCACTTTTTCCACTTTTTCCAATTTCTTCCACGTTTTTCCACCTTTTCCTACCTTTTTCCACCATAAAACTGGATAAAAGTGGAAAAAACTGGAAAAAACTGGAAAGGTTTAGAAGCCATGGAGCAGAATTCGGTGGACGGCAGAGGGCCGGTGAAAGGTTTAGAAGCCATGGAGCAGAATTCGGTGGACGGCAGAGGGCCGGTGAAAGGTTTAGAAGCCATGGAGCAGAATTCGGTGGACGGCAGAGGGCCGGTGAAAGGTTTAGAAGCCATGGAGCAGAATTCGGTGGACGGCAGAGGGCCGGTGAAAGGTTTAGAAGCCATGGAGCAGAATTCGGTGGACGGCAGAGGGCCGGTGAAAGGTTTAGAAGCCATGGAGCAGAATTCGGTGGACGGCAGAGGGCCGGTGAAAGGTTTAGAAGCCATGGAGCAGAATTCGGTGGACGGCAGAGGGCCGTGAGTTGAGGAGTTGAGTTGATGAGTTGAGTTGATGAGTTGATGAGTTGAGTTGATGAGTTGATGAGTTGAATTGAGTTTTATCCAGTTTTATCCAGTTTTTTCCACTTTTTTCCACTCCTTTTTCCACTTTTTTTCCCACCTTTTTCCCACATTTTCCCAAATTTTTCCACTTTTTCCACTTTTTCCAATTTCTTCCACGTTTTTCCACCTTTTCCCACCTTTTTCCACCATAAAACTGGATAAAAGTGGAAAAAAGTGGAAAAAACTGGAAAGGTTTAGAAGCCATGGAGCAGAATTCGGTGGACGGCAGAGGGCCGGTGAAAGGTTTAGAAGCCATGGAGCAGAATTCGGTGGACGGCAGAGGGCCGGTGAAAGGTTTAGAAGCCATGGAGCAGAATTCGGTGGACGGCAGAGGGCCGGTGAAAGGTTTAGAAGCCATGGAGCAGAATTCGGTGGACGGCAGAGGGCCGGTGAAAGGTTTAGAAGCCATGGAGCAGAATTCGGTGGACGGCAGAGGGCCGGTGAAAGGTTTAGAAGCCATGGAGCAGAATTCGGTGGACGGCAGAGGGCCGGTGAAAGGTTTAGAAGCCATGGAGCAGAATTCGGTGGACGGCAGAGGGCCGGTGAAAGGTTTAGAAGCCATGGAGCAGAATTCGGTGGACGGCAGAGGGCCGTGAGTTGAGGAGTTGAGTTGATGAGTTGAGTTGATGAGTTGATGAGTTGAGTTGATGAGTTGATGAGTTGAGTTGAGTTTTATCCAATTTTATCCACTTTTTTCCACTTTTTTCCACTCCTTTTTCCACTTTTTTTCCCACCTTTTTCCCACATTTTCCCACATTTTTCCACTTTTTCCACTTTTTCCAATTTCTTCCACGTTTTTCCACCTTTTCCCACCTTTTTCCACCATAAAACTGGATAAAAGTGGAAAAAACTGGAAAAAACTGGAAAGGTTTAGAAGCCATGGAGCAGAATTCGGTGGACGGCAGAGGGCCGGTGAAAGGTTTAGAAGCCATGGAGCAGAATTCGGTGGACGGCAGAGGGCCGGTGAAAGGTTTAGAAGCCATGGAGCAGAATTCGGTGGACGGCAGAGGGCCGGTGAAAGGTTTAGAAGCCATGGAGCAGAATTCGGTGGACGGCAGAGGGCCGGTGAAAGGTTTAGAAGCCATGGAGCAGAATTCGGTGGACGGCAGAGGGCCGGTGAAAGGTTTAGAAGCCATGGAGCAGAATTCGGTGGACGGCAGAGGGCCGTGAGTTGAGGAGTTGAGTTGATGAGTTGAGTTGATGAGTTGATGAGTTGAGTTGATGAGTTGATGAGTTGAGTTGAGTTTTATCCAGTTTTATCCAGTTTTTTCCACTTTTTTCCACTCCTTTTTCCACTTTGTTTCCCACCTTTTTCCCACATTTTCCCACATTTTTCCACTTTTTCCACTTTTTCCAATTTCTTCCACGTTTTTCCACCTTTTCCCACCTTTTTCCACCATAAAACTGGATAAAAGTGGAAAAAACTGGAAAAAACTGGAAAGGTTTAGAAGCCATGGAGCAGAATTCGGTGGACGGCAGAGGGCCGGTGAAAGGTTTAGAAGCCATGGAGCAGAATTCGGTGGACGGCAGAGGGCCGGTGAAAGGTTTAGAAGCCATGGAGCAGAATTCGGTGGACGGCAGAGGGCCGGTGAAAGGTTTAGAAGCCATGGAGCAGAATTCGGTGGACGGCAGAGGGCCGGTGAAAGGTTTAGAAGCCATGGAGCAGAATTCGGTGGACGGCAGAGGGCCGTGAGTTGAGGAGTTGAGTTGATGAGTTGAGTTGATGAGTTGATGAGTTGAGATGATGAGTTGATGAGTTGAGTTGAGTTTTATCCAGTTTTATCCACTTTTTTCCACTCCTTTTTCCACTTTTTTTCCCACCTTTTTCCCACATTTTCCCACATTTTTCCACTTTTTCCACTTTTTCCAATTTCTTCCACGTTTTTCCACCTTTTCCCACCTTTTTCCACCATAAAACTGGATAAAAGTGGAAAAAAGTGGAAAAAAGTGGAAAGGTTTAGAAGCCATGGAGCAGAATTCGGTGGACGGCAGAGGGCCGGTGAAAGGTTTAGAAGCCATGGAGCAGAATTCGGTGGACGGCAGAGGGCCGGTGAAAGGTTTAGAAGCCATGGAGCAGAATTCGGTGGACGGCAGAGGGCCGGTGAAAGGTTTAGAAGCCATGGAGCAGAATTCGGTGGACGGCAGAGGGCCGTGAGTTGAGGAGTTGAGTTGATGAGTTGAGTTGATGAGTTGATGAGTTGAGTTGAGTTTTATCCAGTTTTATCCACTTTTTTCCACTTTTTTCCACTCCCTTTTCCACTTTTTTCCCCACCTTTTTCCCAAATTTTCCCACATTTTTCCACTTTTTCCACTTTTTCCAATTTCTTCCACGTTTTTCCACCTTTTCCTACCTTTTTCCACCATAAAACTGGATAAAAGTGGAAAAAAGTGGAAAAAACTGGAAAGGTTTAGAAGCCATGGAGCAGAATTCGGTGGACGGCAGAGGGCCGGTGAAAGGTTTAGAAGCCATGGAGCAGAATTCGGTGGACGGCAGAGGGCCGGTGAAAGGTTTAGAAGCCATGGAGCAGAATTCGGTGGACGGCAGAGGGCCGGTGAAAGGTTTAGAAGCCATGGAGCAGAATTCGGTGGACGGCAGAGGGCCGGTGAAAGGTTTAGAAGCCATGGAGCAGAATTCGGTGGACGGCAGAGGGCCGGTGAAAGGTTTAGAAGCCATGGAGCAGAATTCGGTGGACGGCAGAGGGCCGGTGAAAGGTTTAGAAGCCATGGAGCAGAATTCGGTGGACGGCAGAGGGCCGGTGAAAGGTTTAGAAGCCATGGAGCAGAATTCGGTGGACGGCAGAGGGCCGGTGAAAGGTTTAGAAGCCATGGAGCAGAATTCGGTGGACGGCAGAGGGCCGGTGAAAGGTTTAGAAGCCATGGAGCAGAATTCGGTGGACGGCAGAGGGCTGGTGAAAGGTTTAGAAGCCATGGAGCAGAATTCGGTGGACGGCAGAGGGCCGTGAGTTGAGGAGTTGAGTTGATGAGTTGAGTTGATGAGTTGATGAGTTGAGTTGATGAGTTGATGAGTTGAGTTGAGTTTTATCCAGTTTTATCCAGTTTTTTCCACTTTTTTCCACTCCTTTTTCCACTTTTTTTCCCACCTTTTTCCCACATTTTCCCACATTTTTCCACTTTTTCCACTTTTTCCAATTTCTTCCACGTTTTTCCACCTTTTCCCACCTTTTTCCACCATAAAACTGGATAAAAGTGGAAAAAAGTGGAAAAAACTGGAAAGGTTTAGAAGCCATGGAGCAGAATTCGGTGGACGGCAGAGGGCCGGTGAAAGGTTTAGAAGTCATGGAGCAGAATTCGGTGGACGGCAGAGGGCCGGTGAAAGGTTTAGAAGCCATGGAGCAGAATTCGGTGGACGGCAGAGGGCCGGTGAAAGGTTTAGAAGCCATGGAGCAGAATTCGGTGGACGGCAGAGGGCCGGTGAAAGGTTTAGAAGCCATGGAGCAGAATTCGGTGGACGGCAGAGGGCCGTGAGTTGAGGAGTTGAGTTGATGAGTTGAGTTGATGAGTTGATGAGTTGAGTTGATGAGTTGATGAGTTGAGTTGAGTTTTATCCAGTTTTATCCAGTTTTTTCCACTTTTTTCCACTCTTTTTTCCACTTTTTTCCCCACCTTTTTCCCAAATTTTCCCACATTTTTCCACTTTTTCCACTTTTTCCAATTTCTTCCACGTTTTTCCACCTTTTCCTACCTTTTTCCACCATAAAACTGGATAAAAGTGGAAAAAACTGGAAAAAACTGGAAAGGTTTAGAAGCCATGGAGCAGAATTCGGTGGACGGCAGAGGGCCGGTGAAAGGTTTAGAAGCCATGGAGCAGAATTCGGTGGACGGCAGAGGGCCGGTGAAAGGTTTAGAAGCCATGGAGCAGAATTCGGTGGACGGCAGAGGGCCGGTGAAAGGTTTAGAAGCCATGGAGCAGAATTCGGTGGACGGCAGAGGGCCGGTGAAAGGTTTAGAAGCCATGGAGCAGAATTCGGTGGACGGCAGAGGGCCGGTGAAAGGTTTAGAAGCCATGGAGCAGAATTCGGTGGACGGCAGAGGGCCGGTGAAAGGTTTAGAAGCCATGGAGCAGAATTCGGTGGACGGCAGAGGGCCGTGAGTTGAGGAGTTGAGTTGATGAGTTGAGTTGATGAGTTGATGAGTTGAGTTGATGAGTTGATGAGTTGAGTTGAGTTTTATCCAGTTTTATCCACTTTTTTCCACTTTTTTCCACTCCTTTTTCCACTTTTTTTCCCACCTTTTTCCCACATTTTCCCACATTTTTCCACTTTTTCCACTTTTTCCAATTTCTTCCACGTTTTTCCACCTTTTCCCACCTTTTTCCACCATAAAACTGGATAAAAGTGGAAAAAAGTGGAAAAAACTGGAAAGGTTTAGAAGCCATGGAGCAGAATTCGGTGGACGGCAGAGGGCCGGTGAAAGGTTTAGAAGCCATGGAGCAGAATTCGGTGGACGGCAGAGGGCCGGTGAAAGGTTTAGAAGCCATGGAGCAGAATTCGGTGGACGGCAGAGGGCCGGTGAAAGGTTTAGAAGCCATGGAGCAGAATTCGGTGGACGGCAGAGGGCCGGTGAAAGGTTTAGAAGCCATGGAGCAGAATTCGGTGGACGGCAGAGGGCCGGTGAAAGGTTTAGAAGCCATGGAGCAGAATTCGGTGGACGGCAGAGGGCCGGTGAAAGGTTTAGAAGCCATGGAGCAGAATTCGGTGGACGGCAGAGGGCCGGTGAAAGGTTTAGAAGCCATGGAGCAGAATTCGGTGGACGGCAGAGGGCCGTGAGTTGAGGAGTTGAGTTGATGAGTTGAGTTGATGAGTTGATGAGTTGAGTTGATGAGTTGATGAGTTGAGTTGAGTTTTATCCAATTTTATCCACTTTTTTCCACTTTTTTCCACTCCTTTTTCCACTTTTTTTCCCACCTTTTTCCCACATTTTCCCACATTTTTCCACTTTTTCCACTTTTTCCAATTTCTTCCACGTTTTTCCACCTTTTCCCACCTTTTTCCACCATAAAACTGGATAAAAGTGGAAAAAACTGGAAAAAACTGGAAAGGTTTAGAAGCCATGGAGCAGAATTCGGTGGACGGCAGAGGGCCGGTGAAAGGTTTAGAAGCCATGGAGCAGAATTCGGTGGACGGCAGAGGGCCGGTGAAAGGTTTAGAAGCCATGGAGCAGAATTCGGTGGACGGCAGAGGGCCGGTGAAAGGTTTAGAAGCCATGGAGCAGAATTCGGTGGACGGCAGAGGGCCGGTGAAAGGTTTAGAAGCCATGGAGCAGAATTCGGTGGACGGCAGAGGGCCGGTGAAAGGTTTAGAAGCCATGGAGCAGAATTCGGTGGACGGCAGAGGGCCGTGAGTTGAGGAGTTGAGTTGATGAGTTGAGTTGATGAGTTGATGAGTTGAGTTGATGAGTTGATGAGTTGAGTTGAGTTTTATCCAGTTTTATCCAGTTTTTTCCACTTTTTTCCACTCCTTTTTCCACTTTGTTTCCCACCTTTTTCCCACATTTTCCCACATTTTTCCACTTTTTCCACTTTTTCCAATTTCTTCCACGTTTTTCCACCTTTTCCCACCTTTTTCCACCATAAAACTGGATAAAAGTGGAAAAAACTGGAAAAAACTGGAAAGGTTTAGAAGCCATGGAGCAGAATTCGGTGGACGGCAGAGGGCCGGTGAAAGGTTTAGAAGCCATGGAGCAGAATTCGGTGGACGGCAGAGGGCCGGTGAAAGGTTTAGAAGCCATGGAGCAGAATTCGGTGGACGGCAGAGGGCCGGTGAAAGGTTTAGAAGCCATGGAGCAGAATTCGGTGGACGGCAGAGGGCCGGTGAAAGGTTTAGAAGCCATGGAGCAGAATTCGGTGGACGGCAGAGGGCCGTGAGTTGAGGAGTTGAGTTGATGAGTTGAGTTGATGAGTTGATGAGTTGAGTTGATGAGTTGATGAGTTGAGTTGAGTTTTATCCAGTTTTATCCACTTTTTTCCACTTTTTTCCACTCCCTTTTCCACTTTTTTCCCCACCTTTTTCCCAAATTTTCCCAAATTTTTCCACTTTTTCCACTTTTTCCAATTTCTTCCACGTTTTTCCACCTTTTCCTACCTTTTTCCACCATAAAACTGGATAAAAGTGGAAAAAAGTGGAAAAAACTGGAAAGGTTTAGAAGCCATGGAGCAGAATTCGGTGGACGGCAGAGGGCCGGTGAAAGGTTTAGAAGCCATGGAGCAGAATTCGGTGGACGGCAGAGGGCCGGTGAAAGGTTTAGAAGCCATGGAGCAGAATTCGGTGGACGGCAGAGGGCCGGTGAAAGGTTTAGAAGCCATGGAGCAGAATTCGGTGGACGGCAGAGGGCCGGTGAAAGGTTTAGAAGCCATGGAGCAGAATTCGGTGGACGGCAGAGGGCCGGTGAAAGGTTTAGAAGCCATGGAGCAGAATTCGGTGGACGGCAGAGGGCCGGTGAAAGGTTTAGAAGCCATGGAGCAGAATTCGGTGGACGGCAGAGGGCCGTGAGTTGAGGAGTTGAGTTGATGAGTTGAGTTGATGAGTTGATGAGTTGAGTTGATGAGTTGATGAGTTGAGTTGAGTTTTATCCAGTTTTATCCAGTTTTTTCCAGTTTTTTCCACTCCTTTTTCCACTTTTTTTCCCACCTTTTTCCCACATTTTTCCACTTTTTCCACTTTTTCCAATTTCTTCCAATTTCTTCCAAGTTTTTCCACCTTTTCCCACCTTTTTCCACCATAAAACTGGATAAAAGTGGAAAAAACTGGAAAAAACTGGAAAGGTTTAGAAGCCATGGAGCAGAATTCGGTGGACGGCAGAGGGCCGGTGAAAGGTTTAGAAGCCATGGAGCAGAATTCGGTGGACGGCAGAGGGCCGGTGAAAGGTTTAGAAGCCATGGAGCAGAATTCGGTGGACGGCAGAGGGCCGGTGAAAGGTTTAGAAGCCATGGAGCAGAATTCGGTGGACGGCAGAGGGCCGTGAGTTGAGGAGTTGAGTTGATGAGTTGAGTTGATGAGTTGATGAGTTGAGATGATGAGTTGATGAGTTGAGTTGAGTTTTATCCAGTTTTATCCAGTTTTTTCCACTTTTTTCCACTCCTTTTTCCACTTTTTTTCCCACCTTTTTCCCACATTTTCCCACATTTTTCCACTTTTTCCACTTTTTCCAATTTCTTCCACGTTTTTCCACCTTTTCCCACCTTTTTCCACCATAAAACTGGATAAAAGTGGAAAAAAGTGGAAAAAAGTGGAAAGGTTTAGAAGCCATGGAGCAGAATTCGGTGGACGGCAGAGGGCCGGTGAAAGGTTTAGAAGCCATGGAGCAGAATTCGGTGGACGGCAGAGGGCCGGTGAAAGGTTTAGAAGCCATGGAGCAGAATTCGGTGGACGGCAGAGGGCCGGTGAAAGGTTTAGAAGCCATGGAGCAGAATTCGGTGGACGGCAGAGGGCCGGTGAAAGGTTTAGAAGCCATGGAGCAGAATTCGGTGGACGGCAGAGGGCCGTGAGTTGAGGAGTTGAGTTGATGAGTTGAGTTGATGAGTTGATGAGTTGAGTTGAGTTTTATCCAGTTTTATCCACTTTTTTCCACTTTTTTCCACTCCCTTTTCCACTTTTTTCCCCACCTTTTTCCCAAATTTTCCCACATTTTTCCACTTTTTCCACTTTTTCCAATTTCTTCCACGTTTTTCCACCTTTTCCTACCTTTTTCCACCATAAAACTGGATAAAAGTGGAAAAAAGTGGAAAAAACTGGAAAGGTTTAGAAGCCATGGAGCAGAATTCGGTGGACGGCAGAGGGCCGGTGAAAGGTTTAGAAGCCATGGAGCAGAATTCGGTGGACGGCAGAGGGCCGGTGAAAGGTTTAGAAGCCATGGAGCAGAATTCGGTGGACGGCAGAGGGCCGGTGAAAGGTTTAGAAGCCATGGAGCAGAATTCGGTGGACGGCAGAGGGCCGGTGAAAGGTTTAGAAGCCATGGAGCAGAATTCGGTGGACGGCAGAGGGCCGGTGAAAGGTTTAGAAGCCATGGAGCAGAATTCGGTGGACGGCAGAGGGCCGGTGAAAGGTTTAGAAGCCATGGAGCAGAATTCGGTGGACGGCAGAGGGCCGGTGAAAGGTTTAGAAGCCATGGAGCAGAATTCGGTGGACGGCAGAGGGCCGTGAGTTGAGGAGTTGAGTTGATGAGTTGAGTTGATGAGTTGATGAGTTGAGTTGATGAGTTGATGAGTTGAGTTTTATCCAGTATTATCCAGTTTTTTCCAGTTTTTTCCACTCCTTTTTCCACTTTTTTTCCCACCTTTTTCCCACATTTTTCCACTTTTTCCACTTTTTCCAATTTCTTCCAAGTTTTTCCACCTTTTCCCACCTTTTTCCACCATAAAACTGGATAAAAGTGGAAAAAAGTGGAAAAAACTGGAAAGGTTTAGAAGCCATGGAGCAGAATTCGGTGGACGGCAGAGGGCCGGTGAAAGGTTTAGAAGCCATGGAGCAGAATTCGGTGGACGGCAGAGGGCCGGTGAAAGGTTTAGAAGCCATGGAGCAGAATTCGGTGGATGGCAGAGGGCCGGTGAAAGGTTTAGTAGCCATGGAGCAGAATTCGGTGGACGGCAGAGGGCCGGTGAAAGGTTTAGAAGCCATGGAGCAGAATTCGGTGGACGGCAGAGGGCCGGTGAAAGGTTTAGAAGCCATGGAGCAGAATTCGGTGGACGGCAGAGGGCCGGTGAAAGGTTTAGAAGCCATGGAGCAGAATTCGGTGGACGGCAGAGGGCCGGTGAAAGGTTTAGAAGCCATGGAGCAGAATTTGGTGGACGGCAGAGGGCCGGTGAAAGGTTTAGAAGCCATGGAGCAGAATTCGGTGGACGGCAGAGGGCCGTGAGTTGAGGAGTTGAGTTGATGAGTTGAGTTGATGAGTTGATGAGTTGAGTTGATGAGTTGATGAGTTGAGTTGAGTTATATCCAGTTTTATCCACTTTTTTCCACTTTTTTTCCCACCTTTTTCCCACATTTTCCCAAATTTTTCCACTTTTTCCACTTTTTCCAATTTCTTCCACGTTTTTCCACCTTTTCCCACCTTTTTCCACCATAAAACTGGATAAAAGTGGAAAAAAGTGGAAAAAAGTGGAAAGGTTTAGAAGCCATGGAGCAGAATTTGGTGGACGGCAGAGGGCCGGTGAAAGGTTTAGAAGCCATGGAGCAGAATTCGGTGGACGGCAGGGGGCCGGTGAAAGGTTACAAGCCATGGAGCAGAATTCGGTGGACGGCAGAGGGCCGGTGAAAGGTTTAGAAGCCATGGAGCAGAATTCGGTGGACGGCAGAGGGCCGGTGAAAGGTTTAGAAGCCATGGAGTAGAATTCGGTGGACGGCAGAGGGCCGGTGAAAGGTTTAGAAGCCATGGAGCAGAATTCGGTGGACGGCAGAGGGCCGGTGAAAGGTTTAGAAGCCATGGAGCAGAATTCGGTGGACGGCAGAGGGCCGGTGAAAGGTTTAGAAGCCATGGAGCAGAATTCGGTGGACGGCAGAGGGCCGGTGAAAGGTTTAGAAGCCATGGAGCAGAATTCGGTGGACGGCAGAGGGCCGTTGAAAGGTTTAGAAGCCATGGAGCAGAATTTGGTGGACGGCAGAGGGCCGGTGAAAGGTTTAGAAGCCATGGAGCAGAATTTGGTGGACGGCAGAGGGCCGGTGAAAGGTTTAGAAGCCATGGAGCAGAATTTGGTGGACGGCAGAGGGCCGGTGAAAGGTTTAGAAGCCATGGAGCAGAATTCGGTGGACGGCAGAGGGCCGGTGATAGGTTTAGAAGCCATGGAGCAGAATTCGGTGGACGGCAGAGGGCCGGTGAAAGGTTTAGAAGCCATGGAGCAGAATTCGGTGGACGGCAGAGGGCTGTGAGTTGAGGAGTTGAGTTGATGAGTTGAGTTGATGAGTTGATGAGTTGAGTTGATGAGTTGAGTTGAGTTTTATCCAGTTTTATCCAGTTTTTTCCACTTTTTTCCACTCCTTTTTCCACTTTTTTCCCCACCTTTTTCCCAAATTTTCCCACATTTTTCCACTTTTTCCACTTTTTCCAATTTCTTCCACGTTTTTCCACCTTTTCCTACCTTTTTCCACCATAAAACTGGATAAAAGTGGAAAAAACTGGAAAAAACTGGAAAGGTTTAGAAGCCATGGAGCAGAATTCGGTGGACGGCAGAGGGCCGGTGAAAGGTTTAGAAGCCATGGAGCAGAATTCGGTGGACGGCAGAGGGCCGGTGAAAGGTTTAGAAGCCATGGAGCAGAATTCGGTGGACGGCAGAGGGCCGGTGAAAGGTTTAGAAGCCATGGAGCAGAATTCGGTGGACGGCAGAGGGCCGTGAGTTGAGGAGTTGAGTTGATGAGTTGAGTTGATGAGTTGATGAGTTGAGTTGATGAGTTGATGAGTTGAGTTTTATCCAGTTTTATCCAGTTTTTTCCACTTTTTTCCACTCCTTTTTCCACTTTTTCCCCCACCTTTTCCCCACATTTTCCCACATTTTTCCACTTTTTCCACTTTTTCCAATTTTTCCACGTTTTTCCACCTTTTTCCACCATAAAACTGGATAAAAGTGGAAAAAACTGGAAAAAACTGGAAAGGTTTAGAAGCCATGGAGCAGAATTCGGTGGACGGCAGAGGGCCGGTGAAAGGTTTAGAAGCCATGGAGCAGAATTCGGTGGACGGCAGAGGGCCGGTGAAAGGTTTAGAAGCCATGGAGCAGAATTCGGTGGACGGCAGAGGGCCGGTGAAAGGTTTAGAAGCCATGGAGCAGAATTCGGTGGACGGCAGAGGGCCGGTGAAAGGTTTAGAAGCCATGGAGCAGAATTCGGTGGACGGCAGAGGGCCGGTGAAAGGTTTAGAAGCCATGGAGCAGAATTCGGTGGACGGCAGAGGGCCGTGAGTTGAGGAGTTGAGTTGATGAGTTGAGTTGATGAGTTGATGAGTTGAGTTGATGAGTTGATGAGTTGAGTTGAGTTTTATCCAATTTTATCCAGTTTTTTCCACTTTTTTCCACTCCTTTTTCCACTTTTTTTCCCACCTTTTTCCCACATTTTCCCACATTTTTCCACTTTTTCCACTTTTTCCAATTTCTTCCACGTTTTTCCACCTTTTCCCACCTTTTTCCACCATAAAACTGGATAAAAGTGGAAAAAAGTGGAAAAAACTGGAAAGGTTTAGAAGCCATGGAGCAGAATTCGGTGGACGGCAGAGGGCCGGTGAAAGGTTTAGAAGCCATGGAGCAGAATTCGGTGGACGGCAGAGGGCCGGTGAAAGGTTTAGAAGCCATGGAGCAGAATTCGGTGGACGGCAGAGGGCCGGTGAAAGGTTTAGAAGCCATGGAGCAGAATTCGGTGGACGGCAGAGGGCCGGTGAAAGGTTTAGAAGCCATGGAGCAGAATTCGGTTGACGGCAGAGGGCCGTGAGTTGAGGAGTTGAGTTGATGAGTTGAGTTGATGAGTTGATGAGTTGAGTTGATGAGTTGAGTTGAGTTTTATCCAGTTTTATCCAGTTTTTTCCACTTTTTTCCACTCCTTTTTCCACTTTTTTTCCCACATTTTTCCCAAATTTTCCCACATTTTTCCACTTTTTCCACTTTTTCCAATTTTTTCCACGTTTTTCCACCTTTTCCCACCTTTTTCCACCATAAAACTGGATAAAAGTGGAAAAAAGTGGAAAAAACTGGAAAGGTTTAGAAGCCATGGAGCAGAATTCGGTGGACGGCAGAGGGCCGGTGAAAGGTTTAGAAGCCATGGAGCAGAATTCGGTGGACGGCAGAGGGCCGGTGAAAGGTTTAGAAGCCATGGAGCAGAATTCGGTGGACGGCAGAGGGCCGGTGAAAGGTTTAGAAGCCATGGAGCAGAATTCGGTGGACGGCAGAGGGCCGGTGAAAGGTTTAGAAGCCATGGAGCAGAATTCGGTGGACGGCAGAGGGCCGGTGAAAGGTTTAGAAGCCATGGAGCAGAATTCGGTGGACGGCAGAGGGCCGGTGAAAGGTTTAGAAGCCATGGAGCAGAATTCGGTGGACGGCAGAGGGCCGTGAGTTGAGGAGTTGAGTTGATGAGTTGAGTTGATGAGTTGATGAGTTGAGTTGATGAGTTGAGTTGAGTTTTATCCAGTTTTATCCAGTTTTTTCCACTTTTTTCCACTCCTTTTTCCACTTTTTTTCCCACATTTTTCCCAAATTTTCCCAAATTTTTCCACTTTTTCCACTTTTTCCAATTTTTTCCACGTTTTTCCACCTTTTCCCACCTTTTTCCACCATAAAACTGGATAAAAGTGGAAAAAAGTGGAAAAAACTGGAAAGGTTTAGAAGCCATGGAGCAGAATTCGGTGGACGGCAGAGGGCCGGTGAAAGGTTTAGAAGCCATGGAGCAGAATTCGGTGGACGGCAGAGGGCCGGTGAAAGGTTTAGAAGCCATGGAGCAGAATTCGGTGGACGGCAGAGGGCCGGTGAAAGGTTTAGAAGCCATGGAGCAGAATTCGGTGGACGGCAGAGGGCCGGTGAAAGGTTTAGAAGCCATGGAGCAGAATTCGGTGGACGGCAGAGGGCCGGTGAAAGGTTTAGAAGCCATGGAGCAGAATTCGGTGGACGGCAGAGGGCCGGTGAAAGGTTTAGAAGCCATGGAGCAGAATTCGGTGGACGGCAGAGGGCCGTGAGTTGAGGAGTTGAGTTGATGAGTTGAGTTGATGAGTTGATGAGTTGAGTTGATGAGTTGATGAGTTGAGTTGAGTTTTATCCAGTTTTATCCAGTTTTTTCCACTTTTTTCCACTCCTTCTTCCACTTTTTTCCCCACCTTTTTCCCAAATTTTCCCACATTTTTCCACTTTTTCCACTTTTTCCAATTTCTTCCACGTTTTTCCACCTTTTCCTACCTTTTTCCACCATAAAACTGGATAAAAGTGGAAAAAAGTGGAAAAAAGTGGAAAGGTTTAGAAGCCATGGAGCAGAATTCGGTGGACGGCAGAGGGCCGGTGAAAGGTTTAGAAGCCATGGAGCAGAATTCGGTGGACGGCAGAGGGCTGGTGAAAGGTTTAGAAGCCATGGAGCAGAATTCGGTGGACGGCAGAGGGCCGGTGAAAGGTTTAGAAGCCATGGAGCAGAATTCGGTGGACGGCAGAGGGCCGGTGAAAGGTTTAGAAGCCATGGAGCAGAATTCGGTGGACGGCAGAGGGCCGGTGAAAGGTTTAGAAGCCATGGAGCAGAATTCGGTGGACGGCAGAGGGCCGGTGAAAGGTTTAGAAGCCATGGAGCAGAATTCGGTGGACGGCAGAGGGCCGTGAGTTGAGGAGTTGAGTTGATGAGTTGAGTTGATGAGTTGATGAGTTGAGTTGATGAGTTGATGAGTTGAGTTTTATCCAGTTTTATCCAGTTTTTTCCAGTTTTTTCCACTCCTTTTTCCACTTTTTCCCCCACCTTTTCCCCAAATTTTCCCACATTTTTCCACTTTTTCCACTTTTTCCAATTTTTCCACGTTTTTCCACCTTTTCCCACCCTTTTCCACCATAAAACTGGATAAAAGTGGAAAAAACTGGAAAAAACTGGAAAGGTTTAGAAGCCATGGAGCAGAATTCGGTGGACGGCAGAGGGCCGGTGAAAGGTTTAGAAGCCATGGAGCAGAATTCGGTGGACGGCAGAGGGCCGGTGAAAGGTTTAGAAGCCATGGAGCAGAATTCGGTGGACGGCAGAGGGCCGGTGAAAGGTTTAGAAGCCATGGAGCAGAATTCGGTGGACGGCAGAGGACCGGTGAAAGGTTTAGAAGCCATGGAGCAGAATTCGGTGGACGGCAGAGGGCCGGTGAAAGGTTTAGAAGCCATGGAGCAGAATTCGGTGGACGGCAGAGGGCCGGTGAAAGGTTTAGAAGCCATGGAGCAGAATTCGGTGGACGGCAGAGGGCCGGTGAAAGGTTTAGAAGCCATGGAGCAGAATTCGGTGGACGGCAGAGGGCCGGTGAAAGGTTTAGAAGCCATGGAGCAGAATTCGGTGGACGGCAGAGGGCCGGTGAAAGGTTTAGAAGCCATGGAGCAGAATTCGGTGGACGGCAGAGGGCCGGTGAAAGGTTTAGAAGCCATGGAGCAGAATTCGGTGGACGGCAGAGGGCCGTGAGTTGAGGAGTTGAGTTGATGAGTTGAGTTGATGAGTTGATGAGTTGAGTTGAGTTTTATCCAGTTTTATCCACTTTTTTCCACTTTTTTCCACTCCTTTTTCCACTTTTTTCCCACCTTTTTCCCACTTTTTCCCACATTTTTTCACTTTTTCCACTTTTTCCAATTTCTTCCACGTTTTTCCACCTTTTCCCACCTTTTTCCAGCATAAAACTGGATAAAAGTGGAAAAAAGTGGAAAAAACTGGAAAGGTTTAGAAGCCCTGGAGCAGAATTCGGTGGACGGCAGAGGGCCGGTGAAAGGTTTAGAAGCCATGGAGCAGAATTCGGTGGACGGCAGAGGGCCGGTGAAAGGTTTAGAAGCCATGGAGCAGAATTCGGTGGACGGCAGAGGGCCGGTGAAAGGTTTAGAAGCCATGGAGCAGAATTCGGTGGACGGCAGAGGGCCGGTGAAAGGTTTAGAAGCCATGGAGCAGAATTCGGTGGACGGCAGAGGGCCGGTGAAAGGTTTAGAAGCCATGGAGCAGAATTCGGTGGACGGCAGAGGGCCGGTGAAAGGTTTAGAAGCCATGGAGCAGAATTCGGTGGACGGCAGAGGGCCGGTGAAAGGTTTAGAAGCCATGGAGCAGAATTCGGTGGACGGCAGAGGGCCGGTGAAAGGTTTAGAAGCCATGGAGCAGAATTCGGTGGACGGCAGAGGGCCGGTGAAAGGTTTAGAAGCCATGGAGCAGAATTCGGTGGACGGCAGAGGGCCGGTGAAAGGTTTAGAAGCCATGGAGCAGAATTCGGTGGACGGCAGAGGGCCGGTGAAAGGTTTAGAAGCCATGGAGCAGAATTCGCTGGACGGCAGAGGGCCGTGAGTTGAGGAGTTGAGTTGATGAGTTGAGTTGATGAGTTGATGAGTTGAGTTGATGAGTTGATGAGTTGAGTTGAGTTTTATCCAGTTTTATCCACTTTTTTCCACTTTTTTCCACTCCTTTTTCCACTTTTTTCCCCACCTTTTTCCCAAATTTTCCCAAATTTTTCCACTTTTTCCACTTTTTCCAATTTCTTCCACGTTTTTCCACCTTTTCCTACCTTTTTCCACCATAAAACTGGATAAAAGTGGAAAAAAGTGGAAAAAACTGGAAAGGTTTAGAAGCCATGGAGCAGAATTCGGTGGACGGCAGAGGGCCGGTGAAAGGTTTAGAAGCCATGGAGCAGAATTCGGTGGACGGCAGAGGGCCGGTGAAAGGTTTAGAAGCCATGGAGCAGAATTCGGTGGACGGCAGAGGGCCGGTGAAAGGTTTAGAAGCCATGGAGCAGAATTCGGTGGACGGCAGAGGGCCGGTGAAAGGTTTAGAAGCCATGGAGCAGAATTCGGTGGACGGCAGAGGGCCGGTGAAAGGTTTAGAAGCCATGGAGCAGAATTCGGTGGACGGCAGAGGGCCGGTGAAAGGTTTAGAAGCCATGGAGCAGAATTCGGTGGACGGCAGAGGGCCGGTGAAAGGTTTAGAAGCCATGGAGCAGAATTCGGTGGACGGCAGAGGGCCGTGAGTTGAGGAGTTGAGTTGATGAGTTGAGTTGATGAGTTGATGAGTTGAGTTGATGAGTTGATGAGTTGAGTTGAGTTTTATCCAATTTTATCCAGTTTTTTCCACTTTTTTCCACTCCTTTTTCCACTTTTTTTCCCACCTTTTTCCCACATTTTCCCACATTTTTCCACTTTTTCCACTTTTTCCAATTTCTTCCACGTTTTTCCACCTTTTCCCACCTTTTTCCACCATAAAACTGGATAAAAGTGGAAAAAAGTGGAAAAAACTGGAAAGGTTTAGAAGCCATGGAGCAGAATTCGGTGGACGGCAGAGGGCCGGTGAAA
The DNA here is from genome assembly GCF_963971535.1 of Notolepis coatsorum. Taxonomy (NCBI): domain Eukaryota; kingdom Metazoa; phylum Chordata; class Actinopteri; order Aulopiformes; family Paralepididae; genus Notolepis; species Notolepis coatsorum. The sequence goes on from NW_028171233.1 coordinate 581,189, forward strand.
GGTTTAGAAGCCATGGAGCAGAATTCGGTGGACGGCAGAGGGCCGGTGAAAGGTTTAGAAGCCATGGAGCAGAATTCGGTGGACGGCAGAGGGCCGGTGAAAGGTTTAGAAGCCATGGAGCAGAATTCGGTGGACGGCAGAGGGCCGGTGAAAGGTTTAGAAGCCATGGAGCAGAATTCGGTGGACGGCAGAGGGCCGTGAGTTGAGGAGTTGAGTTGATGAGTTGAGTTGATGAGTTGATGAGTTGATGAGTTGAGTTGATGAGTTGAGTTGAGTTTTATCCAGTTTTATCCAGTTTTTTCCACTTTTTTCCACTCCTTTTTCCACTTTTTTTCCCACTTTTTCCAATTTTTTCCACGTTTTTCCACCTTTTCCCACCTTTTTCCACCATAAAACTGGATAAAAGTGGAAAAAAGTGGAAAAAACTGGAAAGGTTTAGAAGCCATGGAGCAGAATTCGGTGGACGGCAGAGGGCCGGTGAAAGGTTTAGAAGCCATGGAGCAGAATTCGGTGGACGGCAGAGGGCCGGTGAAAGGTTTAGAAGCCATGGAGCAGAATTCGGTGGACGGCAGAGGGCCGGTGAAAGGTTTAGAAGCCATGGAGCAGAATTCGGTGGACGGCAGAGGGCCGGTGAAAGGTTTAGAAGCCATGGAGCAGAATTCGGTGGACGGCAGAGGGCCGGTGAAAGGTTTAGAAGCCATGGAGCAGAATTCGGTGGACGGCAGAGGGCCGGTGAAAGGTTTAGAAGCCATGGAGCAGAATTCGGTGGACGGCAGAGGGCCGGTGAAAGGTTTAGAAGCCATGGAGCAGAATTCGGTGGACGGCAGAGGGCCGTGAGTTGAGGAGTTGAGTTGATGAGTTGAGTTGATGAGTTGATGAGTTGAGTTGATGAGTTGATGAGTTGAGTTTTATCCAGTTTTATCCAGTTTTTTCCACTTTTTTCCACTCCTTCTTCCACTTTTTTCCCCACCTTTTTCCCAAATTTTCCCACATTTTTCCACTTTTTCCACTTTTTCCAATTTCTTCCACGTTTTTCCACCTTTTCCTACCTTTTTCCACCATAAAACTGGATAAAAGTGGAAAAAAGTGGAAAAAACTGGAAAGGTTTAGAAGCCATGGAGCAGAATTCGGTGGACGGCAGAGGGCCGGTGAAAGGTTTAGAAGCCATGGAGCAGAATTCGGTGGACGGCAGAGGGCTGGTGAAAGGTTTAGAAGCCATGGAGCAGAATTCGGTGGACGGCAGAGGGCCGGTGAAAGGTTTAGAAGCCATGGAGCAGAATTCGGTGGACGGCAGAGGGCCGGTGAAAGGTTTAGAAGCCATGGAGCAGAATTCGGTGGACGGCAGAGGGCCGGTGAAAGGTTTAGAAGCCATGGAGCAGAATTCGGTGGACGGCAGAGGGCCGGTGAAAGGTTTAGAAGCCATGGAGCAGAATTCGGTGGACGGCAGAGGGCCGTGAGTTGAGGAGTTGAGTTGATGAGTTGAGTTGATGAGTTGATGAGTTGAGTTGATGAGTTGATGAGTTGAGTTGAGTTTTATCCAGTTTTATCCAGTTTTTTCCACTTTTTTCCACTCCTTTTTCCACTTTTTTTCCCACCTTTTTCCCACATTTTCCCACATTTTTTCACTTTTTCCACTTTTTCCAATTTCTTCCACGTTTTTCCACCTTTTCCCACCTTTTTCCACCATAAAACTGGATAAAAGTGGAAAAAAGTGGAAAAAAGTGGAAAGGTTTAGAAGCCATGGAGCAGAATTCGGTGGACGGCAGAGGGCCGGTGAAAGGTTTAGAAGCCATGGAGCAGAATTCGGTGGACGGCAGAGGGCCGGTGAAAGATTTAGACCGCATGGAGCAGAATTCGGTGGACGGCAGAGGGCCGGTGAAAGGTTTAGAAGCCATGGAGCAGAATTCGGTGGACGGCAGAGGGCCGTGAGTTGAGGAGTTGAGTTGATGAGTTGAGTTGATGAGTTGATGAGTTGAGTTGATGAGTTGATGAGTTGAGTTGAGTTTTATCCAGTTTTATCCAGTTTTTTCCTCTTTTTTCCACTCCTTTTTCCACTTTTTTCCCCACCTTTTTCCACTTTTTCCACTTTTTCCAATTTCTTCCACGTTTTTCCACCTTTTCCTACCTTTTTCCACCATAAAACTGGATAAAAGTGGAAAAAAGTGGAAAAAACTGGAAAGGTTTAGAAGCCATGGAGCAGAATTCGGTGGACGGCAGAGGGCCGGTGAAAGGTTTAGAAGCCATGGAGCAGAATTCGGTGGACGGCAGAGGGCCGGTGAAAGGTTTAGAAGCCATGGAGCAGAATTCGGTGGACGGCAGAGGGCCGGTGAAAGGTTTAGAAGCCATGGAGCAGAATTCGGTGGACGGCAGAGGGCCGGTGAAAGGTTTAGAAGCCATGGAGCAGAATTCGGTGGACGGCAGAGGGCCGGTGAAAGGTTTAGAAGCCATGGAGCAGAATTCGGTGGACGGCAGAGGGCCGGTGAAAGGTTTAGAAGCCATGGAGCAGAATTCAGTGGACGGCAGAGGGCCGTGAGTTGAGGAGTTGAGTTGATGAGTTGAGTTGATGAGTTGATGAGTTGAGTTGATGAGTTGATGAGTTGAGTTGAGTTTTATCCAGTTTTATCCAGTTTTTTCCACTTTTTTCCACTCCTTTTTCCACTTTTTTTCCCACCTTTTTCCCACATTTTCCCACATTTTTCCACTTTTTCCACTTTTTCCAATTTCTTCCACGTTTTTCCACCTTTTCCCACCTTTTTCCACCATAAAACTGGATAAAAGTGGAAAAAAGTGGAAAAAACTGGAAAGGTTTAGAAGCCATGGAGCAGAATTCGGTGGACGGCAGAGGGCCGGTGAAAGGTTTAGAAGCCATGGAGCAGAATTCGGTGGACGGCAGAGGGCCGGTGAAAGGTTTAGAAGCCATGGAGCAGAATTCGGTGGACGGCAGAGGGCCGGTGATAGGTTTAGAAGCCATGGAGCAGAATTCGGTGGACGGCAGAGGGCCGGTGAAAGGTTTAGAAGCCATGGAGCAGAATTCGGTGGACGGCAGAGGGCCGTGAGTTGAGGAGTTGAGTTGATGAGTTGAGTTGATGAGTTGATGAGTTGAGTTGATGAGTTGATGAGTTGAGTTGAGTTTTATCCAGTTTTATCCAGTTTTTTCCACTTTTTTCCACTCCTTTTTCCACTTTTTTCCCCACCTTTTTCCCAAATTTTCCCACATTTTTCCACTTTTTCCACTTTTTCCAATTTCTTCCACGTTTTTCCACCTTTTCCTACCTTTTTCCACCATAAAACTGGATAAAAGTGGAAAAAACTGGAAAAAACTGGAAAGGTTTAGAAGCCATGGAGCAGAATTCGGTGGACGGCAGAGGGCCGGTGAAAGGTTTAGAAGCCATGGAGCAGAATTCGGTGGACGGCAGAGGGCCGGTGAAAGGTTTAGAAGCCATGGAGCAGAATTCGGTGGACGGCAGAGGGCCGGTGATAGGTTTAGAAGCCATGGAGCAGAATTCGGTGGACGGCAGAGGGCCGGTGAAAGGTTTAGAAGCCATGGAGCAGAATTCGGTGGACGGCAGAGGGCCGTGAGTTGAGGAGTTGAGTTGATGAGTTGAGTTGATGAGTTGATGAGTTGAGTTGATGAGTTGATGAGTTGAGTTGAGTTTTATCCAGTTTTATCCAGTTTTTTCCAGTTTTTTCCACTCCTTTTTCCACTTTTTCCCCCACCTTTTTCCCAAATTTTCCCACATTTTTCCACTTTTTCCACTTTTTCCAATTTCTTCCACGTTTTTCCACCTTTTCCTACCTTTTTCCACCATAAAACTGGATAAAAGTGGAAAAAACTGGAAAAAACTGGAAAGGTTTAGAAGCCATGGAGCAGAATTCGGTGGACGGCAGAGGGCCGGTGAAAGGTTTAGAAGCCATGGAGCAGAATTCGGTGGACGGCAGAGGGCCGGTGAAAGGTTTAGAAGCCATGGAGCAGAATTCGGTGGACGGCAGAGGGCCGGTGAAAGGTTTAGAAGCCATGGAGCAGAATTCGGTGGACGGCAGAGGGCCGGTGAAAGGTTTAGAAGCCATGGAGCAGAATTCGGTGGACGGCAGAGGGCCGGTGAAAGGTTTAGAAGCCATGGAGCAGAATTCGGTGGACGGCAGAGGGCCGGTGAAAGGTTTAGAAGCCATGGAGCAGAATTCGGTGGACGGCAGAGGGCCGGTGAAAGGTTTAGAAGCCATGGAGCAGAATTCAGTGGACAGCAGAGGGCCGTGAGTTGAGGAGTTGAGTTGATGAGTTGAGTTGATGAGTTGATGAGTTGAGTTGATGAGTTGATGAGTTGAGTTGAGTTTTATCCAGTTTTATCCACTTTTTTCCACTTTTTTCCACTCCTTTTTCCACTTTTTTTCCCACCTTTTTCCCACATTTTCCCACATTTTTCCACTTTTTCCACTTTTTCCAATTTCTTCCACGTTTTTCCACCTTTTCCCACCTTTTTCCACCATAAAACTGGATAAAAGTGGAAAAAAGTGGAAAAAACTGGAAAGGTTTAGAAGCCATGGAGCAGAATTCGGTGGACGGCAGAGGGCCGGTGAAAGGTTTAGAAGCCATGGAGCAGAATTCGGTGGACGGCAGAGGGCCGGTGAAAGGTTTAGAAGCCATGGAGCAGAATTCGGTGGACGGCAGAGGGCCGGTGATAGGTTTAGAAGCCATGGAGCAGAATTCGGTGGACGGCAGAGGGCCGGTGAAAGGTTTAGAAGCCATGGAGCAGAATTCGGTGGACGGCAGAGGGCCGTGAGTTGAGGAGTTGAGTTGATGAGTTGAGTTGATGAGTTGATGAGTTGAGTTGATGAGTTGATGAGTTGAGTTGAGTTTTATCCAGTTTTATCCAGTTTTTTCCACTTTTTTCCACTCCTTTTTCCACTTTTTTCCCCACCTTTTTCCCAAATTTTCCCAAATTTTTCCACTTTTTCCACTTTTTCCAATTTCTTCCACGTTTTTCCACCTTTTCCTACCTTTTTCCACCATAAAACTGGATAAAAGTGGAAAAAACTGGAAAAAACTGGAAAGGTTTAGAAGCCATGGAGCAGAATTCGGTGGACGGCAGAGGGCCGGTGAAAGGTTTAGAAGCCATGGAGCAGAATTCGGTGGACGGCAGAGGGCCGGTGAAAGGTTTAGAAGCCATGGAGCAGAATTCGGTGGACGGCAGAGGGCCGGTGAAAGGTTTAGAAGCCATGGAGCAGAATTCGGTGGACGGCAGAGGGCCGGTGAAAGGTTTAGAAGCCATGGAGCAGAATTCGGTGGACGGCAGAGGGCCGGTGAAAGGTTTAGAAGCCATGGAGCAGAATTCGGTGGACGGCAGAGGGCCGGTGAAAGGTTTAGAAGCCATGGAGCAGAATTCGGTGGACGGCAGAGGGCCGGTGAAAGGTTTAGAAGCCATGGAGCAGAATTTGGTGGACGGCAGAGGGCCGGTGAAAGGTTTAGAAGCCATGGAGCAGAATTCGGTGGACGGCAGAGGGCCGTGAGTTGAGGAGTTGAGTTGATGAGTTGAGTTGATGAGTTGATGAGTTGAGTTGATGAGTTGATGAGTTGAGTTGAGTTATATCCAGTTTTATCCACTTTTTTCCACTTTTTTTCCCACCTTTTTCCCACATTTTCCCACATTTTTCCACTTTTTCCACTTTTTCCAATTTCTTCCACGTTTTTCCACCTTTTCCCACCTTTTTCCACCATAAAACTGGATAAAAGTGGAAAAAAGTGGAAAAAAGTGGAAAGGTTTAGAAGCCATGGAGCAGAATTCGGTGGACGGCAGAGGGCCGGTGAAAGGTTTAGAAGCCATGGAGCAGAATTCGGTGGACGGCAGAGGGCCGGTGAAAGGTTTAGAAGCCATGGAGCAGAATTCGGTGGACGGCAGAGGGCCGGTGAAAGGTTTAGAAGCCATGGAGCAGAATTCGGTGGACGGCAGAGGGCCGTGAGTTGAGGAGTTGAGTTGATGAGTTGAGTTGATGAGTTGATGAGTTGAGTTGATGAGTTGATGAGTTGAGTTTTATCCAGTTTTATCCAGTTTTTTCCACTTTTTTCCACTCCTTCTTCCACTTTTTTCCCCACCTTTTTCCCAAATTTTCCCACATTTTTCCACTTTTTCCACTTTTTCCAATTTCTTCCACGTTTTTCCACCTTTTCCTACCTTTTTCCACCATAAAACTGGATAAAAGTGGAAAAAATTCGGTGGACGGCAGAGGGCCGGTGAAAGGTTTAGAAGCCATGGAGCAGAATTCGGTGGACGGCAGAGGGCCGTGAGTTGAGGAGTTGAGTTGATGAGTTGAGTTGATGAGTTGATGAGTTGAGTTGATGAGTTGAGTTGAGTTTTATCCAGTTTTATCCAGTTTTTTCCACTTTTTTCCACTACTTTTTCCACTTTTTTTCCCACATTTTTCCCAAATTTTCCCACATTTTTTCACTTTTTCCACTTTTTCCAATTTTTTCCACGTTTTTCCACCTTTTCCCACCTTTTTCCACCATAAAACTGGATAAAAGTGGAAAAAAGTGGAAAAAACTGGAAAGGTTTAGAAGCCATGGAGCAGAATTCGGTGGACGGCAGAGGGCCGGTGAAAGGTTTAGAAGCCATGGAGCAGAATTCGGTGGACGGCAGAGGGCCGGTGAAAGGTTTAGAAGCCATGGAGCAGAATTCGGTGGACGGCAGAGGGCCGGTGAAAGGTTTAGAAGCCATGGAGCAGAATTCGGTGGACGGCAGAGGGCTGGTGAAAGGTTTAGAAGCCATGGAGCAGAATTCGGTGGACGGCAGAGGGCCGGTGAAAGGTTTAGAAGCCATGGAGCAGAATTCGGTGGACGGCAGAGGGCCGGTGAAAGGTTTAGAAGCCATGGAGCAGAATTCGGTGGACGGCAGAGGGCCGGTGAAAGGTTTAGAAGCCATGGAGCAGAATTCGGTGGACGGCAGAGGGCCGGTGAAAGGTTTAGAAGCCATGGAGCAGAATTCGGTGGACGGCAGAGGGCCGTGAGTTGAGGAGTTGAGTTGATGAGTTGAGTTGATGAGTTGATGAGTTGAGTTGATGAGTTGATGAGTTGAGTTGAGTTTTATCCAGTTTTATCCAGTTTTTTCCACTTTTTTCCACTCCTTTTTCCACTTTTTTTCCCACCTTTTTCCCACATTTTCCCACATTTTTTCACTTTTTCCACTTTTTCCAATTTCTTCCACGTTTTTCCACCTTTTCCCACCTTTTTCCACCATAAAACTGGATAAAAGTGGAAAAAAGTGGAAAAAAGTGGAAAGGTTTAGAAGCCATGGAGCAGAATTCGGTGGACGGCAGAGGGCCGGTGAAAGGTTTAGAAGCCATGGAGCAGAATTCGGTGGACGGCAGAGGGCCGGTGAAAGATTTAGACCGCATGGAGCAGAATTCGGTGGACGGCAGAGGGCCGGTGAAAGGTTTAGAAGCCATGGAGCAGAATTCGGTGGACGGCAGAGGGCCGTGAGTTGAGGAGTTGAGTTGATGAGTTGAGTTGATGAGTTGATGAGTTGAGTTGATGAGTTGATGAGTTGAGTTGAGTTTTATCCAGTTTTATCCAGTTTTTTCCTCTTTTTTCCACTCCTTTTTCCACTTTTTTCCCCACCTTTTTCCACTTTTTCCACTTTTTCCAATTTCTTCCACGTTTTTCCACCTTTTCCTACCTTTTTCCACCATAAAACTGGATAAAAGTGGAAAAAAGTGGAAAAAACTGGAAAGGTTTAGAAGCCATGGAGCAGAATTCGGTGGACGGCAGAGGGCCGGTGAAAGGTTTAGAAGCCATGGAGCAGAATTCGGTGGACGGCAGAGGGCCGGTGAAAGGTTTAGAAGCCATGGAGCAGAATTCGGTGGACGGCAGAGGGCCGGTGAAAGGTTTAGAAGCCATGGAGCAGAATTCGGTGGACGGCAGAGGGCCGGTGAAAGGTTTAGAAGCCATGGAGCAGAATTCGGTGGACGGCAGAGGGCCGGTGAAAGGTTTAGAAGCCATGGAGCAGAATTCGGTGGACGGCAGAGGGCCGGTGAAAGGTTTAGAAGCCATGGAGCAGAATTCGGTGGACGGCAGAGGGCCGGTGAAAGGTTTAGAAGCCATGGAGCAGAATTCAGTGGACGGCAGAGGGCCGTGAGTTGAGGAGTTGAGTTGATGAGTTGAGTTGATGAGTTGATGAGTTGAGTTGATGAGTTGATGAGTTGAGTTGAGTTTTATCCAGTTTTATCCAGTTTTTTCCACTTTTTTCCACTCCTTTTTCCACTTTTTTTCCCACCTTTTTCCCACATTTTCCCACATTTTTCCACTTTTTCCACTTTTTCCAATTTCTTCCACGTTTTTCCACCTTTTCCCACCTTTTTCCACCATAAAACTGGATAAAAGTGGAAAAAAGTGGAAAAAACTGGAAAGGTTTAGAAGCCATGGAGCAGAATTCGGTGGACGGCAGAGGGCCGGTGAAAGGTTTAGAAGCCATGGAGCAGAATTCGGTGGACGGCAGAGGGCCGGTGAAAGGTTTAGAAGCCATGGAGCAGAATTCGGTGGACGGCAGAGGGCCGGTGATAGGTTTAGAAGCCATGGAGCAGAATTCGGTGGACGGCAGAGGGCCGGTGAAAGGTTTAGAAGCCATGGAGCAGAATTCGGTGGACGGCAGAGGGCCGTGAGTTGAGGAGTTGAGTTGATGAGTTGAGTTGATGAGTTGATGAGTTGAGTTGATGAGTTGATGAGTTGATGAGTTGAGTTTTATCCAGTTTTATCCAGTTTTTTCCACTTTTTTCCACTCCTTCTTCCACTTTTTTCCCCACCTTTTTCCCAAATTTTCCCACATTTTTCCACTTTTTCCACTTTTTCCAATTTCTTCCACGTTTTTCCACCTTTTCCTACCTTTTTCCACCATAAAACTGGATAAAAGTGGAAAAAAGTGGAAAAAACTGGAAAGGTTTAGAAGCCATGGAGCAGAATTCGGTGGACGGCAGAGGGCCGGTGAAAGGTTTAGAAGCCATGGAGCAGAATTCGGTGGACGGCAGAGGGCCGGTGAAAGGTTTAGAAGCCATGGAGCAGAATTCGGTGGACGGCAGAGGGCCGGTGAAAGGTTTAGAAGCCATGGAGCAGAATTCGGTGGACGGCAGAGGGCCGGTGAAAGGTTTAGAAGCCATGGAGCAGAATTCGGTGGACGGCAGAGGGCCGGTGAAAGGTTTAGAAGCCATGGAGCAGAATTCGGTGGACGGCAGAGGGCCGGTGAAAGGTTTAGAAGCCATGGAGCAGAATTCAGTGGACGGCAGAGGGCCGTGAGTTGAGGAGTTGAGTTGATGAGTTGAGTTGATGAGTTGATGAGTTGAGTTGATGAGTTGATGAGTTGAGTTGAGTTTTATCCAGTTTTATCCAGTTTTTTCCACTTTTTTCCACTCCTTTTTCCACTTTTTTTCCCACCTTTTTCCCACATTTTCCCACATTTTTCCACTTTTTCCACTTTTTCCAATTTCTTCCACGTTTTTCCACCTTTTCCCACCTTTTTCCACCATAAAACTGGATAAAAGTGGAAAAAAGTGGAAAAAACTGGAAAGGTTTAGAAGCCATGGAGCAGAATTCGGTGGACGGCAGAGGGCCGGTGAAAGGTTTAGAAGCCATGGAGCAGAATTCGGTGGACGGCAGAGGGCCGGTGAAAGGTTTAGAAGCCATGGAGCAGAATTCGGTGGACGGCAGAGGGCCGGTGATAGGTTTAGAAGCCATGGAGCAGAATTCGGTGGACGGCAGAGGGCCGGTGAAAGGTTTAGAAGCCATGGAGCAGAATCGGTGGACGGCAGAGGGCCGTGAGTTGAGGAGTTGAGTTGATGAGTTGAGTTGATGAGTTGATGAGTTGAGTTGATGAGTTGATGAGTTGAGTTGAGTTTTATCCAGTTTTATCCATTTTTTTCCACTTTTTTCCACTCCTTTTTCCACTTTTTTCCCCACCTTTTTCCCAAATTTTCCCACATTTTTCCACTTTTTCCACTTTTTCCAATTTCTTCCACGTTTTTCCACCTTTTCCTACCTTTTTCCACCATAAAACTGGATAAAAGTGGAAAAAACTGGAAAAAACTGGAAAGGTTTAGAAGCCATGGAGCAGAATTCGGTGGACGGCAGAGGGCCGGTGAAAGGTTTAGAAGCCATGGAGCAGAATTCGGTGGACGGCAGAGGGCCGGTGAAAGGTTTAGAAGCCATGGAGCAGAATTCGGTGGACGGCAGAGGGCCGGTGATAGGTTTAGAAGCCATGGAGCAGAATTCGGTGGACGGCAGAGGGCCGGTGAAAGGTTTAGAAGCCATGGAGCAGAATTCGGTGGACGGCAGAGGGCCGGTGAAAGGTTTAGAAGCCATGGAGCAGAATTCGGTGGACGGCAGAGGGCCGGTGATAGGTTTAGAAGCCATGGAGCAGAATTCGGTGGACGGCAGAGGGCCGGTGAAAGGTTTAGAAGCCATGGAGCAGAATTCGGTGGACGGCAGAGGGCCGTGAGTTGAGGAGTTGAGTTGATGAGTTGAGTTGATGAGTTGATGAGTTGAGTTGATGAGTTGATGAGTTGATGAGTTGAGTTTTATCCAGTTTTATCCAGTTTTTTCCACTTTTTTCCACTCCTTCTTCCACTTTTTTCCCCACCTTTTTCCCAAATTTTCCCACATTTTTCCACTTTTTCCACTTTTTCCAATTTCTTCCACGTTTTTCCACCTTTTCCTACCTTTTTCCACCATAAAACTGGATAAAAGTGGAAAAAAGTGGAAAAAACTGGAAAGGTTTAGAAGCCATGGAGCAGAATTCGGTGGACGGCAGAGGGCCGGTGAAAGGTTTAGAAGCCATGGAGCAGAATTCGGTGGACGGCAGAGGGCTGGTGAAAGGTTTAGAAGCCATGGAGCAGAATTCGGTGGACGGCAGAGGGCCGGTGAAAGGTTTAGAAGCCATGGAGCAGAATTCGGTGGACGGCAGAGGGCCGGTGAAAGGTTTAGAAGCCATGGAGCAGAATTCGGTGGACGGCAGAGGGCCGGTGAAAGGTTTAGAAGCCATGGAGCAGAATTCGGTGGACGGCAGAGGGCCGGTGAAAGGTTTAGAAGCCATGGAGCAGAATTCGGTGGACGGCAGAGGGCCGTGAGTTGAGGAGTTGAGTTGATGAGTTGAGTTGATGAGTTGATGAGTTGAGTTGATGAGTTGATGAGTTGAGTTGAGTTTTATCCAGTTTTATCCACTTTTTTCCACTTTTTTCCACTCCTTTTTCCACTTTTTTTCCCACCTTTTTCCCACATTTTCCCACATTTTTTCACTTTTTCCACTTTTTCCAATTTCTTCCACGTTTTTCCACCTTTTCCCACCTTTTTCCACCATAAAACTGGATAAAAGTGGAAAAAAGTGGAAAAAAGTGGAAAGGTTTAGAAGCCATGGAGCAGAATTCGGTGGACGGCAGAGGGCCGGTGAAAGGTTTAGAAGCCATGGAGCAGAATTCGGTGGACGGCAGAGGGCCGGTGAAAGATTTAGACCGCATGGAGCAGAATTCGGTGGACGGCAGAGGGCCGGTGAAAGGTTTAGAAGCCATGGAGCAGAATTCGGTGGACGGCAGAGGGCCGTGAGTTGAGGAGTTGAGTTGATGAGTTGAGTTGATGAGTTGATGAGTTGAGTTGATGAGTTGATGAGTTGAGTTGAGTTTTATCCAGTTTTATCCAGTTTTTTCCTCTTTTTTCCACTCCTTTTTCCACTTTTTTCCCCACCTTTTTCCACTTTTTCCACTTTTTCCAATTTCTTCCACGTTTTTCCACCTTTTCCTACCTTTTTCCACCATAAAACTGGATAAAAGTGGAAAAAAGTGGAAAAAACTGGAAAGGTTTAGAAGCCATGGAGCAGAATTCGGTGGACGGCAGAGGGCCGGTGAAAGGTTTAGAAGCCATGGAGCAGAATTCGGTGGACGGCAGAGGGCCGGTGAAAGGTTTAGAAGCCATGGAGCAGAATTCGGTGGACGGCAGAGGGCCGGTGAAAGGTTTAGAAGCCATGGAGCAGAATTCGGTGGACGGCAGAGGGCCGGTGAAAGGTTTAGAAGCCATGGAGCAGAATTCGGTGGACGGCAGAGGGCCGGTGAAAGGTTTAGAAGCCATGGAGCAGAATTCGGTGGACGGCAGAGGGCCGGTGAAAGGTTTAGAAGCCATGGAGCAGAATTCGGTGGACGGCAGAGGGCCGGTGAAAGGTTTAGAAGCCATGGAGCAGAATTCAGTGGACGGCAGAGGGCCGTGAGTTGAGGAGTTGAGTTGATGAGTTGAGTTGATGAGTTGATGAGTTGAGTTGATGAGTTGATGAGTTGAGTTGAGTTTTATCCAGTTTTATCCAGTTTTTTCCACTTTTTTCCACTCCTTTTTCCACTTTTTTTCCCACCTTTTTCCCACATTTTCCCACATTTTTCCACTTTTTCCACTTTTTCCAATTTCTTCCACGTTTTTCCACCTTTTCCCACCTTTTTCCACCATAAAACTGGATAAAAGTGGAAAAAAGTGGAAAAAACTGGAAAGGTTTAGAAGCCATGGAGCAGAATTCGGTGGACGGCAGAGGGCCGGTGAAAGGTTTAGAAGCCATGGAGCAGAATTCGGTGGACGGCAGAGGGCCGGTGAAAGGTTTAGAAGCCATGGAGCAGAATTCGGTGGACGGCAGAGGGCCGGTGATAGGTTTAGAAGCCATGGAGCAGAATTCGGTGGACGGCAGAGGGCCGGTGAAAGGTTTAGAAGCCATGGAGCAGAATCGGTGGATGGCAGAGGGCCGTGAGTTGAGGAGTTGAGTTGATGAGTTGAGTTGATGAGTTGATGAGTTGAGTTGATGAGTTGATGAGTTGAGTTGAGTTTTATCCAGTTTTATCCATTTTTTTCCACTTTTTTCCACTCCTTTTTCCACTTTTTTCCCCACCTTTTTCCCAAATTTTCCCACATTTTTCCACTTTTTCCACTTTTTCCAATTTCTTCCACGTTTTTCCACCTTTTCCTACCTTTTTCCACCATAAAACTGGATAAAAGTGGAAAAAACTGGAAAAAACTGGAAAGGTTTAGAAGCCATGGAGCAGAATTCGGTGGACGGCAGAGGGCCGGTGAAAGGTTTAGAAGCCATGGAGCAGAATTCGGTGGACGGCAGAGGGCCGGTGAAAGGTTTAGAAGCCATGGAGCAGAATTCGGTGGACGGCAGAGGGCCGGTGATAGGTTTAGAAGCCATGGAGCAGAATTCGGTGGACGGCAGAGGGCCGGTGAAAGGTTTAGAAGCCATGGAGCAGAATTCGGTGGACGGCAGAGGGCCGTGAGTTGAGGAGTTGAGTTGATGAGTTGAGTTGATGAGTTGATGAGTTGAGTTGATGAGTTGATGAGTTGAGTTGAGTTTTATCCAGTTTTATCCAGTTTTTTCCAGTTTTTTCCACTCCTTTTTCCACTTTTTTCCCCACCTTTTTCCCAAATTTTCCCACATTTTTCCACTTTTTCCACTTTTTCCAATTTCTTCCACGTTTTTCCACCTTTTCCTACCTTTTTCCACCATAAAACTGGATAAAAGTGGAAAAAACTGGAAAAAACTGGAAAGGTTTAGAAGCCATGGAGCAGAATTCGGTGGACGGCAGAGGGCCGGTGAAAGGTTTAGAAGCCATGGAGCAGAATTCGGTGGACGGCAGAGGGCCGGTGAAAGGTTTAGAAGCCATGGAGCAGAATTCGGTGGACGGCAGAGGGCCGGTGAAAGGTTTAGAAGCCATGGAGCAGAATTCGGTGGACGGCAGAGGGCCGGTGAAAGGTTTAGAAGCCATGGAGCAGAATTCGGTGGACGGCAGAGGGCCGGTGAAAGGTTTAGAAGCCATGGAGCAGAATTCGGTGGACGGCAGAGGGCCGGTGAAAGGTTTAGAAGCCATGGAGCAGAATTCGGTGGACGGCAGAGGGCCGGTGAAAGGTTTAGAAGCCATGGAGCAGAATTCAGTGGACAGCAGAGGGCCGTGAGTTGAGGAGTTGAGTTGATGAGTTGAGTTGATGAGTTGATGAGTTGAGTTGATGAGTTGATGAGTTGAGTTGAGTTTTATCCAGTTTTATCCAGTTTTTTCCACTTTTTTCCACTCCTTTTTCCACTTTTTTTCCCACCTTTTTCCCACATTTTCCCACATTTTTCCACTTTTTCCACTTTTTCCAATTTCTTCCACGTTTTTCCACCTTTTCCCACCTTTTTCCACCATAAAACTGGATAAAAGTGGAAAAAAGTGGAAAAAACTGGAAAGGTTTAGAAGCCATGGAGCAGAATTCGGTGGACGGCAGAGGGCCGGTGAAAGGTTTAGAAGCCATGGAGCAGAATTCGGTGGACGGCAGAGGGCCGGTGAAAGGTTTAGAAGCCATGGAGCAGAATTCGGTGGACGGCAGAGGGCCGGTGATAGGTTTAGAAGCCATGGAGCAGAATTCGGTGGACGGCAGAGGGCCGGTGAAAGGTTTAGAAGCCATGGAGCAGAATTCGGTGGACGGCAGAGGGCCGTGAGTTGAGGAGTTGAGTTGATGAGTTGAGTTGATGAGTTGATGAGTTGAGTTGATGAGTTGATGAGTTGAGTTGAGTTTTATCCAGTTTTATCCACTTTTTTCCACTTTTTTCCACTCCTTTTTCCACTTTTTTCCCCACCTTTTTCCCAAATTTTCCCAAATTTTTCCACTTTTTCCACTTTTTCCAATTTCTTCCACGTTTTTCCACCTTTTCCTACCTTTTTCCACCATAAAACTGGATAAAAGTGGAAAAAACTGGAAAAAACTGGAAAGGTTTAGAAGCCATGGAGCAGAATTCGGTGGACGGCAGAGGGCCGGTGAAAGGTTTAGAAGCCATGGAGCAGAATTCGGTGGACGGCAGAGGGCCGGTGAAAGGTTTAGAAGCCATGGAGCAGAATTCGGTGGACGGCAGAGGGCCGGTGAAAGGTTTAGAAGCCATGGAGCAGAATTCGGTGGACGGCAGAGGGCCGGTGAAAGGTTTAGAAGCCATGGAGCAGAATTCGGTGGACGGCAGAGGGCCGGTGAAAGGTTTAGAAGCCATGGAGCAGAATTCGGTGGACGGCAGAGGGCCGGTGAAAGGTTTAGAAGCCATGGAGCAGAATTTGGTGGACGGCAGAGGGCCGGTGAAAGGTTTAGAAGCCATGGAGCAGAATTCGGTGGACGGCAGAGGGCCGTGAGTTGAGGAGTTGAGTTGATGAGTTGAGTTGATGAGTTGATGAGTTGAGTTGATGAGTTGATGAGTTGAGTTGAGTTATATCCAGTTTTATCCACTTTTTTCCACTTTTTTTCCCACCTTTTTCCCACATTTTCCCACATTTTTCCACTTTTTCCACTTTTTCCAATTTCTTCCACGTTTTTCCACCTTTTCCCACCTTTTTCCACCATAAAACTGGATAAAAGTGGAAAAAAGTGGAAAAAAGTGGAAAGGTTTAGAAGCCATGGAGCAGAATTCGGTGGACGGCAGAGGGCCGGTGAAAGGTTTAGAAGCCATGGAGCAGAATTCGGTGGACGGCAGAGGGCCGGTGAAAGGTTTAGAAGCCATGGAGCAGAATTCGGTGGACGGCAGAGGGCCGGTGAAAGGTTTAGAAGCCATGGAGCAGAATTCGGTGGACGGCAGAGGGCCGGTGAAAGGTTTAGAAGCCATGGAGCAGAATTCGGTGGACGGCAGAGGGCCGGTGAAAGGTTTAGAAGCCATGGAGCAGAATTTGGTGGACGGCAGAGGGCCGGTGAAAGGTTTAGAAGCCATGGAGCAGAATTCGGTGGACGGCAGAGGGCCGGTGAAAGGTTTAGAAGCCATGGAGCAGAATTCGGTGGACGGCAGAGGGCCGGTGAAAGGTTTAGAAGCCATGGAGCAGAATTCGGTGGACGGCAGAGGGCCGGTGAAAGGTTTAGAAGCCATGGAGCAGAATTCGGTGGACGGCAGAGGGCCGGTGAAAGGTTTAGAAGCCATGGAGCAGAATTTGGTGGACGGCAGAGGGCCGGTGAAAGGTTTAGAAGCCATGGAGCAGAATTCGGTGGACGGCAGAGGGCCGTGAGTTGAGGAGTTGAGTTGATGAGTTGATGAGTTGAGTTGATGAGTTGATGAGTTGAGTTGAGTTATATCCAGTTTTATCCATTTTTTTCCAGTTTTTTCCACTCCTTTTTCCACTTTTTTTCCCACCTTTTTCCCACATTTTCCCACATTTTTCACTTTTTCCACTTTTTCCAATTTCTTCCACGTTTTTCCACCTTTTCCCACCTTTTTCCACCATAAAACTGGATAAAAGTGGAAAAAAGTGGAAAAAAGTGGAAAGGTTTAGAAGCCATGGAGCAGAATTCGGTGGACGGCAGAGGGCCGGTGAAAGGTTTAGAAGCCATGGAGCAGAATTCGGTGGACGGCAGAGGGCCGTGAGTTGAGGAGTTGAGTTGATGAGTTGAGTTGATGAGTTGATGAGTTGATGAGTTGATGAGTTGAGTTGAGTTTTATCCAGTTTTATCCAGTTTTTTCCACTTTTTTCCACTCCTTTTTCCACTTTTTTCCCCACCTTTTTCCCAAATTTTCCCAAATTTTTCCACTTTTTCCACTTTTTCCAATTTCTTCCACGTTTTTCCACCTTTTCCTACCTTTTTCCACCATAAAACTGGATAAAAGTGGAAAAAACTGGAAAAAACTGGAAAGGTTTAGAAGCCATGGAGCAGAATTCGGTGGACGGCAGAGGGCCGGTGAAAGGTTTAGAAGCCATGGAGCAGAATTCGGTGGACGGCAGAGGGCCGGTGAAAGGTTTAGAAGCCATGGAGCAGAATTCGGTGGACGGCAGAGGGCCGGTGAAAGGTTTAGAAGCCATGGAGCAGAATTCGGTGGACGGCAGAGGGCCGTGAGTTGAGGAGTTGAGTTGATGAGTTGAGTTGATGAGTTGATGAGTTGAGTTGATGAGTTGATGAGTTGAGTTGAGTTTTATCCAGTTTTATCCAGTTTTATCCTCTTTTTTCCACTCCTTTTTCCACTTTTTTCCCCACCTTTTTCCACTTTTTCCACTTTTTCCAATTTCTTCCACGTTTTTCCACCTTTTCCTACCTTTTTCCACCATAAAACTGGATAAAAGTGGAAAAAAGTGGAAAAAACTGGAAAGGTTTAGAAGCCATGGAGCAGAATTCGGTGGACGGCAGAGGGCCGGTGAAAGGTTTAGAAGCCATGGAGCAGAATTCGGTGGACGGCAGAGGGCCGGTGAAAGGTTTAGAAGCCATGGAGCAGAATTCGGTGGACGGCAGAGGGCCGGTGAAAGGTTTAGAAGCCATGGAGCAGAATTCGGTGGACGGCAGAGGGCCGGTGAAAGGTTTAGAAGCCATGGAGCAGAATTCGGTGGACGGCAGAGGGCCGGTGAAAGGTTTAGAAGCCATGGAGCAGAATTCGGTGGACGGCAGAGGGCCGGTGAAAGGTTTAGAAGCCATGGAGCAGAATTCGGTGGACGGCAGAGGGCCGGTGAAAGGTTTAGAAGCCATGGAGCAGAATTCAGTGGACGGCAGAGGGCCGTGAGTTGAGGAGTTGAGTTGATGAGTTGAGTTGATGAGTTGATGAGTTGAGTTGATGAGTTGATGAGTTGAGTTGAGTTTTATCCAGTTTTATCCAGTTTTTTCCACTTTTTTCCACTCCTTTTTCCACTTTTTTTCCCACCTTTTTCCCACATTTTCCCACATTTTTCCACTTTTTCCACTTTTTCCAATTTCTTCCACGTTTTTCCACCTTTTCCCACCTTTTTCCACCATAAAACTGGATAAAAGTGGAAAAAAGTGGAAAAAACTGGAAAGGTTTAGAAGCCATGGAGCAGAATTCGGTGGACGGCAGAGGGCCGGTGAAAGGTTTAGAAGCCATGGAGCAGAATTCGGTGGACGGCAGAGGGCCGGTGAAAGGTTTAGAAGCCATGGAGCAGAATTCGGTGGACGGCAGAGGGCCGGTGATAGGTTTAGAAGCCATGGAGCAGAATTCGGTGGACGGCAGAGGGCCGGTGAAAGGTTTAGAAGCCATGGAGCAGAATTCGGTGGACGGCAGAGGGCCGTGAGTTGAGGAGTTGAGTTGATGAGTTGAGTTGATGAGTTGATGAGTTGAGTTGATGAGTTGATGAGTTGATGAGTTGAGTTTTATCCAGTTTTATCCAGTTTTTTCCACTTTTTTCCACTCCTTCTTCCACTTTTTTCCCCACCTTTTTCCCAAATTTTCCCACATTTTTCCACTTTTTCCACTTTTTCCAATTTCTTCCACGTTTTTCCACCTTTTCCTACCTTTTTCCACCATAAAACTGGATAAAAGTGGAAAAAAGTGGAAAAAACTGGAAAGGTTTAGAAGCCATGGAGCAGAATTCGGTGGACGGCAGAGGGCCGGTGAAAGGTTTAGAAGCCATGGAGCAGAATTCGGTGGACGGCAGAGGGCTGGTGAAAGGTTTAGAAGCCATGGAGCAGAATTCGGTGGACGGCAGAGGGCCGGTGAAAGGTTTAGAAGCCATGGAGCAGAATTCGGTGGACGGCAGAGGGCCGGTGAAAGGTTTAGAAGCCATGGAGCAGAATTCGGTGGACGGCAGAGGGCCGGTGAAAGGTTTAGAAGCCATGGAGCAGAATTCGGTGGACGGCAGAGGGCCGGTGAAAGGTTTAGAAGCCATGGAGCAGAATTCGGTGGACGGCAGAGGGCCGGTGAAAGGTTTAGAAGCCATGGAGCAGAATTCGGTGGACGGCAGAGGGCCGGTGATAGGTTTAGAAGCCATGGAGCAGAATTCGGTGGACGGCAGAGGGCCGGTGAAAGGTTTAGAAGCCATGGAGCAGAATCGGTGGACGGCAGAGGGCCGTGAGTTGAGGAGTTGAGTTGATGAGTTGAGTTGATGAGTTGATGAGTTGAGTTGATGAGTTGATGAGTTGAGTTGAGTTTTATCCAGTTTTATCCATTTTTTTCCACTTTTTTCCACTCCTTTTTCCACTTTTTTCCCCACCTTTTTCCCAAATTTTCCCACATTTTTCCACTTTTTCCACTTTTTCCAATTTCTTCCACGTTTTTCCACCTTTTCCTACCTTTTTCCACCATAAAACTGGATAAAAGTGGAAAAAACTGGAAAAAACTGGAAAGGTTTAGAAGCCATGGAGCAGAATTCGGTGGACGGCAGAGGGCCGGTGAAAGGTTTAGAAGCCATGGAGCAGAATTCGGTGGACGGCAGAGGGCCGGTGAAAGGTTTAGAAGCCATGGAGCAGAATTCGGTGGACGGCAGAGGGCCGGTGATAGGTTTAGAAGCCATGGAGCAGAATTCGGTGGACGGCAGAGGGCCGGTGAAAGGTTTAGAAGCCATGGAGCAGAATTCGGTGGACGGCAGAGGGCCGTGAGTTGAGGAGTTGAGTTGATGAGTTGAGTTGATGAGTTGATGAGTTGAGTTGATGAGTTGATGAGTTGAGTTGAGTTTTATCCAGTTTTATCCAGTTTTTTCCAGTTTTTTCCACTCCTTTTTCCACTTTTTTCCCCACCTTTTTCCCAAATTTTCCCACATTTTTCCACTTTTTCCACTTTTTCCAATTTCTTCCACGTTTTTCCACCTTTTCCTACCTTTTTCCACCATAAAACTGGATAAAAGTGGAAAAAACTGGAAAAAACTGGAAAGGTTTAGAAGCCATGGAGCAGAATTCGGTGGACGGCAGAGGGCCGGTGAAAGGTTTAGAAGCCATGGAGCAGAATTCGGTGGACGGCAGAGGGCCGGTGAAAGGTTTAGAAGCCATGGAGCAGAATTCGGTGGACGGCAGAGGGCCGGTGAAAGGTTTAGAAGCCATGGAGCAGAATTCGGTGGACGGCAGAGGGCCGGTGAAAGGTTTAGAAGCCATGGAGCAGAATTTGGTGGACGGCAGAGGGCCGGTGAAAGGTTTAGAAGCCATGGAGCAGAATTCGGTGGACGGCAGAGGGCCGGTGAAAGGTTTAGAAGCCATGGAGCAGAATTCGGTGGACGGCAGAGGGCCGGTGAAAGGTTTAGAAGCCATGGAGCAGAATTCAGTGGACAGCAGAGGGCCGTGAGTTGAGGAGTTGAGTTGATGAGTTGAGTTGATGAGTTGATGAGTTGAGTTGATGAGTTGATGAGTTGAGTTGAGTTTTATCCAGTTTTATCCAGTTTTTTCCACTTTTTTCCACTCCTTTTTCCACTTTTTTTCCCACCTTTTTCCCACATTTTCCCACATTTTTCCACTTTTTCCACTTTTTCCAATTTCTTCCACGTTTTTCCACCTTTTCCCACCTTTTTCCACCATAAAACTGGATAAAAGTGGAAAAAAGTGGAAAAAACTGGAAAGGTTTAGAAGCCATGGAGCAGAATTCGGTGGACGGCAGAGGGCCGGTGAAAGGTTTAGAAGCCATGGAGCAGAATTCGGTGGACGGCAGAGGGCCGGTGAAAGGTTTAGAAGCCATGGAGCAGAATTCGGTGGACGGCAGAGGGCCGGTGATAGGTTTAGAAGCCATGGAGCAGAATTCGGTGGACGGCAGAGGGCCGGTGAAAGGTTTAGAAGCCATGGAGCAGAATTCGGTGGACGGCAGAGGGCCGTGAGTTGAGGAGTTGAGTTGATGAGTTGAGTTGATGAGTTGATGAGTTGAGTTGATGAGTTGATGAGTTGAGTTGAGTTTTATCCAGTTTTATCCAGTTTTTTCCACTTTTTTCCACTCCTTTTTCCACTTTTTTCCCCACCTTTTTCCCAAATTTTCCCAAATTTTTCCACTTTTTCCACTTTTTCCAATTTCTTCCACGTTTTTCCACCTTTTCCTACCTTTTTCCACCATAAAACTGGATAAAAGTGGAAAAAACTGGAAAAAACTGGAAAGGTTTAGAAGCCATGGAGCAGAATTCGGTGGACGGCAGAGGGCCGGTGAAAGGTTTAGAAGCCATGGAGCAGAATTCGGTGGACGGCAGAGGGCCGGTGAAAGGTTTAGAAGCCATGGAGCAGAATTCGGTGGACGGCAGAGGGCCGGTGAAAGGTTTAGAAGCCATGGAGCAGAATTCGGTGGACGGCAGAGGGCCGGTGAAAGGTTTAGAAGCCATGGAGCAGAATTCGGTGGACGGCAGAGGGCCGGTGAAAGGTTTAGAAGCCATGGAGCAGAATTCGGTGGACGGCAGAGGGCCGGTGAAAGGTTTAGAAGCCATGGAGCAGAATTCGGTGGACGGCAGAGGGCCGGTGAAAGGTTTAGAAGCCATGGAGCAGAATTTGGTGGACGGCAGAGGGCCGGTGAAAGGTTTAGAAGCCATGGAGCAGAATTCGGTGGACGGCAGAGGGCCGTGAGTTGAGGAGTTGAGTTGATGAGTTGAGTTGATGAGTTGATGAGTTGAGTTGATGAGTTGATGAGTTGAGTTGAGTTATATCCAGTTTTATCCACTTTTTTCCACTTTTTTTCCCACCTTTTTCCCACATTTTCCCACATTTTTCCACTTTTTCCACTTTTTCCAATTTCTTCCACGTTTTTCCACCTTTTCCCACCTTTTTCCACCATAAAACTGGATAAAAGTGGAAAAAAGTGGAAAAAAGTGGAAAGGTTTAGAAGCCATGGAGCAGAATTCGGTGGACGGCAGAGGGCCGGTGAAAGGTTTAGAAGCCATGGAGCAGAATTCGGTGGACGGCAGAGGGCCGGTGAAAGGTTTAGAAGCCATGGAGCAGAATTCGGTGGACGGCAGAGGGCCGGTGAAAGGTTTAGAAGCCATGGAGCAGAATTCGGTGGACGGCAGAGGGCCGGTGAAAGGTTTAGAAGCCATGGAGCAGAATTCGGTGGACGGCAGAGGGCCGGTGAAAGGTTTAGAAGCCATGGAGCAGAATTTGGTGGACGGCAGAGGGCCGGTGAAAGGTTTAGAAGCCATGGAGCAGAATTCGGTGGACGGCAGAGGGCCGGTGAAAGGTTTAGAAGCCATGGAGCAGAATTCGGTGGACGGCAGAGGGCCGGTGAAAGGTTTAGAAGCCATGGAGCAGAATTCGGTGGACGGCAGAGGGCCGGTGAAAGGTTTAGAAGCCATGGAGCAGAATTCGGTGGACGGCAGAGGGCCGGTGAAAGGTTTAGAAGCCATGGAGCAGAATTTGGTGGACGGCAGAGGGCCGGTGAAAGGTTTAGAAGCCATGGAGCAGAATTCGGTGGACGGCAGAGGGCCGTGAGTTGAGGAGTTGAGTTGATGAGTTGATGAGTTGAGTTGATGAGTTGATGAGTTGAGTTGAGTTATATCCAGTTTTATCCAGTTTTTTCCAGTTTTTTCCACTCCTTTTTCCACTTTTTTTCCCACCTTTTTCCCACATTTTCCCACATTTTTCACTTTTTCCACTTTTTCCAATTTCTTCCACGTTTTTCCACCTTTTCCCACCTTTTTCCACCATAAAACTGGATAAAAGTGGAAAAAAGTGGAAAAAAGTGGAAAGGTTTAGAAGCCATGGAGCAGAATTCGGTGGACGGCAGAGGGCCGGTGAAAGGTTTAGAAGCCATGGAGCAGAATTCGGTGGACGGCAGAGGGCCGGTGAAAGGTTTAGAAGCCATGGAGCAGAATTCGGTGGACGGCAGAGGGCCGGTGAAAGGTTTAGAAGCCATGGAGCAGAATTCGGTGTACGGCAGAGGGCCGGTGAAAGGTTTAGAAGCCATGGAGCAGAATTCGGTGTACGGCAGAGGGCCGGTGAAAGGTTTAGAAGCCATGGAGCAGAATTCGGTGGACGGCAGAGGGCCGGTGAAAGGTTTAGAAGCCATGGAGCAGAATTCGGTGGACGGCAGAGGGCCGGTGAAAGGTTTAGAAGCCATGGAGCAGAATTCGGTGGACGGCAGAGGGCCGGTGAAAGGTTTAGAAGCCATGGAGCAGAATTCGGTGGACGGCAGAGGGCCGGTGAAAGATTTAGACCGCATGGAGCAGAATTCGGTGGACGGCAGAGGGCCGGTGAAAGGTTTAGAAGCCATGGAGCAGAATTCGGTGGACGGCAGAGGGCCGTGAGTTGAGGAGTTGAGTTGATGAGTTGAGTTGATGAGTTGATGAGTTGAGTTGATGAGTTGATGAGTTGAGTTGAGTTTTATCCAGTTTTATCTAGTTTTTTCCTCTTTTTTCCACTCCTTTTTCCACTTTTTTCCCCACCTTTTTCCACTTTTTCCACTTTTTCCAATTTCTTCCACGTTTTTCCACCTTTTCCTACCTTTTTCCACCATAAAACTGGATAAAAGTGGAAAAAAGTGGAAAAAACTGGAAAGGTTTAGAAGCCATGGAGCAGAATTCGGTGGACGGCAGAGGGCCGGTGAAAGGTTTAGAAGCCATGGAGCAGAATTCGGTGGACGGCAGAGGGCCGGTGAAAGGTTTAGAAGCCATGGAGCAGAATTCGGTGGACGGCAGAGGGCCGGTGAAAGGTTTAGAAGCCATGGAGCAGAATTCGGTGGACGGCAGAGGGCCGGTGAAAGGTTTAGAAGCCATGGAGCAGAATTCGGTGGACGGCAGAGGGCCGGTGAAAGGTTTAGAAGCCATGGAGCAGAATTCGGTGGACGGCAGAGGGCCGGTGAAAGGTTTAGAAGCCATGGAGCAGAATTCGGTGGACGGCAGAGGGCCGGTGAAAGGTTTAGAAGCCATGGAGCAGAATTCAGTGGACGGCAGAGGGCCGTGAGTTGAGGAGTTGAGTTGATGAGTTGAGTTGATGAGTTGATGAGTTGAGTTGATGAGTTGATGAGTTGAGTTGAGTTTTATCCAGTTTTATCCAGTTTTATCCAGTTTTTTCCACTTTTTTCCACTCCTTTTTCCACTTTTTTTCCCACCTTTTTCCCACATTTTCCCACATTTTCCCACTTTTTCCACTTTTTCCAATTTCTTCCACGTTTTTCCACCTTTTCCCACCTTTTTCCACCATAAAACTGGATAAAAGTGGAAAAAAGTGGAAAAAACTGGAAAGGTTTAGAAGCCATGGAGCAGAATTCGGTGGACGGCAGAGGGCCGGTGAAAGGTTTAGAAGCCATGGAGCAGAATTCGGTGGACGGCAGAGGGCCGGTGAAAGGTTTAGAAGCCATGGAGCAGAATTCGGTGGACGGCAGAGGGCCGGTGATAGGTTTAGAAGCCATGGAGCAGAATTCGGTGGACGGCAGAGGGCCGGTGAAAGGTTTAGAAGCCATGGAGCAGAATTCGGTGGACGGCAGAGGGCCGTGAGTTGAGGAGTTGAGTTGATGAGTTGAGTTGATGAGTTGATGAGTTGAGTTGATGAGTTGATGAGTTGAGTTGAGTTTTATCCAGTTTTATCCACTTTTTTCCACTTTTTTCCACTCCTTTTTCCACTTTTTCCCCCACCTTTTTCCCAAATGTTCCCACATTTTTCCACTTTTTCCACTTTTTCCAATTTCTTCCACGTTTTTCCACCTTTTCCTACCTTTTTCCACCATAAAACTGGATAAAAGTGGAAAAAACTGGAAAAAACTGGAAAGGTTTAGAAGCCATGGAGCAGAATTCGGTGGACGGCAGAGGGCCGGTGAAAGGTTTAGAAGCCATGGAGCAGAATTCGGTGGACGGCAGAGGGCCGGTGAAAGGTTTAGAAGCCATGGAGCAGAATTCGGTGGACGGCAGAGGGCCGGTGATAGGTTTAGAAGCCATGGAGCAGAATTCGGTGGACGGCAGAGGGCCGGTGAAAGGTTTAGAAGCCATGGAGCAGAATTCGGTGGACGGCAGAGGGCCGTGAGTTGAGGAGTTGAGTTGATGAGTTGAGTTGATGAGTTGATGAGTTGAGTTGATGAGTTGATGAGTTGAGTTGAGTTTTATCCAGTTTTATCCAGTTTTTTCCACTTTTTTGCACTCCTTTTTCCACTTTTTTCCCCACCTTTTTCCCAAATTTTCCCACATTTTTCCACTTTTTCCACTTTTTCCAATTTCTTCCACGTTTTTCCACCTTTTCCTACCTTTTTCCACCATAAAACTGGATAAAAGTGGAAAAAACTGGAAAAAACTGGAAAGGTTTAGAAGCCATGGAGCAGAATTCGGTGGACGGCAGAGGGCCGGTGAAAGGTTTAGAAGCCATGGAGCAGAATTCGGTGGACGGCAGAGGGCCGGTGAAAGGTTTAGAAGCCATGGAGCAGAATTCGGTGGACGGCAGAGGGCCGGTGAAAGGTTTAGAAGCCATGGAGCAGAATTCGGTGGACGGCAGAGGGCCGGTGAAAGGTTTAGAAGCCATGGAGCAGAATTCGGTGGACGGCAGAGGGCCGGTGAAAGGTTTAGAAGCCATGGAGCAGAATTCAGTGGACGGCAGAGGGCCGTGAGTTGAGGAGTTGAGTTGATGAGTTGAGTTGATGAGTTGATGAGTTGAGTTGATGAGTTGATGAGTTGAGTTGAGTTTTATCCAGTTTTTTCCACTTTTTTCCACTCCTTTTTCCACTTTTTTTCCCACCTTTTTCCCACATTTTCCCACATTTTTCCACTTTTTCCACTTTTTCCAATTTCTTCCACGTTATTCCACCTTTTCCCACCTTTTTCCACCATAAAACTGGATAAAAGTGGAAAAAAGTGGAAAAAACTGGAAAGGTTTAGAAGCCATGGAGCAGAATTCGGTGGACGGCAGAGGGCCGGTGAAAGGTTTAGAAGCCATGGAGCAGAATTCGGTGGACGGCAGAGGGCCGGTGAAAGGTTTAGAAGCCATGGAGCAGAATTCGGTGGACGGCAGAGGGCCGGTGATAGGTTTAGAAGCCATGGAGCAGAATTCGGTGGACGGCAGAGGGCCGGTGAAAGGTTTAGAAGCCATGGAGCAGAATTCGGTGGACGGCAGAGGGCCGTGAGTTGAGGAGTTGAGTTGATGAGTTGAGTTGATGAGTTGATGAGTTGAGTTGATGAGTTGATGAGTTGAGTTGAGTTTTATCCAGTTTTATCCAGTTTTTTCCACTTTTTTCCACTCCTTTTTCCACTTTTTTCCCCACCTTTTTCCCAAATTTTCCCACATTTTTCCACTTTTTCCACTTTTTCCAATTTCTTCCACGTTTTTCCACCTTTTCCTACCTTTTTCCACCATAAAACTGGATAAAAGTGGAAAAAACTGGAAAAAACTGGAAAGGTTTAGAAGCCATGGAGCAGAATTCGGTGGACGGCAGAGGGCCGGTGAAAGGTTTAGAAGCCATGGAGCAGAATTCGGTGGACGGCAGAGGGCCGGTGAAAGGTTTAGAAGCCATGGAGCAGAATTCGGTGGACGGCAGAGGGCCGGTGAAAGGTTTAGAAGCCATGGAGCAGAATTCGGTGGACGGCAGAGGGCCGGTGAAAGGTTTAGAAGCCATGGAGCAGAATTCGGTGGACGGCAGAGGGCCGGTGAAAGGTTTAGAAGCCATGGAGCAGAATTCGGTGGACGGCAGAGGGCCGGTGAAAGGTTTAGAAGCCATGGAGCAGAATTCGGTGGACGGCAGAGGGCCGGTGAAAGGTTTAGAAGCCATGGAGCAGAATTTGGTGGACGGCAGAGGGCCGGTGAAAGGTTTAGAAGCCATGGAGCAGAATTCGGTGGACGGCAGAGGGCCGTGAGTTGAGGAGTTGAGTTGATGAGTTGAGTTGATGAGTTGATGAGTTGAGTTGATGAGTTGATGAGTTGAGTTGAGTTATATCCAGTTTTATCCACTTTTTTCCACTTTTTTTCCCACCTTTTTCCCACATTTTCCCACATTTTTCCACTTTTTCCACTTTTTCCAATTTCTTCCACGTTTTTCCACCTTTTCCCACCTTTTTCCACCATAAAACTGGATAAAAGTGGAAAAAAGTGGAAAAAAGTGGAAAGGTTTAGAAGCCATGGAGCAGAATTCGGTGGACGGCAGAGGGCCGGTGAAAGGTTTAGAAGCCATGGAGCAGAATTCGGTGGACGGCAGAGGGCCGGTGAAAGGTTTAGAAGCCATGGAGCAGAATTCGGTGGACGGCAGAGGGCCGGTGAAAGGTTTAGAAGCCATGGAGCAGAATTCGGTGGACGGCAGAGGGCCGGTGAAAGGTTTAGAAGCCATGGAGCAGAATTCGGTGGACGGCAGAGGGCCGGTGAAAGGTTTAGAAGCCATGGAGCAGAATTCGGTGGACGGCAGAGGGCCGGTGAAAGGTTTAGAAGCCATGGAGCAGAATTTGGTGGACGGCAGAGGGCCGGTGAAAGGTTTAGAAGCCATGGAGCAGAATTCGGTGGACGGCAGAGGGCCGGTGAAAGGTTTAGAAGCCATGGAGCAGAATTCGGTGGACGGCAGAGGGCCGGTGAAAGGTTTAGAAGCCATGGAGCAGAATTCGGTGGACGGCAGAGGGCCGGTGAAAGGTTTAGAAGCCATGGAGCAGAATTCGGTGGACGGCAGAGGGCCGGTGAAAGGTTTAGAAGCCATGGAGCAGAATTTGGTGGACGGCAGAGGGCCGGTGAAAGGTTTAGAAGCCATGGAGCAGAATTCGGTGGACGGCAGAGGGCCGTGAGTTGAGGAGTTGAGTTGATGAGTTGAGTTGATGAGTTGATGAGTTGAGTTGATGAGTTGATGAGTTGAGTTGAGTTATATCCAGTTTTATCCAGTTTTTTCCAGTTTTTTCCACTCCTTTTTCCACTTTTTTTCCCACCTTTTTCCCACATTTTCCCACATTTTTCACTTTTTCCACTTTTTCCAATTTCTTCCACGTTTTTCCACCTTTTCCCACCTTTTTCCACCATAAAACTGGATAAAAGTGGAAAAAAGTGGAAAAAAGTGGAAAGGTTTAGAAGCCATGGAGCAGAATTCGGTGGACGGCAGAGGGCCGGTGAAAGGTTTAGAAGCCATGGAGCAGAATTCGGTGGACGGCAGAGGGCCGGTGAAAGGTTTAGAAGCCATGGAGCAGAATTCGGTGGACGGCAGAGGGCCGGTGAAAGGTTTAGAAGCCATGGAGCAGAATTCGGTGTACGGCAGAGGGCCGGTGAAAGGTTTAGAAGCCATGGAGCAGAATTCGGTGTACGGCAGAGGGCCGGTGAAAGGTTTAGAAGCCATGGAGCAGAATTCGGTGGACGGCAGAGGGCCGGTGAAAGGTTTAGAAGCCATGGAGCAGAATTCGGTGGACGGCAGAGGGCCGGTGAAAGGTTTAGAAGCCATGGAGCAGAATTCGGTGGACGGCAGAGGGCCGGTGAAAGGTTTAGAAGCCATGGAGCAGAATTCGGTGGACGGCAGAGGGCCGGTGAAAGGTTTAGAAGCCATGGAGCAGAATTCGGTGGACGGCAGAGGGCCGGTGAAAGGTTTAGAAGCCATGGAGCAGAATTCGGTGGACGGCAGAGGGCCGGTGAAAGGTTTAGAAGCCATGGAGCAGAATTCGGTGGACGGCAGAGGGCCGTGAGTTGAGGAGTTGAGTTGATGAGTTGAGTTGATGAGTTGATGAGTTGAGTTGATGAGTTGATGAGTTGAGTTGAGTTTTATCCAGTTTTATCCAGTTTTTTCCACTTTTTTCCACTCCTTTTTCCACTTTTTTTCCCACCTTTTTCCCACATTTTCCCACATTTTTCCACTTTTTCCACTTTTTCCAATTTCTTCCACGTTTTTCCACCTTTTCCCACCTTTTTCCACCATAAAACTGGATAAAAGTGGAAAAAAGTGGAAAAAACTGGAAAGGTTTAGAAGCCATGGAGCAGAATTCGGTGGACGGCAGAGGGCCGGTGAAAGGTTTAGAAGCCATGGAGCAGAATTCGGTGGACGGCAGAGGGCCGGTGAAAGGTTTAGAAGCCATGGAGCAGAATTCGGTGGACGGCAGAGGGCCGGTGAAAGGTTTAGAAGCCATGGAGCAGAATTCGGTGGATGGCAGAGGGCCGGTGAAAGGTTTAGTAGCCATGGAGCAGAATTCGGTGGACGGCAGAGGGCCGGTGAAAGGTTTAGAAGCCATGGAGCAGAATTCGGTGGACGGCAGAGGGCCGGTGAAAGGTTTAGAAGCCATGGAGCAGAATTCGGTGGACGGCAGAGGGCCGGTGAAAGGTTTAGAAGCCATGGAGCAGAATTCGGTGGACGGCAGAGGGCCGGTGAAAGGTTTAGAAGCCATGGAGCAGAATTCGGTGGACGGCAGAGGGCCGTGAGTTGAGGAGTTGAGTTGATGAGTTGAGTTGATGAGTTGATGAGTTGAGTTGATGAGTTGATGAGTTGAGTTGAGTTTTATCCAGTTTTATCCAGTTTTTTCCACTTTTTTCCACTCCTTTTTCCACTTTTTTTCCCACCTTTTTCCCACATTTTCCCACATTTTTCCACTTTTTCCACTTTTTCCAATTTCTTCCACGTTTTTCCACCTTTTCCCACCTTTTTCCACCATAAAACTGGATAAAAGTGGAAAAAAGTGGAAAAAAATGGAAAGGTTTAGAAGCCATGGAGCAGAATTCGGTGGACGGCAGAGGGCCGGTGAAAGGTTTAGAAGCCATGGAGCAGAATTCGGTGGACGGCAGAGGGCCGGTGAAAGGTTTAGAAGCCATGGAGCAGAATTCGGTGGACGGCAGAGGGCCGGTGAAAGGTTTAGAAGCCATGGAGCAGAATTCGGTGGATGGCAGAGGGCCGGTGAAAGGTTTAGTAGCCATGGAGCAGAATTCGGTGGACGGCAGAGGGCCGGTGAAAGGTTTAGAAGCCATGGAGCAGAATTCGGTGGACGGCAGAGGGCCGGTGAAAGGTTTAGAAGCCATGGAGCAGAATTCGGTGGACGGCAGAGGGCCGGTGAAAGGTTTAGAAGCCATGGAGCAGAATTCGGTGGACGGCAGAGGGCCGGTGAAAGGTTTAGAAGCCATGGAGCAGAATTCGGTGGACGGCAGAGGGCCGGTGAAAGGTTTAGAAGCCATGGAGCAGAATTTGGTGGACGGCAGAGGGCCGGTGAAAGGTTTAGAAGCCATGGAGCAGAATTCGGTGGACGGCAGAGGGCCGTGAGTTGAGGAGTTGAGTTGATGAGTTGAGTTGATGAGTTGATGAGTTGAGTTGATGAGTTGATGAGTTGAGTTGAGTTATATCCAGTTTTATCCAGTTTTTTCCAGTTTTTTCCACTCCTTTTTCCACTTTTTTTCCCACCTTTTTCCCACATTTTCCCACATTTTTCACTTTTTCCACTTTTTCCAATTTCTTCCACGTTTTTCCACCTTTTCCCACCTTTTTCCACCATAAAACTGGATAAAAGTGGAAAAAAGTGGAAAAAAGTGGAAAGGTTTAGAAGCCATGGAGCAGAATTCGGTGGACGGCAGAGGGCCGGTGAAAGGTTTAGAAGCCATGGAGCAGAATTCGGTGGACGGCAGAGGGCCGGTGAAAGGTTTAGAAGCCATGGAGCAGAATTCGGTGGACGGCAGAGGGCCGGTGAAAGGTTTAGAAGCCATGGAGCAGAATTCGGTGTACGGCAGAGGGCCGGTGAAAGGTTTAGAAGCCATGGAGCAGAATTCGGTGTACGGCAGAGGGCCGGTGAAAGGTTTAGAAGCCATGGAGCAGAATTCGGTGGACGGCAGAGAGCCGGTGAAAGGTTTAGAAGCCATGGAGCAGAATTCGGTGGACGGCAGAGGGCCGGTGAAAGGTTTAGAAGCCATGGAGCAGAATTCGGTGGACGGCAGAGGGCCGGTGAAAGGTTTAGAAGCCATGGAGCAGAATTCGGTGGACGGCAGAGGGCCGGTGAAAGGTTTAGAAGCCATGGAGCAGAATTCGGTGGACGGCAGAGGGCCGGTGAAAGGTTTAGAAGCCATGGAGCAGAATTCGGTGGACGGCAGAGGGCCGTGAGTTGAGGAGTTGAGTTGATGAGTTGAGTTGATGAGTTGATGAGTTGAGTTGATGAGTTGATGAGTTGAGTTGAGTTTTATCCAGTTTTATCCAGTTTTTTCCACTTTTTTCCACTCCTTTTTCCACTTTTTTTCCCACCTTTTTCCCACATTTTCCCACATTTTTCCACTTTTTCCACTTTTTCCAATTTCTTCCACGTTTTTCCACCTTTTCCCACCTTTTTCCAGCATAAAACTGGATAAAAGTGGAAAAAAGTGGAAAAAAGTGGAAAAAACTGGAAAGGTTTAGAAGCCATGGAGCAGAATTCGGTGGACGGCAGAGGGCCGGTGAAAGGTTTAGAAGCCATGGAGCAGAATTCGGTGGACGGCAGAGGGCCGGTGAAAGGTTTAGAAGCCATGGAGCAGAATTCGGTGGACGGCAGAGGGCCGGTGAAAGGTTTAGAAGCCATGGAGCAGAATTCGGTGGATGGCAGAGGGCCGGTGAAAGGTTTAGTAGCCATGGAGCAGAATTCGGTGGACGGCAGAGGGCCGGTGAAAGGTTTAGAAGCCATGGAGCAGAATTCGGTGGACGGCAGAGGGCCGGTGAAAGGTTTAGAAGCCATGGAGCAAAATTCGGTGGACGGCAGAGGGCCGGTGAAAGGTTTAGAAGCCATGGAGCAGAATTCGGTGGACGGCAGAGGGCCGGTGAAAGGTTTAGAAGCCATGGAGCAGAATTCGGTGGACGGCAGAGGGCCGGTGAAAGGTTTAGAAGCCATGGAGCAGAATTTGGTGGACGGCAGAGGGCCGGTGAAAGGTTTAGAAGCCATGGAGCAGAATTCGGTGGACGGCAGAGGGCCGTGAGTTGAGGAGTTGAGTTGATGAGTTGAGTTGATGAGTTGATGAGTTGAGTTGATGAGTTGATGAGTTGAGTTGAGTTATATCCAGTTTTATCCACTTTTTTCCACTTTTTTTCCCACCTTTTTCCCACATTTTCCCACATTTTTCCACTTTTTCCACTTTTTCCAATTTCTTCCACGTTTTTCCACCTTTTCCCACCTTTTTCCACCATAAAACTGGATAAAAGTGGAAAAAAGTGGAAAAAAGTGGAAAAAAGTGGAAAGGTTTAGAAGCCATGGAGCAGAATTCGGTGGACGGCAGAGGGCCGGTGAAAGGTTTAGAAGCCATGGAGCAGAATTCGGTGGACGGCAGAGGGCCGGTGAAAGGTTTAGAAGCCATGGAGCAGAATTCGGTGGACGGCAGAGGGCCGGTGAAAGGTTTAGAAGCCATGGAGCAGAATTCGGTGGACGGCAGAGGGCCGGTGAAAGGTTTAGAAGCCATGGAGCAGAATTCGGTGGACGGCAGAGGGCCGGTGAAAGGTTTAGAAGCCATGGAGCAGAATTCGGTGGACGGCAGAGGGCCGGTGAAAGGTTTAGAAGCCATGGAGCAGAATTCGGTGGACGGCAGAGGGCCGGTGAAAGGTTTAGAAGCCATGGAGCAGAATTCGGTGGACGGCAGAGGGCCGTGAGTTGAGGAGTTGAGTTGATGAGTTGAGTTGATGAGTTGATGAGTTGAGTTGATGAGTTGATGAGTTGAGTTGAGTTTTATCCAGTTTTATCCAGTTTTTTCCACTTTTTTCCACTCCTTTTTCCACTTTTTTTCCCACCTTTTTCCCACATTTTCCCACATTTTTCCACTTTTTCCACTTTTTCCAATTTCTTCCACGTTTTTCCACCTTTTCCCACCTTTTTCCACCATAAAACTGGATAAAAGTGGAAAAAAGTGGAAAAAACTGGAAAGGTTTAGAAGCCATGGAGCAGAATTCGGTGGACGGCAGAGGGCCGGTGAAAGGTTTAGAAGCCATGGAGCAGAATTCGGTGGACGGCAGAGGGCCGGTGAAAGGTTTAGAAGCCATGGAGCAGAATTCGGTGGACGGCAGAGGGCCGGTGATAGGTTTAGAAGCCATGGAGCAGAATTCGGTGGAAGGCAGAGGGCCGGTGAAAGGTTTAGAAGCCATGGAGCAGAATTCGGTAGACGGCAGAGGGCCGTGAGTTGAGGAGTTGAGTTGATGAGTTGAGTTGATGAGTTGATGAGTTGAGTTGATGAGTTGATGAGTTGAGTTGAGTTTTATCCAGTTTTATCCACTTTTTTCCACTTTTTTCCACTCCTTTTTCCACTTTTTTTCCCACCTTTTTCCCACATTTTCCCACATTTTTCCACTTTTTCCACTTTTTCCAATTTCTTCCACGTTTTTCCACCTTTTCCCACCTTTTTCCACCATAAAACTGGATAAAAGTGGAAAAAAGTGGAAAAAACTGGAAAGGTTTAGAAGCCATGGAGCAGAATTCGGTGGACGGCAGAGGGCCGGTGAAAGGTTTAGAAGCCATGGAGCAGAATTCGGTGGACGGCAGAGGGCCGGTGAAAGGTTTAGAAGCCATGGAGCAGAATTCGGTGGACGGCAGAGGGCCGGTGATAGGTTTAGAAGCCATGGAGCAGAATTCGGTGGAAGGCAGAGGGCCGGTGAAAGGTTTAGAAGCCATGGAGCAGAATTCGGTAGACGGCAGAGGGCCGTGAGTTGAGGAGTTGAGTTGATGAGTTGAGTTGATGAGTTGATGAGTTGAGTTGATGAGTTGATGAGTTGAGTTGAGTTTTATCCAGTTTTATCCACTTTTTTCCACTTTTTTCCACTCCTTTTTCCACTTTTTTCCCCACCTTTTTCCCAAATTTTCCCACATTTTTCCACTTTTTCCACTTTTTCCAATTTCTTCCACGTTTTTCCACCTTTTCCTACCTTTTTCCACCATAAAACTGGATAAAAGTGGAAAAAACTGGAAAAAACTGGAAAGGTTTAGAAGCCATGGAGCAGAATTCGGTGGACGGCAGAGGGCCGGTGAAAGGTTTAGAAGCCATGGAGCAGAATTCGGTGGACGGCAGAGGGCCGGTGAAAGGTTTAGAAGCCATGGAGCAGAATTCGGTGGACGGCAGAGGGCCGGTGAAAGGTTTAGAAGCCATGGAGCAGAATTCGGTGGACGGCAGAGGGCCGGTGAAAGGTTTAGAAGCCATGGAGCAGAATTCGGTGGACGGCAGAGGGCCGGTGAAAGGTTTAGAAGCCATGGAGCAGAATTCGGTGGACGGCAGAGGGCCGGTGAAAGGTTTAGAAGCCATGGAGCAGAATTTGGTGGACGGCAGAGGGCCGGTGAAAGGTTTAGAAGCCATGGAGCAGAATTCGGTGGACGGCAGAGGGCCGTGAGTTGAGGAGTTGAGTTGATGAGTTGAGTTGATGAGTTGATGAGTTGAGTTGATGAGTTGATGAGTTGAGTTGAGTTATATCCAGTTTTATCCACTTTTTTCCACTTTTTTTCCCACCTTTTTCCCACATTTTCCCACATTTTTCCACTTTTTCCACTTTTTCCAATTTCTTCCACGTTTTTCCACCTTTTCCCACCTTTTTCCACCATAAAACTGGATAAAAGTGGAAAAAAGTGGAAAAAAGTGGAAAGGTTTAGAAGCCATGGAGCAGAATTCGGTGGACGGCAGAGGGCCGGTGAAAGGTTTAGAAGCCATGGAGCAGAATTCGGTGGACGGCAGAGGGCCGGTGAAAGGTTTAGAAGCCATGGAGCAGAATTCGGTGGACGGCAGAGGGCCGGTGAAAGGTTTAGAAGCCATGGAGCAGAATTCGGTGGACGGCAGAGGGCCGGTGAAAGGTTTAGAAGCCATGGAGCAGAATTCGGTGGACGGCAGAGGGCCGGTGAAAGGTTTAGAAGCCATGGAGCAGAATTCGGTGGACGGCAGAGGGCCGGTGAAAGGTTTAGAAGCCATGGAGCAGAATTTGGTGGACGGCAGAGGGCCGGTGAAAGGTTTAGAAGCCATGGAGCAGAATTCGGTGGACGGCAGAGGGCCGGTGAAAGGTTTAGAAGCCATGGAGCAGAATTCGGTGGACGGCAGAGGGCCGGTGAAAGGTTTAGAAGCCATGGAGCAGAATTCGGTGGACGGCAGAGGGCCGGTGAAAGGTTTAGAAGCCATGGAGCAGAATTCGGTGGACGGCAGAGGGCCGGTGAAAGGTTTAGAAGCCATGGAGCAGAATTTGGTGGACGGCAGAGGGCCGGTGAAAGGTTTAGAAGCCATGGAGCAGAATTCGGTGGACGGCAGAGGGCCGTGAGTTGAGGAGTTGAGTTGATGAGTTGAGTTGATGAGTTGATGAGTTGAGTTGATGAGTTGATGAGTTGAGTTGAGTTATATCCAGTTTTATCCAGTTTTTTCCAGTTTTTTCCACTCCTTTTTCCACTTTTTTTCCCACATTTTTCCCACATTTTCCCACATTTTTCACTTTTTCCACTTTTTCCAATTTCTTCCACGTTTTTCCACCTTTTCCCACCTTTTTCCACCATAAAACTGGATAAAAGTGGAAAAAAGTGGAAAAAAGTGGAAAGGTTTAGAAGCCATGGAGCAGAATTCGGTGGACGGCAGAGGGCCGGTGAAAGGTTTAGAAGCCATGGAGCAGAATTCGGTGGACGGCAGAGGGCCGGTGAAAGGTTTAGAAGCCATGGAGCAGAATTCGGTGGACGGCAGAGGGCCGGTGAAAGGTTTAGAAGCCATGGAGCAGAATTCGGTGTACGGCAGAGGGCCGGTGAAAGGTTTAGAAGCCATGGAGCAGAATTCGGTGTACGGCAGAGGGCCGGTGAAAGGTTTAGAAGCCATGGAGCAGAATTCGGTGTACGGCAGAGGGCCGGTGAAAGGTTTAGAAGCCATGGAGCAGAATTCGGTGGACGGCAGAGGGCCGGTGAAAGGTTTAGAAGCCATGGAGCAGAATTCGGTGGACGGCAGAGGGCCGGTGAAAGGTTTAGAAGCCATGGAGCAGAATTCGGTGGACGGCAGAGGGCCGGTGAAAGGTTTAGAAGCCATGGAGCAGAATTCGGTGGACGGCAGAGGGCCGGTGAAAGGTTTAGAAGCCATGGAGCAGAATTCGGTGGACGGCAGAGGGCCGGTGAAAGGTTTAGAAGCCATGGAGCAGAATTCGGTGGACGGCAGAGGGCCGGTGAAAGGTTTAGAAGCCATGGAGCAGAATTCGGTGGACGGCAGAGGGCCGTGAGTTGAGGAGTTGAGTTGATGAGTTGAGTTGATGAGTTGATGAGTTGAGTTGATGAGTTGATGAGTTGAGTTGAGTTTTATCCAGTTTTATCCACTTTTTTCCACTTTTTTCCACTCCTTTTTCCACTTTTTTTCCCACCTTTTTCCCACATTTTCCCACATTTTTCCACTTTTTCCACTTTTTCCAATTTCTTCCACGTTTTTCCACCTTTTCCCACCTTTTTCCACCATAAAACTGGATAAAAGTGGAAAAAAGTGGAAAAAACTGGAAAGGTTTAGAAGCCATGGAGCAGAATTCGGTGGACGGCAGAGGGCCGGTGAAAGGTTTAGAAGCCATGGAGCAGAATTCGGTGGACGGCAGAGGGCCGGTGAAAGGTTTAGAAGCCATGGAGCAGAATTCGGTGGACGGCAGAGGGCCGGTGAAAGGTTTAGAAGCCATGGAGCAGAATTCGGTGGACGGCAGAGGGCCGGTGAAAGGTTTAGTAGCCATGGAGCAGAATTCGGTGGACGGCAGAGGGCCGGTGAAAGGTTTAGAAGCCATGGAGCAGAATTCGGTGGACGGCAGAGGGCCGGTGAAAGGTTTAGAAGCCATGGAGCAGAATTCGGTAGACGGCAGAGGGCCGTGAGTTGAGGAGTTGAGTTGATGAGTTGAGTTGATGAGTTGATGAGTTGAGTTGATGAGTTGATGAGTTGAGTTGAGTTTTATCCAGTTTTATCCACTTTTTTCCACTTTTTTCCACTCCTTTTTCCACTTTTTTTCCCACCTTTTTCCCACATTTTCCCAAATTTTTCCACTTTTTCCACTTTTTCCAATTTCTTCCACGTTTTTCCACCTTTTCCCACCTTTTTCCACCATAAAACTGGATAAAAGTGGAAAAAAGTGGAAAAAACTGGAAAGGTTTAGAAGCCATGGAGCAGAATTCGGTGGACGGCAGAGGGCCGGTGAAAGGTTTAGAAGCCATGGAGCAGAATTCGGTGGACGGCAGAGGGCCGGTGAAAGGTTTAGAAGCCATGGAGCAGAATTCGGTGGACGGCAGAGGGCCGGTGATAGGTTTAGAAGCCATGGAGCAGAATTCGGTGGAAGGCAGAGGGCCGGTGAAAGGTTTAGAAGCCATGGAGCAGAATTCGGTAGACGGCAGAGGGCCGTGAGTTGAGGAGTTGAGTTGATGAGTTGAGTTGATGAGTTGATGAGTTGAGTTGATGAGTTGATGAGTTGAGTTGAGTTTTATCCAGTTTTATCCACTTTTTTCCACTTTTTTCCACTCCTTTTTCCACTTTTTTCCCCACCTTTTTCCCAAATTTTCCCACATTTTTCCACTTTTTCCACTTTTTCCAATTTCTTCCACGTTTTTCCACCTTTTCCTACCTTTTTCCACCATAAAACTGGATAAAAGTGGAAAAAACTGGAAAAAACTGGAAAGGTTTAGAAGCCATGGAGCAGAATTCGGTGGACGGCAGAGGGCCGGTGAAAGGTTTAGAAGCCATGGAGCAGAATTCGGTGGACGGCAGAGGGCCGGTGAAAGGTTTAGAAGCCATGGAGCAGAATTCGGTGGACGGCAGAGGGCCGGTGAAAGGTTTAGAAGCCATGGAGCAGAATTCGGTGGACGGCAGAGGGCCGGTGAAAGGTTTAGAAGCCATGGAGCAGAATTCGGTGGACGGCAGAGGGCCGGTGAAAGGTTTAGAAGCCATGGAGCAGAATTCGGTGGACGGCAGAGGGCCGGTGAAAGGTTTAGAAGCCATGGAGCAGAATTTGGTGGACGGCAGAGGGCCGGTGAAAGGTTTAGAAGCCATGGAGCAGAATTCGGTGGACGGCAGAGGGCCGTGAGTTGAGGAGTTGAGTTGATGAGTTGAGTTGATGAGTTGATGAGTTGAGTTGATGAGTTGATGAGTTGAGTTGAGTTATATCCAGTTTTATCCACTTTTTTCCACTTTTTTTCCCACCTTTTTCCCACATTTTCCCACATTTTTCCACTTTTTCCACTTTTTCCAATTTCTTCCACGTTTTTCCACCTTTTCCCACCTTTTTCCACCATAAAACTGGATAAAAGTGGAAAAAAGTGGAAAAAAGTGGAAAGGTTTAGAAGCCATGGAGCAGAATTCGGTGGACGGCAGAGGGCCGGTGAAAGGTTTAGAAGCCATGGAGCAGAATTCGGTGGACGGCAGAGGGCCGGTGAAAGGTTTAGAAGCCATGGAGCAGAATTCGGTGGACGGCAGAGGGCCGGTGAAAGGTTTAGAAGCCATGGAGCAGAATTCGGTGGACGGCAGAGGGCCGGTGAAAGGTTTAGAAGCCATGGAGCAGAATTCGGTGGACGGCAGAGGGCCGGTGAAAGGTTTAGAAGCCATGGAGCAGAATTCGGTGGACGGCAGAGGGCCGGTGAAAGGTTTAGAAGCCATGGAGCAGAATTTGGTGGACGGCAGAGGGCCGGTGAAAGGTTTAGAAGCCATGGAGCAGAATTCGGTGGACGGCAGAGGGCCGGTGAAAGGTTTAGAAGCCATGGAGCAGAATTCGGTGGACGGCAGAGGGCCGGTGAAAGGTTTAGAAGCCATGGAGCAGAATTCGGTGGACGGCAGAGGGCCGGTGAAAGGTTTAGAAGCCATGGAGCAGAATTCGGTGGACGGCAGAGGGCCGGTGAAAGGTTTAGAAGCCATGGAGCAGAATTTGGTGGACGGCAGAGGGCCGGTGAAAGGTTTAGAAGCCATGGAGCAGAATTCGGTGGACGGCAGAGGGCCGTGAGTTGAGGAGTTGAGTTGATGAGTTGAGTTGATGAGTTGATGAGTTGAGTTGATGAGTTGATGAGTTGAGTTGAGTTATATCCAGTTTTATCCAGTTTTTTCCAGTTTTTTCCACTCCTTTTTCCACTTTTTTTCCCACCTTTTTCCCACATTTTCCCACATTTTTCACTTTTTCCACTTTTTCCAATTTCTTCCACGTTTTTCCACCTTTTCCCACCTTTTTCCACCATAAAACTGGATAAAAGTGGAAAAAAGTGGAAAAAAGTGGAAAGGTTTAGAAGCCATGGAGCAGAATTCGGTGGACGGCAGAGGGCCGGTGAAAGGTTTAGAAGCCATGGAGCAGAATTCGGTGGACGGCAGAGGGCCGGTGAAAGGTTTAGAAGCCATGGAGCAGAATTCGGTGGACGGCAGAGGGCCGGTGAAAGGTTTAGAAGCCATGGAGCAGAATTCGGTGTACGGCAGAGGGCCGGTGAAAGGTTTAGAAGCCATGGAGCAGAATTCGGTGTACGGCAGAGGGCCGGTGAAAGGTTTAGAAGCCATGGAGCAGAATTCGGTGTACGGCAGAGGGCCGGTGAAAGGTTTAGAAGCCATGGAGCAGAATTCGGTGGACGGCAGAGGGCCGGTGAAAGGTTTAGAAGCCATGGAGCAGAATTCGGTGGACGGCAGAGGGCCGGTGAAAGGTTTAGAAGCCATGGAGCAGAATTCGGTGGACGGCAGAGGGCCGGTGAAAGGTTTAGAAGCCATGGAGCAGAATTCGGTGTACGGCAGAGGGCCGGTGAAAGGTTTAGAAGCCATGGAGCAGAATTCGGTGTACGGCAGAGGGCCGGTGAAAGGTTTAGAAGCCATGGAGCAGAATTCGGTGTACGGCAGAGGGCCGGTGAAAGGTTTAGAAGCCATGGAGCAGAATTCGGTGGACGGCAGAGGGCCGGTGAAAGGTTTAGAAGCCATGGAGCAGAATTCGGTGGACGGCAGAGGGCCGGTGAAAGGTTTAGAAGCCATGGAGCAGAATTCGGTGGACGGCAGAGGGCCGGTGAAAGGTTTAGAAGCCATGGAGCAGAATTCGGTGGACGGCAGAGGGCCGGTGAAAGGTTTAGAAGCCATGGAGCAGAATTCGGTGGACGGCAGAGGGCCGGTGAAAGGTTTAGAAGCCATGGAGCAGAATTCGGTGGACGGCAGAGGGCCGGTGAAAGGTTTAGAAGCCATGGAGCAGAATTCGGTGGACGGCAGAGGGCCGTGAGTTGAGGAGTTGAGTTGATGAGTTGAGTTGATGAGTTGATGAGTTGAGTTGATGAGTTGATGAGTTGAGTTGAGTTTTATCCAGTTTTATCCACTTTTTTCCACTTTTTTCCACTCCTTTTTCCACTTTTTTTCCCACCTTTTTCCCACATTTTCCCACATTTTTCCACTTTTTCCACTTTTTCCAATTTCTTCCACGTTTTTCCACCTTTTCCCACCTTTTTCCACCATAAAACTGGATAAAAGTGGAAAAAAGTGGAAAAAACTGGAAAGGTTTAGAAGCCATGGAGCAGAATTCGGTGGACGGCAGAGGGCCGGTGAAAGGTTTAGAAGCCATGGAGCAGAATTCGGTGGACGGCAGAGGGCCGGTGAAAGGTTTAGAAGCCATGGAGCAGAATTCGGTGGACGGCAGAGGGCCGGTGAAAGGTTTAGAAGCCATGGAGCAGAATTCGGTGGACGGCAGAGGGCCGGTGAAAGGTTTAGTAGCCATGGAGCAGAATTCGGTGGACGGCAGAGGGCCGGTGAAAGGTTTAGAAGCCATGGAGCAGAATTCGGTGGACGGCAGAGGGCCGGTGAAAGGTTTAGAAGCCATGGAGCAGAATTCGGTGGACGGCAGAGGGCCGGTGAAAGGTTTAGAAGCCATGGAGCAGAATTCGGTGGACGGCAGAGGGCCGGTGAAAGGTTTAGAAGCCATGGAGCAGAATTCGGTGGACGGCAGAGGGCCGTGAGTTGAGGAGTTGAGTTGATGAGTTGAGTTGATGAGTTGATGAGTTGAGTTGATGAGTTGATGAGTTGAGTTGAGTTATATCCAGTTTTATCCACTTTTTTCCACTTTTTTTCCCACCTTTTTCCCACATTTTCCCACATTTTTCCACTTTTTCCACTTTTTCCAATTTCTTCCACGTTTTTCCACCTTTTCCCACCTTTTTCCACCATAAAACTGGATAAAAGTGGAAAAAAGTGGAAAAAAGTGGAAAGGTTTAGAAGCCATGGAGCAGAATTTGGTGGACGGCAGAGGGCCGGTGAAAGGTTTAGAAGCCATGGAGCAGAATTCGGTGGACGGCAGGGGGCCGGTGAAAGGTTAGAAGCCATGGAGCAGAATTCGGTGGACGGCAGAGGGCCGGTGAAAGGTTTAGAAGCCATGGAGCAGAATTCGGTGGACGGCAGAGGGCCGGTGAAAGGTTTAGAAGCCATGGAGTAGAATTCGGTGGACGGCAGAGGGCCGGTGAAAGGTTTAGAAGCCATGGAGCAGAATTCGGTGGACGGCAGAGGGCCGGTGAAAGGTTTAGAAGCCATGGAGCAGAATTCGGTGGACGGCAGAGGGCCGGTGAAAGGTTTAGAAGCCATGGAGCAGAATTCGGTGGACGGCAGAGGGCCGGTGAAAGGTTTAGAAGCCATGGAGCAGAATTCGGTGGACGGCAGAGGGCCGTTGAAAGGTTTAGAAGCCATGGAGCAGAATTTGGTGGACGGCAGAGGGCCGGTGAAAGGTTTAGAAGCCATGGAGCAGAATTTGGTGGACGGCAGAGGGCCGGTGAAAGGTTTAGAAGCCATGGAGCAGAATTTGGTGGACGGCAGAGGGCCGGTGAAAGGTTTAGAAGCCATGGAGCAGAATTCGGTGGACGGCAGAGGGCCGTGAGTTGAGGAGTTGAGTTGATGAGTTGAGTTGATGAGTTGATGAGTTGAGTTGATGAGTTGATGAGTTGAGTTGAGTTTTATCCAGTTTTATCCAGTTTTTTCCAGTTTTTTCCACTCCTTTTTCCACTTTTTTCCCCACCTTTTTCCCAAATTTTCCCAAATTTTCCACTTTTTCCAATTTCTTCCACGTTTTTCCACCTTTTCCTACCTTTTTCCACCATAAAACTGGATAAAAGTGGAAAAAAGTGGAAAAAAGTGGAAAGGTTTAGAAGCCATGGAGCAGAATTCGGTGGACGGCAGAGGGCCGGTGAAAGGTTTAGAAGCCATGGAGCAGAATTCGGTGGACGGCAGAGGGCCGGTGAAAGGTTTAGAAGCCATGGAGCAGAATTCGGTGGACGGCAGAGGGCCGGTGAAAGGTTTAGAAGCCATGGAGCAGAATTCGGTGGACGGCAGAGGGCCGGTGAAAGGTTTAGAAGCCATGGAGCAGAATTCGGTGGACGGCAGAGGGCCGGTGAAAGGTTTAGAAGCCATGGAGCAGAATTCGGTGGACGGCAGAGGGCCGGTGAAAGGTTTAGAAGCCATGGAGCAGAATTCGGTGGACGGCAGAGGGCCGGTGAAAGGTTTAGAAGCCATGGAGCAGAATTCGGTGGACGGCAGAGGGCCGTGAGTTGAGGAGTTGAGTTGATGAGTTGAGTTGATGAGTTGATGAGTTGAGTTGATGAGTTGATGAGTTGAGTTGAGTTTTATCCAGTTTTATCCAGTTTTTTCCACTTTTTTCCACTCCTTTTTCCACTTTTTTTCCCACCGTTTTCCCACATTTTCCCACATTTTTCCACTTTTTCCACTTTTTCCAATTTCTTCCACGTTTTTCCACCTTTTCCCACCTTTTTCCACCATAAAACTGGATAAAAGTGGAAAAAAGTGGAAAAAACTGGAAAGGTTTAGAAGCCATGGAGCAGAATTCGGTGGACGGCAGAGGGCCGGTGAAAGGTTTAGAAGCCATGGAGCAGAATTCGGTGGACGGCAGAGGGCCGGTGAAAGGTTTAGAAGCCATGGAGCAGAATTCGGTGGACGGCAGAGGGCCGGTGATAGGTTTAGAAGCCATGGAGCAGAATTCGGTGGAAGGCAGAGGGCCGGTGAAAGGTTTAGAAGCCATGGAGCAGAATTCGGTAGACGGCAGAGGGCCGTGAGTTGAGGAGTTGAGTTGATGAGTTGAGTTGATGAGTTGATGAGTTGAGTTGATGAGTTGATGAGTTGAGTTGAGTTTTATCCAGTTTTATCCAGTTTTTTCCACTTTTTTCCACTCCTTTTTCCACTTTTTTCCCCACCTTTTTCCCAAATTTTCCCACATTTTTCCACTTTTTCCACTTTTTCCAATTTCTTCCACGTTTTTCCACCTTTTCCTACCTTTTTCCACCATAAAACTGGATAAAAGTGGAAAAAACTGGAAAAAACTGGAAAGGTTTAGAAGCCATGGAGCAGAATTCGGTGGACGGCAGAGGGCCGGTGAAAGGTTTAGAAGCCATGGAGCAGAATTCGGTGGACGGCAGAGGGCCGGTGAAAGGTTTAGAAGCCATGGAGCAGAATTCGGTGGACGGCAGAGGGCCGGTGAAAGGTTTAGAAGCCATGGAGCAGAATTCGGTGGACGGCAGAGGGCCGGTGAAAGGTTTAGAAGCCATGGAGCAGAATTCGGTGGACGGCAGAGGGCCGGTGAAAGGTTTAGAAGCCATGGAGCAGAATTCGGTGGACGGCAGAGGGCCGGTGAAAGGTTTAGAAGCCATGGAGCAGAATTCGGTGGACGGCAGAGGGCCGTGAGTTGAGGAGTTGAGTTGAGTTGATGAGTTGATGAGTTGAGTTGATGAGTTGATGAGTTGAGTTGAGTTATATCCAGTTTTATCCACTTTTTTCCACTTTTTTTCCCACCTTTTTCCCACATTTTCCCACATTTTTCCACTTTTTCCACTTTTTCCAATTTCTTCCACGTTTTTCCACCTTTTCCCACCTTTTTCCACCATAAAACTGGATAAAAGTGGAAAAAAGTGGAAAAAAGTGGAAAGGTTTAGAAGCCATGGAGCAGAATTCGGTGGACGGCAGAGGGCCGGTGAAAGGTTTAGAAGCCATGGAGCAGAATTCGGTGGACGGCAGAGGGCCGGTGAAAGGTTTAGAAGCCATGGAGCAGAATTCGGTGGACGGCAGAGGGCCGGTGAAAGGTTTAGAAGCCATGGAGCAGAATTCGGTGGACGGCAGAGGGCCGGTGAAAGGTTTAGAAGCCATGGAGCAGAATTCGGTGGACGGCAGAGGGCCGGTGAAAGGTTTAGAAGCCATGGAGCAGAATTCGGTGGACGGCAGAGGGCCGGTGAAAGGTTTAGAAGCCATGGAGCAGAATTTGGTGGACGGCAGAGGGCCGGTGAAAGGTTTAGAAGCCATGGAGCAGAATTCGGTGGACGGCAGAGGGCCGTGAGTTGAGGAGTTGAGTTGATGAGTTGAGTTGATGAGTTGATGAGTTGAGTTGATGAGTTGATGAGTTGAGTTGAGTTATATCCAG
This sequence comes from Notolepis coatsorum, assembly GCF_963971535.1. Classification (NCBI taxonomy): domain Eukaryota; kingdom Metazoa; phylum Chordata; class Actinopteri; order Aulopiformes; family Paralepididae; genus Notolepis; species Notolepis coatsorum. The sequence continues at coordinate 625,009 of NW_028171233.1, forward strand.
TTTTATCCAGTTTTTTTCCAGTTTTTTCCACTCCTTTTTCCACTTTTTTTCCCACCTTTTTCCCACATTTTTCACTTTTTCCACTTTTTCCAATTTCTTCCACGTTTTTCCACCTTTTCCCACCTTTTTCCACCATAAAACTGGATAAAAGTGGAAAAAAGTGGAAAAAAGTGGAAAGGTTTAGAAGCCATGGAGCAGAATTCGGTGGACGGCAGAGGGCCGGTGAAAGGTTTAGAAGCCATGGAGCAGAATTCGGTGGACGGCAGAGGGCCGGTGAAAGGTTTAGAAGCCATGGAGCAGAATGCGGTGGACGGCAGAGGGCCGGTGAAAGGTTTAGAAGCCATGGAGCAGAATTCGGTGTACGGCAGAGGGCCGGTGAAAGGTTTAGAAGCCATGGAGCAGAATTCGGTGTACGGCAGAGGGCCGGTGAAAGGTTTAGAAGCCATGGAGCAGAATTCGGTGTACGGCAGAGGGCCGGTGAAAGGTTTAGAAGCCATGGAGCAGAATTCGGTGGACGGCAGAGGGCCGGTGAAAGGTTTAGAAGCCATGGAGCAGAATTCGGTGGACGGCAGAGGGCCGGTGAAAGGTTTAGAAGCCATGGAGCAGAATTCGGTGGACGGCAGAGGGCCGGTGAAAGGTTTAGAAGCCATGGAGCAGAATTCGGTGGACGGCAGAGGGCCGGTGAAAGGTTTAGAAGCCATGGAGCAGAATTCGGTGGACGGCAGAGGGCCGGTGAAAGGTTTAGAAGCCATGGAGCAGAATTCGGTGGACGGCAGAGGGCCGGTGAAAGGTTTAGAAGCCATGGAGCAGAATTCGGTGGACGGCAGAGGGCCGGTGAAAGGTTTAGAAGCCATGGAGCAGAATTCGGTGGACGGCAGAGGGCCGTGAGTTGAGGAGTTGAGTTGATGAGTTGAGTTGATGAGTTGATGAGTTGAGTTGATGAGTTGATGAGTTGAGTTGAGTTATATCCAGTTTTATCCAGTTTTTTCCAGTTTTTTCCACTCCTTTTTCCACTTTTTTTCCCACCTTTTTCCCACATTTTCCCACATTTTTCACTTTTTCCACTTTTTCCAATTTCTTCCACGTTTTTCCACCTTTTCCCACCTTTTTCCACCATAAAACTGGATAAAAGTGGAAAAAAGTGGAAAAAAGTGGAAAGGTTTAGAAGCCATGGAGCAGAATTCGGTGGACGGCAGAGGGCCGGTGAAAGGTTTAGAAGCCATGGAGCAGAATTCGGTGGACGGCAGAGGGCCGGTGAAAGGTTTAGAAGCCATGGAGCAGAATTCGGTGGACGGCAGAGGGCCGGTGAAAGGTTTAGAAGCCATGGAGCAGAATTCGGTGTACGGCAGAGGGCCGGTGAAAGGTTTAGAAGCCATGGAGCAGAATTCGGTGTACGGCAGAGGGCCGGTGAAAGGTTTAGAAGCCATGGAGCAGAATTCGGTGTACGGCAGAGGGCCGGTGAAAGGTTTAGAAGCCATGGAGCAGAATTCGGTGGACGGCAGAGGGCCGGTGAAAGGTTTAGAAGCCATGGAGCAGAATTCGGTGGACGGCAGAGGGCCGGTGAAAGGTTTAGAAGCCATGGAGCAGAATTCGGTGGACGGCAGAGGGCCGGTGAAAGGTTTAGAAGCCATGGAGCAGAATTCGGTGGACGGCAGAGGGCCGGTGAAAGGTTTAGAAGCCATGGAGCAGAATTCGGTGGACGGCAGAGGGCCGGTGAAAGGTTTAGAAGCCATGGAGCAGAATTCGGTGGACGGCAGAGGGCCGTGAGTTGAGGAGTTGAGTTGATGAGTTGAGTTGATGAGTTGATGAGTTGAGTTGATGAGTTGATGAGTTGAGTTTTATCCAGTTTTATCCATTTTTTTCCACTTTTTTCCACTCCTTTTTCCACTTTTTTTCCCACCTTTTTCCCACATTTTCCCACATTTTTCCACTTTTTCCACTTTTTCCAATTTCTTCCACGTTTTTCCACCTTTTCCCACCTTTTTCCACCATAAAACTGGATAAAAGTGGAAAAAAGTGGAAAAAACTGGAAAGGTTTAGAAGCCATGGAGCAGAATTCGGTGGACGGCAGAGGGCCGGTGAAAGGTTTAGAAGCCATGGAGCAGAATTCGGTGGACGGCAGAGGGCCGGTGAAAGGTTTAGAAGCCATGGAGCAGAATTCGGTGGACGGCAGAGGGCCGGTGAAAGGTTTAGAAGCCATGGAGCAGAATTCGGTGGACGGCAGAGGGCCGGTGAAAGGTTTAGTAGCCATGGAGCAGAATTCGGTGGACGGCAGAGGGCCGGTGAAAGGTTTAGAAGCCATGGAGCAGAATTCGGTGGACGGCAGAGGGCCGGTGAAAGGTTTAGAAGCCATGGAGCAGAATTCGGTGGACGGCAGAGGGCCGGTGAAAGGTTTAGAAGCCATGGAGCAGAATTCGGTGGACGGCAGAGGGCCGGTGAAAGGTTTAGAAGCCATGGAGCAGAATTCGGTGGACGGCAGAGGGCCGGTGAAAGGTTTAGAAGCCATGGAGCAGAATTTGGTGGACGGCAGAGGGCCGGTGAAAGGTTTAGAAGCCATGGAGCAGAATTCGGTGGACGGCAGAGGGCCGTGAGTTGAGGAGTTGAGTTGATGAGTTGAGTTGATGAGTTGATGAGTTGAGTTGATGAGTTGATGAGTTGAGTTGAGTTATATCCAGTTTTATCCACTTTTTTCCACTTTTTTTCCCACCTTTTTCCCACATTTTCCCACATTTTTCCACTTTTTCCACTTTTTCCAATTTCTTCCACGTTTTTCCACCTTTTCCCACCTTTTTCCACCATAAAACTGGATAAAAGTGGAAAAAAGTGGAAAAAAGTGGAAAGGTTTAGAAGCCATGGAGCAGAATTTGGTGGACGGCAGAGGGCCGGTGAAAGGTTTAGAAGCCATGGAGCAGAATTCGGTGGACGGCAGGGGGCCGGTGAAAGGTTAGAAGCCATGGAGCAGAATTCGGTGGACGGCAGAGGGCCGGTGAAAGGTTTAGAAGCCATGGAGCAGAATTCGGTGGACGGCAGAGGGCCGGTGAAAGGTTTAGAAGCCATGGAGTAGAATTCGGTGGACGGCAGAGGGCCGGTGAAAGGTTTAGAAGCCATGGAGCAGAATTCGGTGGACGGCAGAGGGCCGTTGAAAGGTTTAGAAGCCATGGAGCAGAATTTGGTGGACGGCAGAGGGCCGGTGAAAGGTTTAGAAGCCATGGAGTAGAATTCGGTGGACGGCAGAGGGCCGGTGAAAGGTTTAGAAGCCATGGAGCAGAATTCGGTGGACGGCAGAGGGCCGGTGAAAGGTTTAGAAGCCATGGAGCAGAATTCGGTGGACGGCAGAGGGCCGGTGAAAGGTTTAGAAGCCATGGAGCAGAATTCGGTGGACGGCAGAGGGCCGGTGAAAGGTTTAGAAGCCATGGAGCAGAATTCGGTGGACGGCAGAGGGCCGTTGAAAGGTTTAGAAGCCATGGAGCAGAATTTGGTGGACGGCAGAGGGCCGGTGAAAGGTTTAGAAGCCATGGAGCAGAATTTGGTGGACGGCAGAGGGCCGGTGAAAGGTTTAGAAGCCATGGAGCAGAATTTGGTGGACGGCAGAGGGCCGGTGAAAGGTTTAGAAGCCATGGAGCAGAATTCGGTGGACGGCAGAGGGCCGGTGAAAGGTTTAGAAGCCATGGAGCAGAATTCGGTGGACGGCAGAGGGCCGTGAGTTGAGGAGTTGAGTTGATGAGTTGAGTTGATGAGTTGATGAGTTGAGTTGATGAGTTGATGAGTTGAGTTGAGTTTTATCCAGTTTTATCCAGTTTTTTCCAGTTTTTTCCACTCCTTTTTCCACTTTTTTCCCCACCTTTTTCCCAAATTTTCCCAAATTTTCCACTTTTTCCACTTTTTCCAATTTCTTCCACGTTTTTCCACCTTTTCCTACCTTTTTCCACCATAAAACTGGATAAAAGTGGAAAAAAGTGGAAAAAAGTGGAAAGGTTTAGAAGCCATGGAGCAGAATTCGGTGGACGGCAGAGGGCCGGTGAAAGGTTTAGAAGCCATGGAGCAGAATTCGGTGGACGGCAGAGGGCCGGTGAAAGGTTTAGAAGCCATGGAGCAGAATTCGGTGGACGGCAGAGGGCCGGTGAAAGGTTTAGAAGCCATGGAGCAGAATTCGGTGGACGGCAGAGGGCCGGTGAAAGGTTTAGAAGCCATGGAGCAGAATTCGGTGGACGGCAGAGGGCCGGTGAAAGGTTTAGAAGCCATGGAGCAGAATTCGGTGGACGGCAGAGGGCCGGTGAAAGGTTTAGAAGCCATGGAGCAGAATTCGGTGGACGGCAGAGGGCCGTGAGTTGAGGAGTTGAGTTGATGAGTTGAGTTGATGAGTTGATGAGTTGAGTTGATGAGTTGATGAGTTGAGTTGAGTTTTATCCAGTTTTATCCAGTTTTTTCCACTTTTTTCCACTCCTTTTTCCACTTTTTTTCCCACCTTTTTCCCACATTTTCCCACATTTTTCCACTTTTTCCACTTTTTCCAATTTCTTCCACGTTTTTCCACCTTTTCCCACCTTTTTCCACCATAAAACTGGATAAAAGTGGAAAAAAGTGGAAAAAACTGGAAAGGTTTAGAAGCCATGGAGCAGAATTCGGTGGACGGCAGAGGGCCGGTGAAAGGTTTAGAAGCCATGGAGCAGAATTCGGTGGACGGCAGAGGGCCGGTGAAAGGTTTAGAAGCCATGGAGCAGAATTCGGTGGACGGCAGAGGGCCGGTGATAGGTTTAGAAGCCATGGAGCAGAATTCGGTGGAAGGCAGAGGGCCGGTGAAAGGTTTAGAAGCCATGGAGCAGAATTCGGTAGACGGCAGAGGGCCGTGAGTTGAGGAGTTGAGTTGATGAGTTGAGTTGATGAGTTGATGAGTTGAGTTGATGAGTTGATGAGTTGAGTTGAGTTTTATCCAGTTTTATCCAGTTTTTTCCACTTTTTTCCACTCCTTTTTCCACTTTTTTCCCCACATTTTTCCCACATTTTCCCACATTTTTCCACTTTTTCCACTTTTTCCAATTTCTTCCACGTTTTTCCACCTTTTCCTACCTTTTTCCACCATAAAACTGGATAAAAGTGGAAAAAACTGGAAAAAACTGGAAAGGTTTAGAAGCCATGGAGCAGAATTCGGTGGACGGCAGAGGGCCGGTGAAAGGTTTAGAAGCCATGGAGCAGAATTCGGTGGACGGCAGAGGGCCGGTGAAAGGTTTAGAAGCCATGGAGCAGAATTCGGTGGACGGCAGAGGGCCGGTGAAAGGTTTAGAAGCCATGGAGCAGAATTCGGTGGACGGCAGAGGGCCGGTGAAAGGTTTAGAAGCCATGGAGCAGAATTCGGTGGACGGCAGAGGGCCGGTGAAAGGTTTAGAAGCCATGGAGCAGAATTCGGTGGACGGCAGAGGGCCGGTGAAAGGTTTAGAAGCCATGGAGCAGAATTCGGTGGACGGCAGAGGGCCGTGAGTTGAGGAGTTGAGTTGAGTTGATGAGTTGATGAGTTGAGTTGATGAGTTGATGAGTTGAGTTGAGTTATATCCAGTTTTATCCACTTTTTTCCACTTTTTTTCCCACCTTTTTCCCACATTTTCCCACATTTTTCCACTTTTTCCACTTTTTCCAATTTCTTCCACGTTTTTCCACCTTTTCCCACCTTTTTCCACCATAAAACTGGATAAAAGTGGAAAAAAGTGGAAAAAAGTGGAAAGGTTTAGAAGCCATGGAGCAGAATTCGGTGGACGGCAGAGGGCCGGTGAAAGGTTTAGAAGCCATGGAGCAGAATTCGGTGGACGGCAGAGGGCCGGTGAAAGGTTTAGAAGCCATGGAGCAGAATTCGGTGGACGGCAGAGGGCCGGTGAAAGGTTTAGAAGCCATGGAGCAGAATTCGGTGGACGGCAGAGGGCCGGTGAAAGGTTTAGAAGCCATGGAGCAGAATTCGGTGGACGGCAGAGGGCCGGTGAAAGGTTTAGAAGCCATGGAGCAGAATTTGGTGGACGGCAGAGGGCCGGTGAAAGGTTTAGAAGCCATGGAGCAGAATTCGGTGGACGGCAGAGGGCCGTGAGTTGAGGAGTTGAGTTGATGAGTTGAGTTGATGAGTTGATGAGTTGAGTTGATGAGTTGATGAGTTGAGTTGAGTTATATCCAGTTTTATCCAGTTTTTTCCAGTTTTTTCCACTCCTTTTTCCACTTTTTTCCCCACCTTTTTCCCACATTTTCCCACATTTTTCACTTTTTCCACTTTTTCCAATTTCTTCCACGTTTTTCCACCTTTTCCCACCTTTTTCCACCATAAAACTGGATAAAAGTGGAAAAAAGTGGAAAAAAGTGGAAAGGTTTAGAAGCCATGGAGCAGAATTCGGTGGACGGCAGAGGGCCGGTGAAAGGTTTAGAAGCCATGGAGCAGAATTCGGTGGACGGCAGAGGGCCGGTGAAAGGTTTAGAAGCCATGGAGCAGAATTCGGTGGACGGCAGAGGGCCGGTGAAAGGTTTAGAAGCCATGGAGCAGAATTCGGTGTACGGCAGAGGGCCGGTGAAAGGTTTAGAAGCCATGGAGCAGAATTCGGTGTACGGCAGAGGGCCGGTGAAAGGTTTAGAAGCCATGGAGCAGAATTCGGTGTACGGCAGAGGGCCGGTGAAAGGTTTAGAAGCCATGGAGCAGAATTCGGTGGACGGCAGAGGGCCGGTGAAAGGTTTAGAAGCCATGGAGCAGAATTCGGTGGACGGCAGAGGGCCGGTGAAAGGTTTAGAAGCCATGGAGCAGAATTCGGTGGACGGCAGAGGGCCGGTGAAAGGTTTAGAAGCCATGGAGCAGAATTCGGTGGACGGCAGAGGGCCGGTGAAAGGTTTAGAAGCCATGGAGCAGAATTCGGTGGACGGCAGAGGGCCGGTGAAAGGTTTAGAAGCCATGGAGCAGAATTCGGTGGACGGCAGAGGGCCGGTGAAAGGTTTAGAAGCCATGGAGCAGAATTCGGTGGACGGCAGAGGGCCGGTGAAAGGTTTAGAAGCCATGGAGCAGAATTCGGTGGACGGCAGAGGGCCGTGAGTTGAGGAGTTGAGTTGATGAGTTGAGTTGATGAGTTGATGAGTTGAGTTGATGAGTTGATGAGTTGAGTTGAGTTTTATCCAGTTTTATCCACTTTTTTCCACTTTTTTCCACTCCTTTTTCCACTTTTTTTCCCACCTTTTTCCCACATTTTCCCACATTTTTCCACTTTTTCCACTTTTTCCAATTTCTTCCACGTTTTTCCACCTTTTCCCACCTTTTTCCACCATAAAACTGGATAAAAGTGGAAAAAAGTGGAAAAAACTGGAAAGGTTTAGAAGCCATGGAGCAGAATTCGGTGGACGGCAGAGGGCCGGTGAAAGGTTTAGAAGCCATGGAGCAGAATTCGGTGGACGGCAGAGGGCCGGTGAAAGGTTTAGAAGCCATGGAGCAGAATTCGGTGGACGGCAGAGGGCCGGTGAAAGGTTTAGAAGCCATGGAGCAGAATTCGGTGGACGGCAGAGGGCCGGTGAAAGGTTTAGTAGCCATGGAGCAGAATTCGGTGGACGGCAGAGGGCCGGTGAAAGGTTTAGAAGCCATGGAGCAGAATTCGGTGGACGGCAGAGAGCCGGTGAAAGGTTTAGAAGCCATGGAGCAGAATTCGGTGGACGGCAGAGGGCCGGTGAAAGGTTTAGAAGCCATGGAGCAGAATTCGGTGGACGGCAGAGGGCCGGTGAAAGGTTTAGAAGCCATGGAGCAGAATTCGGTGGACGGCAGAGGGCCGGTGAAAGGTTTAGAAGCCATGGAGCAGAATTTGGTGGACGGCAGAGGGCCGGTGAAAGGTTTAGAAGCCATGGAGCAGAATTCGGTGGACGGCAGAGGGCCGTGAGTTGAGGAGTTGAGTTGATGAGTTGAGTTGATGAGTTGATGAGTTGAGTTGATGAGTTGATGAGTTGAGTTGAGTTATATCCAGTTTTATCCACTTTTTTCCACTTTTTTTCCCACCTTTTTCCCACATTTTCCCACATTTTTCCACTTTTTCCACTTTTTCCAATTTCTTCCACGTTTTTCCACCTTTTCCCACCTTTTTCCACCATAAAACTGGATAAAAGTGGAAAAAAGTGGAAAAAAGTGGAAAGGTTTAGAAGCCATGGAGCAGAATTTGGTGGACGGCAGAGGGCCGGTGAAAGGTTTAGAAGCCATGGAGCAGAATTCGGTGGACGGCAGGGGGCCGGTGAAAGGTTAGAAGCCATGGAGCAGAATTCGGTGGACGGCAGAGGGCCGGTGAAAGGTTTAGAAGCCATGGAGCAGAATTCGGTGGACGGCAGAGGGCCGGTGAAAGGTTTAGAAGCCATGGAGTAGAATTCGGTGGACGGCAGAGGGCCGGTGAAAGGTTTAGAAGCCATGGAGCAGAATTCGGTGGACGGCAGTGGGCCGTTGAAAGGTTTAGAAGCCATGGAGCAGAATTTGGTGGACGGCAGAGGGCCGGTGAAAGGTTTAGAAGCCATGGAGCAGAATTTGGTGGACGGCAGAGGGCCGGTGAAAGGTTTAGAAGCCATGGAGCAGAATTTGGTGGACGGCAGAGGGCCGGTGAAAGGTTTAGAAGCCATGGAGCAGAATTCGGTGGACGGCAGAGGGCCGTGAGTTGAGGAGTTGAGTTGATGAGTTGAGTTGATGAGTTGATGAGTTGAGTTGATGAGTTGATGAGTTGAGTTGAGTTATATCCAGTTTTATCCAGTTTTTTCCAGTTTTTTCCACTACTTTTTCCCACATTTTCCCAAATTTTTCCACTTTTTCCACTTTTTCCAATTTCTTCCACGTTTTTCCACCTTTTCCCACCTTTTTCCACCATAAAACTGGATAAAAGTGGAAAAAAGTGGAAAAAAGTGGAAAGGTTTAGAAGCCATGGAGCAGAATTCGGTGGACGGCAGAGGGCCGGTGAAAGGTTTAGAAGCCATGGAGCAGAATTCGGTGGACGGCAGAGGGCCGGTGAAAGGTTTAGAAGCCATGGAGCAGAATTCGGTGGACGGCAGAGGGCCGGTGAAAGGTTTAGAAGCCATGGAGCAGAATTCGGTGGACGGCAGAGGGCCGGTGAAAGGTTTAGAAGCCATGGAGCAGAATTCGGTGGACGGCAGAGGGCCGGTGAAAGGTTTAGAAGCCATGGAGCAGAATTCGGTGGACGGCAGAGGGCCGGTGAAAGGTTTAGAAGCCATGGAGCAGAATTCGGTGGACGGCAGAGGGCCGGTGAAAGGTTTAGAAGCCATGGAGCAGAATTCGGTGGACGGCAGAGGGCCGGTGAAAGGTTTAGAAGCCATGGAGCAGAATTCGGTGGACGGCAGAGGGCCGGTGAAAGGTTTAGAAGCCATGGAGCAGAATTCGGTGGACGGCAGAGGGCCGGTGAAAGGTTTAGAAGCCATGGAGCAGAATTCGGTGGACGGCAGAGGGCCGTGAGTTGAGGAGTTGAGTTGATGAGTTGAGTTGATGAGTTGATGAGTTGAGTTGATGAGTTGATGAGTTGAGTTGAGTTTTATCCAGTTTTATCCACTTTTTTCCACTTTTTTCCACTCCTTTTTCCACTTTTTTTCCCACCTTTTTCCCACATTTTCCCACATTTTTCCACTTTTTCCACTTTTTCCAATTTCTTCCACGTTTTTCCACCTTTTCCCACCTTTTTCCACCATAAAACTGGATAAAAGTGGAAAAAAGTGGAAAAAACTGGAAAGGTTTAGAAGCCATGGAGCAGAATTCGGTGGACGGCAGAGGGCCGGTGAAAGGTTTAGAAGCCATGGAGCAGAATTCGGTGGACGGCAGAGGGCCGGTGAAAGGTTTAGAAGCCATGGAGCAGAATTCGGTGGACGGCAGAGGGCCGGTGATAGGTTTAGAAGCCATGGAGCAGAATTCGGTGGAAGGCAGAGGGCCGGTGAAAGGTTTAGAAGCCATGGAGCAGAATTCGGTAGACGGCAGAGGGCCGTGAGTTGAGGAGTTGAGTTGATGAGTTGAGTTGATGAGTTGATGAGTTGAGTTGATGAGTTGATGAGTTGAGTTGAGTTTTATCCAGTTTTATCCAGTTTTTTCCACTTTTTTCCACTCCTTTTTCCACTTTTTTCCCCACCTTTTTCCCAAATTTTCCCACATTTTTCCACTTTTTCCACTTTTTCCAATTTCTTCCACGTTTTTCCACCTTTTCCTACCTTTTTCCACCATAAAACTGGATAAAAGTGGAAAAAACTGGAAAAAACTGGAAAGGTTTAGAAGCCATGGAGCAGAATTCGGTGGACGGCAGAGGGCCGGTGAAAGGTTTAGAAGCCATGGAGCAGAATTCGGTGGACGGCAGAGGGCCGGTGAAAGGTTTAGAAGCCATGGAGCAGAATTCGGTGGACGGCAGAGGGCCGGTGAAAGGTTTAGAAGCCATGGAGCAGAATTCGGTGGACGGCAGAGGGCCGGTGAAAGGTTTAGAAGCCATGGAGCAGAATTCGGTGGACGGCAGAGGGCCGGTGAAAGGTTTAGAAGCCATGGAGCAGAATTCGGTGGACGGCAGAGGGCCGGTGAAAGGTTTAGAAGCCATGGAGCAGAATTCGGTGGACGGCAGAGGGCCGTGAGTTGAGGAGTTGAGTTGAGTTGATGAGTTGATGAGTTGAGTTGATGAGTTGATGAGTTGAGTTGAGTTATATCCAGTTTTATCCACTTTTTTCCACTTTTTTTCCCACCTTTTTCCCACATTTTCCCACATTTTTCCACTTTTTCCACTTTTTCCAATTTCTTCCACGTTTTTCCACCTTTTCCCACCTTTTTCCACCATAAAACTGGATAAAAGTGGAAAAAAGTGGAAAAAAGTGGAAAGGTTTAGAAGCCATGGAGCAGAATTCGGTGGACGGCAGAGGGCCGGTGAAAGGTTTAGAAGCCATGGAGCAGAATTCGGTGGACGGCAGAGGGCCGGTGAAAGGTTTAGAAGCCATGGAGCAGAATTCGGTGGACGGCAGAGGGCCGGTGAAAGGTTTAGAAGCCATGGAGCAGAATTCGGTGGACGGCAGAGGGCCGGTGAAAGGTTTAGAAGCCATGGAGCAGAATTCGGTGGACGGCAGAGGGCCGGTGAAAGGTTTAGAAGCCATGGAGCAGAATTCGGTGGACGGCAGAGGGCCGGTGAAAGGTTTAGAAGCCATGGAGCAGAATTTGGTGGACGGCAGAGGGCCGGTGAAAGGTTTAGAAGCCATGGAGCAGAATTCGGTGGACGGCAGAGGGCCGTGAGTTGAGGAGTTGAGTTGATGAGTTGAGTTGATGAGTTGATGAGTTGAGTTGATGAGTTGATGAGTTGAGTTGAGTTATATCCAGTTTTATCCAGTTTTTTCCAGTTTTTTCCACTCCTTTTTCCACTTTTTTTCCCACCTTTTTCCCACATTTTCCCACATTTTTCACTTTTTCCACTTTTTCCAATTTCTTCCACGTTTTTCCACCTTTTCCCACCTTTTTCCACCATAAAACTGGATAAAAGTGGAAAAAAGTGGAAAAAAGTGGAAAGGTTTAGAAGCCATGGAGCAGAATTCGGTGGACGGCAGAGGGCCGGTGAAAGGTTTAGAAGCCATGGAGCAGAATTCGGTGGACGGCAGAGGGCCGGTGAAAGGTTTAGAAGCCATGGAGCAGAATTCGGTGGACGGCAGAGGGCCGGTGAAAGGTTTAGAAGCCATGGAGCAGAATTCGGTGTACGGCAGAGGGCCGGTGAAAGGTTTAGAAGCCATGGAGCAGAATTCGGTGTACGGCAGAGGGCCGGTGAAAGGTTTAGAAGCCATGGAGCAGAATTCGGTGTACGGCAGAGGGCCGGTGAAAGGTTTAGAAGCCATGGAGCAGAATTCGGTGGACGGCAGAGGGCCGGTGAAAGGTTTAGAAGCCATGGAGCAGAATTCGGTGGACGGCAGAGGGCCGGTGAAAGGTTTAGAAGCCATGGAGCAGAATTCGGTGGACGGCAGAGGGCCGGTGAAAGGTTTAGAAGCCATGGAGCAGAATTCGGTGGACGGCAGAGGGCCGGTGAAAGGTTTAGAAGCCATGGAGCAGAATTCGGTGGACGGCAGAGGGCCGGTGAAAGGTTTAGAAGCCATGGAGCAGAATTCGGTGGACGGCAGAGGGCCGGTGAAAGGTTTAGAAGCCATGGAGCAGAATTCGGTGGACGGCAGAGGGCCGGTGAAAGGTTTAGAAGCCATGGAGCAGAATTCGGTGGACGGCAGAGGGCCGTGAGTTGAGGAGTTGAGTTGATGAGTTGAGTTGATGAGTTGATGAGTTGAGTTGATGAGTTGATGAGTTGAGTTGAGTTTTATCCAGTTTTATCCACTTTTTTCCACTTTTTTCCACTCCTTTTTCCACTTTTTTTCCCACCTTTTTCCCACATTTTCCCACATTTTTCCACTTTTTCCACTTTTTCCAATTTCTTCCACGTTTTTCCACCTTTTCCCACCTTTTTCCACCATAAAACTGGATAAAAGTGGAAAAAAGTGGAAAAAACTGGAAAGGTTTAGAAGCCATGGAGCAGAATTCGGTGGACGGCAGAGGGCCGGTGAAAGGTTTAGAAGCCATGGAGCAGAATTCGGTGGACGGCAGAGGGCCGGTGAAAGGTTTAGAAGCCATGGAGCAGAATTCGGTGGACGGCAGAGGGCCGGTGAAAGGTTTAGAAGCCATGGAGCAGAATTCGGTGGACGGCAGAGGGCCGGTGAAAGGTTTAGTAGCCATGGAGCAGAATTCGGTGGACGGCAGAGGGCCGGTGAAAGGTTTAGAAGCCATGGAGCAGAATTCGGTGGACGGCAGAGGGCCGGTGAAAGGTTTAGAAGCCATGGAGCAGAATTCGGTGGACGGCAGAGGGCCGGTGAAAGGTTTAGAAGCCATGGAGCAGAATTCGGTGGACGGCAGAGGGCCGGTGAAAGGTTTAGAAGCCATGGAGCAGAATTCGGTGGACGGCAGAGGGCCGGTGAAAGGTTTAGAAGCCATGGAGCAGAATTTGGTGGACGGCAGAGGGCCGGTGAAAGGTTTAGAAGCCATGGAGCAGAATTCGGTGGACGGCAGAGGGCCGTGAGTTGAGGAGTTGAGTTGATGAGTTGAGTTGATGAGTTGATGAGTTGAGTTGATGAGTTGATGAGTTGAGTTGAGTTATATCCAGTTTTATCCACTTTTTTCCACTTTTTTTCCCACCTTTTTCCCACATTTTCCCACATTTTTCCACTTTTTCCACTTTTTCCAATTTCTTCCACGTTTTTCCACCTTTTCCCACCTTTTTCCACCATAAAACTGGATAAAAGTGGAAAAAAGTGGAAAAAAGTGGAAAGGTTTAGAAGCCATGGAGCAGAATTTGGTGGACGGCAGAGGGCCGGTGAAAGGTTTAGAAGCCATGGAGCAGAATTCGGTGGACGGCAGGGGGCCGGTGAAAGGTTAGAAGCCATGGAGCAGAATTCGGTGGACGGCAGAGGGCCGGTGAAAGGTTTAGAAGCCATGGAGCAGAATTCGGTGGACGGCAGAGGGCCGGTGAAAGGTTTAGAAGCCATGGAGTAGAATTCGGTGGACGGCAGAGGGCCGGTGAAAGGTTTAGAAGCCATGGAGCAGAATTCGGTGGACGGCAGAGGGCCGTTGAAAGGTTTAGAAGCCATGGAGCAGAATTTGGTGGACGGCAGAGGGCCGGTGAAAGGTTTAGAAGCCATGGAGCAGAATTTGGTGGACGGCAGAGGGCCGGTGAAAGGTTTAGAAGCCATGGAGCAGAATTTGGTGGACGGCAGAGGGCCGGTGAAAGGTTTAGAAGCCATGGAGCAGAATTCGGTGGACGGCAGAGGGCCGTGAGTTGAGGAGTTGAGTTGATGAGTTGAGTTGATGAGTTGATGAGTTGAGTTGATGAGTTGATGAGTTGAGTTGAGTTATATCCAGTTTTATCCAGTTTTTTCCAGTTTTTTCCACTACTTTTTCCCAAATTTTTCCACTTTTTCCACTTTTTCCAATTTCTTCCACGTTTTTCCACCTTTTCCCACCTTTTTCCACCATAAAACTGGATAAAAGTGGAAAAAAGTGGAAAAAAGTGGAAAGGTTTAGAAGCCATGGAGCAGAATTTGGTGGACGGCAGAGGGCCGGTGAAAGGTTTAGAAGCCATGGAGCAGAATTCGGTGGACGGCAGGGGGCCGGTGAAAGGTTAGAAGCCATGGAGCAGAATTCGGTGGACGGCAGAGGGCCGGTGAAAGGTTTAGAAGCCATGGAGCAGAATTCGGTGGACGGCAGAGGGCCGGTGAAAGGTTTAGAAGCCATGGAGTAGAATTCGGTGGACGGCAGAGGGCCGGTGAAAGGTTTAGAAGCCATGGAGCAGAATTCGGTGGACGGCAGAGGGCCGTTGAAAGGTTTAGAAGCCATGGAGCAGAATTTGGTGGACGGCAGAGGGCCGGTGAAAGGTTTAGAAGCCATGGAGCAGAATTTGGTGGACGGCAGAGGGCCGGTGAAAGGTTTAGAAGCCATGGAGCAGAATTTGGTGGACGGCAGAGGGCCGGTGAAAGGTTTAGAAGCCATGGAGCAGAATTCGGTGGACGGCAGAGGGCCGTGAGTTGAGGAGTTGAGTTGATGAGTTGAGTTGATGAGTTGATGAGTTGAGTTGATGAGTTGATGAGTTGAGTTGAGTTATATCCAGTTTTATCCAGTTTTTTCCAGTTTTTTCCACTACTTTTTCCCAAATTTTTCCACTTTTTCCACTTTTTCCAATTTCTTCCACGTTTTTCCACCTTTTCCCACCTTTTTCCACCATAAAACTGGATAAAAGTGGAAAAAAGTGGAAAAAAGTGGAAAGGTTTAGAAGCCATGGAGCAGAATTCGGTGGACGGCAGAGGGCCGGTGAAAGGTTTAGAAGCCATGGAGCAGAATTCGGTGGACGGCAGAGGGCCGGTGAAAGGTTTAGAAGCCATGGAGCAGAATTCGGTGGACGGCAGAGGGCCGGTGAAAGGTTTAGAAGCCATGGAGCAGAATTCGGTGGACGGCAGAGGGCCGGTGAAAGGTTTAGAAGCCATGGAGCAGAATTCGGTGGACGGCAGAGGGCCGGTGAAAGGTTTAGAAGCCATGGAGCAGAATTCGGTGGACGGCAGAGGGCCGGTGAAAGGTTTAGAAGCCATGGAGCAGAATTCGGTGGACGGCAGAGGGCCGGTGAAAGGTTTAGAAGCCATGGAGCAGAATTCGGTGGACGGCAGAGGGCCGGTGAAAGGTTTAGAAGCCATGGAGCAGAATTCGGTGGACGGCAGAGGGCCGGTGAAAGGTTTAGAAGCCATGGAGCAGAATTCGGTGGACGGCAGAGGGCCGGTGAAAGGTTTAGAAGCCATGGAGCAGAATTCGGTGGACGGCAGAGGGCCGGTGAAAGGTTTAGAAGCCATGGAGCAGAATTCGGTGGACGGCAGAGGGCCGGTGAAAGGTTTAGAAGCCATGGAGCAGAATTCGGTGGACGGCAGAGGGCCGGTGAAAGGTTTAGAAGCCATGGAGCAGAATTCGGTGGACGGCAGAGGGCCGGTGAAAGGTTTAGTAGCCATGGAGCAGAATTCGGTGGACGGCAGAGGGCCGGTGAAAGGTTTAGAAGCCATGGAGCAGAATTCGGTGGACGGCAGAGGGCCGGTGAAAGGTTTAGAAGCCATGGAGCAGAATTCGGTGGACGGCAGAGGGCCGGTGAAAGGTTTAGAAGCCATGGAGCAGAATTCGGTGGACGGCAGAGGGCCGGTGAAAGGTTTAGAAGCCATGGAGCAGAATTCGGTGGACGGCAGAGGGCCGGTGAAAGGTTTAGAAGCCATGGAGCAGAATTTGGTGGACGGCAGAGGGCCGGTGAAAGGTTTAGAAGCCATGGAGCAGAATTCGGTGGACGGCAGAGGGCCGTGAGTTGAGGAGTTGAGTTGATGAGTTGAGTTGATGAGTTGATGAGTTGAGTTGATGAGTTGATGAGTTGAGTTGAGTTATATCCAGTTTTATCCACTTTTTTCCACTTTTTTTCCCACCTTTTTCCCACATTTTCCCACATTTTTCCACTTTTTCCACTTTTTCCAATTTCTTCCACGTTTTTCCACCTTTTCCCACCTTTTTCCACCATAAAACTGGA
The DNA here is from genome assembly GCF_963971535.1 of Notolepis coatsorum. Lineage (NCBI taxonomy): Eukaryota > Metazoa > Chordata > Actinopteri > Aulopiformes > Paralepididae > Notolepis > Notolepis coatsorum. The sequence goes on from NW_028171233.1 coordinate 641,079, forward strand.
TAAAAGTGGAAAAAAGTGGAAAAAAGTGGAAAGGTTTAGAAGCCATGGAGCAGAATTTGGTGGACGGCAGAGGGCCGGTGAAAGGTTTAGAAGCCATGGAGCAGAATTCGGTGGACGGCAGGGGGCCGGTGAAAGGTTAGAAGCCATGGAGCAGAATTCGGTGGACGGCAGAGGGCCGGTGAAAGGTTTAGAAGCCATGGAGCAGAATTCGGTGGACGGCAGAGGGCCGGTGAAAGGTTTAGAAGCCATGGAGTAGAATTCGGTGGACGGCAGAGGGCCGGTGAAAGGTTTAGAAGCCATGGAGCAGAATTCGGTGGACGGCAGAGGGCCGTTGAAAGGTTTAGAAGCCATGGAGCAGAATTTGGTGGACGGCAGAGGGCCGGTGAAAGGTTTAGAAGCCATGGAGCAGAATTTGGTGGACGGCAGAGGGCCGGTGAAAGGTTTAGAAGCCATGGAGCAGAATTTGGTGGACGGCAGAGGGCCGGTGAAAGGTTTAGAAGCCATGGAGCAGAATTCGGTGGACGGCAGAGGGCCGTGAGTTGAGGAGTTGAGTTGATGAGTTGAGTTGATGAGTTGATGAGTTGAGTTGATGAGTTGATGAGTTGAGTTGAGTTATATCCAGTTTTATCCAGTTTTTTCCAGTTTTTTCCACTACTTTTTCCCACATTTTCCCAAATTTTTCCACTTTTTCCACTTTTTCCAATTTCTTCCACGTTTTTCCACCTTTTCCCACCTTTTTCCACCATAAAACTGGATAAAAGTGGAAAAAAGTGGAAAAAAGTGGAAAGGTTTAGAAGCCATGGAGCAGAATTCGGTGGACGGCAGAGGGCCGGTGAAAGGTTTAGAAGCCATGGAGCAGAATTCGGTGGACGGCAGAGGGCCGGTGAAAGGTTTAGAAGCCATGGAGCAGAATTCGGTGGACGGCAGAGGGCCGGTGAAAGGTTTAGAAGCCATGGAGCAGAATTCGGTGGACGGCAGAGGGCCGGTGAAAGGTTTAGAAGCCATGGAGCAGAATTCGGTGGACGGCAGAGGGCCGGTGAAAGGTTTAGAAGCCATGGAGCAGAATTCGGTGGACGGCAGAGGGCCGGTGAAAGGTTTAGAAGCCATGGAGCAGAATTCGGTGGACGGCAGAGGGCCGGTGAAAGGTTTAGAAGCCATGGAGCAGAATTCGGTGGACGGCAGAGGGCCGGTGAAAGGTTTAGTAGCCATGGAGCAGAATTCGGTGGACGGCAGAGGGCCGGTGAAAGGTTTAGAAGCCATGGAGCAGAATTCGGTGGACGGCAGAGGGCCGGTGAAAGGTTTAGAAGCCATGGAGCAGAATTCGGTGGACGGCAGAGGGCCGGTGAAAGGTTTAGAAGCCATGGAGCAGAATTCGGTGGACGGCAGAGGGCTGGTGAAAGGTTTAGAAGCCATGGAGCAGAATTCGGTGGACGGCAGAGGGCCGGTGAAAGGTTTAGAAGCCATGGAGCAGAATTTGGTGGACGGCAGAGGGCCGGTGAAAGGTTTAGAAGCCATGGAGCAGAATTCGGTGGACGGCAGAGGGCCGTGAGTTGAGGAGTTGAGTTGATGAGTTGAGTTGATGAGTTGATGAGTTGAGTTGATGAGTTGATGAGTTGAGTTGAGTTATATCCAGTTTTATCCACTTTTTTCCACTTTTTTTCCCACCTTTTTCCCACATTTTCCCACATTTTTCCACTTTTTCCACTTTTTCCAATTTCTTCCACGTTTTTCCACCTTTTCCCACCTTTTTCCACCATAAAACTGGATAAAAGTGGAAAAAAGTGGAAAAAAGTGGAAAGGTTTAGAAGCCATGGAGCAGAATTTGGTGGACGGCAGAGGGCCGGTGAAAGGTTTAGAAGCCATGGAGCAGAATTCGGTGGACGGCAGGGGGCCGGTGAAAGGTTAGAAGCCATGGAGCAGAATTCGGTGGACGGCAGAGGGCCGGTGAAAGGTTTAGAAGCCATGGAGCAGAATTCGGTGGACGGCAGAGGGCCGGTGAAAGGTTTAGAAGCCATGGAGTAGAATTCGGTGGACGGCAGAGGGCCGGTGAAAGGTTTAGAAGCCATGGAGCAGAATTCGGTGGACGGCAGAGGGCCGTTGAAAGGTTTAGAAGCCATGGAGCAGAATTTGGTGGACGGCAGAGGGCCGGTGAAAGGTTTAGAAGCCATGGAGCAGAATTTGGTGGACGGCAGAGGGCCGGTGAAAGGTTTAGAAGCCATGGAGCAGAATTTGGTGGACGGCAGAGGGCCGGTGAAAGGTTTAGAAGCCATGGAGCAGAATTCGGTGGACGGCAGAGGGCCGTGAGTTGAGGAGTTGAGTTGATGAGTTGAGTTGATGAGTTGATGAGTTGAGTTGATGAGTTGATGAGTTGAGTTGAGTTATATCCAGTTTTATCCACTTTTTTCCACTTTTTTTCCCACCTTTTTCCCACATTTTCCCACATTTTTCCACTTTTTCCACTTTTTCCAATTTCTTCCACGTTTTTCCACCTTTTCCCACCTTTTTCCACCATAAAACTGGATAAAAGTGGAAAAAAGTGGAAAAAAGTGGAAAGGTTTAGAAGCCATGGAGCAGAATTTGGTGGACGGCAGAGGGCCGGTGAAAGGTTTAGAAGCCATGGAGCAGAATTCGGTGGACGGCAGGGGGCCGGTGAAAGGTTAGAAGCCATGGAGCAGAATTCGGTGGACGGCAGAGGGCCGGTGAAAGGTTTAGAAGCCATGGAGCAGAATTCGGTGGACGGCAGAGGGCCGGTGAAAGGTTTAGAAGCCATGGAGTAGAATTCGGTGGACGGCAGAGGGCCGGTGAAAGGTTTAGAAGCCATGGAGCAGAATTCGGTGGACGGCAGAGGGCCGTTGAAAGGTTTAGAAGCCATGGAGCAGAATTTGGTGGACGGCAGAGGGCCGGTGAAAGGTTTAGAAGCCATGGAGCAGAATTTGGTGGACGGCAGAGGGCCGGTGAAAGGTTTAGAAGCCATGGAGCAGAATTTGGTGGACGGCAGAGGGCCGGTGAAAGGTTTAGAAGCCATGGAGCAGAATTCGGTGGACGGCAGAGGGCCGTGAGTTGAGGAGTTGAGTTGATGAGTTGAGTTGATGAGTTGATGAGTTGAGTTGATGAGTTGATGAGTTGAGTTGAGTTATATCCAGTTTTATCCAGTTTTTTCCAGTTTTTTCCACTACTTTTTCCCACATTTTCCCAAATTTTTCCACTTTTTCCACTTTTTCCAATTTCTTCCACGTTTTTCCACCTTTTCCCACCTTTTTCCACCATAAAACTGGATAAAAGTGGAAAAAAGTGGAAAAAAGTGGAAAGGTTTAGAAGCCATGGAGCAGAATTCGGTGGACGGCAGAGGGCCGGTGAAAGGTTTAGAAGCCATGGAGCAGAATTCGGTGGACGGCAGAGGGCCGGTGAAAGGTTTAGAAGCCATGGAGCAGAATTCGGTGGACGGCAGAGGGCCGGTGAAAGGTTTAGAAGCCATGGAGCAGAATTCGGTGGACGGCAGAGGGCCGGTGAAAGGTTTAGAAGCCATGGAGCAGAATTCGGTGGACGGCAGAGGGCCGGTGAAAGGTTTAGAAGCCATGGAGCAGAATTCGGTGGACGGCAGAGGGCCGGTGAAAGGTTTAGAAGCCATGGAGCAGAATTCGGTGGACGGCAGAGGGCCGGTGAAAGGTTTAGAAGCCATGGAGCAGAATTCGGTGGACGGCAGAGGGCCGGTGAAAGGTTTAGTAGCCATGGAGCAGAATTCGGTGGACGGCAGAGGGCCGGTGAAAGGTTTAGAAGCCATGGAGCAGAATTCGGTGGACGGCAGAGGGCCGGTGAAAGGTTTAGAAGCCATGGAGCAGAATTCGGTGGACGGCAGAGGGCCGGTGAAAGGTTTAGAAGCCATGGAGCAGAATTCGGTGGACGGCAGAGGGCCGGTGAAAGGTTTAGAAGCCATGGAGCAGAATTCGGTGGACGGCAGAGGGCCGGTGAAAGGTTTAGAAGCCATGGAGCAGAATTTGGTGGACGGCAGAGGGCCGGTGAAAGGTTTAGAAGCCATGGAGCAGAATTCGGTGGACGGCAGAGGGCCGTGAGTTGAGGAGTTGAGTTGATGAGTTGAGTTGATGAGTTGATGAGTTGAGTTGATGAGTTGATGAGTTGAGTTGAGTTATATCCAGTTTTATCCACTTTTTTCCACTTTTTTTCCCACCTTTTTCCCACATTTTCCCACATTTTTCCACTTTTTCCACTTTTTCCAATTTCTTCCACGTTTTTCCACCTTTTCCCACCTTTTTCCACCATAAAACTGGATAAAAGTGGAAAAAAGTGGAAAAAAGTGGAAAGGTTTAGAAGCCATGGAGCAGAATTTGGTGGACGGCAGAGGGCCGGTGAAAGGTTTAGAAGCCATGGAGCAGAATTCGGTGGACGGCAGGGGGCCGGTGAAAGGTTAGAAGCCATGGAGCAGAATTCGGTGGACGGCAGAGGGCCGGTGAAAGGTTTAGAAGCCATGGAGCAGAATTCGGTGGACGGCAGAGGGCCGGTGAAAGGTTTAGAAGCCATGGAGTAGAATTCGGTGGACGGCAGAGGGCCGGTGAAAGGTTTAGAAGCCATGGAGCAGAATTCGGTGGACGGCAGAGGGCCGTTGAAAGGTTTAGAAGCCATGGAGCAGAATTTGGTGGACGGCAGAGGGCCGGTGAAAGGTTTAGAAGCCATGGAGCAGAATTTGGTGGACGGCAGAGGGCCGGTGAAAGGTTTAGAAGCCATGGAGCAGAATTTGGTGGACGGCAGAGGGCCGGTGAAAGGTTTAGAAGCCATGGAGCAGAATTCGGTGGACGGCAGAGGGCCGTGAGTTGAGGAGTTGAGTTGATGAGTTGAGTTGATGAGTTGATGAGTTGAGTTGATGAGTTGATGAGTTGAGTTGAGTTATATCCAGTTTTATCCAGTTTTTTCCAGTTTTTTCCACTACTTTTTCCCAAATTTTTCCACTTTTTCCACTTTTTCCAATTTCTTCCACGTTTTTCCACCTTTTCCCACCTTTTTCCACCATAAAACTGGATAAAAGTGGAAAAAAGTGGAAAAAAGTGGAAAGGTTTAGAAGCCATGGAGCAGAATTCGGTGGACGGCAGAGGGCCGGTGAAAGGTTTAGAAGCCATGGAGCAGAATTCGGTGGACGGCAGAGGGCCGGTGAAAGGTTTAGAAGCCATGGAGCAGAATTCGGTGGACGGCAGAGGGCCGGTGAAAGGTTTAGAAGCCATGGAGCAGAATTCGGTGGACGGCAGAGGGCCGGTGAAAGGTTTAGAAGCCATGGAGCAGAATTCGGTGGACGGCAGAGGGCCGGTGAAAGGTTTAGAAGCCATGGAGCAGAATTCGGTGGACGGCAGAGGGCCGGTGAAAGGTTTAGAAGCCATGGAGCAGAATTCGGTGGACGGCAGAGGGCCGGTGAAAGGTTTAGAAGCCATGGAGCAGAATTCGGTGGACGGCAGAGGGCCGGTGAAAGGTTTAGAAGCCATGGAGCAGAATTCGGTGGACGGCAGAGGGCCGGTGAAAGGTTTAGAAGCCATGGAGCAGAATTCGGTGGACGGCAGAGGGCCGGTGAAAGGTTTAGAAGCCATGGAGCAGAATTCGGTGGACGGCAGAGGGCCGGTGAAAGGTTTAGAAGCCATGGAGCAGAATTCGGTGGACGGCAGAGGGCCGGTGAAAGGTTTAGAAGCCATGGAGCAGAATTCGGTGGACGGCAGAGGGCCGGTGAAAGGTTTAGAAGCCATGGAGCAGAATTCGGTGGACGGCAGAGGGCCGGTGAAAGGTTTAGTAGCCATGGAGCAGAATTCGGTGGACGGCAGAGGGCCGGTGAAAGGTTTAGAAGCCATGGAGCAGAATTCGGTGGACGGCAGAGGGCCGGTGAAAGGTTTAGAAGCCATGGAGCAGAATTCGGTGGACGGCAGAGGGCCGGTGAAAGGTTTAGAAGCCATGGAGCAGAATTCGGTGGACGGCAGAGGGCCGGTGAAAGGTTTAGAAGCCATGGAGCAGAATTCGGTGGACGGCAGAGGGCCGGTGAAAGGTTTAGAAGCCATGGAGCAGAATTTGGTGGACGGCAGAGGGCCGGTGAAAGGTTTAGAAGCCATGGAGCAGAATTCGGTGGACGGCAGAGGGCCGTGAGTTGAGGAGTTGAGTTGATGAGTTGAGTTGATGAGTTGATGAGTTGAGTTGATGAGTTGATGAGTTGAGTTGAGTTATATCCAGTTTTATCCACTTTTTTCCACTTTTTTTCCCACCTTTTTCCCACATTTTCCCACATTTTTCCACTTTTTCCACTTTTTCCAATTTCTTCCACGTTTTTCCACCTTTTCCCACCTTTTTCCACCATAAAACTGGATAAAAGTGGAAAAAAGTGGAAAAAAGTGGAAAGGTTTAGAAGCCATGGAGCAGAATTTGGTGGACGGCAGAGGGCCGGTGAAAGGTTTAGAAGCCATGGAGCAGAATTCGGTGGACGGCAGGGGGCCGGTGAAAGGTTAGAAGCCATGGAGCAGAATTCGGTGGACGGCAGAGGGCCGGTGAAAGGTTTAGAAGCCATGGAGCAGAATTCGGTGGACGGCAGAGGGCCGGTGAAAGGTTTAGAAGCCATGGAGTAGAATTCGGTGGACGGCAGAGGGCCGGTGAAAGGTTTAGAAGCCATGGAGCAGAATTCGGTGGACGGCAGAGGGCCGTTGAAAGGTTTAGAAGCCATGGAGCAGAATTTGGTGGACGGCAGAGGGCCGGTGAAAGGTTTAGAAGCCATGGAGCAGAATTTGGTGGACGGCAGAGGGCCGGTGAAAGGTTTAGAAGCCATGGAGCAGAATTTGGTGGACGGCAGAGGGCCGGTGAAAGGTTTAGAAGCCATGGAGCAGAATTCGGTGGACGGCAGAGGGCCGTGAGTTGAGGAGTTGAGTTGATGAGTTGAGTTGATGAGTTGATGAGTTGAGTTGATGAGTTGATGAGTTGAGTTGAGTTATATCCAGTTTTATCCAGTTTTTTCCAGTTTTTTCCACTACTTTTTCCCACATTTTCCCAAATTTTTCCACTTTTTCCACTTTTTCCAATTTCTTCCACGTTTTTCCACCTTTTCCCACCTTTTTCCACCATAAAACTGGATAAAAGTGGAAAAAAGTGGAAAAAAGTGGAAAGGTTTAGAAGCCATGGAGCAGAATTCGGTGGACGGCAGAGGGCCGGTGAAAGGTTTAGAAGCCATGGAGCAGAATTCGGTGGACGGCAGAGGGCCGGTGAAAGGTTTAGAAGCCATGGAGCAGAATTCGGTGGACGGCAGAGGGCCGGTGAAAGGTTTAGAAGCCATGGAGCAGAATTCGGTGGACGGCAGAGGGCCGGTGAAAGGTTTAGAAGCCATGGAGCAGAATTCGGTGGACGGCAGAGGGCCGGTGAAAGGTTTAGAAGCCATGGAGCAGAATTTGGTGGACGGCAGAGGGCCGGTGAAAGGTTTAGAAGCCATGGAGCAGAATTCGGTGGACGGCAGAGGGCCGTGAGTTGAGGAGTTGAGTTGATGAGTTGAGTTGATGAGTTGATGAGTTGAGTTGATGAGTTGATGAGTTGAGTTGAGTTATATCCAGTTTTATCCACTTTTTTCCACTTTTTTTCCCACCTTTTTCCCACATTTTCCCACATTTTTCCACTTTTTCCACTTTTTCCAATTTCTTCCACGTTTTTCCACCTTTTCCCACCTTTTTCCACCATAAAACTGGATAAAAGTGGAAAAAAGTGGAAAAAAGTGGAAAGGTTTAGAAGCCATGGAGCAGAATTTGGTGGACGGCAGAGGGCCGGTGAAAGGTTTAGAAGCCATGGAGCAGAATTCGGTGGACGGCAGGGGGCCGGTGAAAGGTTAGAAGCCATGGAGCAGAATTCGGTGGACGGCAGAGGGCCGGTGAAAGGTTTAGAAGCCATGGAGCAGAATTCGGTGGACGGCAGAGGGCCGGTGAAAGGTTTAGAAGCCATGGAGTAGAATTCGGTGGACGGCAGAGGGCCGGTGAAAGGTTTAGAAGCCATGGAGCAGAATTCGGTGGACGGCAGAGGGCCGTTGAAAGGTTTAGAAGCCATGGAGCAGAATTTGGTGGACGGCAGAGGGCCGGTGAAAGGTTTAGAAGCCATGGAGCAGAATTTGGTGGACGGCAGAGGGCCGGTGAAAGGTTTAGAAGCCATGGAGCAGAATTTGGTGGACGGCAGAGGGCCGGTGAAAGGTTTAGAAGCCATGGAGCAGAATTCGGTGGTGGAGCAGAATTCGGTGGACGGCAGAGGGCCGTGAGTTGAGGAGTTGAGTTGATGAGTTGAGTTGATGAGTTGATGAGTTGAGTTGATGAGTTGATGAGTTGAGTTGAGTTATATCCAGTTTTATCCAGTTTTTTCCAGTTTTTTCCACTACTTTTTCCCACATTTTCCCAAATTTTTCCACTTTTTCCACTTTTTCCAATTTCTTCCACGTTTTTCCACCTTTTCCCACCTTTTTCCACCATAAAACTGGATAAAAGTGGAAAAAAGTGGAAAAAAGTGGAAAGGTTTAGAAGCCATGGAGCAGAATTCGGTGGACGGCAGAGGGCCGGTGAAAGGTTTAGAAGCCATGGAGCAGAATTCGGTGGACGGCAGAGGGCCGGTGAAAGGTTTAGAAGCCATGGAGCAGAATTCGGTGGACGGCAGAGGGCCGGTGAAAGGTTTAGAAGCCATGGAGCAGAATTCGGTGGACGGCAGAGGGCCGGTGAAAGGTTTAGAAGCCATGGAGCAGAATTCGGTGGACGGCAGAGGGCCAGTGAAAGGTTTAGAAGCCATGGAGCAGAATTCGGTGGACGGCAGAGGGCCGGTGAAAGGTTTAGAAGCCATGGAGCAGAATTCGGTGGACGGCAGAGGGCCGGTGAAAGGTTTAGAAGCCATGGAGCAGAATTCGGTGGACGGCAGAGGGCCGGTGAAAGGTTTAGTAGCCATGGAGCAGAATTCGGTGGACGGCAGAGGGCCGGTGAAAGGTTTAGAAGCCATGGAGCAGAATTCGGTGGACGGCAGAGGGCCGGTGAAAGGTTTAGAAGCCATGGAGCAGAATTCGGTGGACGGCAGAGGGCCGGTGAAAGGTTTAGAAGCCATGGAGCAGAATTCGGTGGACGGCAGAGGGCCGGTGAAAGGTTTAGAAGCCATGGAGCAGAATTCGGTGGACGGCAGAGGGCCGGTGAAAGGTTTAGAAGCCATGGAGCAGAATTTGGTGGACGGCAGAGGGCCGGTGAAAGGTTTAGAAGCCATGGAGCAGAATTCGGTGGACGGCAGAGGGCCGTGAGTTGAGGAGTTGAGTTGATGAGTTGAGTTGATGAGTTGATGAGTTGAGTTGATGAGTTGATGAGTTGAGTTGAGTTATATCCAGTTTTATCCACTTTTTTCCACTTTTTTTCCCACCTTTTTCCCACATTTTCCCACATTTTTCCACTTTTTCCACTTTTTCCAATTTCTTCCACGTTTTTCCACCTTTTCCCACCTTTTTCCACCATAAAACTGGATAAAAGTGGAAAAAAGTGGAAAAAAGTGGAAAGGTTTAGAAGCCATGGAGCAGAATTTGGTGGACGGCAGAGGGCCGGTGAAAGGTTTAGAAGCCATGGAGCAGAATTCGGTGGACGGCAGGGGGCCGGTGAAAGGTTAGAAGCCATGGAGCAGAATTCGGTGGACGGCAGAGGGCCGGTGAAAGGTTTAGAAGCCATGGAGCAGAATTCGGTGGACGGCAGAGGGCCGGTGAAAGGTTTAGAAGCCATGGAGTAGAATTCGGTGGACGGCAGAGGGCCGGTGAAAGGTTTAGAAGCCATGGAGCAGAATTCGGTGGACGGCAGAGGGCCGTTGAAAGGTTTAGAAGCCATGGAGCAGAATTTGGTGGACGGCAGAGGGCCGGTGAAAGGTTTAGAAGCCATGGAGCAGAATTTGGTGGACGGCAGAGGGCCGGTGAAAGGTTTAGAAGCCATGGAGCAGAATTTGGTGGACGGCAGAGGGCCGGTGAAAGGTTTAGAAGCCATGGAGCAGAATTCGGTGGACGGCAGAGGGCCGTGAGTTGAGGAGTTGAGTTGATGAGTTGAGTTGATGAGTTGATGAGTTGAGTTGATGAGTTGATGAGTTGAGTTGAGTTATATCCAGTTTTATCCAGTTTTTTCCAGTTTTTTCCACTACTTTTTCCCACATTTTCCCAAATTTTTCCACTTTTTCCACTTTTTCCAATTTCTTCCACGTTTTTCCACCTTTTCCCACCTTTTTCCACCATAAAACTGGATAAAAGTGGAAAAAAGTGGAAAAAAGTGGAAAGGTTTAGAAGCCATGGAGCAGAATTCGGTGGACGGCAGAGGGCCGGTGAAAGGTTTAGAAGCCATGGAGCAGAATTCGGTGGACGGCAGAGGGCCGGTGAAAGGTTTAGAAGCCATGGAGCAGAATTCGGTGGACGGCAGAGGGCCGGTGAAAGGTTTAGAAGCCATGGAGCAGAATTCGGTGGACGGCAGAGGGCCGGTGAAAGGTTTAGAAGCCATGGAGCAGAATTCGGTGGACGGCAGAGGGCCGGTGAAAGGTTTAGAAGCCATGGAGCAGAATTCGGTGGACGGCAGAGGGCCGGTGAAAGGTTTAGAAGCCATGGAGCAGAATTCGGTGGACGGCAGAGGGCCGGTGAAAGGTTTAGAAGCCATGGAGCAGAATTCGGTGGACGGCAGAGGGCCGGTGAAAGGTTTAGAAGCCATGAGTTGAGTTAATGAGTTGAGTTGATGAGTTGAGTTGATGAGTTGAGTTGATGAGTTGATGAGTTGAGTTGATGAGTTGAGTTGATGAGTTGAGTTGATGAGTTGAGTTAATGAGTTGAGTTGATGAGTTGAGTTGATGAGTTGAGTTGATGAGTTGAGTTGATGAGTTGAGTTGATGAGTTGATGAGTTGAGTTTATTTTATTTATTTTATTTATTTTATTTATTTTATTTATTTTATTTATTTTATTTATTTTATTTATTTTATTTATTTTATTTATTTTATTTATTTTATTTATTTTATTTATTTTATTTATTTTATTTATTTTATTTATTTTATTTATTTTATTTATTTTATTTATTTTATTTATTTTATTTATTTTATTTATTTTATTTATTTTATTTATTTTATTTATTTTATTTATTTTATTTATTTTATTTATTTTATTTATTTTATTTATTTTATTTATTTTATTTATTTTATTTATTTTATTTATTTTATTTATTTTATTTATTTTATTTATTTTATTTATTTTATTTATTTTATTTATTTTATTTATTTTATTTATTTTATTTATTTTATTTATTTTATTTATTTTATTTATTTTATTTATTTTATTTATTTTATTTATTTTATTTATTTTATTTATTTTATTTATTTTATTTATTTTATTTATTTTATTTATTTTATTTATTTTATTTATTTTATTTATTTTATTTATTTTATTTATTTTATTTATTTTATTTATTTTATTTATTTTATTTATTTTATTTATTTTATTTATTTTATTTATTTTATTTATTTTATTTATTTTATTTATTTTATTTATTTTATTTATTTTATTTATTTTATTTATTTTATTTATTTTATTTATTTTATTTATTTTATTTATTTTATTTATTTTATTTATTTTATTTATTTTATTTATTTTATTTATTTTATTTATTTTATTTATTTTATTTATTTTATTTATTTTATTTATTTTATTTATTTTATTTATTTTATTTATTTTATTTATTTTATTTATTTTATTTATTTTATTTATTTTATTTATTTTATTTATTTTATTTATTTTATTTATTTTATTTATTTTATTCATTTTATTTATTTTATTTATTTTATTCATTTTATTCATTTTATTCATTTTATTAATTTTATTTATTTTATTCATTTTATTCATTTTATTTATTTTATTTATTTTATTTAAGCGATTCCACTTTAAGCAATTCCACTTTTTCCACTTTTTCCACCTTTTTCCACCCTAACCCTAACCCTAGCCATGGAGCAGAATTCGGTGGACGGCAGAGGGCCGGTGAAAGGTTTAGAAGCCATGGAGCAGAATTCGGTGGACGGCAGAGGGCCGTGAGTTGAGGAGTTGAGTTGATGAGTTGAGTTGATGAGTTGATGAGTTGAGTTGATGAGTTGATGAGTTGAGTTGAGTTATATCCAGTTTTATCCACTTTTTTCCACTTTTTTTCCCACCTTTTTCCCACATTTTCCCACATTTTTCCACTTTTTCCACTTTTTCCAATTTCTTCCACGTTTTTCCACCTTTTCCCACCTTTTTCCACCATAAAACTGGATAAAAGTGGAAAAAAGTGGAAAAAAGTGGAAAGGTTTAGAAGCCATGGAGCAGAATTTGGTGGACGGCAGAGGGCCGGTGAAAGGTTTAGAAGCCATGGAGCAGAATTCGGTGGACGGCAGGGGGCCGGTGAAAGGTTAGAAGCCATGGAGCAGAATTCGGTGGACGGCAGAGGGCCGGTGAAAGGTTTAGAAGCCATGGAGCAGAATTCGGTGGACGGCAGAGGGCCGGTGAAAGGTTTAGAAGCCATGGAGTAGAATTCGGTGGACGGCAGAGGGCCGGTGAAAGGTTTAGAAGCCATGGAGCAGAATTCGGTGGACGGCAGAGGGCCGTTGAAAGGTTTAGAAGCCATGGAGCAGAATTTGGTGGACGGCAGAGGGCCGGTGAAAGGTTTAGAAGCCATGGAGCAGAATTTGGTGGACGGCAGAGGGCCGGTGAAAGGTTTAGAAGCCATGGAGCAGAATTTGGTGGACGGCAGAGGGCCGGTGAAAGGTTTAGAAGCCATGGAGCAGAATTCGGTGGACGGCAGAGGGCCGTGAGTTGAGGAGTTGAGTTGATGAGTTGAGTTGATGAGTTGATGAGTTGAGTTGATGAGTTGATGAGTTGAGTTGAGTTATATCCAGTTTTATCCAGTTTTTTCCAGTTTTTTCCACTACTTTTTCCCACATTTTCCCAAATGTTTCCACTTTTTCCACTTTTTCCAATTTCTTCCACGTTTTTCCACCTTTTCCCACCTTTTTCCACCATAAAACTGGATAAAAGTGGAAAAAAGTGGAAAAAAGTGGAAAGGTTTAGAAGCCATGGAGCAGAATTCGGTGGACGGCAGAGGGCCGGTGAAAGGTTTAGAAGCCATGGAGCAGAATTCGGTGGACGGCAGAGGGCCGGTGAAAGGTTTAGAAGCCATGGAGCAGAATTCGGTGGACGGCAGAGGGCCGGTGAAAGGTTTAGAAGCCATGGAGCAGAATTCGGTGGATGGCAGAGGGCCGGTGAAAGGTTTAGAAGCCATGGAGCAGAATTCGGTGGACGGCAGAGGGCCGGTGAAAGGTTTAGAAGCCATGGAGCAGAATTCGGTGGACGGCAGAGGGCCGGTGAAAGGTTTAGAAGCCATGGAGCAGAATTCGGTGGACGGCAGAGGGCCGGTGAAAGGTTTAGAAGCCATGGAGCAGAATTCGGTGGACGGCAGAGGGCCGGTGAAAGGTTTAGAAGCCATGGAGCAGAATTCGGTGGACGGCAGAGGGCCGGTGAAAGGTTTAGAAGCCATGAGTTGAGTTAATGAGTTGAGTTGATGAGTTGAGTTGATGAGTTGAGTTGATGAGTTGATGAGTTGAGTTGATGAGTTGAGTTGATGAGTTGAGTTGATGAGTTGAGTTAATGAGTTGAGTTGATGAGTTGAGTTGATGAGTTGAGTTGATGAGTTGAGTTGATGAGTTGAGTTGATGAGTTGATGAGTTGAGTTGATGAGTTGATGAGTTGAGTTGATGAGTTGATGAGTTGAGTTGATGAGTTGAGTTTATTTTATTTATTTTATTTATTTTATTTATTTTATTTATTTTATTTATTTTATTTATTTTATTTATTTTATTTATTTTATTTATTTTATTTATTTTATTTATTTTATTTATTTTATTTATTTTATTTATTTTATTTATTTTATTTATTTTATTTATTTTATTTATTTTATTTATTTTATTTATTTTATTTATTTTATTTATTTTATTTATTTTATTTATTTTATTTATTTTATTTATTTTATTTATTTTATTTATTTTATTTATTTTATTTATTTTATTTATTTTATTTATTTTATTTATTTTATTTATTTTATTTATTTTATTTATTTTATTTATTTTATTTATTTTATTTATTTTATTTATTTTATTTATTTTATTTATTTTATTTATTTTATTTATTTTATTTATTTTATTTATTTTATTTATTTTATTTATTTTATTTATTTTATTTATTTTATTTATTTTATTTATTTTATTTATTTTATTCATTTTATTTATTTTATTTATTTTATTTATTTTATTCATTTTATTTATTTTATTTATTTTATTCATTTTATTCATTTTATTCATTTTATTCATTTTATTCATTTTATTTATTTTATTCATTTTATTCATTTTATTTATTTTATTTATTTTATTTAAGCGATTCCACTTTAAGCAATTCCACTTTTTCCACTTTTTCCACCTTTTTCCACCCTAACCCTAACCCTAGCCATGGAGCAGAATTCGGTGGACGGCAGAGGGCCGGTGAAAGGTTTAGAAGCCATGGAGCAGAATTCGGTGGACGGCAGAGGGCCGGTGAAAGGTTTAGAAGCCATGGAGCAGAATTCGGTGGACGGCAGAGGGCCAGTGAAAGGTTTAGAAGCCATGGAGCAGAATTCGGTGGACGGCAGAGGGCCGGTGAAAGGTTTAGAAGCCATGGAGCAGAATTCGGTGGACGGCAGAGGGCCGGTGAAAGGTTTAGAAGCCATGGAGCAGAATTCGGTGGACGGCAGAGGGCCGGTGAAAGGTTTAGAAGCCATGGAGCAGAATTCGGTGGACGGCAGAGGGCCGGTGAAAGGTTTAGAAGCCATGAGTTGAGTTAATGAGTTGAGTTGATGAGTTGAGTTGATGAGTTGAGTTGATGAGTTGATGAGTTGAGTTGATGAGTTGAGTTGATGAGTTGAGTTGATGAGTTGAGTTAATGAGTTGAGTTGATGAGTTGAGTTGATGAGTTGAGTTGATGAGTTGATGAGTTGAGTTGATGAGTTGATGAGTTGAGTTGATGAGTTGATGAGTTGAGTTAATGAGTTGAGTTGATGAGTTGAGTTGATGAGTTGAGTTGATGAGTTGAGTTAATGAGTTGAGTTGATGAGTTGAGTTGATGAGTTGAGTTGATGAGTTGATGAGTTGAGTTGATGAGTTGAGTTGATGAGTTGAGTTAATGAGTTGAGTTGATGAGTTGAGTTGATGAGTTGAGTTGATGAGTTGAGTTGATGAGTTGATGAGTTGAGTTGATGAGTTGAGTTGATGAGTTGAGTTGATGAGTTGATGAGTTGAGTTGATGAGTTGAGTTGATGAGTTGATTTGATGAGTTGATGAGTTGAGTTGATGAGTTGAGTTGATGAGTTGAGTTGATGAGTTGAGTTGATGAGTTGAGTTGATGAGTTGATGAGTTGAGTTGATGAGTTGATGAGTTGAGTTGAGTTGATGAGTTGAGTTTATTTTATTTATTTTATTTATTTTATTTATTTTATTTATTTTATTTATTTTATTTATTTTATTTATTTTATTTATTTTATTTATTTTATTTATTTTATTTATTTTATTTATTTTATTTATTTTATTTATTTTATTTATTTTATTTATTTTATTTATTTTATTTATTTTATTTATTTTATTTATTTTATTTATTTTATTTATTTTATTCATTTTATTTATTTTATTTATTTTATTTATTTTATTCATTTTATTTATTTTATTTATTTTATTCATTTTATTCATTTTATTCATTTTATTCATTTTATTCATTTTATTTATTTTATTCATTTTATTCATTTTATTTATTTTATTTATTTTATTTAAGCGATTCCACTTTAAGCAATTCCACTTTTTCCACTTTTTCCACCTTTTTCCACCCTAACCCTAACCCTAGCCATGGAGCAGAATTCGGTGGACGGCAGAGGGCCGGTGAAAGGTTTAGAAGCCATGGAGCAGAATTCGGTGGACGGCAGAGGGCCGGTGAAAGGTTTAGAAGCCATGGAGCAGAATTCGGTGGACGGCAGAGGGCCAGTGAAAGGTTTAGAAGCCATGGAGCAGAATTCGGTGGACGGCAGAGGGCCGGTGAAAGGTTTAGAAGCCATGGAGCAGAATTCGGTGGACGGCAGAGGGCCGGTGAAAGGTTTAGAAGCCATGGAGCAGAATTCGGTGGACGGCAGAGGGCCGGTGAAAGGTTTAGAAGCCATGGAGCAGAATTCGGTGGACGGCAGAGGGCCGGTGAAAGGTTTAGAAGCCATGAGTTGAGTTAATGAGTTGAGTTGATGAGTTGAGTTGATGAGTTGAGTTGATGAGTTGATGAGTTGAGTTGATGAGTTGAGTTGATGAGTTGAGTTGATGAGTTGAGTTAATGAGTTGAGTTGATGAGTTGAGTTGATGAGTTGAGTTGATGAGTTGATGAGTTGAGTTGATGAGTTGATGAGTTGAGTTGATGAGTTGATGAGTTGAGTTAATGAGTTGAGTTGATGAGTTGAGTTGATGAGTTGAGTTGATGAGTTGAGTTAATGAGTTGAGTTGATGAGTTGAGTTGATGAGTTGAGTTGATGAGTTGATGAGTTGAGTTGATGAGTTGAGTTGATGAGTTGAGTTAATGAGTTGAGTTGATGAGTTGAGTTGATGAGTTGAGTTGATGAGTTGAGTTGATGAGTTGATGAGTTGAGTTGATGAGTTGAGTTGATGAGTTGAGTTGATGAGTTGATGAGTTGAGTTGATGAGTTGAGTTGATGAGTTGATTTGATGAGTTGATGAGTTGAGTTGATGAGTTGAGTTGATGAGTTGAGTTGATGAGTTGAGTTGATGAGTTGAGTTGATGAGTTGATGAGTTGAGTTGATGAGTTGATGAGTTGAGTTGAGTTGATGAGTTGAGTTTATTTTATTTATTTTATTTATTTTATTTATTTTATTTATTTTATTTATTTTATTTATTTTATTTATTTTATTTATTTTATTTATTTTATTTATTTTATTTATTTTATTTATTTTATTTATTTTATTTATTTTATTTATTTTATTTATTTTATTTATTTTATTTATTTTATTTATTTTATTTATTTTATTTATTTTATTTATTTTATTTATTTTATTTATTTTATTTATTTTATTTATTTTATTTATTTTATTTATTTTATTTATTTTATTTATTTTATTTATTTTATTTATTTTATTTATTTTATTTATTTTATTTATTTTATTTATTTTATTTATTTTATTTATTTTATTTATTTTATTTATTTTATTTATTTTATTTAAGCGATTCCACTTTAAGCAATTCCACTTTTTCCACTTTTTCCACCTTTTTCCACCTTTTTCCACCCTAACCCTAACCCTAGCCATGGAGCAGAATTCGGTGGACGGCAGAGGGCCGGTGAAAGGTTTAGAAGCCATGGAGCAGAATTCGGTGGACGGCAGAGGGCCGGTGAAAGGTTTAGAAGCCATGGAGCAGAATTCGGTGGACGGCAGAGGGCCGGTGAAAGGTTTAGAAGCCATGGAGCAGAATTCGGTGGACGGCAGAGGGCCGGTGAAAGGTTTAGAAGCCATGGAGCAGAATTCGGTGGACGGCAGAGGGCCGGTGAAAGGTTTAGAAGCCATAGGGCGGAATTCGGTGGACGGCAGAGGGCCGGTGAAAGGTTTAGAAGCCATGGAGCAGAATTCGGTGGACGGCAGAGGGCCGGTGAAAGGTTTAGAAGCCATGGAGTAGAATTCGGTGGACGGCAGAGGGCCGGTGAAAGGTTTAGAAGCCATGGAGCAGAATTCGGTGGACGGCAGAGGGCCGGTGAAAGGTTTAGAAGCCATGGAGCAGAATTCGGTGGACGGCAGAGGGCCGGTGAAAGGTTTAGAAGCCATGGAGCAGAATTCGGTGGACGGCAGAGGGCCGGTGAAAGGTTTAGAAGCCATGGAGCAGAATTCGGTGGACGGCAGAGGGCCGGTGAAAGGTTTAGAAGCCATGGAGCAGAATTCGGTGGACGGCAGAGGGCCGGTGAAAGGTTTAGAAGCCATGGAGCAGAATTCGGTGGACGGCAGAGGGCCGGTGAAAGGTTTAGAAGCCATGGAGCAGAATTTGGTGGACGGCAGAGGGCCGGTGAAAGGTTTAGAAGCCATGGAGCAGAATTCGGTGGACGGCAGAGGGCCGTGAGTTGAGGAGTTGAGTTGATGAGTTGAGTTGATGAGTTGATGAGTTGAGTTGATGAGTTGATGAGTTGAGTTGAGTTATATCCAGTTTTATCCAGTTTTTTCCAGTTTTTTCCACTCCTTTTTCCACTTTTTTTCTCACCTTTTTCCCAAATTTTCCCACATTTTTCCACTTTTTCCACTTTTTCCAATTTCTTCCACGTTTTTCCACCTTTTCCCACCTTTTTCCACCATAAAACTGGATAAAAGTGGAAAAAAGTGGAAAAAACTGGAAAGGTTTAGAAGCCATGGAGCAGAATTCGGTGGACGGCAGAGGGCCGGTGAAAGGTTTAGAAGCCATGGAGCAGAATTTGGTGGACGGCAGAGGGCCGGTGAAAGGTTTAGAAGCCATGGAGCAGAATTCGGTGGACGGCAGAGGGCCGGTGAAAGGTTTAGAAGCCATGGAGCAGAATTCGGTGGACGGCAGAGGGCCGGTGAAAGGTTTAGAAGCCATGGAGCAGAATTCGGTGGACGGCAGAGGGCCGGTGAAAGGTTTAGAAGCCATGGAGCAGAATTCGGTGGACGGCAGAGGGCCGGTGAAAGGTTTAGAAGCCATGGAGCAGAATTCGGTGGACGGCAGAGGGCCGGTGAAAGGTTTAGAAGCCATGGAGCAGAATTCGGTGGACGGCAGAGGGCCGGTGAAAGGTTTAGAAGCCATGGAGCAGAATTTGGTGGACGGCAGAGGGCCGGTGAAAGGTTTAGAAGCCATGGAGCAGAATTCGGTGGACGGCAGAGGGCCGTGAGTTGAGGAGTTGAGTTGATGAGTTGAGTTGATGAGTTGATGAGTTGAGTTGATGAGTTGATGAGTTGAGTTGAGTTATATCCAGTTTTATCCACTTTTTTCCACTTTTTTTCCCACCTTTTTCCCACATTTTCCCACATTTTTCCACTTTTTCCACTTTTTCCAATTTCTTCCACGTTTTTCCACCTTTTCCCACCTTTTTCCACCATAAAACTGGATAAAAGTGGAAAAAAGTGGAAAAAAGTGGAAAGGTTTAGAAGCCATGGAGCAGAATTCGGTGGACGGCAGAGGGCCGGTGAAAGGTTTAGAAGCCATGGAGCAGAATTCGGTGGACGGCAGAGGGCCGGTGAAAGGTTTAGAAGCCATGGAGCAGAATTCGGTGGACGGCAGAGGGCCGGTGAAAGGTTTAGAAG
Source organism: Notolepis coatsorum (assembly GCF_963971535.1). Classification (NCBI taxonomy): domain Eukaryota; kingdom Metazoa; phylum Chordata; class Actinopteri; order Aulopiformes; family Paralepididae; genus Notolepis; species Notolepis coatsorum. The sequence goes on from NW_028171233.1 coordinate 660,448, forward strand.
CCATGGAGCAGAATTCGGTGGACGGCAGAGGGCCGGTGAAAGGTTTAGAATCCATGGAGCAGAATTCGGTGGACGGCAGAGGGCCGGTGAAAGGTTTAGAAGCCATGGAGCAGAATTCGGTGGACGGCAGAGGGCCGGTGAAAGGTTTAGAAGCCATGGAGCAGAATTTGGTGGACGGCAGAGGGCCGGTGAAAGGTTTAGAAGCCATGGAGCAGAATTCGGTGGACGGCAGAGGGCCGGTGAAAGGTTTAGAAGCCATGGAGCAGAATTCGGTGGACGGCAGAGGGCCGGTGAAAGGTTTAGAAGCCATGGAGCAGAATTCGGTGGACGGCAGAGGGCCGGTGAAAGGTTTAGAAGCCATGGAGCAGAATTCGGTGGACGGCAGAGGGCCGGTGTAGCGGCAACATGCCAGAATGCCGCTTCTTGGTGTAGACGGGGAGTGAATCCATACGCGCTCAACGTCCAAAGAAATAGTTTTCCACACATTAAGCTCCGTTATCAGACACCGATGTGGTGACCCGATTTAATTAGAATAAGTAGGTTACATGGGAGGGTTGATCACAGTGATCCTAAAACGTCATATAACCTGGTCTAATTGCTTAAAGTGTAATCTAAACAGTTTCCGAAAGCGTCCTGAAGCGGTAAGAAAATCATATGGTTTCCCCATCGGCTACCGCCCAACAGCTGATTCCTATCACCTATCTAATGATCTCCGCTGCGCTGTGCCCGATCACCCGACAGGTGCAGGTGATCCACTCACAGCGCCACAGAGTCCACCCAACAGGCTACACAGAATCATAACCTTCCCCTCAATCATAACATTCCCCTCAATCATTACATTCCCATAAATTGTAACCTTCTATTGATAAAAATAATGATAATGATAATAATAATACTAATAATAATAATAATAATAAATAACAAAAAACACTCATTCGGCCTTTACACCGGCCCCTAATTGTGCCTACACAATTACAAAATATGGTCGGGCGAGTGTTCATTACAGCTGGCAATCCTCCTTTGACTCCAGTAGCAGGCAAAGCTTCGTGATTGGCCTCTGTAGCACATTGGTCTTGGTCTTCACCCTGACACTTCGTACCAGGCCCTTGTTATCCGGAAAGGTTTCCAGGATCCGTCCAAGCGGCCAGGAATTCCTGGGCGCTGTGTCGTCCACTATGACCACCAAGTCACCAGGGGCGAAGTTCTCTTTCTGGGTCTGCCACTTACATCTTTCCTGCATCATGGGCAAGCACTCCCTCACCCAGCGTTTCCAGAAGATGTCGGCCAGGTATTGTGCCTGTTTCCACCTTCTGCGGGTGTACATATCCTCCTTCTCAAATACACCTGGAGGCATAACAGGTTGTCCCTTCAAGAGGAGTAGGTGGTTTGGTGTAAGGGGTTCTAAATCTTTGGGGTCGTTGGACACCGTGGTAAGTGGGCGATCGTTCATAATGGCTTCCACCTCACACAGTGCTGTGAGGAGAGTCTCATCATCCACCTTTTGTTCCTTCAGGACCGACTGGAGGATCCTTTTTGTCGACTTGATCAACCTCTCCCATACCCCACCGAAGTGGGCCGCAGAGGGGGGATTGAAAATCCACTTTACTCCAGAGTCCGCCATTATGGTGCTAATTTTAGTTTGGTCCAGCTGCTTGAGGGCCTGGTTTAGCTCTCTCTGGGCACCAACGAAATTGGTCCCTTGATCCGTCCTTATGGAGCGTACTGGACCCCGTCTGCAAATGAATCTTCTGATGGCGTTTATACAGGATGCAGTGTCGAGGAAGTGTGCTACGTCAAGATGAACGGCCCGTGTCACTAGGCAAGTAAAAATGACACCCCATCTCTTGACGGTACTCCGTGCTCTCTTTACCTCTATGGGGCCGAAATAATCAATACCCACATGAGTAAAAGGTGGGAGGTCCGGCGTTATCCGATCCACGGGTAGGTCTGACATTTTCTGTACACCAGGCTTGGCTAGTACACGTCTACAGACTACACACTCCCTAATGACCTTCCTGGTCATGGAATTAGCGCAGGGTAGCCAGTATCGCTCCCTTAGCCTGGAAAGGGTGTGTCCTCTCCCAGAGTGTTGCAGTTGTTCATGGATCTGCCTCACAATCAAGCCTGATATGCGAGTGTGTTTGGGCAGGATCAGTGGGTGTTTCTCTTCCACTGGCATGGCCATTTTGTTCAGCCTACCTCCCACTCTCAGCAATCCATCATCCAGGAGAGGATCCAGTCTTAAAATGGAGCTGGATAGCTTCACAGATTTTCCCTTCCTGAGGGATGTTATCTCGTCCTTGAAGTGCTGCTCTTGAGAGTAGCGTATGAGCGCATGCCTGGCCTTAGTCAGTTCCTCTACTGACAGGCTAGTTTGCACTATGGAGTCGGTGGAGGCTTGATCCATGCTAGGGCCTGGCTCCTTCTTTTGGAGCCTGGCTCGAAGTAGTCGTTTTAGTCTTAGGAACCACGCAGCTGCTCTTGTCAACCTATTCCAGGTTGAGTAGTGCCCAATCAGCTGACTTGTCGGGTTCGCCTCTTCTACCGTAACACTACTTACAAAGACCTCTTTCTTGACTTCTGGGTCATCTTGGTGCACCGAACCATATAATTCCTCTGGTCTATTCGGCCAGTGCTCCTCTCCCTTCTGTAGGAATTCTGGGCCACTGAACCATTGCTTTGACCTGAGCATCCTGTCAGCATCCAAACCTCTTGATGCCTCATCTGCAGGGTTCTCCTTCGAGCTCACGTACCTCCATTGAGATGCCGTGGTGAGGTCCTGAATAATGGCGAGGCGATTGGCCACAAATGTCCGAAATCGTCTTTTCTCATTGTAGACATATTTTAGGACTGTCTGGCTGTCTGTCCATAGTACCGACTCTTTCAGTGTCAGGTGTAGCTCTTTTCTGAGCATTCTGTCCATACGGGAAGCCAGAGTAGCTGCGGCAAGTTCCATCCGAGGGATTGTTACTTGTTTCAGAGGGGCTACCCTTGCTTTTCCCATCACAAATGCCGTGTGTATCTTGCCCTGGTCATTTGTGTACCTTGCGTAACTCACTGTGCCGTATCCTGATTCGCTTGCATCGCAGAAGTGGTGGAGTTGAACAGCTTCCAGTTTCCCAAAACCGGCGGGTTTCATGCACCTGTTTATCCTGAGCTCTGACAGCTTGTCCAGGTCTGAAAACCACTCTTTCCACCGTTTTGCCAGTGGCTCCGGGATATCTGTATCCCATCCGCACTTGTTCCTGCAGAGCTCTTGAAGAATCATTTTTGCCGTGAGCACATAAGGAGCTAGGAAACCAAGTGGGTCATACATGGAACATACAATGGAAAGAATGCCTCTCCTGGTTAGGGGTCGATTCCTGATAGTAACTCGGAAATTGAATGTGTCACTTTCAAGGTTCCATTGGATGCCTAGAGCCCGTTCAGTGAGTGGTTTCTCCCAATCAAGATCCAACTCAACGTTCTGCTTGGCCTTGTCCTCTTCAGGGAGGCTAGCCAGCACCTCTTTACTGTTGCTCACCCATTTGGTGAGTCTGATTCCACCTCTTGCACATGCTTCTCTGAGTCCTTCTGTCAACTTGACGGCTTGGCTCACTGTCTCCACCGACTTCAGGCAGTCATCAACGTAAAAGTTAGACCTGATGGTATCGGTGACTTCTTGGCCGTAATGATCACTGTTATCCTCCGCTGTCTGTCTCAGAGCAAAGTTGGAACAACTAGGTGAAGATACGGCACCGAACAGGTGTACCTTCATCCTGTACTCTTCCAGCGGCCGGGTGATATCGCCATCTGGCCACCATAAGAATCGGAGAAAGTCAATGTGATCTGGATGGACTCTGACCTGATGGAACATTCCTTGTATGTCTGCCATGAAGGCTACTTGGTCTTGACGGAATCTTAACAACACTCCTATTAGTGTGTTTGTCAGGTCTGGACCCTGAAGCAGTTCATCATTGAGTGATGTGCCTTGGAATGATGATGTGCAATCAAACACCACTCGTAATTTCTTCTTTCTTTTGTGATACACCCCGTGATGGGGTATGTACCAGACATGGCCATCTTTTTTGCTTAGCTCTTGAAGAGGTACCTTCTCTGCGTAGTCCTGGCTGATTACCTCTTCCATGAAGCTTTTGTACTCTGCATGGTACTCCTCATTCTTCCTGAGCTTCTTTTGCAGGCCTATGGCTCGTTGTGTCGCCACCTGTCTGTTGTTGGGCATCATCACATCTCCCTTTCGAAAGGGGAGTGGCAAGTGATAATGACCATCTTTTAAGGTTATTGAACTGGTGGCGATTTTTATGAACTTTTTGTCCTCTACCGATGGCTCATTCTGCTCATCATGGTGCTTTTCAGAAAAGTCCTGATTGTATTGTTCCACAAGCAGGTCCTCCAGTTTCGCGATTGATATTCTATTTGCTGTGGCTTTGGGTCTTCCCATCTCATCCACCGCGTTGATGTTAAGTGGACCACAAACCGCCCATCCCAAGAGTGTCCTCACCGCATATGGCCCGTCGTCCTGACTGTTTATGACCTGCCAAGGTTCCATGGCTCTTGGGGTATTGACTCCAATCAGAAGTTCCACCTCTGCATCAATCTGAGTGGTGTGAACATCTTTCAGGTAGGGCCATCTTTTCAATTCCTCTTGAGTAAGGATGTTTTCCTTTGACACAGGGATGGCTGGTTGCGTGTAAATTGTAGGCAGTGCAAGAAATGTGTCGTCATCGATGTTGCCTACCTCCAGGCCTGATATCTCATATGCCGGGACTGGTTTCTCTTGTGCCATGGTTGTAAGGAGAATTGAGGTTTTCCGGCCCTTAGCATTCAGCTTCCTCATGAGGCTCTCTGTGCAAAAGGATGCCGAGCTGCCATGGTCCAGGAAGGCATATGTAGTTATATACCTACTTCCGTCAGCTTGTTTCACCTTAACTGGCACGATGGCTAAGGCACAGTCCTTACCGGCCCCATTATCTTCACCCAGCCTCACCAGAGCACTACCCACAGTTTTCTTGGTCACGGTTGGTGTCCTCACCTGTTGAGGTGTTTTCACCTTCCATGTCGTAGACCTGACTGTTCCCTTTTGATGGCCTGGTCCTTCTTGGTCATTTGTCTCTATGTGTAGCAGAGTCAGGTGTTCTTTCTGGCAATGCTGACACCTCATCCGCTGGCTACAGTGCCTACTGAGATGTCCCTTGGTGAGACAACCAAAACAAAGTCCTTTCACCTTTAAGAACTCTATTTTGTCTAGATGTTTCTGAGCTCTTATCCTCCTGCAGGCTTCAAGTGAGTGATCGCCTGCACAGTACAAGCAAGGAGTTCTAAAAGCCACAGAGCCATCTGCCTTGCATCCTACATTACCGACGGTTGACGGTATGTTTGTGGCCGGTGTCACTGTCGTGGCAAAGCTGCTTCTCTCCTTTCTCTCTTTAACCGGTGCGGCTGATGCTCCTGCTCGTGCTTGCCATCCAGAGGCTGCCGTCTTGAGGTACCTTGGGGCAGCTCTGTCAGTACCATAGTCTTGAATATCACCGAACAATGGGTCGGAGGCCATTTTGGCTTGTTTTTCCAGGTAAGCCACAAGGTCCTTGAATTTGGCTCTTTGCCCAGTGCGCTCCTGGATGTCGTAGGCTGTTGACCTCCACCTTTCTCTGATCCTAAAGGGTATCTTGGATAAGATCAGTCGTAGGTTAGATGGATTGTCCAGCTCATCCATATAGTGGAGCTCCTGCATTGCATTACTGCATCCTCTCAGGTAGAGGGCGTAGGCGCGCAAAGCCTGACTATCCTCCGGTTTGATGCTGGACCAGTCCAAGGCCTTCTTTATATAAGCATTAGTTATCCTTATTTCATCACCGAAATTCTCTTTAAGTAGTCTTTTGGCTTCCACATATCCATCCTGTGGATGCATGTGTAGGCAGCTCCTCACAAGATCTTTAGGTTGCCCTGTGGTGTATTGTTCTAAAAAGTAGAGTCTATCTTGCTCGCTGGTGGTTCTATTTTCTATGCCATACTCGAAGGCTCGCATGAATGACCTAAAGTTCATAGGATCTCCGTTAAACATGGGAATCTCCCTGGTTGGGAGTAGCGCCAGATTCTGCTGTGAGACAAGTATATCTGCAATGTCGTTCTGCCTTGCCATGACATTTGATAGAACCTGGTCTGTTTGGGTTTGACCCTGTTGTCCTGCAGTAGCTCCAGATGGTTGTAGCTGAAGCTGCACAGGGTTCTGATGCTGATATGGAGCATGTGGTTGTTGCCAAGGTTGTGGCTGAGGTAGCACATATGGTGGTGGTCGATACTGTACAGGTGGTAGTGGCTGTATATATGGCTGTTTGGGTCTCACTACTTGTGGAGGCCTCTGTTGTTGTTGTTGTTGTTGTTGTTGTTGTTGTTGTTGTTGTTGTTGTTGTTGTTGTTGTTGCTGTTGTTGTTGCTGTTGATGCTGTTGTGGTTGTTGCTGTTGTTGATGCTGTTGTGGTTGTTGCTGTTGTTGTTGCTGTTGTTGTTGCTGATGTTGTTGTTGTTGTGGTTGCTGCTGTTGTTGCTGCTGTTGCTGCTGTTGTTGTTGCTGATGTTGTTGTTGTTGTTGTGGTTGCTGTTGTTGCTGCTGCTGTTGTTGATGCTGTTGTTGTTGCTGATGTTGTTGTTGTTGTTGTTGTTGTGGTTGCTGTTGTTGCTGCTGCTGTTGTTGATGCTGTTGTTGTTGCTGATGTTGTTGTTGTTGTTGTTGTGGTTGCTGTTGTTGCTGCTGCTGTTGTTGTTGTTGTTGTGGTGTGTGCGCCCATGCATACTGGTCCAAGAGCTGTCTTTGCACAGGGATTTTTGGAACAGCATTTATGGATGCATATTCTACCGTGGATTGCAATATCGGTAGTCCTTCTGAGGTGTCTAGAGCATGTGCTTGGTCAACATAATCATTCATACCATCTCTAGGTTGCATCTTGTACACATATCCGTCCTCTTGAGAGGGTGGCTGGTTAATTTGTGATGGATACCTCGTGGTTCTAGATGAGTTGGTTTGTGATAATGTCTCATACTCATCCAGTATCTTGAGTTTGGCCGCTGATACAGCCATGTCTGTGTCAAAGTCGAGTTTATCCTTCTCAGCCTTTAATTTAGCCTTGGCTTTAGCCTCCTGCAGACTTAATTCAGCTATGGCTTTAGCTTTATTTAGATTTGTTTCAACCTCTAATTCAGCCTCCTTTAGGCTAGCCTGCAGACTTAATTCAGCTATGGCTTTAGCTTTATTTAGATTTGTTTCAACCTCTAATTCAGCCTCCTTTAGGCTTATGGCTTGTCTGGCTGAAAGTGCAGCGGCCTTTGCCAGAATGGTGGCCCTCTCGTTTTCAGCCCTTCGACGGGCGGCAGATAACCTGGATGATTGGCTTTTACTTGATGATTTTGATGATTTGGATGATCTTGATGGGGCCCTGGAAACGCTATCCTCTGGGCCTATTGTAGCCTGAAGGTCCCTTTCCAGCTCATCTTGAGTCTCTACTGGAGACTCTTGGATCCCAGACCCAGTTGGACTTTGGGCTGGAGTTTGCCTTTCCTTATTCCCTTCCATCAACCATTTTTCCATCACATTAATAAATGCATTGAATTCATCTATTCTTGGTTTATACCGTTGTGTTTCATCCTCATCGCTTTCCTGTAAATACGGCTGTACAGACTCAATTGCTGACTTAAAAGCACTGAGTGTCTTATTGAACAGTGCCATGTCCGTTCTTACTCCTTGTTCATCATTTGATTTCATCATCAGAATAATCTCATTTTTCTTGCGGGTGCATGCTGCAAGCCTGGCTTTACGTGATGCCATTAGTTGTTTCAGCTCAATATCCGCTTGTGTCAAATCCATATTCTCTGTTTCAATATCCGACATCTTGTCTATATTTATCCACCAGTTCTTAAGACAGTTTTATAATTTGGCTTATATTCCACAGCGCCGTTTGCGCGCGCCACGTACGTGGTAGTGTCTATTCCATTCATACATTCTACTCACGCACATTCCCTTTGATGTCCTCGAGCCGGGAGGGAAGATCCTCCCTTCTTGGTGGTGATGCTTTCGTTGATCGATCCTGTAGCTGATCACAGGCAGCGATGTCCTCGGGCTGGCTCATTCACTGTGCTGATGTGGATCGATTCCTTCCTGCTGATCGCTGATCTTTGATTGTCTCTCACAACAATGCTGGCCCCTTGTTTCTTGCGGGTGCATGCTGCAAGCCTGGCTTTACGTGATGCCATTAGTTGTTTCAGCTCAATATCCGCTTGTGTCAAATCCATATTCTCTGTTTCAATATCCGACATCTTGTCTATATTTATCCACCAGTTCTTAAGACAGTTTTATAATTTGGCTTATATTCCACAGCGCCGTTTGCGCGCGCCACGTACGTGGTAGTGTCTATTCCATTCATACATTCTACTCACGCACATTCCCTTTGATGTCCTCGAGCCGGGAGGGAAGATCCTCCCCTCTTGGTGGTGATGCTTTCGTTGATCGATCCTGTAGCTGATCACAGGCAGCGATGTCCTCGGGCTGGCTCATTCACTGTGCTGATGTGGATCGATTCCTTCCTGCTGATCGCTGATCTTTGATTGTCTCTCACAACAATGCTGGCCCCTTGTTGTCAGTCCTCTTGCGAGTCCTCCTCTGGTGTTGTGCTTATTGACGCGCGCCTCTGCCTTGGGTCGCGTCAATATCTGCGCGAGTCCTCTTTCACTTTATTGAAGCTGGTTGGGGTTCAATAAACGAGATTTTCTTACTTAATGTAGCGGCAACATGCCAGAATGCCGCTTCTTGGTGTAGACGGGGAGTGAATCCATACGCGCTCAACGTCCAAAGAAATAGTTTTCCACACATTAAGCTCCGTTATCAGACACCGATGTGGTGACCCGATTTAATTAGAATAAGTAGGTTACATGGGAGGGTTGATCACAGTGATCCTAAAACGTCATATAACCTGGTCTAATTGCTTAAAGTGTAATCTAAACAGTTTCCGAAAGCGTCCTGAAGCGGTAAGAAAATCATATGGTTTCCCCATCGGCTACCGCCCAACAGCTGATTCCTATCACCTATCTAATGATCTCCGCTGCGCTGTGCCCGATCACCCGACAGGTGCAGGTGATCCACTCACAGCGCCACAGAGTCCACCCAACAGGCTACACAGAATCATAACCTTCCCCTCAATCATAACATTCCCCTCAATCATTACATTCCCATAAATTGTAACCTTCTATTGATAAAAATAATGATAATGATAATAATAATACTAATAATAATAATAATAATAATAAATAACAAAAAACACTCATTCGGCCTTTACAGCCGGTGAAAGGTTTAGAAGCCATGGAGCAGAATTTGGTGGACGGCAGAGGGCCGGTGAAAGGTTTAGAAGCCATGGAGCAGAATTCGGTGGACGGCAGAGGGCCGTGAGTTGAGGAGTTGAGTTGATGAGTTGAGTTGATGAGTTGATGAGTTGAGTTGATGAGTTGATGAGTTGAGTTGAGTTATATCCAGTTTTATCCAGTTTTTTCCAGTTTTTTCCACTCCTTTTTCCACTTTTTTTCCCACCTTTTTCCCACATTTTCCCACATTTTTCACTTTTTCCACTTTTTCCAATTTCTTCCACGTTTTTCCACCTTTTCCCACCTTTTTCCACCATAAAACTGGATAAAAGTGGAAAAAAGTGGAAAAAAGTGGAAAGGTTTAGAAGCCATGGAGCAGAATTCGGTGGACGGCAGAGGGCCGGTGAAAGGTTTAGAAGCCATGGAGCAGAATTCGGTGGACGGCAGAGGGCCGGTGAAAGGTTTAGAAGCCATGGAGTAGAATTCGGTGGACGGCAGAGGGCCGGTGAAAGGTTTAGAAGCCATGGAGCAGAATTCGGTGGACGGCAGAGGGCCGGTGAAAGGTTTAGAAGCCATGGAGCAGAATTCGGTGTACGGCAGAGGGCCGGTGAAAGGTTTAGAAGCCATGGAGCAGAATTCGGTGTACGGCAGAGGGCCGGTGAAAGGTTTAGAAGCCATGGAGCAGAATTCGGTGTACGGCAGAGGGCCGGTGAAAGGTTTAGAAGCCATGGAGCAGAATTCGGTGGACGGCAGAGGGCCGGTGAAAGGTTTAGAAGCCATGGAGCAGAATTCGGTGGACGGCAGAGGGCCGGTGAAAGGTTTAGAAGCCATGGAGCAGAATTCGGTGGACGGCAGAGGGCCGGTGAAAGGTTTAGAAGCCATGGAGCAGAATTCGGTGGACGGCAGAGGGCCGGTGAAAGGTTTAGAAGCCATGGAGCAGAATTCGGTGGACGGCAGAGGGCCGGTGAAAGGTTTAGAAGCCATGGAGCAGAATTCGGTGGACGGCAGAGGGCCGTGAGTTGAGGAGTTGAGTTGATGAGTTGAGTTGATGAGTTGATGAGTTGAGTTGATGAGTTGATGAGTTGAGTTGAGTTTTATCCAGTTTTATCCAGTTTTTTCCACTTTTTTCCACTCCTTTTTCCACTTTTTTTCCCAAATTTTTCCACTTTTTCCACTTTTTCCAATTTCTTCCACGTTTTTCCACCTTTTCCCACCTTTTTCCACCATAAAACTGGATAAAACTGGAAAAAACTGGAAAAAACTGGAAAGGTTTAGAAGCCATGGAGCAGAATTCGGTGGACGGCAGAGGGCCGGTGAAAGGTTTAGAAGCCATGGAGCAGAATTCGGTGGACGGCAGAGGGCCGGTGAAAGGTTTAGAAGCCATGGAGCAGAATTCGGTGGACGGCAGAGGGCCGGTGAAAGGTTTAGAAGCCATGGAGCAGAATTCGGTGGACGGCAGAGGGCCGGTGAAAGGTTTAGAAGCCATGGAGCAGAATTCGGTGGACGGCAGAGGGCCGGTGAAAGGTTTAGAAGCCATGGAGCAGAATTCGGTGGACGGCAGAGGGCCGGTGAAAGGTTTAGAAGCCATGGAGCAGAATTCGGTGGACGGCAGAGGGCCGGTGAAAGGTTTAGAAGCCATGGAGCAGAATTCGGTGGACGGCAGAGGGCCGGTGAAAGGTTTAGAAGCCATGGAGCAGAATTCGGTGGACGGCAGAGGGCCGGTGAACGGTTTAGAAGCCATGGAGCAGAATTTGGTGGACGGCAGAGGGCCGGTGAAAGGTTTAGAAACCATGGAGCAGAATTCGGTGGACGGCAGAGGGCCGTGAGTTGAGGAGTTGAGTTGATGAGTTGAGTTGATGAGTTGATGAGTTGAGTTGATGAGTTGATGAGTTGAGTTGAGTTATATCCAGTTTTATCCACTTTTTTCCACTTTTTTTCCCACCTTTTTCCCACATTTTCCCACATTTTTCCACTTTTTCCACTTTTTCCAATTTCTTCCACGTTTTTCCACCTTTTCCCACCTTTTTCCACCATAAAACTGGATAAAAGTGGAAAAAAGTGGAAAAAAGTGGAAAGGTTTAGAAGCCATGGAGCAGAATTTGGTGGACGGCAGAGGGCCGGTGAAAGGTTTAGAAGCCATGGAGCAGAATTCGGTGGACGGCAGGGGGCCGGTGAAAGGTTTAGAAGCCATGGAGCAGAATTCGGTGGACGGCAGAGGGCCGGTGAAAGGTTTAGAAGCCATGGAGCAGAATTCGGTGGACGGCAGAGGGCCGGTGAAAGGTTTAGAAGCCATGGAGTAGAATTCGGTGGACGGCAGAGGGCCGGTGAAAGGTTTAGAAGCCATGGAGCAGAATTCGGTGGACGGCAGAGGGCCGGTGAAAGGTTTAGAAGCCATGGAGCAGAATTCGGTGGACGGCAGAGGGCCGGTGAAAGGTTTAGAAGCCATGGAGCAGAATTCGGTGGACGGCAGAGGGCCGGTGAAAGGTTTAGAAGCCATGGAGCAGAATTCGGTGGACGGCAGAGGGCCGTTGAAAGGTTTAGAAGCCATGGAGCAGAATTTGGTGGACGGCAGAGGGCCGGTGAAAGGTTTAGAAGCCATGGAGCAGAATTTGGTGGACGGCAGAGGGCCGGTGAAAGGTTTAGAAGCCATGGAGCAGAATTTGGTGGACGGCAGAGGGCCGGTGAAAGGTTTAGAAGCCATGGAGCAGAATTCGGTGGACGGCAGAGGGCCGTGAGTTGAGGAGTTGAGTTGATGAGTTGAGTTGATGAGTTGATGAGTTGAGTTGATGAGTTGATGAGTTGAGTTGAGTTATATCCAGTTTTATCCAGTTTTATCCAGTTTTTTCCACTCCTTTTTCCACTTTTTTCCCACCTTTTTCCCACATTTTCCCAAATTTTTCCACTTTTCCCACTTTTTCCAATTTCTTCCACGTTTTTCCACCTTTTCCCACCTTTTTCCACCATAAAACTGGATAAAAGTGGAAAAAAGTGGAAAAAAGTGGAAAGGTTTAGAAGCCATGGAGCAGAATTCGGTGGACGGCAGAGGGCCGGTGAAAGGTTTAGAAGCCATGGAGCAGAATTCGGTGGACGGCAGAGGGCCGGTGAAAGGTTTAGAAGCCATGGAGCAGAATTCGGTGGACGGCAGAGGGCCGGTGAAAGGTTTAGAAGCCATGGAGCAGAATTCGGTGGACGGCAGAGGGCCGGTGAAAGGTTTAGAAGCCATGGAGCAGAATTCGGTGGACGGCAGAGGGCCCGTGAAAAGTTTAGAAGCCATGGAGCAGAATTCGGTGGACGGCAGAGGGCCGGTGAAAGGTTTAGAAGCCATGGAGCAGAATTCGGTGGACGGCAGAGGGCCGGTGAAAGGTTTAGAAGCCATGGAGCAGAATTCGGTGGACGGCAGAGGGCCGGTGAAAGGTTTAGAAGCCATGGAGCAGAATTCGGTGGACGGCAGAGGGCCGGTGAAAGGTTTAGAAGCCATGGATCAGAATTCGGTGGACGGCAGAGGGCCGGTGAAAGGTTTAGAAGCCATGGAGCAGAATTCGGTGTACGGCAGAGGGCCGGTGAAAGGTTTAGAAGCCATGGAGCAGAATTCGGTGTACGGCAGAGGGCCGGTGAAAGGTTTAGAAGCCATGGAGCAGAATTCGGTGTACGGCAGAGGGCCGGTGAAAGGTTTAGAAGCCATGGAGCAGAATTCGGTTGACGGCAGAGGGCCGGTGAAAGGTTTAGAATCCATGGAGCAGAATTCGGTGGACGGCAGAGGGCCGGTGAAAGGTTTAGAAGCCATGGAGCAGAATTCGGTGGACGGCAGAGGGCCGGTGGAAGGTTTAGAAGCCATGGAGCAGAATTCGGTGGACGGCAGAGGGCCGGTGAAAGGTTTAGAAGCCATGGAGCAGAATTCGGTGGACGGCAGAGGGCCGGTGAAAGGTTTAGAAGCCATGGAGCAGAATTCGGTGGACGGCAGAGGGCCGGTGAAAGGTTTAGAAGCCATGGAGCAGAATTCGGTGTACGGCAGAGGGCCGGTGAAAGGTTTAGAAGCCATGGAGCAGAATTCGGTGGACGGCAGAGGGCCGGTGAAAGGTTTAGAAGCCATGGAGCAGAATTCGGTGGACGGCAGAGGGCCGGTGAAAGGTTTAGAAGCCATGGAGCAGAATTCGGTGGACGGCAGAGGGCCGGTGAAAGGTTTAGAAGCCATGGAGCAGAATTCGGTGGACGGCAGAGGGCCGGTGAAAGGTTTAGAAGCCATGGAGCAGAATTCGGTGGACGGCAGAGGGCCGGTGAAAGGTTTAGAAGCCATGGAGCAGAATTCGGTGGACGGCAGAGGGCCGGTGAAAGGTTTAGAAGCCATGGAGCAGAATTCGGTGGACGGCAGAGGGCCGGTGAAAGGTTTAGAAGCCATGGAGCAGAATTCGGTGGACGGCAGAGGGCCGGTGAAAGGTTTAGAAGCCATGGAGCAGAATTCGGTGGACGGCAGAGGGCCGGTGAAAGGTTTAGAAGCCATGGAGCAGAATTTGGTGGACGGCAGAGGGCCGGTGAAAGGTTTAGAAGCCATGGAGCAGAATTCGGTGGACGGCAGAGGGCCGGTGAAAGGTTTAGAAGCCATGGAGCAGAATTCGGTGGATGGCAGAGGGCCGGTGAAAGGTTTAGAAGCCATGGAGCAGAATTCGGTGGACGGCAGAGGGCCGGTGAAAGGTTTAGAAGCCATGGAGCAGAATTTGGTGGACGGCAGAGGGCCGGTGAAAGGTTTAGAAGCCATGGAGCAGAATTCGGTGGACGGCAGAGGGCCGTGAGTTGAGGAGTTGAGTTGATGAGTTGAGTTGATGAGTTGATGAGTTGAGTTGATGAGTTGATGAGTTGAGTTGAGTTATATCCAGTTTTATCCAGTTTTCTCCAGTTTTTTCCACTCCTTTTTCCACTTTTTTTCCCACCTTTTTCCCACATTTTCCCACATTTTTCACTTTTTCCACTTTTTCCAATTTCTTCCACGTTTTTCCACCTTTTCCCACCTTTTTCCACCATAAAACTGGATAAAAGTGGAAAAAAGTGGAAAAAAGTGGAAAGGTTTAGAAGCCATGGAGCAGAATTCGGTGGACGGCAGAGGGCCGGTGAAAGGTTTAGAAGCCATGGAGCAGAATTCGGTGGACGGCAGAGGGCCGGTGAAAGGTTTAGAAGCCATGGAGTAGAATTCGGTGGACGGCAGAGGGCCGGTGAAAGGTTTAGAAGCCATGGAGCAGAATTCGGTGGACGGCAGAGGGCCGGTGAAAGGTTTAGAAGCCATGGAGCAGAATTCGGTGTACGGCAGAGGGCCGGTGAAAGGTTTAGAAGCCATGGAGCAGAATTCGGTGTACGGCAGAGGGCCGGTGAAAGGTTTAGAAGCCATGGAGCAGAATTCGGTGTACGGCAGAGGGCCGGTGAAAGGTTTAGAAGCCATGGAGCAGAATTCGGTGGACGGCAGAGGGCCGGTGAAAGGTTTAGAAGCCATGGAGCAGAATTCGGTGGACGGCAGAGGGCCGGTGAAAGGTTTAGAAGCCATGGAGCAGAATTCGGTGGACGGCAGAGGGCCGGTGAAAGGTTTAGAAGCCATGGAGCAGAATTCGGTGGACGGCAGAGGGCCGGTGAAAGGTTTAGAAGCCATGGAGCAGAATTCGGTGGACGGCAGAGGGCCGGTGAAAGGTTTAGAAGCCATGGAGCAGAATTCGGTGGACGGCAGAGGGCCGGTGAAAGGTTTAGAAGCCATGGAGCAGAATTCGGTGGACGGCAGAGGGCCGGTGAAAGGTTTAGAAGCCATGGAGCAGAATTCGGTGGACGGCAGAGGGCCGTGAGTTGAGGAGTTGAGTTGATGAGTTGAGTTGATGAGTTGATGAGTTGAGTTGATGAGTTGATGAGTTGAGTTGAGTTTTATCCAGTTTTATCCAGTTTTTTCCACTTTTTTCCACTCCTTTTTCCACTTTTTTTCCCACCTTTTTCCCACATTTTCCCAAATTTTTCCACTTTTTCCACTTTTTCCAATTTCTTCCACGTTTTTCCACCTTTTCCCACCTTTTTCCACCATAAAACTGGATAAAAGTGGAAAAAACTGGAAAAAACTGGAAAGGTTTAGAAGCCATAGAGCAGAATTCGGTGGACGGCAGAGGGCCGGTGAAAGGTTTAGAAGCCATGGAGCAGAATTCGGTGGACGGCAGAGGGCCGGTGAAAGGTTTAGAAGCCATGGAGCAGAATTCGGTGGACGGCAGAGGGCCGGTGAAAGGTTTAGAAGCCATGGAGCAGAATTCGGTGTACGGCAGAGGGCCGGTGAAAGGTTTAGAAGCCATGGAGCAGAATTCGGTGTACGGCAGAGGGCCGGTGAAAGGTTTAGAAGCCATGGAGCAGAATTCGGTGGACGGCAGAGGGCCGGTGAAAGGTTTAGAAGCCATGGAGCAGAATTCGGTGGACGGCAGAGGGCCGGTGAAAGGTTTAGAAGCCATGGAGTAGAATTCGGTGGACGGCAGAGGGCCGGTGAAAGGTTTAGAAGCCATGGAGCAGAATTCGGTGGACGGCAGAGGGCCGGTGAAAGGTTTAGAAGCCATGGAGCAGAATTCGGTGGACGGCAGAGGGCCGGTGAAAGGTTTAGAAGCCATGGAGCAGAATTCGGTGGACGGCAGAGGGCCGGTGAAAGGTTTAGAAGCCATGGAGCAGAATTCGGTGGACGGCAGAGGGCCGTTGAAAGGTTTAGAAGCCATGGAGCAGAATTTGGTGGACGGCAGAGGGCCGGTGAAAGGTTTAGAAGCCATGGAGCAGAATTTGGTGGACGGCAGAGGGCCGGTGAAAGGTTTAGAAGCCATGGAGCAGAATTTGGTGGACGGCAGAGGGCCGGTGAAAGGTTTAGAAGCCATGGAGCAGAATTCGGTGGACGGCAGAGGGCCGTGAGTTGAGGAGTTGAGTTGATGAGTTGAGTTGATGAGTTGATGAGTTGAGTTGATGAGTTGATGAGTTGAGTTGAGTTATATCCAGTTTTATCCAGTTTTTTCCAGTTTTTTCCACTCCTTTTTCCACTTTTTTCCCACCTTTTTCCCACATTTTCCCAAATTTTTCCACTTTTTCCACTTTTTCCAATTTCTTCCACGTTTTTCCACCTTTTCCCACCTTTTTCCACCATAAAACTGGATAAAAGTGGAAAAAAGTGGAAAAAAGTGGAAAGGTTTAGAAGCCATGGAGCAGAATTCGGTGGACGGCAGAGGGCCGGTGAAAGGTTTAGAAGCCATGGAGCAGAATTCGGTGGACGGCAGAGGGCCGGTGAAAGGTTTAGAAGCCATGGAGCAGAATTCGGTGGACGGCAGAGGGCCGGTGAAAGGTTTAGAAGCCATGGAGCAGAATTCGGTGGACGGCAGAGGGCCGGTGAAAGGTTTAGAAGCCATGGAGCAGAATTCGGTGGACGGCAGAGGGCCGGTGAAAAGTTTAGAAGCCATGGAGCAGAATTCGGTGGACGGCAGAGGGCCGGTGAAAGGTTTAGAAGCCATGGAGCAGAATTCGGTGGACGGCAGAGGGCCGGTGAAAGGTTTAGAAGCCATGGAGCAGAATTCGGTGTACGGCAGAGGGCCGGTGAAAGGTTTAGAAGCCATGGAGCAGAATTCGGTGTACGGCAGAGGGCCGGTGAAAGGTTTAGAAGCCATGGAGCAGAATTCGGTGTACGGCAGAGGGCCGGTGAAAGGTTTAGAAGCCATGGAGCAGAATTCGGTGGACGGCAGAGGGCCGGTGAAAGGTTTAGAAGCCATGGAGCAGAATTCGGTGGACGGCAGAGGGCCGGTGAAAGGTTTAGAAGCCATGGAGCAGAATTCGGTGGACGGCAGAGGGCCGGTGAAAGGTTTAGAAGCCATGGAGCAGAATTCGGTGGACGGCAGAGGGCCGGTGAAAAGTTTAGAAGCCATGGAGCAGAATTCGGTGGACGGCAGAGGGCCGGTGAAAGGTTTAGAAGCCATGGATCAGAATTCGGTGGACGGCAGAGGGCCGGTGAAAGGTTTAGAAGCCATGGAGCAGAATTCGGTGTACGGCAGAGGGCCGGTGAAAGGTTTAGAAGCCATGGAGCAGAATTCGGTGTACGGCAGAGGGCCGGTGAAAGGTTTAGAAGCCATGGAGCAGAATTCGGTGTACGGCAGAGGGCCGGTGAAAGGTTTAGAAGCCATGGAGCAGAATTCGGTGGACGGCAGAGGTCCGGTGAAAGGTTTAGAATCCATGGAGCAGAATTCGGTGGACGGCAGAGGGCCGGTGAAAGGTTTAGAAGCCATGGAGCAGAATTCGGTGGACGGCAGAGGGCCGGTGGAAGGTTTAGAAGCCATGGAGCAGAATTCGGTGGACGGCAGAGGGCCGGTGAAAGGTTTAGAAGCCATGGAGCAGAATTCGGTGGACGGCAGAGGGCCGGTGAAAGGTTTAGAAGCCATGGAGCAGAATTCGGTGGACGGCAGAGGGCCGGTGAAAGGTTTAGAAGCCATGGAGCAGAATTCGGTGTACGGCAGAGGGCCGGTGAAAGGTTTAGAAGCCATGGAGCAGAATTCGGTGGACGGCAGAGGGCCGGTGAAAGGTTTAGAAGCCATGGAGCAGAATTCGGTGGACGGCAGAGGGCCGGTGAAAGGTTTAGAAGCCATGGAGCAGAATTCGGTGGACGGCAGAGGGCCGGTGAAAGGTTTAGAAGCCATGGAGCAGAATTCGGTGGACGGCAGAGGGCCGGTGAAAGGTTTAGAAGCCATGGAGCAGAATTCGGTGGACGGCAGAGGGCCGGTGAAAGGTTTAGAAGCCATGGAGCAGAATTCGGTGGACGGCAGAGGGCCGGTGAAAGGTTTAGAAGCCATGGAGCAGAATTCGGTGGACGGCAGAGGGCCGGTGAAAGGTTTAGAAGCCATGGAGCAGAATTCGGTGGACGGCAGAGGGCCGGTGAAAGGTTTAGAAGCCATGGAGCAGAATTCGGTGGACGGCAGAGGGCCGGTGAAAGGTTTAGAAGCCATGGAGCAGAATTTGGTGGACGGCAGAGGGCCGGTGAAAGGTTTAGAAGCCATGGAGCAGAATTCGGTGGACGGCAGAGGGCCGGTGAAAGGTTTAGAAGCCATGGAGCAGAATTCGGTGGACGGCAGAGGGCCGGTGAAAGGTTTAGAAGCCATGGAGCAGAATTCGGTGGACGGCAGAGGGCCGGTGAAAGGTTTAGAAGCCATGGAGCAGAATTTGGTGGACGGCAGAGGGCCGGTGAAAGGTTTAGAAGCCATGGAGCAGAATTCGGTGGACGGCAGAGGGCCGTGAGTTGAGGAGTTGAGTTGATGAGTTGAGTTGATGAGTTGATGAGTTGAGTTGATGAGTTGATGAGTTGAGTTGAGTTATATCCAGTTTTATCCAGTTTTTTCCAGTTTTTTCCACTCCTTTTTCCACTTTTTTTCCCACCTTTTTCCCACATTTTCCCACATTTTTCACTTTTTCCACTTTTTCCAATTTCTTCCACGTTTTTCCACCTTTTCCCACCTTTTTCCACCATAAAACTGGATAAAAGTGGAAAAAAGTGGAAAAAAGTGGAAAGGTTTAGAAGCCATGGAGCAGAATTCGGTGGACGGCAGAGGGCCGGTGAAAGGTTTAGAAGCCATGGAGCAGAATTCGGTGGACGGCAGAGGGCCGGTGAAAGGTTTAGAAGCCATGGAGTAGAATTCGGTGGACGGCAGAGGGCCGGTGAAAGGTTTAGAAGCCATGGAGCAGAATTCGGTGGACGGCAGAGGGCCGGTGAAAGGTTTAGAAGCCATGGAGCAGAATTCGGTGTACGGCAGAGGGCCGGTGAAAGGTTTAGAAGCCATGGAGCAGAATTCGGTGTACGGCAGAGGGCCGGTGAAAGGTTTAGAAGCCATGGAGCAGAATTCGGTGTACGGCAGAGGGCCGGTGAAAGGTTTAGAAGCCATGGAGCAGAATTCGGTGGACGGCAGAGGGCCGGTGAAAGGTTTAGAAGCCATGGAGCAGAATTCGGTGGACGGCAGAGGGCCGGTGAAAGGTTTAGAAGCCATGGAGCAGAATTCGGTGGACGGCAGAGGGCCGGTGAAAGGTTTAGAAGCCATGGAGCAGAATTCGGTGGACGGCAGAGGGCCGGTGAAAGGTTTAGAAGCCATGGAGCAGAATTCGGTGGACGGCAGAGGGCCGGTGAAAGGTTTAGAAGCCATGGAGCAGAATTCGGTGGACGGCAGAGGGCCGGTGAAAGGTTTAGAAGCCATGGAGCAGAATTCGGTGGACGGCAGAGGGCCGGTGAAAGGTTTAGAAGCCATGGAGCAGAATTCGGTGGACGGCAGAGGGCCGTGAGTTGAGGAGTTGAGTTGATGAGTTGAGTTGATGAGTTGATGAGTTGAGTTGATGAGTTGATGAGTTGAGTTGAGTTTTATCCAGTTTTATCCACTTTTTTCCACTTTTTTCCACTCCTTTTTCCACTTTTTTTCCACTTTTTTTCCCACCTTTTTCCCACATTTTCCCAAATTTTTCCACTTTTTCCACTTTTTCCAATTTCTTCCACGTTTTTCCACCTTTTCCCACCTTTTTCCACCATAAAACTGGATAAAAGTGGAAAAAACTGGAAAAAACTGGAAAGGTTTAGAAGCCATAGAGCAGAATTCGGTGGACGGCAGAGGGCCGGTGAAAGGTTTAGAAGCCATGGAGCAGAATTCGGTGGACGGCAGAGGGCCGGTGAAAGGTTTAGAAGCCATGGAGCAGAATTCGGTGGACGGCAGAGGGCCGGTGAAAGGTTTAGAAGCCATGGAGCAGAATTCGGTGTACGGCAGAGGGCCGGTGAAAGGTTTAGAAGCCATGGAGCAGAATTCGGTGTACGGCAGAGGGCCGGTGAAAGGTTTAGAAGCCATGGAGCAGAATTCGGTGTACGGCAGAGGGCCGGTGAAAGGTTTAGAAGCCATGGAGCAGAATTCGGTGGACGGCAGAGGGCCGGTGAAAGGTTTAGAAGCCATGGAGCAGAATTCGGTGGACGGCAGAGGGCCGGTGAAAGGTTTAGAAGCCATGGAGCAGAATTCGGTGGACGGCAGAGGGCCGGTGAAAGGTTTAGAAGCCATGGAGCAGAATTCGGTGGACGGCAGAGGGCCGGTGAAAGGTTTAGAAGCCATGGAGCAGAATTCGGTGGACGGCAGAGGGCCGGTGAAAGGTTTAGAAGCCATGGAGCAGAATTCGGTGGACGGCAGAGGGCCGGTGAAAGGTTTAGAAGCCATGGAGCAGAATTCGGTGGACGGCAGAGGGCCGGTGAAAGGTTTAGAAGCCATGGAGCAGAATTTGGTGGACGGCAGAGGGCCGGTGAAAGGTTTAGAAGCCATGGAGCAGAATTCGGTGGACGGCAGAGGGCCGTGAGTTGAGGAGTTGAGTTGATGAGTTGAGTTGATGAGTTGATGAGTTGAGTTGATGAGTTGATGAGTTTGATGAGTTGAGTTGAGTTATATCCAGTTTTATCCAGTTTTTTCCAGTTTTTTCCACTCCTTTTTCCACTTTTTTTCCCACCTTTTTCCCACATTTTCCCACATTTTTCCACTTTTTCCACTTTTTCCAATTTCTTCCACGTTTTTCCACCTTTTTCCACCATAAAACTGGATAAAAGTGGAAAAAAGTGGAAAAAACTGGAAAGGTTTAGAAGCCATGGAGCAGAATTCGGTGGACGGCAGAGGGCCGGTGAAAGGTTTAGAAGCCATGGAGCAGAATTCGGTGGACGGCAGAGGGCCGGTGAAAGGTTTAGAAGCCATGGAGTAGAATTCGGTGGACGGCAGAGGGCCGGTGAAAGGTTTAGAAGCCATGGAGCAGAATTCGGTGGACGGCAGAGGGCCGGTGAAAGGTTTAGAAGCCATGGAGCAGAATTCGGTGGACGGCAGAGGGCCGGTGAAAGGTTTAGAAGCCATGGAGCAGAATTCGGTGGACGGCAGAGGGCCGGTGAAAGGTTTAGAAGCCATGGAGCAGAATTCGGTGGACGGCAGAGGGCCGGTGAAAGGTTTAGAAGCCATGGAGCAGAATTCGGTGGACGGCAGAGGGCCGGTGAAAGGTTTAGAAGCCATGGAGCAGAATTCGGTGGACGGCAGAGGGCCGGTGAAAGGTTTAGAAGCCATGGAGCAGAATTCGGTGGACGGCAGAGGGCCGGTGAAAGGTTTAGAAGCCATGGAGCAGAATTCGGTGGACGGCAGAGGGCCGGTGAAAGGTTTAGAAG
Organism: Notolepis coatsorum; assembly: GCF_963971535.1. Lineage (NCBI taxonomy): Eukaryota > Metazoa > Chordata > Actinopteri > Aulopiformes > Paralepididae > Notolepis > Notolepis coatsorum. The sequence goes on from NW_028171233.1 coordinate 681,971, forward strand.
CCATGGAGCAGAATTCGGTGGACGGCAGAGGGCCGGTGAAAGGTTTAGAAGCCATGGAGCAGAATTCGGTGGACGGCAGAGGGCCGGTGAAAGGTTTAGAAGCCATGGAGCAGAATTCGGTGGACGGCAGAGGGCCGGTGAAAGGTTTAGAAGCCATGGAGCAGAATTCGGTGGACGGCAGAGGGCCGGTGAAAGGTTTAGAAGCCATGGAGCAGAATTCGGTGGACGGCAGAGGGCCGGTGAAAGGTTTAGAAGCCATGGAGCAGAATTTGGTGGACGGCAGAGGGCCGGTGAAAGGTTTAGAAGCCATGGAGCAGAATTCGGTGGACGGCAGAGGGCCGGTGAAAGGTTTAGAAGCCATGGAGCAGAATTCGGTGGACGGCAGAGGGCCGGTGAAAGGTTTAGAAGCCATGGAGCAGAATTCGGTGGACGGCAGAGGGCCGGTGAAAGGTTTAGAAGCCATGGAGCAGAATTCGGTGGACGGCAGAGGGCCGGTGAAAGGTTTAGAAGCCATGGAGCAGAATTCGGTGGACGGCAGAGGGCCGGTGAAAGGTTTAGAAGCCATGGAGCAGAATTCGGTGGACGGCAGAGGGCCGGTGAAAGGTTTAGAAGCCATGGAGCAGAATTCGGTGGACGGCAGAGGGCCGGTGAAAAGTTTAGAAGCCATGGAGCAGAATTCGGTGGACGGCAGAGGGCCGGTGAAAGGTTTAGAAGCCATGGATCAGAATTCGGTGGACGGCAGAGGGCCGGTGAAAGGTTTAGAAGCCATGGAGCAGAATTCGGTGTACGGCAGAGGGCCGGTGAAAGGTTTAGAAGCCATGGAGCAGAATTCGGTGTACGGCAGAGGGCCGGTGAAAGGTTTAGAAGCCATGGAGCAGAATTCGGTGTACGGCAGAGGGCCGGTGAAAGGTTTAGAAGCCATGGAGCAGAATTCGGTGGACGGCAGAGGTCCGGTGAAAGGTTTAGAATCCATGGAGCAGAATTCGGTGGACGGCAGAGGGCCGGTGAAAGGTTTAGAAGCCATGGAGCAGAATTCGGTGGACGGCAGAGGGCCGGTGGAAGGTTTAGAAGCCATGGAGCAGAATTCGGTGGACGGCAGAGGGCCGGTGAAAGGTTTAGAAGCCATGGAGCAGAATTCGGTGGACGGCAGAGGGCCGGTGAAAGGTTTAGAAGCCATGGAGCAGAATTCGGTGGACGGCAGAGGGCCGGTGAAAGGTTTAGAAGCCATGGAGCAGAATTCGGTGTACGGCAGAGGGCCGGTGAAAGGTTTAGAAGCCATGGAGCAGAATTCGGTGGACGGCAGAGGGCCGGTGAAAGGTTTAGAAGCCATGGAGCAGAATTCGGTGGACGGCAGAGGGCCGGTGAAAGGTTTAGAAGCCATGGAGCAGAATTCGGTGGACGGCAGAGGGCCGGTGAAAGGTTTAGAAGCCATGGAGCAGAATTCGGTGGACGGCAGAGGGCCGGTGAAAGGTTTAGAAGCCATGGAGCAGAATTCGGTGGACGGCAGAGGGCCGGTGAAAGGTTTAGAAGCCATGGAGCAGAATTCGGTGGACGGCAGAGGGCCGGTGAAAGGTTTAGAAGCCATGGAGCAGAATTCGGTGGACGGCAGAGGGCCGGTGAAAGGTTTAGAAGCCATGGAGCAGAATTCGGTGGACGGCAGAGGGCCGGTGAAAGGTTTAGAAGCCATGGAGCAGAATTCGGTGGACGGCAGAGGGCCGGTGAAAGGTTTAGAAGCCATGGAGCAGAATTTGGTGGACGGCAGAGGGCCGGTGAAAGGTTTAGAAGCCATGGAGCAGAATTCGGTGGACGGCAGAGGGCCGGTGAAAGGTTTAGAAGCCATGGAGCAGAATTCGGTGGACGGCAGAGGGCCGGTGAAAGGTTTAGAAGCCATGGAGCAGAATTCGGTGGACGGCAGAGGGCCGGTGAAAGGTTTAGAAGCCATGGAGCAGAATTTGGTGGACGGCAGAGGGCCGGTGAAAGGTTTAGAAGCCATGGAGCAGAATTCGGTGGACGGCAGAGGGCCGTGAGTTGAGGAGTTGAGTTGATGAGTTGAGTTGATGAGTTGATGAGTTGAGTTGATGAGTTGATGAGTTGAGTTGAGTTATATCCAGTTTTATCCAGTTTTTTCCAGTTTTTTCCACTCCTTTTTCCACTTTTTTTCCCACCTTTTTCCCACATTTTCCCACATTTTTCACTTTTTCCACTTTTTCCAATTTCTTCCACGTTTTTCCACCTTTTCCCACCTTTTTCCACCATAAAACTGGATAAAAGTGGAAAAAAGTGGAAAAAAGTGGAAAGGTTTAGAAGCCATGGAGCAGAATTCGGTGGACGGCAGAGGGCCGGTGAAAGGTTTAGAAGCCATGGAGCAGAATTCGGTGGACGGCAGAGGGCCGGTGAAAGGTTTAGAAGCCATGGAGTAGAATTCGGTGGACGGCAGAGGGCCGGTGAAAGGTTTAGAAGCCATGGAGCAGAATTCGGTGGACGGCAGAGGGCCGGTGAAAGGTTTAGAAGCCATGGAGCAGAATTCGGTGTACGGCAGAGGGCCGGTGAAAGGTTTAGAAGCCATGGAGCAGAATTCGGTGTACGGCAGAGGGCCGGTGAAAGGTTTAGAAGCCATGGAGCAGAATTCGGTGTACGGCAGAGGGCCGGTGAAAGGTTTAGAAGCCATGGAGCAGAATTCGGTGGACGGCAGAGGGCCGGTGAAAGGTTTAGAAGCCATGGAGCAGAATTCGGTGGACGGCAGAGGGCCGGTGAAAGGTTTAGAAGCCATGGAGCAGAATTCGGTGGACGGCAGAGGGCCGGTGAAAGGTTTAGAAGCCATGGAGCAGAATTCGGTGGACGGCAGAGGGCCGGTGAAAGGTTTAGAAGCCATGGAGCAGAATTCGGTGGACGGCAGAGGGCCGGTGAAAGGTTTAGAAGCCATGGAGCAGAATTCGGTGGACGGCAGAGGGCCGGTGAAAGGTTTAGAAGCCATGGAGCAGAATTCGGTGGACGGCAGAGGGCCGGTGAAAGGTTTAGAAGCCATGGAGCAGAATTCGGTGGACGGCAGAGGGCCGTGAGTTGAGGAGTTGAGTTGATGAGTTGAGTTGATGAGTTGATGAGTTGAGTTGATGAGTTGATGAGTTGAGTTGAGTTTTATCCAGTTTTATCCACTTTTTTCCACTTTTTTCCACTCCTTTTTCCACTTTTTTTCCACTTTTTTTCCCACCTTTTTCCCACATTTTCCCAAATTTTTCCACTTTTTCCACTTTTTCCAATTTCTTCCACGTTTTTCCACCTTTTCCCACCTTTTTCCACCATAAAACTGGATAAAAGTGGAAAAAACTGGAAAAAACTGGAAAGGTTTAGAAGCCATAGAGCAGAATTCGGTGGACGGCAGAGGGCCGGTGAAAGGTTTAGAAGCCATGGAGCAGAATTCGGTGGACGGCAGAGGGCCGGTGAAAGGTTTAGAAGCCATGGAGCAGAATTCGGTGGACGGCAGAGGGCCGGTGAAAGGTTTAGAAGCCATGGAGCAGAATTCGGTGTACGGCAGAGGGCCGGTGAAAGGTTTAGAAGCCATGGAGCAGAATTCGGTGTACGGCAGAGGGCCGGTGAAAGGTTTAGAAGCCATGGAGCAGAATTCGGTGTACGGCAGAGGGCCGGTGAAAGGTTTAGAAGCCATGGAGCAGAATTCGGTGGACGGCAGAGGGCCGGTGAAAGGTTTAGAAGCCATGGAGCAGAATTCGGTGGACGGCAGAGGGCCGGTGAAAGGTTTAGAAGCCATGGAGCAGAATTCGGTGGACGGCAGAGGGCCGGTGAAAGGTTTAGAAGCCATGGAGCAGAATTCGGTGGACGGCAGAGGGCCGGTGAAAGGTTTAGAAGCCATGGAGCAGAATTCGGTGGACGGCAGAGGGCCGGTGAAAGGTTTAGAAGCCATGGAGCAGAATTCGGTGGACGGCAGAGGGCCGGTGAAAGGTTTAGAAGCCATGGAGCAGAATTCGGTGGACGGCAGAGGGCCGGTGAAAGGTTTAGAAGCCATGGAGCAGAATTTGGTGGACGGCAGAGGGCCGGTGAAAGGTTTAGAAGCCATGGAGCAGAATTCGGTGGACGGCAGAGGGCCGTGAGTTGAGGAGTTGAGTTGATGAGTTGAGTTGATGAGTTGATGAGTTGAGTTGATGAGTTGATGAGTTTGATGAGTTGAGTTGAGTTATATCCAGTTTTATCCAGTTTTTTCCAGTTTTTTCCACTCCTTTTTCCACTTTTTTTCCCACCTTTTTCCCACATTTTCCCACATTTTTCCACTTTTTCCACTTTTTCCAATTTCTTCCACGTTTTTCCACCTTTTTCCACCATAAAACTGGATAAAAGTGGAAAAAAGTGGAAAAAACTGGAAAGGTTTAGAAGCCATGGAGCAGAATTCGGTGGACGGCAGAGGGCCGGTGAAAGGTTTAGAAGCCATGGAGCAGAATTCGGTGGACGGCAGAGGGCCGGTGAAAGGTTTAGAAGCCATGGAGTAGAATTCGGTGGACGGCAGAGGGCCGGTGAAAGGTTTAGAAGCCATGGAGCAGAATTCGGTGGACGGCAGAGGGCCGGTGAAAGGTTTAGAAGCCATGGAGCAGAATTCGGTGGACGGCAGAGGGCCGGTGAAAGGTTTAGAAGCCATGGAGCAGAATTCGGTGGACGGCAGAGGGCCGGTGAAAGGTTTAGAAGCCATGGAGCAGAATTCGGTGGACGGCAGAGGGCCGGTGAAAGGTTTAGAAGCCATGGAGCAGAATTCGGTGGACGGCAGAGGGCCGGTGAAAGGTTTAGAAGCCATGGAGCAGAATTCGGTGGACGGCAGAGGGCCGGTGAAAGGTTTAGAAGCCATGGAGCAGAATTCGGTGGACGGCAGAGGGCCGGTGAAAGGTTTAGAAGCCATGGAGCAGAATTCGGTGGACGGCAGAGGGCCGGTGAAAGGTTTAGAAGCCATGGAGCAGAATTCGGTGGACGGCAGAGGGCCGGTGAAAGGTTTAGAAGCCATGGAGCAGAATTCGGTGGACGGCAGAGGGCCGGTGAAAGGTTTAGAAGCCATGGAGCAGAATTCGGTGGACGGCAGAGGGCCGGTGAAAGGTTTAGAAGCCATGGAGCAGAATTCGGTGGACGGCAGAGGGCCGGTGAAAGGTTTAGAAGCCATGGAGCAGAATTCGGTGGACGGCAGAGGGCCGGTGAAAGGTTTAGAAGCCATGGAGCAGAATTTGGTGGACGGCAGAGGGCCGGTGAAAGGTTTAGAAGCCATGGAGCAGAATTCGGTGGACGGCAGAGGGCCGGTGAAAGGTTTAGAAGCCATGGAGCAGAATTCGGTGGACGGCAGAGGGCCGGTGAAAGGTTTAGAAGCCATGGAGCAGAATTCGGTGGACGGCAGAGGGCCGGTGAAAGGTTTAGAAGCCATGGAGCAGAATTCGGTGGACGGCAGAGGGCCGGTGAAAGGTTTAGAAGCCATGGAGCAGAATTCGGTGGACGGCAGAGGGCCGTGAGTTGAGTTGATGAGTTGATGAGTTGAGTTGATGAGTTGATGAGTTGAGTTGAGTTATATCCAGTTTTATCCAGTTTTTTCCAGTTTTTTCCACTCCTTTTTCCACTTTTTTTCCCACCTTTTTCCCACATTTTCCCACATTTTTCACTTTTTCCACTTTTTCCAATTTCTTCCACGTTTTTCCACCTTTTCCCACCTTTTTCCACCATAAAACTGGATAAAAGTGGAAAAAAGTGGAAAAAAGTGGAAAGGTTTAGAAGCCATGGAGCAGAATTCGGTGGACGGCAGAGGGCCGGTGAAAGGTTTAGAAGCCATGGAGCAGAATTCGGTGGACGGCAGAGGGCCGGTGAAAGGTTTAGAAGCCATGGAGTAGAATTCGGTGGACGGCAGAGGGCCGGTGAAAGGTTTAGAAGCCATGGAGCAGAATTCGGTGGACGGCAGAGGGCCGGTGAAAGGTTTAGAAGCCATGGAGCAGAATTCGGTGTACGGCAGAGGGCCGGTGAAAGGTTTAGAAGCCATGGAGCAGAATTCGGTGTACGGCAGAGGGCCGGTGAAAGGTTTAGAAGCCATGGAGCAGAATTCGGTGTACGGCAGAGGGCCGGTGAAAGGTTTAGAAGCCATGGAGCAGAATTCGGTGGACGGCAGAGGGCCGGTGAAAGGTTTAGAAGCCATGGAGCAGAATTCGGTGGACGGCAGAGGGCCGGTGAAAGGTTTAGAAGCCATGGAGCAGAATTCGGTGGACGGCAGAGGGCCGGTGAAAGGTTTAGAAGCCATGGAGCAGAATTCGGTGGACGGCAGAGGGCCGGTGAAAGGTTTAGAAGCCATGGAGCAGAATTCGGTGGACGGCAGAGGGCCGGTGAAAGGTTTAGAAGCCATGGAGCAGAATTCGGTGGACGGCAGAGGGCCGGTGAAAGGTTTAGAAGCCATGGAGCAGAATTCGGTGGACGGCAGAGGGCCGTGAGTTGAGGAGTTGAGTTGATGAGTTGAGTTGATGAGTTGATGAGTTGAGTTGATGAGTTGATGAGTTGAGTTGAGTTTTATCCAGTTTTATCCACTTTTTTCCACTTTTTTCCACTCCTTTTTCCACTTTTTTTCCACTTTTTTTCCCACCTTTTTCCCACATTTTCCCAAATTTTTCCACTTTTTCCACTTTTTCCAATTTCTTCCACGTTTTTCCACCTTTTCCCACCTTTTTCCACCATAAAACTGGATAAAAGTGGAAAAAACTGGAAAAAACTGGAAAGGTTTAGAAGCCATAGAGCAGAATTCGGTGGACGGCAGAGGGCCGGTGAAAGGTTTAGAAGCCATGGAGCAGAATTCGGTGGACGGCAGAGGGCCGGTGAAAGGTTTAGAAGCCATGGAGCAGAATTCGGTGGACGGCAGAGGGCCGGTGAAAGGTTTAGAAGCCATGGAGCAGAATTCGGTGTACGGCAGAGGGCCGGTGAAAGGTTTAGAAGCCATGGAGCAGAATTCGGTGTACGGCAGAGGGCCGGTGAAAGGTTTAGAAGCCATGGAGCAGAATTCGGTGTACGGCAGAGGGCCGGTGAAAGGTTTAGAAGCCATGGAGCAGAATTCGGTGGACGGCAGAGGGCCGGTGAAAGGTTTAGAAGCCATGGAGCAGAATTCGGTGGACGGCAGAGGGCCGGTGAAAGGTTTAGAAGCCATGGAGCAGAATTCGGTGGACGGCAGAGGGCCGGTGAAAGGTTTAGAAGCCATGGAGCAGAATTCGGTGGACGGCAGAGGGCCGGTGAAAGGTTTAGAAGCCATGGAGCAGAATTCGGTGGACGGCAGAGGGCCGGTGAAAGGTTTAGAAGCCATGGAGCAGAATTCGGTGGACGGCAGAGGGCCGGTGAAAGGTTTAGAAGCCATGGAGCAGAATTTGGTGGACGGCAGAGGGCCGGTGAAAGGTTTAGAAGCCATGGAGCAGAATTCGGTGGACGGCAGAGGGCCGTGAGTTGAGGAGTTGAGTTGATGAGTTGAGTTGATGAGTTGATGAGTTGAGTTGATGAGTTGATGAGTTGAGTTGAGTTATATCCAGTTTTATCCAGTTTTTTCCAGTTTTTTCCACTCCTTTTTCCACTTTTTTTCCCACCTTTTTCCCACATTTTCCCACATTTTTCACTTTTTCCACTTTTTCCAATTTCTTCCACGTTTTTCCACCTTTTCCCACCTTTTTCCACCATAAAACTGGATAAAAGTGGAAAAAAGTGGAAAAAAGTGGAAAGGTTTAGAAGCCATGGAGCAGAATTCGGTGGACGGCAGAGGGCCGGTGAAAGGTTTAGAAGCCATGGAGCAGAATTCGGTGGACGGCAGAGGGCCGGTGAAAGGTTTAGAAGCCATGGAGTAGAATTCGGTGGACGGCAGAGGGCCGGTGAAAGGTTTAGAAGCCATGGAGCAGAATTCGGTGGACGGCAGAGGGCCGGTGAAAGGTTTAGAAGCCATGGAGCAGAATTCGGTGTACGGCAGAGGGCCGGTGAAAGGTTTAGAAGCCATGGAGCAGAATTCGGTGTACGGCAGAGGGCCGGTGAAAGGTTTAGAAGCCATGGAGCAGAATTCGGTGTACGGCAGAGGGCCGGTGAAAGGTTTAGAAGCCATGGAGCAGAATTCGGTGTACGGCAGAGGGCCGGTGAAAGGTTTAGAAGCCATGGAGCAGAATTCGGTGGACGGCAGAGGGCCGGTGAAAGGTTTAGAAGCCATGGAGCAGAATTCGGTGGACGGCAGAGGGCCGGTGAAAGGTTTAGAAGCCATGGAGCAGAATTCGGTGGACGGCAGAGGGCCGGTGAAAGGTTTAGAAGCCATGGAGCAGAATTCGGTGGACGGCAGAGGGCCGGTGAAAGGTTTAGAAGCCATGGAGCAGAATTCGGTGGACGGCAGAGGGCCGGTGAAAGGTTTAGAAGCCATGGAGCAGAATTCGGTGGACGGCAGAGGGCCGGTGAAAGGTTTAGAAGCCATGGAGCAGAATTCGGTGGACGGCAGAGGGCCGTGAGTTGAGGAGTTGAGTTGATGAGTTGAGTTGATGAGTTGATGAGTTGAGTTGATGAGTTGATGAGTTGAGTTGAGTTTTATCCAGTTTTATCCACTTTTTTCCACTTTTTTCCACTCCTTTTTCCACTTTTTTTCCACTTTTTTTCCCACCTTTTTCCCACATTTTCCCAAATTTTTCCACTTTTTCCACTTTTTCCAATTTCTTCCACGTTTTTCCACCTTTTCCCACCTTTTTCCACCATAAAACTGGATAAAAGTGGAAAAAACTGGAAAAAACTGGAAAGGTTTAGAAGCCATAGAGCAGAATTCGGTGGACGGCAGAGGGCCGGTGAAAGGTTTAGAAGCCATGGAGCAGAATTCGGTGGACGGCAGAGGGCCGGTGAAAGGTTTAGAAGCCATGGAGCAGAATTCGGTGGACGGCAGAGGGCCGGTGAAAGGTTTAGAAGCCATGGAGCAGAATTCGGTGTACGGCAGAGGGCCGGTGAAAGGTTTAGAAGCCATGGAGCAGAATTCGGTGTACGGCAGAGGGCCGGTGAAAGGTTTAGAAGCCATGGAGCAGAATTCGGTGTACGGCAGAGGGCCGGTGAAAGGTTTAGAAGCCATGGAGCAGAATTCGGTGGACGGCAGAGGGCCGGTGAAAGGTTTAGAAGCCATGGAGCAGAATTCGGTGGACGGCAGAGGGCCGGTGAAAGGTTTAGAAGCCATGGAGCAGAATTCGGTGGACGGCAGAGGGCCGGTGAAAGGTTTAGAAGCCATGGAGCAGAATTCGGTGGACGGCAGAGGGCCGGTGAAAGGTTTAGAAGCCATGGAGCAGAATTCGGTGGACGGCAGAGGGCCGGTGAAAGGTTTAGAAGCCATGGAGCAGAATTCGGTGGACGGCAGAGGGCCGGTGAAAGGTTTAGAAGCCATGGAGCAGAATTCGGTGGACGGCAGAGGGCCGGTGAAAGGTTTAGAAGCCATGGAGCAGAATTTGGTGGACGGCAGAGGGCCGGTGAAAGGTTTAGAAGCCATGGAGCAGAATTCGGTGGACGGCAGAGGGCCGTGAGTTGAGGAGTTGAGTTGATGAGTTGAGTTGATGAGTTGATGAGTTGAGTTGATGAGTTGATGAGTTTGATGAGTTGAGTTGAGTTATATCCAGTTTTATCCAGTTTTTTCCAGTTTTTTCCACTCCTTTTTCCACTTTTTTCCCACCTTTTTCCCACATTTTCCCACATTTTTCCACTTTTTCCACTTTTTCCAATTTCTTCCACGTTTTTCCACCTTTTTCCACCATAAAACTGGATAAAAGTGGAAAAAAGTGGAAAAAACTGGAAAGGTTTAGAAGCCATGGAGCAGAATTCGGTGGACGGCAGAGGGCCGGTGAAAGGTTTAGAAGCCATGGAGCAGAATTCGGTGGACGGCAGAGGGCCGGTGAAAGGTTTAGAAGCCATGGAGTAGAATTCGGTGGACGGCAGAGGGCCGGTGAAAGGTTTAGAAGCCATGGAGCAGAATTCGGTGGACGGCAGAGGGCCGGTGAAAGGTTTAGAAGCCATGGAGCAGAATTCGGTGGACGGCAGAGGGCCGGTGAAAGGTTTAGAAGCCATGGAGCAGAATTCGGTGGACGGCAGAGGGCCGGTGAAAGGTTTAGAAGCCATGGAGCAGAATTCGGTGGACGGCAGAGGGCCGGTGAAAGGTTTAGAAGCCATGGAGCAGAATTCGGTGGACGGCAGAGGGCCGGTGAAAGGTTTAGAAGCCATGGAGCAGAATTCGGTGGACGGCAGAGGGCCGGTGAAAGGTTTAGAAGCCATGGAGCAGAATTCGGTGGACGGCAGAGGGCCGGTGAAAGGTTTAGAAGCCATGGAGCAGAATTCGGTGGACGGCAGAGGGCCGGTGAAAGGTTTAGAAGCCATGGAGCAGAATTCGGTGGACGGCAGAGGGCCGGTGAAAGGTTTAGAAGCCATGGAGCAGAATTTGGTGGACGGCAGAGGGCCGGTGAAAGGTTTAGAAGCCATGGAGCAGAATTCGGTGGACGGCAGAGGGCCGTGAGTTGAGGAGTTGAGTTGATGAGTTGAGTTGATGAGTTGATGAGTTGAGTTGATGAGTTGATGAGTTTGATGAGTTGAGTTGAGTTATATCCAGTTTTATCCAGTTTTTTCCAGTTTTTTCCACTCCTTTTTCCACTTTTTTTCCCACCTTTTTCCCACATTTTCCCACATTTTTCCACTTTTTCCACTTTTTCCAATTTCTTCCACGTTTTTCCACCTTTTTCCACCATAAAACTGGATAAAAGTGGAAAAAAGTGGAAAAAAGTGGAAAGGTTTAGAAGCCATGGAGCAGAATTCGGTGGACGGCAGAGGGCCGGTGAAAGGTTTAGAAGCCATGGAGCAGAATTCGGTGGACGGCAGAGGGCCGGTGAAAGGTTTAGAAGCCAGGGAGTAGAATTCGGTGGACGGCAGAGGGCCGGTGAAAGGTTTAGAAGCCATGGAGCAGAATTCGGTGGACGGCAGAGGGCCGGTGAAAGGTTTAGAAGCCATGGAGCAGAATTCGGTGTACGGCAGAGGGCCGGTGAAAGGTTTAGAAGCCATGGAGCAGAATTCGGTGTACGGCAGAGGGCCGGTGAAAGGTTTAGAAGCCATGGAGCAGAATTCGGTGTACGGCAGAGGGCCGGTGAAAGGTTTAGAAGCCATGGAGCAGAATTCGGTGGACGGCAGAGGGCCGGTGAAAGGTTTAGAAGCCATGGAGCAGAATTCGGTGGACGGCAGAGGGCCGGTGAAAGGTTTAGAAGCCATGGAGCAGAATTCGGTGGACGGCAGAGGGCCGGTGAAAGGTTTAGAAGCCATGGAGCAGAATTCGGTGGACGGCAGAGGGCCGGTGAAAGGTTTAGAAGCCATGGAGCAGAATTCGGTGTACGGCAGAGGGCCGGTGAAAGGTTTAGAAGCCATGGAGCAGAATTCGGTGGACGGCAGAGGGCCGGTGAAAAGTTTAGAAGCCATGGAGCAGAATTCGGTGTACGGCAGAGGGCCGGTGAAAGGTTTAGAAGCCATGGAGCAGAATTCAGTGGACGGCAGAGGGCCGGTGAAAGGTTTAGAAGCCATGGAGCAGAATTCGGTGGACGGCAGAGGGCCGGTGAAAGGTTTAGAAGCCATGGAGCAGAATTCGGTGGACGGCAGAGGGCCGATGAAAGGTTTAGAAGCCATGGAGCAGAATTCGGTGGACGGCAGAGGGCCGGTGAAAGGTTTAGAAGCCATGGAGCAGAATTCGGTGGACGGCAGAGGGCCGGTGAAAGGTTTAGAAGCCATGGAGCAGAATTCGGTGGACGGCAGAGGGCCGGTGAAAGGTTTAGAAGCCATGGAGCAGAATTCGGTGGACGGCAGAGGGCCGGTGAAAGGTTTAGAAGCCATGGAGCAGAATTCGGTGGACGGCAGAGGGCCGGTGAAAGGTTTAGAAGCCATGGAGTAGAATTCGGTGGACGGCAGAGGGCCGGTGAAAGGTTTAGAAGCCATGGAGCAGAATTCGGTGGACGGCAGAGGGCCGGTGAAAGGTTTAGAAGCCATGGAGCAGAATTCGGTGTACGGCAGAGGGCCGGTGAAAGGTTTAGAAGCCATGGAGCAGAATTCGGTGTACGGCAGAGGGCCGGTGAAAGGTTTAGAAGCCATGGAGCAGAATTCGGTGTACGGCAGAGGGCCGGTGAAAGGTTTAGAAGCCATGGAGCAGAATTCGGTGGACGGCAGAGGGCCGGTGAAAGGTTTAGAAGCCATGGAGCAGAATTCGGTGGACGGCAGAGGGCCGGTGAAAGGTTTAGAAGCCATGGAGCAGAATTCGGTGGACGGCAGAGGGCCGGTGAAAGGTTTAGAAGCCATGGAGCAGAATTCGGTGGACGGCAGAGGGCCGGTGAAAGGTTTAGAAGCCATGGAGCAGAATTCGGTGGACGGCAGAGGGCCGGTGAAAGGTTTAGAAGCCATGGAGCAGAATTCGGTGGACGGCAGAGGGCCGGTGAAAGGTTTAGAAGCCATGGAGCAGAATTCGGTGGACGGCAGAGGGCCGGTGAAAGGTTTAGAAGCCATGGAGCAGAATTCGGTGGACGGCAGAGGGCCGTGAGTTGAGGAGTTGAGTTGATGAGTTGAGTTGATGAGTTGATGAGTTGAGTTGATGAGTTGATGAGTTGAGTTGAGTTTTATCCAGTTTTATCCACTTTTTTCCACTTTTTTCCACTCCTTTTTCCACTTTTTTTCCACTTTTTTTCCCACCTTTTTCCCACATTTTCCCAAATTTTTCCACTTTTTCCACTTTTTCCAATTTCTTCCACGTTTTTCCACCTTTTCCCACCTTTTTCCACCATAAAACTGGATAAAAGTGGAAAAAACTGGAAAAAACTGGAAAGGTTTAGAAGCCATAGAGCAGAATTCGGTGGACGGCAGAGGGCCGGTGAAAGGTTTAGAAGCCATGGAGCAGAATTCGGTGGACGGCAGAGGGCCGGTGAAAGGTTTAGAAGCCATGGAGCAGAATTCGGTGGACGGCAGAGGGCCGGTGAAAGGTTTAGAAGCCATGGAGCAGAATTCGGTGTACGGCAGAGGGCCGGTGAAAGGTTTAGAAGCCATGGAGCAGAATTCGGTGTACGGCAGAGGGCCGGTGAAAGGTTTAGAAGCCATGGAGCAGAATTCGGTGTACGGCAGAGGGCCGGTGAAAGGTTTAGAAGCCATGGAGCAGAATTCGGTGGAGGGCAGAGGGCCGGTGAAAGGTTTAGAAGCCATGGAGCAGAATTCGGTGGACGGCAGAGGGCCGGTGAAAGGTTTAGAAGCCATGGAGCAGAATTCGGTGGACGGCAGAGGGCCGGTGAAAGGTTTAGAAGCCATGGAGCAGAATTCGGTGGACGGCAGAGGGCCGGTGAAAGGTTTAGAAGCCATGGAGCAGAATTCGGTGGACGGCAGAGGGCCGGTGAAAGGTTTAGAAGCCATGGAGCAGAATTCGGTGGACGGCAGAGGGCCGGTGAAAGGTTTAGAAGCCATGGAGCAGAATTCGGTGGACGGCAGAGGGCCGGTGAAAGGTTTAGAAGCCATGGAGCAGAATTCGGTGGACGGCAGAGGGCCGGTGAAAGGTTTAGAAGCCATGGAGCAGAATTTGGTGGACGGCAGAGGGCCGGTGAAAGGTTTAGAAGCCATGGAGCAGAATTCGGTGGACGGCAGAGGGCCGTGAGTTGAGGAGTTGAGTTGATGAGTTGAGTTGATGAGTTGATGAGTTGAGTTGATGAGTTGATGAGTTTGATGAGTTGAGTTGAGTTATATCCAGTTTTATCCAGTTTTTTCCAGTTTTTTCCACTCCTTTTTCCACTTTTTTCCCACCTTTTTCCCACATTTTCCCACATTTTTCCACTTTTTCCACTTTTTCCAATTTCTTCCACGTTTTTCCACCTTTTTCCACCATAAAACTGGATAAAAGTGGAAAAAAGTGGAAAAAACTGGAAAGGTTTAGAAGCCATGGAGCAGAATTCGGTGGACGGCAGAGGGCCGGTGAAAGGTTTAGAAGCCATGGAGCAGAATTCGGTGGACGGCAGAGGGCCGGTGAAAGGTTTAGAAGCCATGGAGTAGAATTCGGTGGACGGCAGAGGGCCGGTGAAAGGTTTAGAAGCCATGGAGCAGAATTCGGTGGACGGCAGAGGGCCGGTGAAAGGTTTAGAAGCCATGGAGCAGAATTCGGTGGACGGCAGAGGGCCGGTGAAAGGTTTAGAAGCCATGGAGCAGAATTCGGTGGACGGCAGAGGGCCGGTGAAAGGTTTAGAAGCCATGGAGCAGAATTCGGTGGACGGCAGAGGGCCGGTGAAAGGTTTAGAAGCCATGGAGCAGAATTCGGTGGACGGCAGAGGGCCGGTGAAAGGTTTAGAAGCCATGGAGCAGAATTCGGTGGACGGCAGAGGGCCGGTGAAAGGTTTAGAAGCCATGGAGCAGAATTCGGTGGACGGCAGAGGGCCGGTGAAAGGTTTAGAAGCCATGGAGCAGAATTCGGTGGACGGCAGAGGGCCGGTGAAAGGTTTAGAAGCCATGGAGCAGAATTCGGTGGACGGCAGAGGGCCGGTGAAAGGTTTAGAAGCCATGGAGCAGAATTTGGTGGACGGCAGAGGGCCGGTGAAAGGTTTAGAAGCCATGGAGCAGAATTCGGTGGACGGCAGAGGGCCGTGAGTTGAGGAGTTGAGTTGATGAGTTGAGTTGATGAGTTGATGAGTTGAGTTGATGAGTTGATGAGTTTGATGAGTTGAGTTGAGTTATATCCAGTTTTATCCAGTTTTTTCCAGTTTTTTCCACTCCTTTTTCCACTTTTTTTCCCACCTTTTTCCCACATTTTCCCACATTTTTCCACTTTTTCCACTTTTTCCAATTTCTTCCACGTTTTTCCACCTTTTTCCACCATAAAACTGGATAAAAGTGGAAAAAAGTGGAAAAAAGTGGAAAGGTTTAGAAGCCATGGAGCAGAATTCGGTGGACGGCAGAGGGCCGGTGAAAGGTTTAGAAGCCATGGAGCAGAATTCGGTGGACGGCAGAGGGCCGGTGAAAGGTTTAGAAGCCAGGGAGTAGAATTCGGTGGACGGCAGAGGGCCGGTGAAAGGTTTAGAAGCCATGGAGCAGAATTCGGTGGACGGCAGAGGGCCGGTGAAAGGTTTAGAAGCCATGGAGCAGAATTCGGTGTACGGCAGAGGGCCGGTGAAAGGTTTAGAAGCCATGGAGCAGAATTCGGTGTACGGCAGAGGGCCGGTGAAAGGTTTAGAAGCCATGGAGCAGAATTCGGTGTACGGCAGAGGGCCGGTGAAAGGTTTAGAAGCCATGGAGCAGAATTCGGTGGACGGCAGAGGGCCGGTGAAAGGTTTAGAAGCCATGGAGCAGAATTCGGTGGACGGCAGAGGGCCGGTGAAAGGTTTAGAAGCCATGGAGCAGAATTCGGTGGACGGCAGAGGGCCGGTGAAAGGTTTAGAAGCCATGGAGCAGAATTCGGTGGACGGCAGAGGGCCGGTGAAAGGTTTAGAAGCCATGGAGCAGAATTCGGTGTACGGCAGAGGGCCGGTGAAAGGTTTAGAAGCCATGGAGCAGAATTCGGTGGACGGCAGAGGGCCGGTGAAAAGTTTAGAAGCCATGGAGCAGAATTCGGTGTACGGCAGAGGGCCGGTGAAAGGTTTAGAAGCCATGGAGCAGAATTCAGTGGACGGCAGAGGGCCGGTGAAAGGTTTAGAAGCCATGGAGCAGAATTCGGTGGACGGCAGAGGGCCGGTGAAAGGTTTAGAAGCCATGGAGCAGAATTCGGTGGACGGCAGAGGGCCGATGAAAGGTTTAGAAGCCATGGAGCAGAATTCGGTGGACGGCAGAGGGCCGGTGAAAGGTTTAGAAGCCATGGAGCAGAATTCGGTGGACGGCAGAGGGCCGGTGAAAGGTTTAGAAGCCATGGAGCAGAATTCGGTGGACGGCAGAGGGCCGGTGAAAGGTTTAGAAGCCATGGAGCAGAATTCGGTGGACGGCAGAGGGCCGGTGAAAGGTTTAGAAGCCATGGAGCAGAATTCGGTGGACGGCAGAGGGCCGGTGAAAGGTTTAGAAGCCATGGAGCAGAATTCGGTGGATGGCAGAGGGCCGGTGAAAGGTTTAGAAGCCATGGAGCAGAATTTGGTGGACGGCAGAGGGCCGGTGAAAGGTTTAGAAGCCATGGAGCAGAATTCGGTGGACGGCAGAGGGCCGTGAGTTGAGGAGTTGAGTTGATGAGTTGAGTTGATGAGTTGATGAGTTGAGTTGATGAGTTGATGAGTTGAGTTGAGTTATATCCAGTTTTATCCAGTTTTTTCCATTTTTTTTCACTCCTTTTTCCACTTTTTTCCCACCTGTTTCCCACATTTTCCCACATTTTTCCACTTTTTCCACTTTTTCCAATTTCTTCCACGTTTTTCCACCTTTTCCCACCTTTTTCCACCATAAAACTGGATAAAAGTGGAAAAAAGTGGAAAAAAGTGGAAAGGTTTAGAAGCCATGGAGCAGAATTCGGTGGACGGCAGAGGGCCGGTGAAAGGTTTAGAAGCCATGGAGTAGAATTCGGTGGACGGCAGAGGGCCGGTGAAAGGTTTAGAAGCCATGGAGCAGAATTCGGTGGACGGCAGAGGGCCGGTGAAAGGTTTAGAAGCCATGGAGCAGAATTCGGTGTACGGCAGAGGGCCGGTGAAAGGTTTAGAAGCCATGGAGCAGAATTCGGTGGACGGCAGAGGGCCGGTGAAAGGTTTAGAAGCCATGGAGCAGAATTCGGTGTACGGCAGAGGGCCGGTGAAAGGTTTAGAAGCCATGGAGCAGAATTCGGTGGACGGCAGAGGGCCGGTGAAAGGTTTAGAAGCCATGGAGCAGAATTCGGTGGACGGCAGAGGGCCGGTGAAAGGTTTAGAAGCCATGGAGCAGAATTCGGTGGACGGCAGAGGGCCGGTGAAAGGTTTAGAAGCCATGGAACAGAATTCGGTGGACGGCAGAGGGCCGGTGAAAGGTTTAGAAGCCATGGAGCAGAATTCGGTGGACGGCAGAGGGCCGGTGAAAGGTTTAGAAGCCATGGAGCAGAATTCGGTGGACGGCAGAGGGCCGGTGAAAGGTTTAGAAGCCATGGAGCAGAATTCGGTGGACGGCAGAGGGCCGGTGAAAGGTTTTGAAGCCATGGAGCAGAATTCGGTGGACGGCAGAGGGCCGTGAGTTGAGGAGTTGAGTTGATGAGTTGAGTTGATGAGTTGATGAGTTGAGTTGATGAGTTGATGAGTTGAGTTGAGTTTTATCCAGTTTTATCCAGTTTTTTCCTCTTTTTCCCACATTTTTCCCAAATTTTCCAAAATTTTTCCACTTTTTCCACTTTTTCCAATTTCTTCCACGTTTTTCCACCTTTTCCCACCTTTTTCCACCATAAAACTGGATAAAAGTGGAAAAAACTGGAAAAAACTGGAAAGGTTTAGAAGCCATGGAGCAGAATTCAGTGGCAGAATTCGGTGGACGGCAGAGGGCCGGTGAAAGGTTTAGAAGCCATGGAGCAGAATTCGGTGGACGGCAGAGGGCCGGTGAAAGGTTTAGAAGCCATGGAGCAGAATTCGGTGGACGGCAGAGGGCCGTGAGTTGAGGAGTTGAGTTGATGAGTTGAGTTGATGAATTGATGAGTTGAGTTGATGAGTTGATGAGTTGAGTTGAGTTATATCCAGTTTTATCCAGTTTTTTCCAGTTTTTTCCACTCCTTTTTCCACTTTTTTTCTCACCTTTTTCCCACATTTTCCCACATTTTTCCACTTTTTCCACTTTTTCCAATTTCTTCCACGTTTTTCCACCTTTTCCCACCTTTTTCCACCATAAAACTGGATAAAAGTGGAAAAAAGTGGAAAAAACTGGAAAGGTTTAGAAGCCATGGAGCAGAATTCGGTGGACGGCAGAGGGCCGGTGAAAGGTTTAGAAGCCATGGAGCAGAATTCGGTGGACGGCAGAGGGCCGGTGAAAGGTTTAGAAGCCATGGAGCAGAATTCGGTGGACGGCAGAGGGCCGGTGAAAGGTTTAGAAGCCATGGAGCAGAATTCGGTGGACGGCAGAGGGCCGGTGAAAGGTTTAGAAGCCATGGAGCAGAATTCGGTGGACGGCAGAGGGCCGGTGAAAGGTTTAGAAGCCATGGAGCAGAATTCGGTGTACGGCAGAGGGCCGGTGAAAGGTTTAGAAGCCATGGAGCAGAATTCGGTGGACGGCAGAGGGCCGGTGAAAGGTTTAGAAGCCATGGAGCAGAATTCGGTGTACGGCAGAGGGCCGGTGAAAGGTTTAGAAGCCATGGAGCAGAATTCGGTGGACGGCAGAGGGCCGGTGAAAGGTTTAGAAGCCATGGAGCAGAATTCGGTGGACGGCAGAGGGCCGGTGAAAGGTTTAGAAGCCATGGAGCAGAATTCGGTGGACGGCAGAGGGCCGGTGAAAGGTTTAGAAGCCATGGAGCAGAATTCGGTGGACGGCAGAGGGCCGGTGAAAGGTTTAGAAGCCATGGAGCAGAATTCGGTGGACGGCAGAGGGCCGGTGAAAGGTTTAGAAGCCATGGAGCAGAATTCGGTGGACGGCAGAGGGCCGGTGAAAGGTTTAGAAGCCATGGAGCAGAATTTGGTGGACGGCAGAGGGCTGGTGAAAGGTTTAGAAGCCATGGAGCAGAATTCGGTGGACGGCAGAGGGCCGTGAGTTGAGGAGTTGAGTTGATGAGTTGAGTTGATGAGTTGATGAGTTGAGTTGATGAGTTGATGAGTTGAGTTGAGTTATATCCAGTTTTATCCAGTTTTTTCCAGTTTTTTCCACTCCTTTTTCCACTTTTTTTCTCACCTTTTTCCCACATTTTCCCACATTTTTCCACTTTTTCCACTTTTTCCAATTTCTTCCACGTTTTTCCACCTTTTCCCACCTTTTTCCACCATAAAACTGGATAAAAGTGGAAAAAAGTGGAAAAAACTGGAAAGGTTTAGAAGCCATGGAGCAGAATTCGGTGGACGGCAGAGGGCCGGTGAAAGGTTTAGAAGCCATGGAGCAGAATTCGGTGGACGGCAGAGGGCCGGTGAAAGGTTTAGAAGCCATGGAGCAGAATTCGGTGGACGGCAGAGGGCCGGTGAAAGGTTTAGAAGCCATGGAGCAGAATTCGGTGGACGGCAGAGGGCCGGTGAAAGGTTTAGAAGCCATGGAGCAGAATTCGGTGGACGGCAGAGGGCCGGTGAAAGGTTTAGAAGCCATGGAGCAGAATTCGGTGTACGGCAGAGGGCCGGTGAAAGGTTTAGAAGCCATGGAGCAGAATTCGGTGGACGGCAGAGGGCCGGTGAAAGGTTTAGAAGCCATGGAGCAGAATTCGGTGTACGGCAGAGGGCCGGTGAAAGGTTTAGAAGCCATGGAGCAGAATTCGGTGGACGGCAGAGGGCCGGTGAAAGGTTTAGAAGCCATGGAGCAGAATTCGGTGGACGGCAGAGGGCCGGTGAAAGGTTTAGAAGCCATGGAGCAGAATTCGGTGGACGGCAGAGGGCCGGTGAAAGGTTTAGAAGCCATGGAGCAGAATTCGGTGGACGGCAGAGGGCCGGTGAAAGGTTTAGAAGCCATGGAGCAGAATTCGGTGGACGGCAGAGGGCCGGTGAAAGGTTTAGAAGCCATGGAGCAGAATTCGGTGGACGGCAGAGGGCCGGTGAAAGGTTTAGAAGCCATGGAGCAGAATTTGGTGGACGGCAGAGGGCTGGTGAAAGGTTTAGAAGCCATGGAGCAGAATTCGGTGGACGGCAGAGGGCCGTGAGTTGAGGAGTTGAGTTGATGAGTTGAGTTGATGAGTTGATGAGTTGAGTTGATGAGTTGATGAGTTGAGTTGAGTTATATCCAGTTTTATCCAGTTTTTTCCAGTTTTTTCCACTCCTTTTTCCAATTTTTTCCCCACCTTTTTCCCACATTTTCCCACATTTTTCCACTTTTTCCACTTTTTCCAATTTCTTCCACGTTTTTCCACGTTTTTCCCACCTTTTTCCACCATAAAACTGGATAAAAGTGGAAAAAAGTGGAAAAAAGTGGAAAAAAGTGGAAAGGTTTAGAAGCCATGGAGCAGAATTCGGTGGACGGCAGAGGGCCGGTGAAAGGTTTAGAAGCCATGGAGCAGAATTCGGTGGACGGCAGAGGGCCGGTGAAAGGTTTAGAAGCCATGGAGTAGAATTCGGTGGACGGCAGAGGGCCGGTGAAAGGTTTAGAAGCCATGGAGCAGAATTCGGTGGACGGCAGTGGGCCGGTGAAAGGTTTAGAAGCCATGGAGCAGAATTCGGTGTACGGCAGAGGGCCGGTGAAAGGTTTAGAAGCCATGGAGCAGAATTCGGTGTACGGCAGAGGGCCGGTGAAAGGTTTAGAAGCCATGGAGCAGAATTCGGTGTACGGCAGAGGGCCGGTGAAAGGTTTAGAAGCCATGGAGCAGAATTCGGTGGACGGCAGAGGGCCGGTGAAAGGTTTAGAAGCCATGGAGCAGAATTCGGTGGACGGTAGAGGGCCGGTGAAAGGTTTAGAAGCCATGGAGCAGAATTCGGTGGACGGCAGAGGGCCGGTGAAAGGTTTAGAAGCCATGGAGCAGAATTCGGTGGACGGCAGAGGGCCGGTGAAAGGTTTAGAAGCCATGGAGCAGAATTCGGTGTACGGCAGAGGGCCGGTGAAAGGTTTAGAAGCCATGGAGCAGAATTCGGTGGACGGCAGAGGGCCGGTGAAAGGTTTAGAAGCCATGGAGCAGAATTCGGTGTACGGCAGAGGGCCGGTGAAAGGTTTAGAAGCCATGGAGCAGAATTCGGTGGACGGCAGAGGGCCGGTGAAAGGTTTAGAAGCCATGGAGCAGAATTCGGTGGACGGCAGAGGGCCGGTGAAAGGTTTAGAAGCCATGGAGCAGAATTCGGTGGACGGCAGAGGGCCGGTGAAAGGTTTAGAAGCCATGGAGCAGAATTCGGTGGACGGCAGAGGGCCGGTGAAAGGTTTAGAAGCCATGGAGTAGAATTCGGTGGACGGCAGAGGGCCGGTGAAAGGTTTAGAAGCCATGGAGCAGAATTCGGTGGACGGCAGAGGGCCGGTGAAAGGTTTAGAAGCCATGGAGCAGAATTCGGTGTACGGCAGAGGGCCGGTGAAAGGTTTAGAAGCCATGGAGCAGAATTCGGTGTACGGCAGAGGGCCGGTGAAAGGTTTAGAAGCCATGGAGCAGAATTCGGTGTACGGCAGAGGGCCGGTGAAAGGTTTAGAAGCCATGGAGCAGAATTCGGTGGACGGCAGAGGGCCGGTGAAAGGTTTAGAAGCCATGGAGCAGAATTCGGTGGACGGCAGAGGGCCGGTGAAAGGTTTAGAAGCCATGGAGCAGAATTCGGTGGACGGCAGAGGGCCGGTGAAAGGTTTAGAAGCCATGGAGCAGAATTCGGTGGACGGCAGAGGGCCGGTGAAAGGTTTAGAAGCCATGGAGCAGAATTCGGTGGACGGCAGAGGGCCGGTGAAAGGTTTAGAAGCCATGGAGCAGAATTCGGTGGACGGCAGAGGGCCGGTGAAAGGTTTAGAAGCCATGGAGCAGAATTCGGTGGACGGCAGAGGGCCGTGAGTTGAGGAGTTGAGTTGATGAGTTGAGTTGATGAGTTGATGAGTTGAGTTGATGAGTTGATGAGTTGAGTTGAGTTTTATCCAGTTTTATCCACTTTTTTCCACTTTTTTCCACTCCTTTTTCCACTTTTTTTCCCACCTTTTCCCCACATTTTCCCAAATTTTTCCACTTTTTCCACTTTTTCCAATTTCTTCCACGTTTTCCCACCTTTTCCCACCTTTTTCCACCATAAAACTGGATAAAAGTGGAAAAAACTGGAAAAAACTGGAAAGGTTTAGAAGCCATGGAGCAGAATTCGGTGGACGGCAGAGGGCCGGTGAAAGGTTTAGAAGCCATGGAGCAGAATTCGGTGGACGGCAGAGGGCCGGTGAAAGGTTTAGAAGCCATGGAGCAGAATTCGGTGTACGGCAGAGGGCCGGTGAAAGGTTTAGAAGCCATGGAGCAGAATTCGGTGTACGGCAGAGGGCCGGTGAAAGGTTTAGAAGCCATGGAGCAGAATTCGGTGTACGGCAGAGGGCCGGTGAAAGGTTTAGAAGCCATGGAGCAGAATTCGGTGGACGGCAGAGGGCCGGTGAAAGGTTTAGAAGCCATGGAGCAGAATTCGGTGGACGGCAGAGGGCCGGTGAAAGGTTTAGAAGCCATGGAGCAGAATTCGGTGGACGGCAGAGGGCCGGTGAAAGGTTTAGAAGCCATGGAGCAGAATTCGGTGGACGGCAGAGGGCCGGTGAAAGGTTTAGAAGCCATGGAGCAGAATTCGGTGGACGGCAGAGGGCCGGTGAAAGGTTTAGAAGCCATGGAGCAGAATTCGGTGGACGGCAGAGGGCCGGTGAAAGGTTTAGAAGCCATGGAGCAGAATTCGGTGGACGGCAGAGGGCCGGTGAAAGGTTTAGAAGCCATGGAGCAGAATTTGGTGGACGGCAGAGGGCCGGTGAAAGGTTTAGAAGCCATGGAGCAGAATTCGGTGGACGGCAGAGGGCCGTGAGTTGAGGAGTTGAGTTGATGAGTTGAGTTGATGAGTTGATGAGTTGAGTTGATGAGTTGATGAGTTTGATGAGTTGAGTTGAGTTATATCCAGTTTTATCCAGTTTTTTCCAGTTTTTTCCACTCCTTTTTCCACTTTTTTTCCCACCTTTTTCCCACATTTTCCCACATTTTTCCACTTTTTCCACTTTTTCCAATTTCTTCCACGTTTTTCCACCTTTTTCCACCATAAAACTGGATAAAAGTGGAAAAAAGTGGAAAAAAGTGGAAAGGTTTAGAAGCCATGGAGCAGAATTCGGTGGACGGCAGAGGGCCGGTGAAAGGTTTAGAAGCCATGGAGCAGAATTCGGTGGACGGCAGAGGGCCGGTGAAAGGTTTAGAAGCCATGGAGTAGAATTCGGTGGACGGCAGAGGGCCGGTGAAAGGTTTAGAAGCCATGGAGCAGAATTCGGTGGACGGCAGAGGGCCGGTGAAAGGTTTAGAAGCCATGGAGCAGAATTCGGTGTACGGCAGAGGGCCGGTGAAAGGTTTAGAAGCCATGGAGCAGAATTCGGTGTACGGCAGAGGGCCGGTGAAAGGTTTAGAAGCCATGGAGCAGAATTCGGTGTACGGCAGAGGGCCGGTGAAAGGTTTAGAAGCCATGGAGCAGAATTCGGTGGACGGCAGAGGGCCGGTGAAAGGTTTAGAAGCCATGGAGCAGAATTCGGTGGACGGCAGAGGGCCGGTGAAAGGTTTAGAAGCCATGGAGCAGAATTCGGTGGACGGCAGAGGGCCGGTGAAAGGTTTAGAAGCCATGGAGCAGAATTCGGTGGACGGCAGAGGGCCGGTGAAAGGTTTAGAAGCCATGGAGCAGAATTCGGTGTACGGCAGAGGGCCGGTGAAAGGTTTAGAAGCCATGGAGCAGAATTCGGTGGACGGCAGAGGGCCGGTGAAAAGTTTAGAAGCCATGGAGCAGAATTCGGTGTACGGCAGAGGGCCGGTGAAAGGTTTAGAAGCCATGGAGCAGAATTCGGTGGACGGCAGAGGGCCGGTGAAAGGTTTAGAAGCCATGGAGCAGAATTCGGTGGACGGCAGAGGGCCGGTGAAAGGTTTAGAAGCCATGGAGCAGAATTCTGTGGACGGCAGAGGGCCGGTGAAAGGTTTAGAAGCCATGGAGCAGAATTCGGTGGACGGCAGAGGGCCGGTGAAAGGTTTAGAAGCCATGGAGCAGAATTCGGTGGACGGCAGAGGGCCGGTGAAAGGTTTAGAAGCCATGGAGCAGAATTCGGTGGACGGCAGAGGGCCGGTGAAAGGTTTAGAAGCCATGGAGCAGAATTCGGTGGACGGCAGAGGGCCGGTGAAAGGTTTAGAAGCCATGGAGCAGAATTCGGTGTACGGCAGAGGGCCGGTGAAAGGTTTAGAAGCCATGGAGCAGAATTCGGTGGACGGCAGAGGGCCGGTGAAAAGTTTAGAAGCCATGGAGCAGAATTCGGTGTACGGCAGAGGGCCGGTGAAAGGTTTAGAAGCCATGGAGCAGAATTCGGTGGACGGCAGAGGGCCGGTGAAAGGTTTAGAAGCCATGGAGCAGAATTCGGTGGACGGCAGAGGGCCGGTGAAAGGTTTAGAAGCCATGGAGCAGAATTCGGTGGACGGCAGAGGGCCGGTGAAAGGTTTAGAAGCCATGGAGCAGAATTCGGTGGACGGCAGAGGGCCGGTGAAAGGTTTAGAAGCCATGGAGCAGAATTCGGTGGACGGCAGAGGGCCGGTGAAAGGTTTAGAAGCCATGGAGCAGAATTCGGTGGACGGCAGAGGGCCGGTGAAAGGTTTAGAAGCCATGGAGCAGAATTCGGTGGACGGCAGAGGGCCGGTGAAAGGTTTAGAAGCCATGGAGCAGAATTTGGTGGACGGCAGAGGGCCGGTGAAAGGTTTAGAAGCCATGGAGCAGAATTCGGTGGACGGCAGAGGGCCGTGAGTTGAGGAGTTGAGTTGATGAGTTGAGTTGATGAGTTGATGAGTTGAGTTGATGAGTTGATGAGTTGAGTTGAGTTATATCCAGTTTTATCCAGTTTTTTCCATTTTTTTTCACTCCTTTTTCCACTTTTTTCCCACCTGTTTCCCACATTTTCCCACATTTTTCCACTTTTTCCACTTTTTCCAATTTCTTCCACGTTTTTCCACCTTTTCCCACCTTTTTCCACCATAAAACTGGATAAAAGTGGAAAAAAGTGGAAAAAAGTGGAAAGGTTTAGAAGCCATGGAGCAGAATTCGGTGGACGGCAGAGGGCCGGTGAAAGGTTTAGAAGCCATGGAGTAGAATTCGGTGGACGGCAGAGGGCCGGTGAAAGGTTTAGAAGCCATGGAGCAGAATTCGGTGGACGGCAGAGGGCCGGTGAAAGGTTTAGAAGCCATGGAGCAGAATTCGGTGTACGGCAGAGGGCCGGTGAAAGGTTTAGAAGCCATGGAGCAGAATTCGGTGGACGGCAGAGGGCCGGTGAAAGGTTTAGAAGCCATGGAGCAGAATTCGGTGTACGGCAGAGGGCCGGTGAAAGGTTTAAAAGCCATGGAGCAGAATTCGGTGGACGGCAGAGGGCCGGTGAAAGGTTTAGAAGCCATGGAGCAGAATTCGGTGGACGGCAGAGGGCCGGTGAAAGGTTTAGAAGCCATGGAGCAGAATTCGGTGGACGGCAGAGGGCCGGTGAAAGGTTTAGAAGCCATGGAACAGAATTCGGTGGACGGCAGAGGGCCGGTGAAAGGTTTAGAAGCCATGGAGCAGAATTCGGTGGACGGCAGAGGGCCGGTGAAAGGTTTAGAAGCCATGGAGCAGAATTCGGTGGACGGCAGAGGGCCGGTGAAAGGTTTAGAAGCCATGGAGCAGAATTCGGTGGACGGCAGAGGGCCGGTGAAAGGTTTTGAAGCCATGGAGCAGAATTCGGTGGACGGCAGAGGGCCGTGAGTTGAGGAGTTGAGTTGATGAGTTGAGTTGATGAGTTGATGAGTTGAGTTGATGAGTTGATGAGTTGAGTTGAGTTTTATCCAGTTTTATCCAGTTTTTTCCACTTTTTTCCACTCCTTTTTCCACTCTTTTTCCCACATTTTTCCCAAATTTTCCAAAATTTTTCCACTTTTTCCACTTTTTCCAATTTCTTCCACGTTTTTCCACCTTTTCCCACCTTTTTCCACCATAAAACTGGATAAAAGTGGAAAAAACTGGAAAAAACTGGAAAGGCTTAGAAGCCATGGAGCAGAATTCGGTGGACGGCAGAGGGCCGGTGAAAGGTTTAGAAGCCATGGAGCAGAATTCGGTGGACGGCAGAGGGCCGGTGAAAGGTTTAGAAGCCATGGAGCAGAATTCGGTGGACGGCAGAGGGCCGGTGAAAGGTTTAGAAGCCATGGAGCAGAATTCGGTGGACGGCAGAGGGCCGTGAGTTGAGGAGTTGAGTTGATGAGTTGAGTTGATGAATTGATGAGTTGAGTTGATGAGTTGATGAGTTGAGTTGAGTTATATCCAGTTTTATCCAGTTTTTTCCAGTTTTTTCCACTCCTTTTTCCACTTTTTTTCTCACCTTTTTCCCACATTTTCCCACATTTTTCCACTTTTTCCACTTTTTCCAATTTCTTCCACGTTTTTCCACCTTTTCCCACCTTTTTCCACCATAAAACTGGATAAAAGTGGAAAAAAGTGGAAAAAACTGGAAAGGTTTAGAAGCCATGGAGCAGAATTCGGTGGACGGCAGAGGGCCGGTGAAAGGTTTAGAAGCCATGGAGCAGAATTCGGTGGACGGCAGAGGGCCAGTGAAAGGTTTAGAAGCCATGGAGTAGAATTCGGTGGACGGCAGAGGGCCGGTGAAAGGTTTAGAAGCCATGGAGCAGAATTCGGTGGACGGCAGAGGGCCGGTGAAAGGTTTAGAAGCCATGGAGCAGAATTCGGTGGACGGCAGAGGGCCGGTGAAAGGTTTAGAAGCCATGGAGCAGAATTCGGTGTACGGCAGAGGGCCGGTGAAAGGTTTAGAAGCCATGGAGCAGAATTCGGTGGACGGCAGAGGGCCGGTGAAAGGTTTAGAAGCCATGGAGCAGAATTCGGTGTACGGCAGAGGGCCGGTGAAAGGTTTAGAAGCCATGGAGCAGAATTCGGTGGACGGCAGAGGGCCGGTGAAAGGTTTAGAAGCCATGGAGCAGAATTCGGTGGACGGCAGAGGGCCGGTGAAAGGTTTAGAAGCCATGGAGCAGAATTCGGTGGACGGCAGAGGGCCGGTGAAAGGTTTAGAAGCCATGGAGCAGAATTCGGTGGACGGCAGAGGGCCGGTGAAAGGTTTAGAAGCCATGGAGCAGAATTCGGTGGACGGCAGAGGGCCGGTGAAAGGTTTAGAAGCCATGGAGCAGAATTCGGTGGACGGCAGAGGGCCGGTGAAAGGTTTAGAAGCCATGGAGCAGAATTCGGTGGACGGCAGAGGGCCGGTGAAAGGTTTAGAAGCCATGGAGCAGAATTTGGTGGACGGCAGAGGGCTGGTGAAAGGTTTAGAAGCCATGGAGCAGAATTCGGTGGACGGCAGAGGGCCGTGAGTTGAGGAGTTGAGTTGATGAGTTGAGTTGATGAGTTGATGAGTTGAGTTGATGAGTTGATGAGTTGAGTTGAGTTATATCCAGTTTTATCCAGTTTTTTCCAGTTTTTTCCACTCCTTTTTCCAATTTTTTCCCCACCTTTTTCCCACATTTTCCCACATTTTTCCACTTTTTCCACTTTTTCCAATTTCTTCCACGTTTTTCCACGTTTTTCCCACCTTTTTCCACCATAAAACTGGATAAAAGTGGAAAAAAGTGGAAAAAAGTGGAAAGGTTTAGAAGCCATGGAGCAGAATTCGGTGGACGGCAGAGGGCCGGTGAAAGGTTTAGAAGCCATGGAGTAGAATTCGGTGGACGGCAGAGGGCCGGTGAAAGGTTTAGAAGCCATGGAGTAGAATTCGGTGGACGGCAGAGGGCCGGTGAAAGGTTTAGAAGCCATGGAGCAGAATTCGGTGGACGGCAGTGGGCCGGTGAAAGGTTTAGAAGCCATGGAGCAGAATTCGGTGTACGGCAGAGGGCCGGTGAAAGGTTTAGAAGCCATGGAGCAGAATTCGGTGGACGGCAGAGGGCCGGTGAAAGGTTTAGAAGCCATGGAGCAGAATTCGGTGGACGGCAGAGGGCCGGTGAAAGGTTTTGAAGCCATGGAGCAGAATTCGGTGGACGGCAGAGGGCCGTGAGTTGAGGAGTTGAGTTGATGAGTTGAGTTGATGAGTTGATGAGTTGAGTTGATGAGTTGATGAGTTGAGTTGAGTTTTATCCAGTTTTATCCAGTTTTTTCCACTTTTTTCCACTCCTTTTTCCACTCTTTTTCCCACATTTTTCCCAAATTTTCCAAAATGTTTCCACTTTTTCCACTTTTTCCAATTTCTTCCACGTTTTTCCACCTTTTCCCACCTTTTTCCACCATAAAACTGGATAAAAGTGGAAAAAACTGGAAAAAACTGGAAAGGTTTAGAAGCCATGGAGCAGAATTCGGTGGACGGCAGAGGGCCGGTGAAAGGTTTAGAAGCCATGGAGCAGAATTCGGTGGACGGCAGAGGGCCGGTGAAAGGTTTAGAAGCCATGGAGCAGAATTCGGTGGACGGCAGAGGGCCGGTGAAAGGTTTAGAAGCCATGGAGCAGAATTCGGTGGACGGCAGAGGGCCGGTGAAAGGTTTAGAAGCCATGGAGCAGAATTCGGTGTACGGCAGAGGGCCGGTGAAAGGTTTAGAAGCCATGGAGCAGAATTCGGTGGACGGCAGAGGGCCGGTGAAAGGTTTAGAAGCCATGGAGCAGAATTCGGTGGACGGTAGAGGGCCGGTGAAAGGTTTAGAAGCCATGGAGCAGAATTCGGTGGACGGCAGAGGGCCGGTGAAAGGTTTAGAAGCCATGGAGCAGAATTCGGTGGACGGCAGAGGGCCGGTGAAAGGTTTAGAAGCCATGGAGCAGAATTCGGTGTACGGCAGAGGGCCGGTGAAAGGTTTAGAAGCCATGGAGCAGAATTCGGTGGACGGCAGAGGGCCGGTGAAAGGTTTAGAAGCCATGGAGCAGAATTCGGTGTACGGCAGAGGGCCGGTGAAAGGTTTAGAAGCCATGGAGCAGAATTCGGTGGACGGCAGAGGGCCGGTGAAAGGTTTAGAAGCCATGGAGCAGAATTCGGTGGACGGCAGAGGGCCGGTGAAAGGTTTAGAAGCCATGGAGCAGAATTCGGTGTACGGCAGAGGGCCGGTGAAAGGTTTAGAAGCCATGGAGCAGAATTCGGTGGACGGCAGAGGGCCGGTGAAAGGTTTAGAAGCCATGGAGCAGAATTCGGTGGACGGCAGAGGGCCGGTGAAAGGTTTAGAAGCCATGGAGCAGAATTCGGTGGACGGCAGAGGGCCGGTGAAAGGTTTAGAAGCCATGGAGCAGAATTTGGTGGACGGCAGAGGGCCGGTGAAAGGTTTAGAAGCCATGGAGCAGAATTCGGTGGACGGCAGAGGGCCGTGAGTTGAGGAGTTGAGTTGATGAGTTGAGTTGATGAGTTGATGAGTTGAGTTGATGAGTTGATGAGTTGAGTTGAGTTATATCCAGTTTTATCCAGTTTTTTCCATTTTTTTTCACTCCTTTTTCCACTTTTTTCCCACCTGTTTCCCACATTTTCCCACATTTTTCCACTTTTTCCACTTTTTCCAATTTCTTCCACGTTTTTCCACCTTTTCCCACCTTTTTCCACCATAAAACTGGATAAAAGTGGAAAAAAGTGGAAAAAAGTGGAAAGGTTTAGAAGCCATGGAGCAGAATTCGGTGGACGGCAGAGGGCCGGTGAAAGGTTTAGAAGCCATGGAGTAGAATTCGGTGGACGGCAGAGGGCCGGTGAAAGGTTTAGAAGCCATGGAGCAGAATTCGGTGGACGGCAGAGGGCCGGTGAAAGGTTTAGAAGCCATGGAGCAGAATTCGGTGTACGGCAGAGGGCCGGTGAAAGGTTTAGAAGCCATGGAGCAGAATTCGGTGGACGGCAGAGGGCCGGTGAAAGGTTTAGAAGCCATGGAGCAGAATTCGGTGTACGGCAGAGGGCCGGTGAAAGGTTTAAAAGCCATGGAGCAGAATTCGGTGGACGGCAGAGGGCCGGTGAAAGGTTTAGAAGCCATGGAGCAGAATTCGGTGGACGGCAGAGGGCCGGTGAAAGGTTTAGAAGCCATGGAGCAGAATTCGGTGGACGGCAGAGGGCCGGTGAAAGGTTTAGAAGCCATGGAACAGAATTCGGTGGACGGCAGAGGGCCGGTGAAAGGTTTAGAAGCCATGGAGCAGAATTCGGTGGACGGCAGAGGGCCGGTGAAAGGTTTAGAAGCCATGGAGCAGAATTCGGTGGACGGCAGAGGGCCGGTGAAAGGTTTAGAAGCCATGGAGCAGAATTCGGTGGACGGCAGAGGGCCGGTGAAAGGTTTTGAAGCCATGGAGCAGAATTCGGTGGACGGCAGAGGGCCGTGAGTTGAGGAGTTGAGTTGATGAGTTGAGTTGATGAGTTGATGAGTTGAGTTGATGAGTTGATGAGTTGAGTTGAGTTTTATCCAGTTTTATCCAGTTTTTTCCACTTTTTTCCACTCCTTTTTCCACTCTTTTTCCCACATTTTTCCCAAATTTTCCAAAATTTTTCCACTTTTTCCACTTTTTCCAATTTCTTCCACGTTTTTCCACCTTTTCCCACCTTTTTCCACCATAAAACTGGATAAAAGTGGAAAAAACTGGAAAAAACTGGAAAGGTTTAGAAGCCATGGAGCAGAATTCGGTGGACGGCAGAGGGCCGGTGAAAGGTTTAGAAGCCATGGAGCAGAATTCGGTGGACGGCAGAGGGCCGGTGAAAGGTTTAGAAGCCATGGAGCAGAATTCGGTGGACGGCAGAGGGCCGGTGAAAGGTTTAGAAGCCATGGAGCAGAATTCGGTGGACGGCAGAGGGCCGTGAGTTGAGGAGTTGAGTTGATGAGTTGAGTTGATGAATTGATGAGTTGAGTTGATGAGTTGATGAGTTGAGTTGAGTTATATCCAGTTTTATCCAGTTTTTTCCAGTTTTTTCCACTCCTTTTTCCACTTTTTTTCTCACCTTTTTCCCACATTTTCCCACATTTTTCCACTTTTTCCACTTTTTCCAATTTCTTCCACGTTTTTCCACCTTTTCCCACCTTTTTCCACCATAAAACTGGATAAAA
Source organism: Notolepis coatsorum (assembly GCF_963971535.1). NCBI lineage: Eukaryota > Metazoa > Chordata > Actinopteri > Aulopiformes > Paralepididae > Notolepis > Notolepis coatsorum. The sequence continues at coordinate 712,691 of NW_028171233.1, forward strand.
GTGGAAAAAAGTGGAAAAAACTGGAAAGGTTTAGAAGCCATGGAGCAGAATTCGGTGGACGGCAGAGGGCCGGTGAAAGGTTTAGAAGCCATGGAGCAGAATTCGGTGGACGGCAGAGGGCCAGTGAAAGGTTTAGAAGCCATGGAGTAGAATTCGGTGGACGGCAGAGGGCCGGTGAAAGGTTTAGAAGCCATGGAGCAGAATTCGGTGGACGGCAGAGGGCCGGTGAAAGGTTTAGAAGCCATGGAGCAGAATTCGGTGGACGGCAGAGGGCCGGTGAAAGGTTTAGAAGCCATGGAGCAGAATTCGGTGTACGGCAGAGGGCCGGTGAAAGGTTTAGAAGCCATGGAGCAGAATTCGGTGGACGGCAGAGGGCCGGTGAAAGGTTTAGAAGCCATGGAGCAGAATTCGGTGTACGGCAGAGGGCCGGTGAAAGGTTTAGAAGCCATGGAGCAGAATTCGGTGGACGGCAGAGGGCCGGTGAAAGGTTTAGAAGCCATGGAGCAGAATTCGGTGGACGGCAGAGGGCCGGTGAAAGGTTTAGAAGCCATGGAGCAGAATTCGGTGGACGGCAGAGGGCCGGTGAAAGGTTTAGAAGCCATGGAGCAGAATTCGGTGGACGGCAGAGGGCCGGTGAAAGGTTTAGAAGCCATGGAGCAGAATTCGGTGGACGGCAGAGGGCCGGTGAAAGGTTTAGAAGCCATGGAGCAGAATTCGGTGGACGGCAGAGGGCCGGTGAAAGGTTTAGAAGCCATGGAGCAGAATTCGGTGGACGGCAGAGGGCCGGTGAAAGGTTTAGAAGCCATGGAGCAGAATTTGGTGGACGGCAGAGGGCTGGTGAAAGGTTTAGAAGCCATGGAGCAGAATTCGGTGGACGGCAGAGGGCCGTGAGTTGAGGAGTTGAGTTGATGAGTTGAGTTGATGAGTTGATGAGTTGAGTTGATGAGTTGATGAGTTGAGTTGAGTTATATCCAGTTTTATCCAGTTTTTTCCAGTTTTTTCCACTCCTTTTTCCAATTTTTTCCCCACCTTTTTCCCACATTTTCCCACATTTTTCCACTTTTTCCACTTTTTCCAATTTCTTCCACGTTTTTCCACGTTTTTCCCACCTTTTTCCACCATAAAACTGGATAAAAGTGGAAAAAAGTGGAAAAAAGTGGAAAGGTTTAGAAGCCATGGAGCAGAATTCGGTGGACGGCAGAGGGCCGGTGAAAGGTTTAGAAGCCATGGAGCAGAATTCGGTGGACGGCAGAGGGCCGGTGAAAGGTTTAGAAGCCATGGAGTAGAATTCGGTGGACGGCAGAGGGCCGGTGAAAGGTTTAGAAGCCATGGAGCAGAATTCGGTGGACGGCAGTGGGCCGGTGAAAGGTTTAGAAGCCATGGAGCAGAATTCGGTGTACGGCAGAGGGCCGGTGAAAGGTTTAGAAGCCATGGAGCAGAATTCGGTGGACGGCAGAGGGCCGGTGAAAGGTTTAGAAGCCATGGAGCAGAATTCGGTGGACGGCAGAGGGCCGGTGAAAGGTTTTGAAGCCATGGAGCAGAATTCGGTGGACGGCAGAGGGCCGTGAGTTGAGGAGTTGAGTTGATGAGTTGAGTTGATGAGTTGATGAGTTGAGTTGATGAGTTGATGAGTTGAGTTGAGTTTTATCCAGTTTTATCCAGTTTTTTCCACTTTTTTCCACTCCTTTTTCCACTCTTTTTCCCACATTTTTCCCAAATTTTCCAAAATGTTTCCACTTTTTCCACTTTTTCCAATTTCTTCCACGTTTTTCCACCTTTTCCCACCTTTTTCCACCATAAAACTGGATAAAAGTGGAAAAAACTGGAAAAAACTGGAAAGGTTTAGAAGCCATGGAGCAGAATTCGGTGGACGGCAGAGGGCCGGTGAAAGGTTTAGAAGCCATGGAGCAGAATTCGGTGGACGGCAGAGGGCCGGTGAAAGGTTTAGAAGCCATGGAGCAGAATTCGGTGGACGGCAGAGGGCCGGTGAAAGGTTTAGAAGCCATGGAGCAGAATTCGGTGGACGGCAGAGGGCCGGTGAAAGGTTTAGAAGCCATGGAGCAGAATTCGGTGTACGGCAGAGGGCCGGTGAAAGGTTTAGAAGCCATGGAGCAGAATTCGGTGGACGGCAGAGGGCCGGTGAAAGGTTTAGAAGCCATGGAGCAGAATTCGGTGGACGGTAGAGGGCCGGTGAAAGGTTTAGAAGCCATGGAGCAGAATTCGGTGGACGGCAGAGGGCCGGTGAAAGGTTTAGAAGCCATGGAGCAGAATTCGGTGGACGGCAGAGGGCCGGTGAAAGGTTTAGAAGCCATGGAGCAGAATTCGGTGTACGGCAGAGGGCCGGTGAAAGGTTTAGAAGCCATGGAGCAGAATTCGGTGGACGGCAGAGGGCCGGTGAAAGGTTTAGAAGCCATGGAGCAGAATTCGGTGTACGGCAGAGGGCCGGTGAAAGGTTTAGAAGCCATGGAGCAGAATTCGGTGGACGGCAGAGGGCCGGTGAAAGGTTTAGAAGCCATGGAGCAGAATTCGGTGGACGGCAGAGGGCCGGTGAAAGGTTTAGAAGCCATGGAGCAGAATTCGGTGGACGGCAGAGGGCCGGTGAAAGGTTTAGAAGCCATGGAGCAGAATTCGGTGGACGGCAGAGGGCCGGTGAAAGGTTTAGAAGCCATGGAGCAGAATTCGGTGGACGGCAGAGGGCCGGTGAAAGGTTTAGAAGCCATGGAGCAGAATTCGGTGGACGGCAGAGGGCCGGTGAAAGGTTTAGAAGCCATGGAGCAGAATTCGGTGGACGGCAGAGGGCCGGTGAAAGGTTTAGAAGCCATGGAGCAGAATTTGGTGGACGGCAGAGGGCTGGTGAAAGGTTTAGAAGCCATGGAGCAGAATTCGGTGGACGGCAGAGGGCCGTGAGTTGAGGAGTTGAGTTAATGAGTTGAGTTGATGAGTTGATGAGTTGAGTTGATGAGTTGATGAGTTGAGTTGAGTTATATCCAGTTTTATCCAGTTTTTTCCAGTTTTTTCCACTCCTTTTTCCAATTTTTTCCCCACCTTTTTCCCACATTTTCCCACATTTTTCCACTTTTTCCACTTTTTCCAATTTCTTCCACGTTTTTCCACGTTTTTCCCACCTTTTTCCACCATAAAACTGGATAAAAGTGGAAAAAAGTGGAAAAAAGTGGAAAGGTTTAGAAGCCATGGAGCAGAATTCGGTGGACGGCAGAGGGCCGGTGAAAGGTTTAGAAGCCATGGAGCAGAATTCGGTGGACGGCAGAGGGCCGGTGAAAGGTTTAGAAGCCATGGAGTAGAATTCGGTGGACGGCAGAGGGCCGGTGAAAGGTTTAGAAGCCATGGAGCAGAATTCGGTGGACGGCAGTGGGCCGGTGAAAGGTTTAGAAGCCATGGAGCAGAATTCGGTGTACGGCAGAGGGCCGGTGAAAGGTTTAGAAGCCATGGAGCAGAATTCGGTGTACGGCAGAGGGCCGGTGAAAGGTTTAGAAGCCATGGAGCAGAATTCGGTGTACGGCAGAGGGCCGGTGAAAGGTTTAGAAGCCATGGAGCAGAATTCGGTGGACGGCAGAGGGCCGGTGAAAGGTTTAGAAGCCATGGAGCAGAATTCGGTGGACGGTAGAGGGCCGGTGAAAGGTTTAGAAGCCATGGAGCAGAATTCGGTGTACGGCAGAGGGCCGGTGAAAGGTTTAGAAGCCATGGAGCAGAATTCGGTGTACGGCAGAGGGCCGGTGAAAGGTTTAGAAGCCATGGAGCAGAATTCGGTGTACGGCAGAGGGCCGGTGAAAGGTTTAGAAGCCATGGAGCAGAATTCGGTGGACGGCAGAGGGCCGGTGAAAGGTTTAGAAGCCATGGAGCAGAATTCGGTGTACGGCAGAGGGCCGGTGAAAGGTTTAGAAGCCATGGAGCAGAATTCGGTGGACGGCAGAGGGCCGGTGAAAGGTTTAGAAGCCATGGAGCAGAATTCGGTGGACGGCAGAGGGCCGGTGAAAGGTTTAGAAGCCATGGAGCAGAATTCGGTGGACGGCAGAGGGCCGGTGAAAGGTTTAGAAGCCATGGAGCAGAATTCGGTGGACGGCAGAAGGCCGGTGAAAGGTTTAGAAGCCATGGAGTAGAATTCGGTGGACGGCAGAGGGCCGGTGAAAGGTTTAGAAGCCATGGAGCAGAATTCGGTGGACGGCAGAGGGCCGGTGAAAGGTTTAGAAGCCATGGAGCAGAATTCGGTGTACGGCAGAGGGCCGGTGAAAGGTTTAGAAGCCATGGAGCAGAATTCGGTGTACGGCAGAGGGCCGGTGAAAGGTTTAGAAGCCATGGAGCAGAATTCGGTGTACGGCAGAGGGCCGGTGAAAGGTTTAGAAGCCATGGAGCAGAATTCGGTGGACGGCAGAGGGCCGGTGAAAGGTTTAGAAGCCATGGAGCAGAATTCGGTGGACGGCAGAGGGCCGGTGAAAGGTTTAGAAGCCATGGAGCAGAATTCGGTGGACGGCAGAGGGCCGGTGAAAGGTTTAGAAGCCATGGAGCAGAATTCGGTGGACGGCAGAGGGCCGGTGAAAGGTTTAGAAGCCATGGAGCAGAATTCGGTGGACGGCAGAGGGCCGGTGAAAGGTTTAGAAGCCATGGAGCAGAATTCGGTGGACGGCAGAGGGCCGGTGAAAGGTTTAGAAGCCATGGAGCAGAATTCGGTGGACGGCAGAGGGCCGTGAGTTGAGGAGTTGAGTTGATGAGTTGAGTTGATGAGTTGATGAGTTGAGTTGATGAGTTGATGAGTTGAGTTGAGTTTTATCCAGTTTTATCCAGTTTTTTCCACTTTTTTCCACTCCTTTTTCCACTTTTTTTCCCACCTTTTCCCCACATTTTCCCAAATTTTTCCACTTTTTCCACTTTTTCCAATTTCTTCCACGTTTTTCCACCTTTTCCCACCTTTTTCCACCATAAAACTGGATAAAAGTGGAAAAAACTGGAAAAAACTGGAAAGGTTTAGAAGCCATGGAGCAGAATTCGGTGGACGGCAGAGGGCCGGTGAAAGGTTTAGAAGCCATGGAGCAGAATTCGGTGGACGGCAGAGGGCCGGTGAAAGGTTTAGAAGCCATGGAGCAGAATTCGGTGGACGGCAGAGGGCCGGTGAAAGGTTTAGAAGCCATGGAGCAGAATTCGGTGGACGGCAGAGGGCCGGTGAAAGGTTTAGAAGCCATGGAGCAGAATTCGGTGGACGGCAGAGGGCCGGTGAAAGGTTTAGAAGCCATGGAGCAGAATTTGGTGGACGGCAGAGGGCCGGTGAAAGGTTTAGAAGCCATGGAGCAGAATTCGGTGGACGGCAGAGGGCCGTGAGTTGAGGAGTTGAGTTGATGAGTTGAGTTGATGAGTTGATGAGTTGAGTTGATGAGTTGATGAGTTGAGTTGAGTTATATCCAGTTTTATCCACTTTTTTCCACTTTTTTTCCCACCTTTTTCCCACATTTTCCCACATTTTTCCACTTTTTCCACTTTTTCCAATTTCTTCCACGTTTTTCCACCTTTTCCCACCTTTTTCCACCATAAAACTGGATAAAAGTGGAAAAAACTGGAAAAAACTGGAAAGGTTTAGAAGCCATGGAGCAGAATTCGGTGGACGGCAGAGGGCCGGTGAAAGGTTTAGAAGCCATGGAGCAGAATTCGGTGGACGGCAGAGGGCCGGTGAAAGGTTTAGAAGCCATGGAGCAGAATTCGGTGGACGGCAGAGGGCCGGTGAAAGGTTTAGAAGCCATGGAGCAGAATTCGGTGGACGGCAGAGGGCCGGTGAAAGGTTTAGAAGCCATGGAGCAGAATTCGGTGGACGGCAGAGGGCCGGTGAAAGTTTTAGAAGCCATGGAGCAGAATTTGGTGGACGGCAGAGGGCCGGTGAAAGGTTTAGAAGCCATGGAGCAGAATTCGGTGGACGGCAGAGGGCCGTGAGTTGAGGAGTTGAGTTGATGAGTTGAGTTGATGAGTTGATGAGTTGAGTTGATGAGTTGATGAGTTGAGTTGAGTTATATCCAGTTTTATCCACTTTTTTCCACTTTTTTTCCCACCTTTTTCCCACATTTTCCCACATTTTTCCACTTTTTCCACTTTTTCCAATTTCTTCCACGTTTTTCCACCTTTTCCCACCTTTTTCCACCATAAAACTGGATAAAAGTGGAAAAAAGTGGAAAAAAGTGGAAAGGTTTAGAAGCCATGGAGCAGAATTCGGTGGACGGCAGAGGGCCGGTGAAAGGTTTAGAAGCCATGGAGCAGAATTCGGTGGACGGCAGAGGGCCGGTGAAAGGTTTAGAAGCCATGGAGCAGATTTCGGTGGACGGCAGAGGGCCGGTGAAAGGTTTAGAAGCCATGGAGTAGAATTCGGTGGACGGCAGAGGGCCGGTGAAAGGTTTAGAAGCCATGGAGCAGAATTCGGTGGACGGCAGAGGGCCGGTGAAAGGTTTAGAAGCCATGGAGCAGAATTCGGTGGACGGCAGAGGGCCGGTGAAAGGTTTAGAAGCCATGGAGCAGAATTCGGTGGACGGCAGAGGGCCGGTGAAAGGTTTAGAAGCCATGGAGCAGAATTCGGTGGACGGCAGAGGGCCGTTGAAAGGTTTAGAAGCCATGGAGCAGAATTTGGTGGACGGCAGAGGGCCGGTGAAAGGTTTAGAAGCCATGGAGCAGAATTTGGTGGACGGCAGAGGGCCGGTGAAAGGTTTAGAAGCCATGGAGCAGAATTTGGTGGACGGCAGAGGGCCGGTGAAAGGTTTAGAAGCCATGGAGCAGAATTCGGTGGACGGCAGAGGGCCGTGAGTTGAGGAGTTGAGTTGATGAGTTGAGTTGATGAGTTGATGAGTTGAGTTGATGAGTTGATGAGTTGAGTTGAGTTATATCCAGTTTTATCCAGTTTTTTCCAGTTTTTTCCACTCCTTTTTCCACTTTTTTTCCCACCTTTTTCCCACATTTTCCCAAATTTTTCCACTTTTTCCACTTTTTCCAATTTCTTCCACGTTTTTCCACCTTTTCCCACCTTTTTCCACCATAAAACTGGATAAAAGTGGAAAAAAGTGGAAAAAAGTGGAAAGGTTTAGAAGCCATGGAGCAGAATTCGGTGGACGGCAGAGGGCCGGTGAAAGGTTTAGAAGCCATGGAGCAGAATTCGGTGGACGGCAGAGGGCCGGTGAAAGGTTTAGAAGCCATGGAGTAGAATTCGGTGGACGGCAGAGGGCCGGTGAAAGGTTTAGAAGCCATGGAGCAGAATTCGGTGGACGGCAGAGGGCCGGTGAAAGGTTTAGAAGCCATGTAGCAGAATTCGGTGTACGGCAGAGGGCCGGTGAAAGGTTTAGAAGCCATGGAGCAGAATTCGGTGTACGGCAGAGGGCCGGTGAAAGGTTTAGAAGCCATGGAGCAGAATTCGGTGTACGGCAGAGGGCCGGTGAAAGGTTTAGAAGCCATGGAGCAGAATTCTGTGGACGGCAGAGGGCCGGTGAAAGGTTTAGAAGCCATGGAGCAGAATTCGGTGGACGGCAGAGGGCCGGTGAAAGGTTTAGAAGCCATGGAGCAGAATTCGGTGGACGGCAGAGGGCCGGTGAAAGGTTTAGAAGCCATGGAGCAGAATTCGGTGGACGGCATAGGGCCGGTGAAAGGTTTAGAAGCCATGGAGCAGAATTCGGTGTACGGCAGAGGGCCGGTGAAAGGTTTAGAAGCCATGGAGCAGAATTCGGTGGACGGCAGAGGGCCGGTGAAAGGTTTAGAAGCCATGGAGCAGAATTCGGTGTACGGCAGAGGGCCGGTGAAAGGTTTAGAAGCCATGGAGCAGAATTCGGTGGACGGCAGAGGGCCGGTGAAAGGTTTAGAAGCCATGGAGTAGAATTCGGTGGACGGCAGAGGGCCGGTGAAAGGTTTAGAAGCCATGGAGCAGAATTTGGTGGACGGCAGAGGGCCGGTGAAAGGTTTAGAAGCCATGGAGCAGAATTCGGTGTACGGCAGAGGGCCGGTGAAAGGTTTAGAAGCCATGGAGCAGAATTCGGTGGACGGCAGAGGGCCGGTGAAAGGTTTAGAAGCCATGGAGCAGAATTCGGTGGACGGCAGAGGGCCGGTGAAAGGTTTAGAAGCCATGGAGCAGATTTCGGTGGACGGCAGAGGGCCGGTGAAAGGTTTAGAAGCCATGGAGTAGAATTCGGTGGACGGCAGAGGGCCGGTGAAAGGTTTAGAAGCCATGGAGCAGAATTTGGTGGACGGCAGAGGGCCGGTGAAAGGTTTAGAAGCCATGGAGCAGAATTCGGTGGACGGCAGAGGGCCGGTGAAAGGTTTAGAAGCCATGGAGCAGAATTCGGTGGACGGCAGAGGGCCGGTGAAAGGTTTAGAAGCCATGGAGCAGAATTCGGTGGACGGCAGAGGGCCGTTGAAAGGTTTAGAAGCCATGGAGCAGAATTTGGTGGACGGCAGAGGGCCGGTGAAAGGTTTAGAAGCCATGGAGCAGAATTTGGTGGACGGCAGAGGGCCGGTGAAAGGTTTAGAAGCCATGGAGCAGAATTTGGTGGACGGCAGAGGGCCGGTGAAAGGTTTAGAAGCCATGGAGCAGAATTCGGTGGACGGCAGAGGGCCGTGAGTTGAGGAGTTGAGTTGATGAGTTGAGTTGATGAGTTGATGAGTTGAGTTGATGAGTTGATGAGTTGAGTTGAGTTATATCCAGTTTTATCCAGTTTTTTCCAGTTTTTTCCACTCCTTTTTCCACTTTTTTTCCCACCTCTTTCCCACATTTTCCCAAATTTTTCCACTTTTTCCACTTTTTCCAATTTCTTCCACGTTTTTCCACCTTTTCCCACCTTTTTCCACCATAAAACTGGATAAAAGTGGAAAAAAGTGGAAAAAAGTGGAAAGGTTTAGAAGCCATGGAGCAGAATTCGGTGGACGGCAGAGGGCCGGTGAAAGGTTTAGAAGCCATGGAGCAGAATTCGGTGGACGGCAGAGGGCCGGTGAAAGGTTTAGAAGCCATGGAGTAGAATTCGGTGGACGGCAGAGGGCCGGTGAAAGGTTTAGAAGCCATGGAGCAGAATTCGGTGGACGGCAGAGGGCCGGTGAAAGGTTTAGAAGCCATGTAGCAGAATTCGGTGTACGGCAGAGGGCCGGTGAAAGGTTTAGAAGCCATGGAGCAGAATTCGTTGTACGGCAGAGGGCCGGTGAAAGGTTTAGAAGCCATGGAGCAGAATTCTGTGGACGGCAGAGGGCCGGTGAAAGGTTTAGAAGCCATGGAGCAGAATTCGGTGGACGGCAGAGGGCCGGTGAAAGGTTTAGAAGCCATGGAGCAGAATTCGGTGGACGGCAGAGGGCCGGTGAAAGGTTTAGAAGCCATGGAGCAGAATTCGGTGGACGGCAGAGGGCCGGTGAAAGGTTTAGAAGCCATGGAGCAGAATTCGGTGTACGGCAGAGGGCCGGTGAAAGGTTTAGAAGCCATGGAGCAGAATTCGGTGGACGGCAGAGGGCCGGTGAAAGGTTTAGAAGCCATGGAGCAGAATTCGGTGTACGGCAGAGGGCCGGTGAAAGGTTTAGAAGCCATGGAGCAGAATTCGGTGGACGGCAGAGGGCCGGTGAAAGGTTTAGAAGCCATGGAGCAGAATTCGGTGGAGGGCAGAGGGCCGGTGAAAGGTTTAGAAGCCATGGAGCAGAATTCGGTGGACGGCAGAGGGCCGGTGAAAGGTTTAGAAGCCATGGAGCAGAATTCGGTGGACGGCAGAGGGCCGGTGAAAGGTTTAGAAGCCATGGAGCAGAATTCGGTGGACGGCAGAGGGCCGGTGAAAGGTTTAGAAGCCATGGAGCAGAATTCGGTGGACGGCAGAGGGCCGGTGAAAGGTTTAGAAGCCATGGAGCAGAATTCGGTGGACGGCAGAGGGCCGTGAGTTGAGGAGTTGAGTTGATGAGTTGAGTTGATGAGTTGATGAGTTGAGTTGATGAGTTGATGAGTTGAGTTGAGTTTTATCCAGTTTTATCCAGTTTTTTCCACTTTTTCCACTCCTTTTTCCACTTTTTTTCCCACCTTTTCCCCACATTTTCCCAAATTTTTCCACTTTTTCCACTTTTTCCAATTTCTTCCACGTTTTTCCACCTTTTCCCACCTTTTTCCACCATAAAACTGGATAAAAGTGGAAAAAACTGGAAAAAACTGGAAAGGTTTAGAAGCCATGGAGCAGAATTCGGTGGACGGCAGAGGGCCGGTGAAAGGTTTAGAAGCCATGGAGCAGAATTCGGTGGACGGCAGAGGGCCGGTGAAAGGTTTAGAAGCCATGGAGCAGAATTCGGTGGACGGCAGAGGGCCGGTGAAAGGTTTAGAAGCCATGGAGCAGAATTCGGTGGACGGCAGAGGGCCGGTGAAAGGTTTAGAAGCCATGGAGCAGAATTCGGTGGACGGCAGAGGGCCGGTGAAAGGTTTAGAAGCCATGGAGCAGAATTTGGTGGACGGCAGAGGGCCGGTGAAAGGTTTAGAAGCCATGGAGCAGAATTCGGTGGACGGCAGAGGGCCGTGAGTTGAGGAGTTGAGTTGATGAGTTGAGTTGATGAGTTGATGAGTTGAGTTGATGAGTTGATGAGTTGAGTTGAGTTATATCCAGTTTTATCCACTTTTTTCCACTTTTTTTCCCACCTTTTTCCCACATTTTCCCACATTTTTCCACTTTTTCCACTTTTTCCAATTTCTTCCACGTTTTTCCACCTTTTCCCACCTTTTTCCACCATAAAACTGGATAAAAGTGGAAAAAACTGGAAAAAACTGGAAAGGTTTAGAAGCCATGGAGCAGAATTCGGTGGACGGCAGAGGGCCGGTGAAAGGTTTAGAAGCCATGGAGCAGAATTCGGTGGACGGCAGAGGGCCGGTGAAAGGTTTAGAAGCCATGGAGCAGAATTCGGTGGACGGCAGAGGGCCGGTGAAAGGTTTAGAAGCCATGGAGCAGAATTCGGTGGACGGCAGAGGGCCGGTGAAAGGTTTAGAAGCCATGGAGCAGAATTCGGTGGACGGCAGAGGGCCGGTGAAAGTTTTAGAAGCCATGGAGCAGAATTTGGTGGACGGCAGAGGGCCGGTGAAAGGTTTAGAAGCCATGGAGCAGAATTCGGTGGACGGCAGAGGGCCGTGAGTTGAGGAGTTGAGTTGATGAGTTGAGTTGATGAGTTGATGAGTTGAGTTGATGAGTTGATGAGTTGAGTTGAGTTATATCCAGTTTTATCCACTTTTTTCCACTTTTTTTCCCACCTTTTTCCCACATTTTCCCACATTTTTCCACTTTTTCCACTTTTTCCAATTTCTTCCACGTTTTTCCACCTTTTCCCACCTTTTTCCACCATAAAACTGGATAAAAGTGGAAAAAAGTGGAAAAAAGTGGAAAGGTTTAGAAGCCATGGAGCAGAATTCGGTGGACGGCAGAGGGCCGGTGAAAGGTTTAGAAGCCATGGAGCAGAATTCGGTGGACGGCAGAGGGCCGGTGAAAGGTTTAGAAGCCATGGAGCAGATTTCGGTGGACGGCAGAGGGCCGGTGAAAGGTTTAGAAGCCATGGAGTAGAATTCGGTGGACGGCAGAGGGCCGGTGAAAGGTTTAGAAGCCATGGAGCAGAATTCGGTGGACGGCAGAGGGCCGGTGAAAGGTTTAGAAGCCATGGAGCAGAATTCGGTGGACGGCAGAGGGCCGGTGAAAGGTTTAGAAGCCATGGAGCAGAATTCGGTGGACGGCAGAGGGCCGGTGAAAGGTTTAGAAGCCATGGAGCAGAATTCGGTGGACGGCAGAGGGCCGTTGAAAGGTTTAGAAGCCATGGAGCAGAATTTGGTGGACGGCAGAGGGCCGGTGAAAGGTTTAGAAGCCATGGAGCAGAATTTGGTGGACGGCAGAGGGCCGGTGAAAGGTTTAGAAGCCATGGAGCAGAATTTGGTGGACGGCAGAGGGCCGGTGAAAGGTTTAGAAGCCATGGAGCAGAATTCGGTGGACGGCAGAGGGCCGTGAGTTGAGGAGTTGAGTTGATGAGTTGAGTTGATGAGTTGATGAGTTGAGTTGATGAGTTGATGAGTTGAGTTGAGTTATATCCAGTTTTATCCAGTTTTTTCCAGTTTTTTCCACTCCTTTTTCCACTTTTTTTCCCACCTTTTTCCCACATTTTCCCAAATTTTTCCACTTTTTCCACTTTTTCCAATTTCTTCCACGTTTTTCCACCTTTTCCCACCTTTTTCCACCATAAAACTGGATAAAAGTGGAAAAAAGTGGAAAAAAGTGGAAAGGTTTAGAAGCCATGGAGCAGAATTCGGTGGACGGCAGAGGGCCGGTGAAAGGTTTAGAAGCCATGGAGCAGAATTCGGTGGACGGCAGAGGGCCGGTGAAAGGTTTAGAAGCCATGGAGTAGAATTCGGTGGACGGCAGAGGGCCGGTGAAAGGTTTAGAAGCCATGGAGCAGAATTCGGTGGACGGCAGAGGGCCGGTGAAAGGTTTAGAAGCCATGTAGCAGAATTCGGTGTACGGCAGAGGGCCGGTGAAAGGTTTAGAAGCCATGGAGCAGAATTCGGTGTACGGCAGAGGGCCGGTGAAAGGTTTAGAAGCCATGGAGCAGAATTCGGTGTACGGCAGAGGGCCGGTGAAAGGTTTAGAAGCCATGGAGCAGAATTCTGTGGACGGCAGAGGGCCGGTGAAAGGTTTAGAAGCCATGGAGCAGAATTCGGTGGACGGCAGAGGGCCGGTGAAAGGTTTAGAAGCCATGGAGCAGAATTCGGTGGACGGCAGAGGGCCGGTGAAAGGTTTAGAAGCCATGGAGCAGAATTCGGTGGACGGCATAGGGCCGGTGAAAGGTTTAGAAGCCATGGAGCAGAATTCGGTGTACGGCAGAGGGCCGGTGAAAGGTTTAGAAGCCATGGAGCAGAATTCGGTGGACGGCAGAGGGCCGGTGAAAGGTTTAGAAGCCATGGAGCAGAATTCGGTGTACGGCAGAGGGCCGGTGAAAGGTTTAGAAGCCATGGAGCAGAATTCGGTGGACGGCAGAGGGCCGGTGAAAGGTTTAGAAGCCATGGAGTAGAATTCGGTGGACGGCAGAGGGCCGGTGAAAGGTTTAGAAGCCATGGAGCAGAATTTGGTGGACGGCAGAGGGCCGGTGAAAGGTTTAGAAGCCATGGAGCAGAATTCGGTGTACGGCAGAGGGCCGGTGAAAGGTTTAGAAGCCATGGAGCAGAATTCGGTGGACGGCAGAGGGCCGGTGAAAGGTTTAGAAGCCATGGAGCAGAATTCGGTGGACGGCAGAGGGCCGGTGAAAGGTTTAGAAGCCATGGAGCAGATTTCGGTGGACGGCAGAGGGCCGGTGAAAGGTTTAGAAGCCATGGAGTAGAATTCGGTGGACGGCAGAGGGCCGGTGAAAGGTTTAGAAGCCATGGAGCAGAATTTGGTGGACGGCAGAGGGCCGGTGAAAGGTTTAGAAGCCATGGAGCAGAATTCGGTGGACGGCAGAGGGCCGGTGAAAGGTTTAGAAGCCATGGAGCAGAATTCGGTGGACGGCAGAGGGCCGGTGAAAGGTTTAGAAGCCATGGAGCAGAATTCGGTGGACGGCAGAGGGCCGTTGAAAGGTTTAGAAGCCATGGAGCAGAATTTGGTGGACGGCAGAGGGCCGGTGAAAGGTTTAGAAGCCATGGAGCAGAATTTGGTGGACGGCAGAGGGCCGGTGAAAGGTTTAGAAGCCATGGAGCAGAATTTGGTGGACGGCAGAGGGCCGGTGAAAGGTTTAGAAGCCATGGAGCAGAATTCGGTGGACGGCAGAGGGCCGTGAGTTGAGGAGTTGAGTTGATGAGTTGAGTTGATGAGTTGATGAGTTGAGTTGATGAGTTGATGAGTTGAGTTGAGTTATATCCAGTTTTATCCAGTTTTTTCCAGTTTTTTCCACTCCTTTTTCCACTTTTTTTCCCACCTCTTTCCCACATTTTCCCAAATTTTTCCACTTTTTCCACTTTTTCCAATTTCTTCCACGTTTTTCCACCTTTTCCCACCTTTTTCCACCATAAAACTGGATAAAAGTGGAAAAAAGTGGAAAAAAGTGGAAAGGTTTAGAAGCCATGGAGCAGAATTCGGTGGACGGCAGAGGGCCGGTGAAAGGTTTAGAAGCCATGGAGCAGAATTCGGTGGACGGCAGAGGGCCGGTGAAAGGTTTAGAAGCCATGGAGTAGAATTCGGTGGACGGCAGAGGGCCGGTGAAAGGTTTAGAAGCCATGGAGCAGAATTCGGTGGACGGCAGAGGGCCGGTGAAAGGTTTAGAAGCCATGTAGCAGAATTCGGTGTACGGCAGAGGGCCGGTGAAAGGTTTAGAAGCCATGGAGCAGAATTCGTTGTACGGCAGAGGGCCGGTGAAAGGTTTAGAAGCCATGGAGCAGAATTCTGTGGACGGCAGAGGGCCGGTGAAAGGTTTAGAAGCCATGGAGCAGAATTCGGTGGACGGCAGAGGGCCGGTGAAAGGTTTAGAAGCCATGGAGCAGAATTCGGTGGACGGCAGAGGGCCGGTGAAAGGTTTAGAAGCCATGGAGCAGAATTCGGTGGACGGCAGAGGGCCGGTGAAAGGTTTAGAAGCCATGGAGCAGAATTCGGTGTACGGCAGAGGGCCGGTGAAAGGTTTAGAAGCCATGGAGCAGAATTCGGTGGACGGCAGAGGGCCGGTGAAAGGTTTAGAAGCCATGGAGCAGAATTCGGTGTACGGCAGAGGGCCGGTGAAAGGTTTAGAAGCCATGGAGCAGAATTCGGTGGACGGCAGAGGGCCGGTGAAAGGTTTAGAAGCCATGGAGCAGAATTCGGTGGAGGGCAGAGGGCCGGTGAAAGGTTTAGAAGCCATGGAGCAGAATTCGGTGGACGGCAGAGGGCCGGTGAAAGGTTTAGAAGCCATGGAGCAGAATTCGGTGGACGGCAGAGGGCCGGTGAAAGGTTTAGAAGCCATGGAGCAGAATTCGGTGGACGGCAGAGGGCCGGTGAAAGGTTTAGAAGCCATGGAGCAGAATTCGGTGGACGGCAGAGGGCCGGTGAAAGGTTTAGAAGCCATGGAGCAGAATTCGGTGGACGGCAGAGGGCCGGTGAAAGATTTAGAAGCCATGGAGCAGAATTCGGTGGACGGCAGAGGGCCGGTGAAAGGTTTAGAAGCCATGGAGCAGAATTCGGTGGACGGCAGAGGGCCGTGAGTTGAGGAGTTGAGTTGATGAGTTGAATTGATGAGTTGATGAGTTGAGTTGATGAGTTGATGAGTTGAGTTGAGTTATATCCAGTTTTATCCAGTTTTTTCCAGTTTTTTCCACTCCTTTTTCCACTTTTTTTCCCACCTTTTTCCCACATTTTCCCACATTTTTCCACTTTTTCCACTTTTTCCAATTTCTTCCACGTTTTTCCACATTTTCCCACCTTTTTCCACCATAAAACTGGATAAAAGTGGAAAAAAGTGGAAAAAAGTGGAAAGGTTTAGAAGCCATGGAGCAGAATTCGGTGGACGGCAGAGGGCCGGTGAAAGGTTTAGAAGCCATGGAGCAGAATTCGGTGGACGGCAGAGGGCCGGTGAAAGGTTTAGAAGCCATGGAGTAGAATTCGGTGGACGGCAGAGGGCCGGTGAAAGGTTTAGAAGCCATGGAGCAGAATTCGGTGGACGGCAGAGGGCCGGTGAAAGGTTTAGAAGCCATGGAGCAGAATTCGGTGTACGGCAGAGGGCCGGTGAAAGGTTTAGAAGCCATGGAGCAGAATTCGGTGTACGGCAGAGGGCCGGTGAAAGGTTTAGAAGCCATGGAGCAGAATTCGGTGTATGGCAGAGGGCCGGTGAAAGGTTTAGAAGCCATGGAGCAGAATTCGGTGGACGGCAGAGGGCCGGTGAAAGGTTTAGAAGCCATGGAGCAGAATTCGGTGGACGGCAGAGGGCCGGTGAAAGGTTTAGAAGCCATGGAGCAGAATTCGGTGGACGGCAGAGGGCCGGTGAAAGGTTTAGAAGCCATGGAGCAGAATTCGGTGGACGGCAGAGGGCCGGTGAAAGGTTTAGAAGCCATGGAGCAGAATTCGGTGGACGGCAGAGGGCCGGTGAAAGGTTTAGAAGCCATGGAGCAGAATTCGGTGTACGGCAGAGGGCCGGTGAAAGGTTTAGAAGCCATGGAGCAGAATTCGGTGGACGGCAGAGGGCCGGTGAAAGGTTTAGAAGCCATGGAGCAGAATTCGGTGGACGGCAGAGGGCCGGTGAAAGGTTTAGAAGCCATGGAGCAGAATTCGGTGGACGGCAGAGGGCCGGTGAAAGGTTTAGAAGCCATGGAGCAGAATTCGGTGGACGGCAGAGGGCCGGTGAAAGGTTTAGAAGCCATGGAGCAGAATTCGGTGGACGGCAGAGGGCCGGTGAAAGGTTTAGAAGCCATGGAGCAGAATTCGGTGGACGGCAGAGGGCCGGTGAAAGGTTTAGAAGCCATGGAGCAGAATTCGGTGGACGGCAGAGGGCCGGTGAAAGGTTTAGAAGCCATGGAGCAGAATTCGGTGGACGGCAGAGGGCCGGTGAAAGGTTTAGAAGCCATGGAGCAGAATTCGGTGGACGGCAGAGGGCCGGTGGAAGGTTTAGAAGCCATGGAGCAGAATTCGGTGGACGGCAGAGGGCCGGTGAAAGGTTTAGAAGCCATGGAGCAGAATTCGGTGGACGGCAGAGGGCCGGTGAAAGGTTTAGAAGCCATGGAGCAGAATTCGGTGGACGGCAGAGGGCCGGTGAAAGGTTTAGAAGCCATGGAGCAGAATTCGGTGGACGGCAGAGGGCCGGTGGAAGGTTTAGAAGCCATGGAGCAGAATTCGGTGGACGGCAGAGGGCCGGTGAAAGGTTTAGAAGCCATGGAGCAGAATTCGGTGGACGGCAGAGGGCCGGTGAAAGGTTTAGAAGCCATGGAGCAGAATTCGGTGGACGGCAGAGGGCTGTGAGTTGAGGAGTTGAGTTGATGAGTTGAGTTGATGAGTTGATGAGTTGAGTTGATGAGTTGATGAGTTGAGTTGAGTTATATCCAGTTTTATCCAGTTTTTTCCAGTTTTTTCCACTCCTTTTTCCAATTTTTTCCCCACCTTTTTCCCACATTTTCCCACATTTTCCCACATTTTTCCACTTTTTCCACTTTTTCCAATTTCTTCCACGTTTTTCCACGTTTTTCCCACCTTTTTCCACCATAAAACTGGATAAAAGTGGAAAAAAGTGGAAAAAAGTGGAAAGGTTTAGAAGCCATGGAGCAGAATTCGGTGGACGGCAGAGGGCCGGTGAAAGGTTTAGAAGCCATGGAGCAGAATTCGGTGGACGGCAGAGGGCCGGTAAAAGGTTTAGAAGCCATGGAGTAGAATTCGGTGGACGGCAGAGGGCCGGTGAAAGGTTTAGAAGCCATGGAGCAGAATTCGGTGGACGGCAGAGGGCCGGTGAAAGGTTTAGAAGCCATGGAGCAGAATTCGGTGTACGGCAGAGGGCCGGTGAAAGGTTTAGAAGCCATGGAGCAGAATTCGGTGTACGGCAGAGGGCCGGTGAAAGGTTTAGAAGCCATGGAGCAGAATTCGGTGTACGGCAGAGGGCCGGTGAAAGGTTTAGAAGCCATGGAGCAGAATTCGGTGGACGGCAGAGGGCCGGTGAAAGGTTTAGAAGCCATGGAGCAGAATTCGGTGGACGGTAGAGGGCCGGTGAAAGGTTTAGAAGCCATGGAGCAGAATTCGGTGGACGGCAGAGGGCCGGTGAAAGGTTTAGAAGCCATGGAGCAGAATTCGGTGGACGGCAGAGGGCCGGTGAAAGGTTTAGAAGCCATGGAGCAGAATTCGGTGTACGGCAGAGGGCCGGTGAAAGGTTTAGAAGCCATGGAGCAGAATTCGGTGGACGGCAGAGGGCCGGTGAAAGGTTTAGAAGCCATGGAGCAGAATTCGGTGTACGGCAGAGGGCCGGTGAAAGGTTTAGAAGCCATGGAGCAGAATTCGGTGGACGGCAGAGGGCCGGTGAAAGGTTTAGAAGCCATGGAGCAGAATTCGGTGGACGGCAGAGGGCCGGTGAAAGGTTTAGAAGCCATGGAGCAGAATTCGGTGGACGGCAGAGGGCCGGTGAAAGGTTTAGAAGCCATGGAGCAGAATTCGGTGGACGGCAGAGGGCCGGTGAAAGGTTTAGAAGCCATGGAGTAGAATTCGGTGGACGGCAGAGGGCCGGTGAAAGGTTTAGAAGCCATGGAGCAGAATTCGGTGGACGGCAGAGGGCCGTGAGTTGAGGAGTTGAGTTGATGAGTTGAGTTGATGAGTTGATGAGTTGAGTTGATGAGTTGATGAGTTGAGTTGAGTTTTATCCAGTTTTATCCAGTTTTTTCCACTTTTTTCCACTCCTTTTTCCACTTTTTTTCCCACCTTTTCCCCACATTTTCCCAAATTTTTCCACTTTTTCCACTTTTTCCAATTTCTTCCACGTTTTTCCACCTTTTCCCACCTTTTTCCACCATAAAACTGGATAAAAGTGGAAAAAACTGGAAAAAACTGGAAAGGTTTAGAAGCCATGGAGCAGAATTCGGTGGACGGCAGAGGGCCGGTGAAAGGTTTAGAAGCCATGGAGAAGAATTCGGTGGACGGCAGAGGGCCGGTGAAAGGTTTAGAAGCCATGGAGCAGAATTCGGTGGACGGCAGAGGGCCGGTGAAAGGTTTAGAAGCCATGGAGCAGAATTCGGTGGACGGCAGAGGGCCGGTGAAAGGTTTAGAAGCCATGGAGCAGAATTCGGTGGACGGCAGAGGGCCGGTGAAAGGTTTAGAAGCCATGGAGCAGAATTTGGTGGACGGCAGAGGGCCGGTGAAAGGTTTAGAAGCCATGGAGCAGAATTCGGTGGACGGCAGAGGGCCGTGAGTTGAGGAGTTGAGTTGATGAGTTGAGTTGATGAGTTGATGAGTTGATGAGTTGATGAGTTGAGTTGAGTTATATCCAGTTTTATCCACTTTTTTCCACTTTTTTTCCCACCTTTTTCCCACATTTTCCCACATTTTTCCACTTTTTCCACTTTTTCCAATTTCTTCCACGTTTTTCCACCTTTTCCCACCTTTTTCCACCATAAAACTGGATAAAAGTGGAAAAAAGTGGAAAAAAGTGGAAAGGTTTAGAAGCCATGGAGCAGAATTCGGTGGACGGCAGAGGGCCGGTGAAAAGTTTAGAAGCCATGGAGCAGAATTCGGTGGACGGCAGAGGGCCGGTGAAAGGTTTAGAAGCCATGGAGCAGAATTCGGTGGACGGCAGAGGGCCGGTGAAAGGTTTAGAAGCCATGGAGCAGAATTCGGTGGACGGCAGAGGGCCGGTGAAAGGTTTAGAAGCCATGGAGTAGAATTCGGTGGACGGCAGAGGGCCGGTGAAAGGTTTAGAAGCCATGGAGCAGAATTCGGTGGACGGCAGAGGGCCGGTGAAAGGTTTAGAAGCCATGGAGCAGAATTCGGTGGACGGCAGAGGGCCGGTGAAAGGTTTAGAAGCCATGGAGCAGAATTCGGTGGACGGCAGAGGGCCGGTGAAAGGTTTAGAAGCCATGGAGCAGAATTCGGTGGACGGCAGAGGGCCGGTGAAAGGTTTAGAAGCCATGGAGCAGAATTCGGTGGACGGCAGAGGGCCGGTGAAAGGTTTAGAAGCCATGGAGCAGAATTCGGTGGACGGCAGAGGGCCGGTGAAAGGTTTAGAAGCCATGGAGCAGAATTTGGTGGACGGCAGAGGGCCGGTGAAAGGTTTAGAAGCCATGGAGCAGAATTCGGTGGACGGCAGAGGGCCGTGAGTTGAGGAGTTGAGTTGATGAGTTGAGTTGATGAGTTGATGAGTTGAGTTGATGAGTTGATGAGTTGAGTTGAGTTATATCCAGTTTTATCCACTTTTTTCCACTTTTTTTCCCACCTTTTTCCCACATTTTCCCAAATTTTTCCACTTTTTCCACTTTTTCCAATTTCTTCCACGTTTTTCCACCTTTTCCCACCTTTTTCCACCATAAAACTGGATAAAAGTGGAAAAAAGTGGAAAAAAGTGGAAAGGTTTAGAAGCCATGGAGCAGAATTCGGTGGACGGCAGAGGGCCGGTGAAAAGTTTAGAAGCCATGGAGCAGAATTCGGTGGACGGCAGAGGGCCGGTGAAAGGTTTAGAAGCCATGGAGCAGAATTCGGTGGACGGCAGAGGGCCGGTGAAAGGTTTAGAAGCCATGGAGCAGAATTCGGTGGACGGCAGAGGGCCGGTGAAAGGTTTAGAAGCCATGGAGTAGAATTCGGTGGACGGCAGAGGGCCGGTGAAAGGTTTAGAAGCCATGGAGCAGAATTCGGTGGACGGCAGAGGGCCGGTGAAAGGTTTAGAAGCCATGGAGCAGAATTCGGTGGACGGCAGAGGGCCGGTGAAAGGTTTAGAAGCCATGGAGCAGAATTCGGTGGACGGCAGAGGGCCGGTGAAAGGTTTAGAAGCCATGGAGCAGAATTCGGTGGACGGCAGAGGGCCGTTGAAAGGTTTAGAAGCCATGGAGCAGAATTTGGTGGACGGCAGAGGGCCGGTGAAAGGTTTAGAAGCCATGGAGCAGAATTTGGTGGACGGCAGAGGGCCGGTGAAAGGTTTAGAAGCCATGGAGCAGAATTTGGTGGACGGCAGAGGGCCGGTGAAAGGTTTAGAAGCCATGGAGCAGAATTCGGTGGACGGCAGAGGGCCGTGAGTTGAGGAGTTGAGTTGATGAGTTGAGTTGATGAGTTGATGAGTTGAGTTGATGAGTTGATGAGTTGAGTTGAGTTATATCCAGTTTTATCCAGTTTTTTCCAGTTTTTTCCACTCCTTTTTCCACTTTTTTTCCCACCTTTTTCCCACATTTTCCCAAATTTTTCCACTTTTTCCACTTTTTCCAATTTCTTCCACGTTTTTCCACCTTTTCCCACCTTTTTCCACCATAAAACTGGATAAAAGTGGAAAAAAGTGGAAAAAAGTGGAAAGGTTTAGAAGCCATGGAGCAGAATTCGGTGGACGGCAGAGGGCCGGTGAAAGGTTTAGAAGCCATGGAGCAGAATTCGGTGGACGGCAGAGGGCCGGTGAAAGGTTTAGAAGCCATGGAGTAGAATTCGGTGGACGGCAGAGGGCCGGTGAAAGGTTTAGAAGCCATGGAGCAGAATTCGGTGGACGGCAGAGGGCCGGTGAAAGGTTTAGAAGCCATGTAGCAGAATTCGGTGTACGGCAGAGGGCCGGTGAAAGGTTTAGAAGCCATGGAGCAGAATTCGGTGTACGGCAGAGGGCCGGTGAAAGGTTTAGAAGCCATGGAGCAGAATTCGGTGTACGGCAGAGGGCCGGTGAAAGGTTTAGAAGCCATGGAGCAGAATTCTGTGGACGGCAGAGGGCCGGTGAAAGGTTTAGAAGCCATGGAGCAGAATTCGGTGGACGGCAGAGGGCCGGTGAAAGGTTTAGAAGCCATGGAGCAGAATTCGGTGGACGGCAGAGGGCCGGTGAAAGGTTTAGAAGCCATGGAGTAGAATTCGGTGGACGGCAGAGGGCCGGTGAAAGGTTTAGAAGCCATGGAGCAGAATTCGGTGGACGGCAGAGGGCCGGTGAAAGGTTTAGAAGCCATGGAGCAGAATTCGGTGGACGGCAGAGGGCCGGTGAAAGGTTTAGAAGCCATGGAGCAGAATTCGGTGGACGGCAGAGGGCCGGTGAAAGGTTTAGAAGCCATGGAGCAGAATTCGGTGGACGGCAGAGGGCCGGTGAAAGGTTTAGAAGCCATGGAGCAGAATTCGGTGGACGGCAGAGGGCCGGTGAAAGGTTTAGAAGCCATGGAGCAGAATTCGGTGGACGGCAGAGGGCCGTGAGTTGAGGAGTTGAGTTGATGAGTTGAGTTGATGAGTTGATGAGTTGAGTTGATGAGTTGATGAGTTGAGTTGAGTTATATCCAGTTTTATCCACTCCTTTTTCCAATTTTTTCCCCACCTTTTTCCCACATTTTCCCACATTTTCCCACATTTTTCCACTTTTTCCACTTTTTCCAATTTCTTCCACGTTTTTCCACCTTTTTCCCACCTTTTTCCACCATAAAACTGGATAAAAGTGGAAAAAAGTGGAAAAAAGTGGAAAGGTTTAGAAGCCATGGAGCAGAATTCGGTGGACGGCAGAGGGCCGGTGAAAGGTTTAGAAGCCATGGAGCAGAATTCGGTGGACGGCAGAGGGCCGGTGAAAGGTTTAGAAGCCATGGAGCAGAATTCGGTGTACGGCAGAGGGCCGGTGAAAGGTTTAGAAGCCATGGAGCAGAATTCGGTGGACGGCAGAGGGCCGGTGAAAGGTTTAGAAGCCATGGAGCAGAATTCGGTGTACGGCAGAGGGCCGGTGAAAGGTTTAGAAGCCATGGAGCAGAATTCGGTGGACGGCAGAGGGCCGGTGAAAGGTTTAGAAGCCATGGAGCAGAATTCGGTGGACGGCAGAGGGCCGGTGAAAGGTTTAGAAGCCATGGAGCAGAATTCGGTGGACGGCAGAGGGCCGGTGAAAGGTTTAGAAGCCATGGAGTAGAATTCGGTGGACGGCAGAGGGCCGGTGAAAGGTTTAGAAGCCATGGAGCAGAATTCGGTGGACGGCAGAGGGCCGGTGAAAGGTTTAGAAGCCATGGAGCAGAATTCGGTGTACGGCAGAGGGCCGGTGAAAGGTTTAGAAGCCATGGAGCAGAATTCGGTGTACGGCAGAGGGCCGGTGAAAGGTTTAGAAGCCATGGAGCAGAATTCGGTGTACGGCAGAGGGCCGGTGAAAGGTTTAGAAGCCATGGAGCAGAATTCGGTGGACGGCAGAGGGCCGGTGAAAGGTTTAGAAGCCATGGAGCAGAATTCGGTGGACGGCAGAGGGCCGGTGAAAGGTTTAGAAGCCATGGAGCAGAATTCGGTGGACGGCAGAGGGCCGGTGAAAGGTTTAGAAGCCATGGAGCAGAATTCGGTGGACGGCAGAGGGCCGGTGAAAGGTTTAGAAGCCATGGAGCAGAATTTGGTGGACGGCAGAGGGCCGGTGAAAGGTTTAGAAGCCATGGAGCAGAATTCGGTGGACGGCAGAGGGCCGGTGAAAGGTTTAGAAGCCATGGAGCAGAATTCGGTGGACGGCAGAGGGCCGGTGAAAGGTTTAGAAGCCATGGAGCAGAATTCGGTGGACGGCAGAGGGCCGTGAGTTGAGGAGTTGAGTTGATGAGTTGAGTTGATGAGTTGATGAGTTGAGTTGATGAGTTGATGAGTTGAGTTGAGTTTTATCCAGTTTTATCCAGTTTTTTCCACTTTTTTCCACTCCTTTTTCCACTTTTTTTCCCACCTTTTCCCCACATTTTCCCAAATTTTTCCACTTTTTCCACTTTTTCCAATTTCTTCCACGTTTTTCCACCTTTTTCCACCATAAAACTGGATAAAAGTGGAAAAAACTGGAAAAAACTGGAAAGGTTTAGAAGCCATGGAGCAGAATTCGGTGGACGGCAGAGGGCCGGTGAAAGGTTTAGAAGCCATGGAGCAGAATTCGGTGGACGGCAGAGGGCCGGTGAAAGGTTTAGAAGCCATGGAGCAGAATTCGGTGGACGGCAGAGGGCCGGTGAAAGGTTTAGAAGCCATGGAGCAGAATTCGGTGGACGGCAGAGGGCCGGTGAAAGGTTTAGAAGCCATGGAGCAGAATTCGGTGGACGGCAGAGGGCCGGTGAAAGGTTTAGAAGCCATGGAGCAGAATTTGGTGGACGGCAGAGGGCCGGTGAAAGGTTTAGAAGCCATGGAGCAGAATTCGGTGGACGGCAGAGGGCCGTGAGTTGAGGAGTTGAGTTGATGAGTTGAGTTGATGAGTTGATGAGTTGAGTTGATGAGTTGATGAGTTGAGTTGAGTTATATCCAGTTTTATCCACTTTTTTCCACTTTTTTTCCCACCTTTTTCCCACATTTTCCCACATTTTTCCACTTTTTCCACTTTTTCCAATTTCTTCCACGTTTTTCCACCTTTTCCCACCTTTTTCCACCATAAAACTGGATAAAAGTGGAAAAAAGTGGAAAAAAGTGGAAAGGTTTAGAAGCCATGGAGCAGAATTCGGTGGACGGCAGAGGGCCGGTGAAAAGTTTAGAAGCCATGGAGCAGAATTCGGTGGACGGCAGAGGGCCGGTGAAAGGTTTAGAAGCCATGGAGCAGAATTCGGTGGACGGCAGAGGGCCGGTGAAAGGTTTAGAAGCCATGGAGCAGAATTCGGTGGACGGCAGAGGGCCGGTGAAAGGTTTAGAAGCCATGGAGTAGAATTCGGTGGACGGCAGAGGGCCGGTGAAGGTTTAGAAGCCATGGAGCAGAATTCGGTGGACGGCAGAGGGCCGGTGAAAGGTTTAGAAGCCATGGAGCAGAATTCGGTGGACGGCAGAGGGCCGGTGAAAGGTTTAGAAGCCATGGAGCAGAATTCGGTGGACGGCAGAGGGCCGGTGAAAGGTTTAGAAGCCATGGAGCAGAATTCGGTGGACGGCAGAGGGCCGTTGAAAGGTTTAGAAGCCATGGAGCAGAATTTGGTGGACGGCAGAGGGCCGGTGAAAGGTTTAGAAGCCATGGAGCAGAATTTGGTGGACGGCAGAGGGCCGGTGAAAGGTTTAGAAGCCATGGAGCAGAATTTGGTGGACGGCAGAGGGCCGGTGAAAGGTTTAGAAGCCATGGAGCAGAATTCGGTGGACGGCAGAGGGCCGTGAGTTGAGGAGTTGAGTTGATGAGTTGAGTTGATGAGTTGATGAGTTGAGTTGATGAGTTGATGAGTTGAGTTGAGTTATATCCAGTTTTATCCAGTTTTTTCCAGTTTTTTCCACTCCTTTTTCCACTTTTTTTCCCACCTTTTTCCCACATTTTCCCAAATTTTTCCACTTTTTCCACTTTTTCCAATTTCTTCCACGTTTTTCCACCTTTTCCCACCTTTTTCCACCATAAAACTGGATAAAAGTGGAAAAAAGTGGAAAAAAGTGGAAAGGTTTAGAAGCCATGGAGCAGAATTCGGTGGACGGCAGAGGGCCGGTGAAAGGTTTAGAAGCCATGGAGCAGAATTCGGTGGACGGCAGAGGGCCGGTGAAAGGTTAAGAAGCCATGGAGCAGAATTCGGTGGACGGCAGAGGGCCGGTGAAAGGTTTAGAAGCCATGGAGCAGAATTCGGTGGACGGCAGAGGGCCGGTGAAAGGTTTAGAAGCCATGGAGCAGAATTCGGTGGACGGCAGAGGGCCGGTGAAAGGTTTAGAAGCCATGGAGCAGAATTTGGTGGACGGCAGAGGGCCGGTGAAAGGTTTAGAAGCCATGGAGCAGAATTCGGTGGACGGCAGAGGGCCGTGAGTTGAGGAGTTGAGTTGATGAGTTGAGTTGATGAGTTGATGAGTTGAGTTGATGAGTTGATGAGTTGATGAGTTGAGTTGAGTTATATCCAGTTTTATCCACTTTTTTCTTCTTTTTTTCCCACCTTTTTCCCACATTTTCCCACATTTTTCCACTTTTTCCACTTTTTCCAATTTCTTCCACGTTTTTCCACCTTTTCCCACCTTTTTCCACCATAAAACTGGATAAAAGTGGAAAAAAGTGGAAAAAAGTGGAAAGGTTTAGAAGCCATGGAGCAGAATTCGGTGGACGGCAGAGGGCCGGTGAAAAGTTTAGAAGCCATGGAGCAGAATTCGGTGGACGGCAGAGGGCCGGTGAAAGGTTTAGAAGCCATGGAGCAGAATTCGGTGGACGGCAGAGGGCCGGTGAAAGGTTTAGAAGCCATGGAGCAGAATTCGGTGGACGGCAGAGGGCCGGTGAAAGGTTTAGAAGCCATGGAGTAGAATTCGGTGGACGGCAGAGGGCCGGTGAAAGGTTTAGAAGCCATGGAGCAGAATTCGGTGGACGGCAGAGGGCCGGTGAAAGGTTTAGAAGCCATGGAGCAGAATTCGGTGGACGGCAGAGGGCCGGTGAAAGGTTTAGAAGCCATGGAGCAGAATTCGGTGGACGGCAGAGGGCCGGTGAAAGGTTTAGAAGCCATGGAGCAGAATTCGGTGGACGGCAGAGGGCCGTTGAAAGGTTTAGAAGCCATGGAGCAGAATTTGGTGGACGGCAGAGGGCCGGTGAAAGGTTTAGAAGCCATGGAGCAGAATTTGGTGGACGGCAGAGGGCCGGTGAAAGGTTTAGAAGCCATGGAGCAGAATTTGGTGGACGGCAGAGGGCCGGTGAAAGGTTTAGAAGCCATGGAGCAGAATTCGGTGGACGGCAGAGGGCCGTGAGTTGAGGAGTTGAGTTGATGAGTTGAGTTGATGAGTTGATGAGTTGAGTTGATGAGTTGATGAGTTGAGTTGAGTTATATCCAGTTTTATCCAGTTTTTTCCAGTTTTTTCCACTCCTTTTTCCACTTTTTTTCCCACCTTTTTCCCACATTTTCCCAAATTTTTCCACTTTTTCCACTTTTTCCAATTTCTTCCACGTTTTTCCACCTTTTCCCACCTTTTTCCACCATAAAACTGGATAAAAGTGGAAAAAAGTGGAAAAAAGTGGAAAGGTTTAGAAGCCATGGAGCAGAATTCGGTGGACGGCAGAGGGCCGGTGAAAGGTTTAGAAGCCATGGAGCAGAATTCGGTGGACGGCAGAGGGCCGGTGAAAGGTTTAGAAGCCATGGAGTAGAATTCGGTGGACGGCAGAGGGCCGGTGAAAGGTTTAGAAGCCATGGAGCAGAATTCGGTGGACGGCAGAGGGCCGGTGAAAGGTTTAGAAGCCATGTAGCAGAATTCGGTGTACGGCAGAGGGCCGGTGAAAGGTTTAGAAGCCATGGAGCAGAATTCGGTGTACGGCAGAGGGCCGGTGAAAGGTTTAGAAGCCATGGAGCAGAATTCGGTGTACGGCAGAGGGCCGGTGAAAGGTTTAGAAGCCATGGAGCAGAATTCTGTGGACGGCAGAGGGCCGGTGAAAGGTTTAGAAGCCATGGAGCAGAATTCGGTGGACGGCAGAGGGCCGGTGAAAGGTTTAGAAGCCATGGAGCAGAATTCGGTGGACGGCAGAGGGCCGGTGAAAGGTTTAGAAGCCATGGAGTAGAATTCGGTGGACGGCAGAGGGCCGGTGAAAGGTTTAGAAGCCATGGAGCAGAATTCGGTGGACGGCAGAGGGCCGGTGAAAGGTTTAGAAGCCATGGAGCAGAATTCGGTGGACGGCAGAGGGCCGGTGAAAGGTTTAGAAGCCATGGAGCAGAATTCGGTGGACGGCAGAGGGCCGGTGAAAGGTTTAGAAGCCATGGAGCAGAATTCGGTGGACGGCAGAGGGCCGTTGAAAGGTTTAGAAGCCATGGAGCAGAATTTGGTGGACGGCAGAGGGCCGGTGAAAGGTTTAGAAGCCATGGAGCAGAATTTGGTGGACGGCAGAGGGCCGGTGAAAGGTTTAGAAGCCATGGAGCAGAATTTGGTGGACGGCAGAGGGCCGGTGAAAGGTTTAGAAGCCATGGAGCAGAATTCGGTGGACGGCAGAGGGCCGTGAGTTGAGGAGTTGAGTTGATGAGTTGAGTTGATGAGTTGATGAGTTGAGTTGATGAGTTGATGAGTTGAGTTGAGTTATATCCAGTTTTATCCAGTTTTTTCCAGTTTTTTCCACTCCTTTTTCCACTTTTTTCCCACCTTTTTCCCACATTTTCCCAAATTTTTCCACTTTTTCCACTTTTTCCAATTTCTTCCACGTTTTTCCACCTTTTCCCACCTTTTTCCACCATAAAACTGGATAAAAGTGGAAAAAAGTGGAAAAAAGTGGAAAGGTTTAGAAGCCATGGAGCAGAATTCGGTGGACGGCAGAGGGCCGGTGAAAGGTTTAGAAGCCATGGAGCAGAATTCGGTGGACGGCAGAGGGCCGGTGAAAGGTTTAGAAGCCATGGAGTAGAATTCGGTGGACGGCAGAGGGCCGGTGAAAGGTTTAGAAGCCATGGAGCAGAATTCGGTGGACGGCAGAGGGCCGGTGAAAGGTTTAGAAGCCATGTAGCAGAATTCGGTGTACGGCAGAGGGCCGGTGAAAGGTTTAGAAGCCATGGAGCAGAATTCGGTGTACGGCAGAGGGCCGGTGAAAGGTTTAGAAGCCATGGAGCAGAATTCGGTGGACGGCAGAGGGCCGGTGAAAGGTTTAGAAGCCATGGAGCAGAATTCGGTGGACGGCAGAGGGCCGGTGAAAGGTTTAGAAGCCATGGAGCAGAATTCGGTGGACGGCAGAGGGCCGGTGAAAGGTTTAGAAGCCATGGAGCAGAATTCGGTGGACGGCAGAGGGCCGGTGAAAGGTTTAGAAGCCATGGAGCAGAATTCGGTGGACGGCAGAGGGCCGGTGGAAGGTTTAGAAGCCATGGAGCAGAATTCGGTGGACGGCAGAGGGCCGGTGAAAGGTTTAGAAGCCATGGAGCAGAATTCGGTGGACGGCAGAGGGCCGGTGAAAGGTTTAGAAGCCATGGAGCAGAATTCGGTGGACGGCAGAGGGCCGGTGAAAGGTTTAGAAGCCATGGAGCAGAATTCGGTGGACGGCAGAGGGCCGGTGGAAGGTTTAGAAGCCATGGAGCAGAATTCGGTGGACGGCAGAGGGCCGGTGAAAGGTTTAGAAGCCATGGAGCAGAATTCGGTGGACGGCAGAGGGCCGGTGAAAGGTTTAGAAGCCATGGAGCAGAATTCGGTGGACGGCAGAGGGCCGTGAGTTGAGGAGTTGAGTTGATGAGTTGAGTTGATGAGTTGATGAGTTGAGTTGATGAGTTGATGAGTTGAGTTGAGTTATATCCAGTTTTATCCAGTTTTTTCCAGTTTTTTCCACTCCTTTTTCCAATTTTTTCCCCACCTTTTTCCCACATTTTCCCACATTTTCCCACATTTTTCCACTTTTTCCACTTTTTCCAATTTCTTCCACGTTTTTCCACGTTTTTCCCACCTTTTTCCACCATAAAACTGGATAAAAGTGGAAAAAAGTGGAAAAAAGTGTAAAGGTTTAGAAGCCATGGAGCAGAATTCGGTGGACGGCAGAGGGCCGGTGAAAGGTTTAGAAGCCATGGAGCAGAATTCGGTGGACGGCAGAGGGCCGGTGAAAGGTTTAGAAGCCATGGAGTAGAATTCGGTGGACGGCAGAGGGCCGGTGAAAGGTTTAGAAGCCATGGAGCAGAATTCGGTGGACGGCAGAGGGCCGGTGAAAGGTTTAGAAGCCATGGAGCAGAATTCGGTGTACGGCAGAGGGCCGGTGAAAGGTTTAGAAGCCATGGAGCAGAATTCGGTGGACGGCAGAGGGCCGTTGAAAGGTTTAGAAGCCATGGAGCAGAATTTGGTGGACGGCAGAGGGCCGGTGAAAGGTTTAGAAGCCATGGAGCAGAATTTGGTGGACGGCAGAGGGCCGGTGAAAGGTTTAGAAGCCATGGAGCAGAATTTGGTGGACGGCAGAGGGCCGGTGAAAGGTTTAGAAGCCATGGAGCAGAATTCGGTGGACGGCAGAGGGCCGTGAGTTGAGGAGTTGAGTTGATGAGTTGAGTTGATGAGTTGATGAGTTGAGTTGATGAGTTGATGAGTTGAGTTGAGTTATATCCAGTTTTATCCAGTTTTTTCCAGTTTTTTCCACTCCTTTTTCCACTTTTTTCCCACCTTTTTCCCACATTTTCCCAAATTTTTCCACTTTTTCCACTTTTTCCAATTTCTTCCACGTTTTTCCACCTTTTCCCACCTTTTTCCACCATAAAACTGGATAAAAGTGGAAAAAAGTGGAAAAAAGTGGAAAGGTTTAGAAGCCATGGAGCAGAATTCGGTGGACGGCAGAGGGCCGGTGAAAGGTTTAGAAGCCATGGAGCAGAATTCGGTGGACGGCAGAGGGCCGGTGAAAGGTTTAGAAGCCATGGAGTAGAATTCGGTGGACGGCAGAGGGCCGGTGAAAGGTTTAGAAGCCATGGAGCAGAATTCGGTGGACGGCAGAGGGCCGGTGAAAGGTTTAGAAGCCATGTAGCAGAATTCGGTGTACGGCAGAGGGCCGGTGAAAGGTTTAGAAGCCATGGAGCAGAATTCGGTGTACGGCAGAGGGCCGGTGAAAGGTTTAGAAGCCATGGAGCAGAATTCGGTGGACGGCAGAGGGCCGGTGAAAGGTTTAGAAGCCATGGAGCAGAATTCGGTGGACGGCAGAGGGCCGGTGAAAGGTTTAGAAGCCATGGAGCAGAATTCGGTGGACGGCAGAGGGCCGGTGAAAGGTTTAGAAGCCATGGAGCAGAATTCGGTGGACGGCAGAGGGCCGGTGAAAGGTTTAGAAGCCATGGAGCAGAATTCGGTGGACGGCAGAGGGCCGGTGGAAGGTTTAGAAGCCATGGAGCAGAATTCGGTGGACGGCAGAGGGCCGGTGAAAGGTTTAGAAGCCATGGAGCAGAATTCGGTGGACGGCAGAGGGCCGGTGAAAGGTTTAGAAGCCATGGAGCAGAATTCGGTGGACGGCAGAGGGCCGGTGAAAGGTTTAGAAGCCATGGAGCAGAATTCGGTGGACGGCAGAGGGCCGGTGGAAGGTTTAGAAGCCATGGAGCAGAATTCGGTGGACGGCAGAGGGCCGGTGAAAGGTTTAGAAGCCATGGAGCAGAATTCGGTGGACGGCAGAGGGCCGGTGAAAGGTTTAGAAGCCATGGAGCAGAATTCGGTGGACGGCAGAGGGCCGTGAGTTGAGGAGTTGAGTTGATGAGTTGAGTTGATGAGTTGATGAGTTGAGTTGATGAGTTGATGAGTTGAGTTGAGTTATATCCAGTTTTATCCAGTTTTTTCCAGTTTTTTCCACTCCTTTTTCCAATTTTTTCCCCACCTTTTTCCCACATTTTCCCACATTTTCCCACATTTTTCCACTTTTTCCACTTTTTCCAATTTCTTCCACGTTTTTCCACGTTTTTCCCACCTTTTTCCACCATAAAACTGGATAAAAGTGGAAAAAAGTGGAAAAAAGTGTAAAGGTTTAGAAGCCATGGAGCAGAATTCGGTGGACGGCAGAGGGCCGGTGAAAGGTTTAGAAGCCATGGAGCAGAATTCGGTGGACGGCAGAGGGCCGGTGAAAGGTTTAGAAGCCATGGAGTAGAATTCGGTGGACGGCAGAGGGCCGGTGAAAGGTTTAGAAGCCATGGAGCAGAATTCGGTGGACGGCAGAGGGCCGGTGAAAGGTTTAGAAGCCATGGAGCAGAATTCGGTGTACGGCAGAGGGCCGGTGAAAGGTTTAGAAGCCATGGAGCAGAATTCGGTGTACGGCAGAGGGCCGGTGAAAGGTTTAGAAGCCATGGAGCAGAATTCGGTGTACGGCAGAGGGCCGGTGAAAGGTTTAGAAGCCATGGAGCAGAATTCGGTGGACGGCAGAGGGCCGGTGAAAGGTTTAGAAGCCATGGAGCAGAATTCGGTGGACGGTAGAGGGCCGGTGAAAGGTTTAGAAGCCATGGAGCAGAATTCGGTGGACGGCAGAGGGCCGGTGAAAGGTTTAGAAGCCATGGAGCAGAATTCGGTGGACGGCAGAGGGCCGGTGAAAGGTTTAGAAGCCATGGAGCAGAATTCGGTGTACGGCAGAGGGCCGGTGAAAGGTTTAGAAGCCATGGAGCAGAATTCGGTGGACGGCAGAGGGCCGGTGAAAGGTTTAGAAGCCATGGAGCAGAATTCGGTGTACGGCAGAGGGCCGGTGAAAGGTTTAGAAGCCATGGAGCAGAATTCGGTGGACGGCAGAGGGCCGGTGAAAGGTTTAGAAGCCATGGAGCAGAATTCGGTGGACGGCAGAGGGCCGGTGAAAGGTTTAGAAGCCATGGAGCAGAATTCGGTGGACGGCAGAGGGCCGGTGAAAGGTTTAGAAGCCATGGAGCAGAATTCGGTGGACGGCAGATGGCCGGTGAAAGGTTTAGAAGCCATGGAGTAGAATTCGGTGGACGGCAGAGGGCCGGTGAAAGGTTTAGAAGCCATGGAGCAGAATTCGGTGGACGGCAGAGGGCCGGTGAAAGGTTTAGAAGCCATGGAGCAGAATTCGGTGTACGGCAGAGGGCCGGTGAAAGGTTTAGAAGCCATGGAGCAGAATTCGGTGTACGGCAGAGGGCCGGTGAAAGGTTTAGAAGCCATGGAGCAGAATTCGGTGGACGGCAGAGGGCCGGTGAAAGGTTTAGAAGCCATGGAGCAGAATTCGGTGGACGGCAGAGGGCCGGTGAAAGGTTTAGAAGCCATGGAGCAGAATTCGGTGGACGGCAGAGGGCCGGTGAAAGGTTTAGAAGCCATGGAGCAGAATTCGGTGGACGGCAGAGGGCCGGTGAAAGGTTTAGAAGCCATGGAGCAGAATTCGGTGGACGGCAGAGGGCCGGTGAAAGGTTTAGAAGCCATGGAGCAGAATTCGGTGGACGGCAGAGGGCCGGTGAAAGGTTTAGAAGCCATGGAGCAGAATTCGGTGGACGGCAGAGGGCCGGTGAAAGGTTTAGAAGCCATGGAGCAGAATTCGGTGGACGGCAGAGGGCCGGTGAAAGGTTTAGAAGCCATGGAGCAGAATTCGGTGGACGGCAGAGGGCCGTGAGTTGAGGAGTTGAGTTGATGAGTTGAGTTGATGAGTTGATGAGTTGAGTTGATGAGTTGATGAGTTGAGTTGAGTTTTATCCAGTTTTATCCAGTTTTTTCCACTTTTTTCCACTCCTTTTTCCACTTTTTTTCCCACCTTTTCCCCACATTTTCCCAAATTTTTCCACTTTTTCCACTTTTTCCAATTTCTTCCACGTTTTTCCACCTTTTCCCACCTTTTTCCACCATAAAACTGGATAAAAGTGGAAAAAACTGGAAAAAACTGGAAAGGTTTAGAAGCCATGGAGCAGAATTCGGTGGACGGCAGAGGGCCGGTGAAAGGTTTAGAAGCCATGGAGCAGAATTCGGTGGACGGCAGAGGGCCGGTGAAAGGTTTAGAAGCCATGGAGCAGAATTCGGTGGACGGCAGAGGGCCGGTGAAAGGTTTAGAAGCCATGGAGCAGAATTCGGTGGACGGCAGAGGGCCGGTGAAAGGTTTAGAAGCCATGGAGCAGAATTCGGTGGACGGCAGAGGGCCGGTGAAAGGTTTAGAAGCCATGGAGCAGAATTCGGTGGACGGCAGAGGGCCGGTGAAAGGTTTAGAAGCCATGGAGCAGAATTCGGTGGACGGCAGAGGGCCGTGAGTTGAGGAGTTGAGTTGATGAGTTGAGTTGATGAGTTGATGAGTTGAGTTGAGTTATATCCAGTTTTATCCACTTTTTTCCACTTTTTTTCCCACCTTTTTCCCACATTTTCCCACATTTTTCCACTTTTTCCACTTTTTCCAATTTCTTCCACGTTTTTCCACCTTTTCCCACCTTTTTCCACCATAAAACTGGATAAAAGTGGAAAAAAGTGGAAAAAAGTGGAAAGGTTTAGAAGCCATGGAGCAGAATTCGGTGGACGGCAGAGGGCCGGTGAAAAGTTTAGAAGCCATGGAGCAGAATTCGGTGGACGGCAGAGGGCCGGTGAAAGGTTTAGAAGCCATGGAGCAGAATTCGGTGGACGGCAGAGGGCCGGTGAAAGGTTTAGAAGCCATGGAGCAGAATTCGGTGGACGGCAGAGGGCCGGTGAAAGGTTTAGAAGCCATGGAGTAGAATTCGGTGGACGGCAGAGGGCCGGTGAAAGGTTTAGAAGCCATGGAGCAGAATTCGGTGGACGGCAGAGGGCCGGTGAAAGGTTTAGAAGCCATGGAGCAGAATTCGGTGGACGGCAGAGGGCCGTGAGTTGAGGAGTTGAGTTGATGAGTTGAGTTGATGAGTTGATGAGTTGAGTTGATGAGTTGATGAGTTGAGTTGAGTTATATCCAGTTTTATCCAGTTTTTTCCAGTTTTTTCCACTCCTTTTTCCACTTTTTTTCCCACCTTTTTCCCACATTTTCCCAAATTTTTCCACTTTTTCCACTTTTTCCAATTTCTTCCACGTTTTTCCACCTTTTCCCACCTTTTTCTACCATAAAACTGGATAAAAGTGGAAAAAAGTGGAAAAAAGTGGAAAGGTTTAGAAGCCATGGAGCAGAATTCGGTGGACGGCAGAGGGCCGGTGAAAGGTTTAGAAGCCATGGAGCAGAATTCGGTGGACGGCAGAGGGCCGGTGAAAGGTTTAGAAGCCATGGAGTAGAATTCGGTGGACGGCAGAGGGCCGGTGAAAGGTTTAGAAGCCATGGAGCAGAATTCGGTGGACGGCAGAGGGCCGGTGAAAGGTTTAGAAGCCATGTAGCAGAATTCGGTGTACGGCAGAGGGCCGGTGAAAGGTTTAGAAGCCATGGAGCAGAATTCGGTGTACGGCAGAGGGCCGGTGAAAGGTTTAGAAGCCATGGAGCAGAATTCGGTGTACGGCAGAGGGCCGGTAAAAGGTTTAGAAGCCATGGAGCAGAATTCTGTGGACGGCAGAGGGCCGGTGAAAGGTTTAGAAGCCATGGAGCAGAATTCGGTGGACGGCAGAGGGCCGGTGAAAGGTTTAGAAGCCATGGAGCAGAATTCGGTGGACGGCAGAGGGCCGGTGAAAGGTTTAGAAGCCATGGAGCAGAATTCGGTGGACGGCAGAGGGCCGGTGAAAGGTTTAGAAGCCATGTAGCAGAATTCGGTGTACGGCAGAGGGCCGGTGAAAGGTTTAGAAGCCATGGAGCAGAATTCGGTGTACGGCAGAGGGCCGGTGAAAGGTTTAGAAGCCATGGAGCAGAATTCGGTGGACGGCAGAGGGCCGGTGAAAGGTTTAGAAGCCATGGAGCAGAATTCGGTGGACGGCAGAGGGCCGGTGAAAGGTTTAGAAGCCATGGAGCAGAATTCGGTGGACGGCAGAGGGCCGGTGAAAGGTTTAGAAGCCATGGAGCAGAATTCGGTGGACGGCAGAGGGCCGGTGAAAGGTTTAGAAGCCATGGAGCAGAATTCGGTGGACGGCAGAGGGCCGGTGGAAGGTTTAGAAGCCATGGAGCAGAATTCGGTGGACGGCAGAGGGCCGGTGAAAGGTTTAGAAGCCATGGAGCAGAATTCGGTGGACGGCAGAGGGCCGGTGAAAGGTTTAGAAGCCATGGAGCAGAATTCGGTGGACGGCAGAGGGCCGGTGAAAGGTTTAGAAGCCATGGAGCAGAATTCGGTGGACGGCAGAGGGCCGGTGGAAGGTTTAGAAGCCATGGAGCAGAATTCGGTGGACGGCAGAGGGCCGGTGAAAGGTTTAGAAGCCATGGAGCAGAATTCGGTGGACGGCAGAGGGCCGGTGAAAGGTTTAGAAGCCATGGAGCAGAATTCGGTGGACGGCAGAGGGCCGTGAGTTGAGGAGTTGAGTTGATGAGTTGAGTTGATGAGTTGATGAGTTGAGTTGATGAGTTGATGAGTTGAGTTGAGTTATATCCAGTTTTATCCAGTTTTTTCCAGTTTTTTCCACTCCTTTTTCCAATTTTTTCCCCACCTTTTTCCCACATTTTCCCACATTTTCCCACATTTTTCCACTTTTTCCACTTTTTCCAATTTCTTCCACGTTTTTCCACGTTTTTCCCACCTTTTTCCACCATAAAACTGGATAAAAGTGGAAAAAAGTGGAAAAAAGTGTAAAGGTTTAGAAGCCATGGAGCAGAATTCGGTGGACGGCAGAGGGCCGGTGAAAGGTTTAGAAGCCATGGAGCAGAATTCGGTGGACGGCAGAGGGCCGGTGAAAGGTTTAGAAGCCATGGAGTAGAATTCGGTGGACGGCAGAGGGCCGGTGAAAGGTTTAGAAGCCATGGAGCAGAATTCGGTGGACGGCAGAGGGCCGGTGAAAGGTTTAGAAGCCATGGAGCAGAATTCGGTGTACGGCAGAGGGCCGGTGAAAGGTTTAGAAGCCATGGAGCAGAATTCGGTGTACGGCAGAGGGCCGGTGAAAGGTTTAGAAGCCATGGAGCAGAATTCGGTGTACGGCAGAGGGCCGGTGAAAGGTTTAGAAGCCATGGAGCAGAATTCGGTGGACGGCAGAGGGCCGGTGAAAGGTTTAGAAGCCATGGAGCAGAATTCGGTGGACGGTAGAGGGCCGGTGAAAGGTTTAGAAGCCATGGAGCAGAATTCGGTGGACGGCAGAGGGCCGGTGAAAGGTTTAGAAGCCATGGAGCAGAATTCGGTGGACGGCAGAGGGCCGGTGAAAGGTTTAGAAGCCATGGAGCAGAATTCGGTGTACGGCAGAGGGCCGGTGAAAGGTTTAGAAGCCATGGAGCAGAATTCGGTGGACGGCAGAGGGCCAGTGAAAGGTTTAGAAGCCATGGAGCAGAATTCGGTGTACGGCAGAGGGCCGGTGAAAGGTTTAGAAGCCATGGAGCAGAATTCGGTGGACGGCAGAGGGCCGGTGAAAGGTTTAGAAGCCATGGAGCAGAATTCGGTGGACGGCAGAGGGCCGGTGAAAGGTTTAGAAGCCATGGAGCAGAATTCGGTGGACGGCAGAGGGCCGGTGAAAGGTTTAGAAGCCATGGAGCAGAATTCGGTGGACGGCAGATGGCCGGTGAAAGGTTTAGAAGCCATGGAGTAGAATTCGGTGGACGGCAGAGGGCCGGTGAAAGGTTTAGAAGCCATGGAGCAGAATTCGGTGGACGGCAGAGGGCCGGTGAAAGGTTTAGAAGCCATGGAGCAGAATTCGGTGTACGGCAGAGGGCCGGTGAAAGGTTTAGAAGCCATGGAGCAGAATTCGGTGTACGGCAGAGGGCCGGTGAAAGGTTTAGAAGCCATGGAGCAGAATTCGGTGGACGGCAGAGGGCCGGTGAAAGGTTTAGAAGCCATGGAGCAGAATTCGGTGGACGGCAGAGGGCCGGTGAAAGGTTTAGAAGCCATGGAGCAGAATTCGGTGGACGGCAGAGGGCCGGTGAAAGGTTTAGAAGCCATGGAGCAGAATTCGGTGGACGGCAGAGGGCCGGTGAAAGGTTTAGAAGCCATGGAGCAGAATTCGGTGGACGGCAGAGGGCCGGTGAAAGGTTTAGAAGCCATGGAGCAGAATTCGGTGGACGGCAGAGGGCCGGTGAAAGGTTTAGAAGCCATGGAGCAGAATTCGGTGGACGGCAGAGGGCCGGTGAAAGGTTTAGAAGCCATGGAGCAGAATTCGGTGGACGGCAGAGGGCCGGTGAAAGGTTTAGAAGCCATGGAGCAGAATTCGGTGGACGGCAGAGGGCCGTGAGTTGAGGAGTTGAGTTGATGAGTTGAGTTGATGAGTTGATGAGTTGAGTTGATGAGTTGATGAGTTGAGTTGAGTTTTATCCAGTTTTATCCAGTTTTTTCCACTTTTTTCCACTCCTTTTTCCACTTTTTTTCCCACCTTTTCCCCACATTTTCCCAAATTTTTCCACTTTTTCCACTTTTTCCAATTTCTTCCACGTTTTTCCACCTTTTCCCACCTTTTTCCACCATAAAACTGGATAAAAGTGGAAAAAACTGGAAAAAACTGGAAAGGTTTAGAAGCCATGGAGCAGAATTCGGTGGACGGCAGAGGGCCGGTGAAAGGTTTAGAAGCCATGGAGCAGAATTCGGTGGACGGCAGAGGGCCGGTGAAAGGTTTAGAAGCCATGGAGCAGAATTCGGTGGACGGCAGAGGGCCGGTGAAAGGTTTAGAAGCCATGGAGCAGAATTCGGTGGACGGCAGAGGGCCGGTGAAAGGTTTAGAAGCCATGGAGCAGAATTCGGTGGACGGCAGAGGGCCGGTGAAAGGTTTAGAAGCCATGGAGCAGAATTCGGTGGACGGCAGAGGGCCGGTGAAAGGTTTAGAAGCCATGGAGCAGAATTCGGTGGACGGCAGAGGGCCGTGAGTTGAGGAGTTGAGTTGATGAGTTGAGTTGATGAGTTGATGAGTTGAGTTGAGTTATATCCAGTTTTATCCACTTTTTTCCACTTTTTTTCCCACCTTTTTCCCACATTTTCCCACATTTTTCCACTTTTTCCACTTTTTCCAATTTCTTCCACGTTTTTCCACCTTTTCCCACCTTTTTCCACCATAAAACTGGATAAAAGTGGAAAAAAGTGGAAAAAAGTGGAAAGGTTTAGAAGCCATGGAGCAGAATTCGGTGGACGGCAGAGGGCCGGTGAAAAGTTTAGAAGCCATGGAGCAGAATTCGGTGGACGGCAGAGGGCCGGTGAAAGGTTTAGAAGCCATGGAGCAGAATTCGGTGGACGGCAGAGGGCCGGTGAAAGGTTTAGAAGCCATGGAGCAGAATTCGGTGGACGGCAGAGGGCCGGTGAAAGGTTTAGAAGCCATGGAGTAGAATTCGGTGGACGGCAGAGGGCCGGTGAAAGGTTTAGAAGCCATGGAGCAGAATTCGGTGGACGGCAGAGGGCCGGTGAAAGGTTTAGAAGCCATGGAGCAGAATTCGGTGGACGGCAGAGGGCCGTGAGTTGAGGAGTTGAGTTGATGAGTTGAGTTGATGAGTTGATGAGTTGAGTTGATGAGTTGATGAGTTGAGTTGAGTTATATCCAGTTTTATCCAGTTTTTTCCAGTTTTTTCCACTCCTTTTTCCACTTTTTTTCCCACCTTTTTCCCACATTTTCCCAAATTTTTCCACTTTTTCCACTTTTTCCAATTTCTTCCACGTTTTTCCACCTTTTCCCACCTTTTTCCACCATAAAACTGGATAAAAGTGGAAAAAAGTGGAAAAAAGTGGAAAGGTTTAGAAGCCATGGAGCAGAATTCGGTGGACGGCAGAGGGCCGGTGAAAGGTTTAGAAGCCATGGAGCAGAATTCGGTGGACGGCAGAGGGCCGGTGAAAGGTTTAGAAGCCATGGAGTAGAATTCGGTGGACGGCAGAGGGCCGGTGAAAGGTTTAGAAGCCATGGAGCAGAATTCGGTGGACGGCAGAGGGCCGGTGAAAGGTTTAGAAGCCATGTAGCAGAATTCGGTGTACGGCAGAGGGCCGGTGAAAGGTTTAGAAGCCATGGAGCAGAATTCGGTGTACGGCAGAGGGCCGGTGAAAGGTTTAGAAGCCATGGAGCAGAATTCGGTGTACGGCAGAGGGCCGGTAAAAGGTTTAGAAGCCATGGAGCAGAATTCTGTGGACGGCAGAGGGCCGGTGAAAGGTTTAGAAGCCATGGAGCAGAATTCGGTGGACGGCAGAGGGCCGGTGAAAGGTTTAGAAGCCATGGAGCAGAATTCGGTGGACGGCAGAGGGCCGGTGAAAGGTTTAGAAGCCATGGAGCAGAATTCGGTGGACGGCAGAGGGCCGGTGAAAGGTTTAGAAGCCATCGAGCAGAATTCGGTGTACGGCAGAGGGCCGGTGAAAGGTTTAGAAGCCATGGAGCAGAATTCGGTGGACGGCAGAGGGCCGGTGAAAGGTTTAGAAGCCATGGAGCAGAATTCGGTGTACGGCAGAGGGCCGGTGAAAGGTTTAGAAGCCATGGAGCAGAATTCGGTGGACGGCAGAGGGCCGGTGAAAGGTTTAGAAGCCATGGAGCAGAATTCGGTGGAGGGCAGAGGGCCGGTGAAAGGTTTAGAAGCCATGGAGCAGAATTCGGTGGACGGCAGAGGGCCGGTGAAAGGTTTAGAAGCCATGGAGCAGAATTCGGTGGACGGCAGAGGGCCGGTGAAAGGTTTAGAAGCCATGGAGCAGAATTCGGTGGACGGCAGAGGGCCGGTGAAAGGTTTAGAAGCCATGGAGCAGAATTCGGTGGACGGCAGAGGGCCGGTGAAAGGTTTAGAAGCCATGGAGCAGAATTCGGTGGACGGCAGAGGGCCGGTGAAAGATTTAGAAGCCATGGAGCAGAATTCGGTGGACGGCAGAGGGCCGGTGAAAGGTTTAGAAGCCATGGAGCAGAATTCGGTGGACGGCAGAGGGCCGGTGAAAGGTTTAGAAGCCATGGAGCAGAATTCGGTGGACGGCAGAGGGCCGGTGAAAGGTTTAGAAGCCATCGAGCAGAATTCGGTGTACGGCAGAGGGCCGGTGAAAGGTTTAGAAGCCATGGAGCAGAATTCGGTGGACGGCAGAGGGCCGGTGAAAGGTTTAGAAGCCATGGAGCAGAATTCGGTGTACGGCAGAGGGCCGGTGAAAGGTTTAGAAGCCATGGAGCAGAATTCGGTGTACGGCAGAGGGCCGGTGAAAGGTTTAGAAGCCATGGAGCAGAATTCGGTGGAGGGCAGAGGGCCGGTGAAAGGTTTAGAAGCCATGGAGCAGAATTCGGTGGACGGCAGAGGGCCGGTGAAAGGTTTAGAAGCCATGGAGCAGAATTCGGTGGACGGCAGAGGGCCGGTGAAAGGTTTAGAAGCCATGGAGCAGAATTCGGTGGACGGCAGAGGGCCGGTGAAAGGTTTAGAAGCCATGGAGCAGAATTCGGTGGACGGCAGAGGGCCGGTGAAAGGTTTAGAAGCCATGGAGCAGAATTCGGTGGACGGCAGAGGGCCGGTGAAAGATTTAGAAGCCATGGAGCAGAATTCGGTGGACGGCAGAGGGCCGGTGAAAGGTTTAGAAGCCATGGAGCAGAATTTGGTGGACGGCAGAGGGCCGGTGAAAGGTTTAGAAGCCATGGAGCAGAATTCGGTGGACGGCAGAGGGCCGTGAGTTGAGGAGTTGAGTTGATGAGTTGAATTGATGAGTTGATGAGTTGAGTTGATGAGTTGATGAGTTGAGTTGAGTTATATCCAGTTTTATCCAGTTTTTTCCAGTTTTTTCCACTCCTTTTTCCACTTTTTTTCCCACCTTTTTCCCACATTTTCCCCCATTTTTCCACTTTTTCCACTTTTTCCAATTTCTTCCACGTTTTTCCACCTTTTCCCACCTTTTTCCACCATAAAACTGGATAAAAGTGGAAAAAAGTGGAAAAAAGTGGAAAAAAGTGGAAAGGTTTAGAAGCCATGGAGCAGAATTCGGTGGACGGCAGAGGGCCGGTGAAAGGTTTAGAAGCCATGGAGCAGAATTCGGTGGACGGCAGAGGGCCGGTGAAAGGTTTAGAAGCCATGGAGTAGAATTCGGTGGACGGCAGAGGGCCGGTGAAAGGTTTAGAAGCCATGGAGCAGAATTCGGTGGACGGCAGAGGGCCGGTGAAAGGTTTAGAAGCCATGGAGCAGAATTCGGTGTACGGCAGAGGGCCGGTGAAAGGTTTAGAAGCCATGGAGCAGAATTCGGTGTACGGCAGAGGGCCGGTGAAAGGTTTAGAAGCCATGGAGCAGAATTCGGTGTACGGCAGAGGGCCGGTGAAAGGTTTAGAAGCCATGGAGCAGAATTCGGTGGACGGCAGAGGGCCGGTGAAAGGTTTAGAAGCCATGGAGCAGAATTCGGTGGACGGCAGAGGGCCGGTGAAAGGTTTAGAAACCATGGAGCAGAATTCGGTGGACGGCAGAGGGCCGGTGAAAGGTTTAGAAGCCATGGAGCAGAATTCGGTGGACGGCAGAGGGCCGGTGAAAGGTTTAGAAGCCATGGAGCAGAATTCGGTGGACGGCAGAGGGCCGGTGAAAGGTTTAGAAGCCATGGAGCAGAATTCGGTGGACGGCAGAGGGCCGGTGAAAGGTTTAGAAGCCATGGAGCAGAATTCGGTGGACGGCAGAGGGCCGGTGAAAGGTTTAGAAGCCATGGAGCAGAATTCGGTGGACGGCAGAGGGCCGGTGAAAGGTTTAGAAGCCATCGAGCAGAATTCGGTGTACGGCAGAGGGCCGGTGAAAGGTTTAGAAGCCATGGAGCAGAATTCGGTGGACGGCAGAGGGCCGGTGAAAGGTTTAGAAGCCATGGAGCAGAATTCGGTGTACGGCAGAGGGCCGGTGAAAGGTTTAGAAGCCATGGAGCAGAATTCGGTGGACGGCAGAGGGCCGGTGAAAGGTTTAGAAGCCATGGAGCAGAATTCGGTGGAGGGCAGAGGGCCGGTGAAAGGTTTAGAAGCCATGGAGCAGAATTCGGTGGACGGCAGAGGGCCGGTGAAAGGTTTAGAAGCCATGGAGCAGAATTCGGTGGACGGCAGAGGGCCGGTGAAAGGTTTAGAAGCCATGGAGCAGAATTCGGTGGACGGCAGAGGGCCGGTGAAAGGTTTAGAAGCCATGGAGCAGAAATCGGTGGACGGCAGAGGGCCGGTGAAAGGTTTAGAAGCCATGGAGCAGAATTCGGTGGACGGCAGAGGGCCGGTGAAAGATTTAGAAGCCATGGAGCAGAATTCGGTGGACGGCAGAGGGCCGGTGAAAGGTTTAGAAGCCATGGAGCAGAATTTGGTGGACGGCAGAGGGCCGGTGAAAGGTTTAGAAGCCATGGAGCAGAATTCGGTGGACGGCAGAGGGCCGTGAGTTGAGGAGTTGAGTTGATGAGTTGAATTGATGAGTTGATGAGTTGAGTTGATGAGTTGATGAGTTGAGTTGAGTTATATCCAGTTTTATCCAGTTTTATCCAGTTTTTTCCACTCCTTTTTCCACTTTTTTTCCCACCTTTTTCCCACATTTTCCCCCATTTTTCCACTTTTTCCACTTTTTCCAATTTCTTCCACGTTTTTCCACCTTTTCCCACCTTTTTCCACCATAAAACTGGATAAAAGTGGAAAAAAGTGGAAAAAAGTGGAAAAAAGTGGAAAGGTTTAGAAGCCATGGAGCAGAATTCGGTGGACGGCAGAGGGCCGGTGAAAGGTTTAGAAGCCATGGAGCAGAATTCGGTGGACGGCAGAGGGCCGGTGAAAGGTTTAGAAGCCATGGAGCAGAATTCGGTGGACGGCAGAGGGCCGGTGAAAGGTTTAGAAGCCATGGAGCAGAATTCGGTGGACGGCAGAGGGCCGGTGAAAGGTTTAGAAGCCATGGAGTAGAATTCGGTGGACGGCAGAGGGCCGGTGAAAGGTTTAGAAGCCATGGAGCAGAATTCGGTGGACGGCAGAGGGCCGGTGAAAGGTTTAGAAGCCATGGAGCAGAATTCGGTGTACGGCAGAGGGCCGGTGAAAGGTTTAGAAGCCATGGAGCAGAATTCGGTGTACGGCAGAGGGCCGGTGAAAGGTTTAGAAGCCATGGAGCAGAATTCGGTGTACGGCAGAGGGCCGGTGAAAGGTTTAGAAGCCATGGAGCAGAATTCGGTGGACGGCAGAGGGCCGGTGAAAGGTTTAGAAGCCATGGAGCAGAATTCGGTGGACGGCAGAGGGCCGGTGA
This sequence comes from Notolepis coatsorum, assembly GCF_963971535.1. Lineage (NCBI taxonomy): Eukaryota > Metazoa > Chordata > Actinopteri > Aulopiformes > Paralepididae > Notolepis > Notolepis coatsorum. Next base: position 755,630 of record NW_028171233.1, read on the forward strand.
AAGGTTTAGAAACCATGGAGCAGAATTCGGTGGACGGCAGAGGGCCGGTGAAAGGTTTAGAAGCCATGGAGCAGAATTCGGTGGACGGCAGAGGGCCGGTGAAAGGTTTAGAAGCCATGGAGCAGAATTCGGTGGACGGCAGAGGGCCGGTGAAAGGTTTAGAAGCCATGGAGCAGAATTCGGTGGACGGCAGAGGGCCGGTGAAAGGTTTAGAAGCCATGGAGCAGAATTCGGTGGACGGCAGAGGGCCGGTGAAAGGTTTAGAAGCCATGGAGCAGAATTCGGTGGACGGCAGAGGGCCGGTGAAAGGTTTAGAAGCCATCGAGCAGAATTCGGTGTACGGCAGAGGGCCGGTGAAAGGTTTAGAAGCCATGGAGCAGAATTCGGTGGACGGCAGAGGGCCGGTGAAAGGTTTAGAAGCCATGGAGCAGAATTCGGTGTACGGCAGAGGGCCGGTGAAAGGTTTAGAAGCCATGGAGCAGAATTCGGTGGACGGCAGAGGGCCGGTGAAAGGTTTAGAAGCCATGGAGCAGAATTCGGTGGAGGGCAGAGGGCCGGTGAAAGGTTTAGAAGCCATGGAGCAGAATTCGGTGGACGGCAGAGGGCCGGTGAAAGGTTTAGAAGCCATGGAGCAGAATTCGGTGGACGGCAGAGGGCCGGTGAAAGGTTTAGAAGCCATGGAGCAGAATTCGGTGGACGGCAGAGGGCCGGTGAAAGGTTTAGAAGCCATGGAGCAGAAATCGGTGGACGGCAGAGGGCCGGTGAAAGGTTTAGAAGCCATGGAGCAGAATTCGGTGGACGGCAGAGGGCCGGTGAAAGATTTAGAAGCCATGGAGCAGAATTCGGTGGACGGCAGAGGGCCGGTGAAAGGTTTAGAAGCCATGGAGCAGAATTTGGTGGACGGCAGAGGGCCGGTGAAAGGTTTAGAAGCCATGGAGCAGAATTCGGTGGACGGCAGAGGGCCGTGAGTTGAGGAGTTGAGTTGATGAGTTGAATTGATGAGTTGATGAGTTGAGTTGATGAGTTGATGAGTTGAGTTGAGTTATATCCAGTTTTATCCAGTTTTATCCAGTTTTTTCCACTCCTTTTTCCACTTTTTTTCCCACCTTTTTCCCACATTTTCCCCCATTTTTCCACTTTTTCCACTTTTTCCAATTTCTTCCACGTTTTTCCACCTTTTCCCACCTTTTTCCACCATAAAACTGGATAAAAGTGGAAAAAAGTGGAAAAAAGTGGAAAAAAGTGGAAAGGTTTAGAAGCCATGGAGCAGAATTCGGTGGACGGCAGAGGGCCGGTGAAAGGTTTAGAAGCCATGGAGCAGAATTCGGTGGACGGCAGAGGGCCGGTGAAAGGTTTAGAAGCCATGGAGTAGAATTCGGTGGACGGCAGAGGGCCGGTGAAAGGTTTAGAAGCCATGGAGCAGAATTCGGTGGACGGCAGAGGGCCGGTGAAAGGTTTAGAAGCCATGGAGCAGAATTCGGTGTACGGCAGAGGGCCGGTGAAAGGTTTAGAAGCCATGGAGCAGAATTCGGTGTACGGCAGAGGGCCGGTGAAAGGTTTAGAAGCCATGGAGCAGAATTCGGTGTACGGCAGAGGGCCGGTGAAAGGTTTAGAAGCCATGGAGCAGAATTCGGTGGACGGCAGAGGGCCGGTGAAAGGTTTAGAAGCCATGGAGCAGAATTCGGTGGACGGCAGAGGGCCGGTGAAAGGTTTAGAAGCCATGGAGCAGAATTCGGTGGACGGCAGAGGGCCGGTGAAAGGTTTAGAAGCCATGGAGCAGAATTCGGTGGACGGCAGAGGGCCGGTGAAAGGTTTAGAAGCCATGGAGCAGAATTCGGTGGACGGCAGAGGGCCGGTGGAAGGTTTAGAAGCCATGGAGCAGAATTCGGTGGACGGCAGAGGGCCGGGTGGAAGGTTTATAAGCCATGGAGCAGAATTCGGTGGACGGCAGAGGGCCGGTGAAAGGTTTAGAAGCCATGGAGCAGAATTCGGTGGACGGCAGAGGGCCGGTGAAAGGTTTAGAAGCCATGGAGCAGAATTCGGTGGACGGCAGAGGGCCGGTGAAAGGTTTAGAAGCCATGGAGCAGAATTCGGTGGACGGCAGAGGGCCGGTGAAAGGTTTAGAAGCCATGGAGCAGAATTCGGTGGACGGCAGAGGGCCGGTGAAAGGTTTAGAAGCCATGGAGCAGAATTCGGTGGACGGCAGAGGGCCGGTGAAAGGTTTAGAAGCCATGGAGCAGAATTCGGTGGACGGCAGAGGGCCGGTGAAAGGTTTAGAAGCCATGGAGCAGAATTCGGTGGACGGCAGAGGGCCGGTGAAAGGTTTAGAAGCCATGGAGCAGAATTCGGTGGACGGCAGAGGGCCGGTGGAAGGTTTAGAAGCCATGGAGCAGAATTCGGTGGACGGCAGAGGGCCGGGTGGAAGGTTTATAAGCCATGGAGCAGAATTCGGTGGACGGCAGAGGGCCGGTGAAAGGTTTAGAAGCCATGGAGCAGAATTCGGTGGACGGCAGAGGGCCGGTGAAAGGTTTAGAAGCCATGGAGCAGAATTCGGTGGACGGCAGAGGGCCGGTGAAAGGTTTAGAAGCCATGGAGCAGAATTCGGTGGACGGCAGAGGGCCGGTGAAAGGTTTAGAAGCCATGGAGCAGAATTCGGTGGACGGCAGAGGGCCGGTGAAAGGTTTAGAAGCCATGGAGCAGAATTCGGTGGACGGCAGAGGGCCGGTGAAAGGTTTAGAAGCCATGGAGCAGAATTCGGTGGACGGCAGAGGGCCGGTGAAAGGTTTAGAAGCCATGGAGCAGAATTCGGTGGACGGCAGAGGGCCGGTGGAAGGTTTAGAAGCCATGGAGCAGAATTCGGTGGACGGCAGAGGGCCGGGTGGAAGGTTTAGAAGCCATGGAGCAGAATTCGGTGGACGGCAGAGGGCCGGTGAAAGGTTTAGAAGCCATGGAGCAGAATTCGGTGGACGGCAGAGGGCCGGTGAAAGGTTTAGAAGCCATGGAGCAGAATTCGGTGGACGGCAGAGGGCCGGTGAAAGGTTTAGAAGCCATGGAGCAGAATTCGGTGGACGGCAGAGGGCCGGTGAAAGGTTTAGAAGCCATGGAGCAGAATTCGGTGGACGGCAGAGGGCCGGTGAAAGGTTTAGAAGCCATGGAGCAGAATTCGGTGTACGGCAGAGGGCCGGTGAAAGGTTTAGAAGCCATGGAGCAGAATTCGGTGGACGGCAGAGGGCCGGTGAAAGGTTTAGAAGCCATGGAGCAGAATTCGGTGGACGGCAGAGGGCCGGTGAAAGGTTTAGAAACCATGGAGCAGAATTCGGTGGACGGCAGAGGGCCGGTGAAAGGTTTAGAAGCCATGGAGCAGAATTCGGTGGACGGCAGAGGGCCGGTGAAAGGTTTAGAAGCCATGGAGCAGAATTCGGTGGACGGCAGAGGGCCGGTGAAAGGTTTAGAAGCCATGGAGCAGAATTCGGTGGACGGCAGAGGGCCGGTGAAAGGTTTAGAAGCCATGGAGCAGAATTCGGTGGACGGCAGAGGGCCGGTGAAAGGTTTAGAAGCCATGGAGCAGAATTCGGTGGACGGCAGAGGGCCGGTGAAAGGTTTAGAAGCCATCGAGCAGAATTCGGTGTACGGCAGAGGGCCGGTGAAAGGTTTAGAAGCCATGGAGCAGAATTCGGTGGACGGCAGAGGGCCGGTGAAAGGTTTAGAAGCCATGGAGCAGAATTCGGTGTACGGCAGAGGGCCGGTGAAAGGTTTAGAAGCCATGGAGCAGAATTCGGTGGACGGCAGAGGGCCGGTGAAAGGTTTAGAAGCCATGGAGCAGAATTCGGTGGAGGGCAGAGGGCCGGTGAAAGGTTTAGAAGCCATGGAGCAGAATTCGGTGGACGGCAGAGGGCCGGTGAAAGGTTTAGAAGCCATGGAGCAGAATTCGGTGGACGGCAGAGGGCCGGTGAAAGGTTTAGAAGCCATGGAGCAGAATTCGGTGGACGGCAGAGGGCCGGTGAAAGGTTTAGAAGCCATGGAGCAGAATTCGGTGGACGGCAGAGGGCCGGTGAAAGGTTTAGAAGCCATGGAGCAGAATTCGGTGGACGGCAGAGGGCCGGTGAAAGATTTAGAAGCCATGGAGCAGAATTCGGTGGACGGCAGAGGGCCGGTGAAAGGTTTAGAAGCCATGGAGCAGAATTTGGTGGACGGCAGAGGGCCGGTGAAAGGTTTAGAAGCCATGGAGCAGAATTCGGTGGACGGCAGAGGGCCGTGAGTTGAGGAGTTGAGTTGATGAGTTGAATTGATGAGTTGATGAGTTGAGTTGATGAGTTGATGAGTTGAGTTGAGTTATATCCAGTTTTATCCAGTTTTTTCCAGTTTTTTCCACTCCTTTTTCCACTTTTTTTCCCACCTTTTTCCCACATTTTCCCCCATTTTTCCACTTTTTCCACTTTTTCCAATTTCTTCCACGTTTTTCCACCTTTTCCCACCTTTTTCCACCATAAAACTGGATAAAAGTGGAAAAAAGTGGAAAAAAGTGGAAAAAAGTGGAAAGGTTTAGAAGCCATGGAGCAGAATTCGGTGGACGGCAGAGGGCCGGTGAAAGGTTTAGAAGCCATGGAGCAGAATTCGGTGGACGGCAGAGGGCCGGTGAAAGGTTTAGAAGCCATGGAGCAGAATTCGGTGGACGGCAGAGGGCCGGTGAAAGGTTTAGAAGCCATGGAGCAGAATTCGGTGGACGGCAGAGGGCCGGTGAAAGGTTTAGAAGCCATGGAGCAGAATTCGGTGGACGGCAGAGGGCCGGTGAAAGGTTTAGAAGCCATGGAGCAGAATTCGGTGGACGGCAGAGGGCCGGTGAAAGGTTTAGAAGCCATGGAGCAGAATTCGGTGGACGGCAGAGGGCCGGTGAAAGGTTTAGAAGCCATGGAGCAGAATTCGGTGGACGGCAGAGGGCCGGTGGAAGGTTTAGAAGCCATGGAGCAGAATTCGGTGGACGGCAGAGGGCCGGGTGGAAGGTTTAGAAGCCATGGAGCAGAATTCGGTGGACGGCAGAGGGCCGGTGAAAGGTTTAGAAGCCATGGAGCAGAATTCGGTGGACGGCAGAGGGCCGGTGAAAGGTTTAGAAGCCATGGAGCAGAATTCGGTGGACGGCAGAGGGCCGGTGAAAGGTTTAGAAGCCATGGAGCAGAATTCGGTGGACGGCAGAGGGCCGGTGAAAGGTTTAGAAGCCATGGAGCAGAATTCGGTGGACGGCAGAGGGCCGGTGAAAGGTTTAGAAGCCATGGAGCAGAATTCGGTGTACGGCAGAGGGCCGGTGAAAGGTTTAGAAGCCATGGAGCAGAATTCGGTGGACGGCAGAGGGCCGGTGAAAGGTTTAGAAGCCATGGAGCAGAATTCGGTGGACGGCAGAGGGCCGGTGAAAGGTTTAGAAACCATGGAGCAGAATTCGGTGGACGGCAGAGGGCCGGTGAAAGGTTTAGAAGCCATGGAGCAGAATTCGGTGGACGGCAGAGGGCCGGTGAAAGGTTTAGAAGCCATGGAGCAGAATTCGGTGGACGGCAGAGGGCCGGTGAAAGGTTTAGAAGCCATGGAGCAGAATTCGGTGGACGGCAGAGGGCCGGTGAAAGGTTTAGAAGCCATGGAGCAGAATTCGGTGGACGGCAGAGGGCCGGTGAAAGGTTTAGAAGCCATGGAGCAGAATTCGGTGGACGGCAGAGGGCCGGTGAAAGGTTTAGAAGCCATCGAGCAGAATTCGGTGTACGGCAGAGGGCCGGTGAAAGGTTTAGAAGCCATGGAGCAGAATTCGGTGGACGGCAGAGGGCCGGTGAAAGGTTTAGAAGCCATGGAGCAGAATTCGGTGTACGGCAGAGGGCCGGTGAAAGGTTTAGAAGCCATGGAGCAGAATTCGGTGGACGGCAGAGGGCCGGTGAAAGGTTTAGAAGCCATGGAGCAGAATTCGGTGGAGGGCAGAGGGCCGGTGAAAGGTTTAGAAGCCATGGAGCAGAATTCGGTGGACGGCAGAGGGCCGGTGAAAGGTTTAGAAGCCATGGAGCAGAATTCGGTGGACGGCAGAGGGCCGGTGAAAGGTTTAGAAGCCATGGAGCAGAATTCGGTGGACGGCAGAGGGCCGGTGAAAGGTTTAGAAGCCATGGAGCAGAATTCGGTGGACGGCAGAGGGCCGGTGAAAGGTTTAGAAGCCATGGAGCAGAATTCGGTGGACGGCAGAGGGCCGGTGAAAGATTTAGAAGCCATGGAGCAGAATTCGGTGGACGGCAGAGGGCCGGTGAAAGGTTTAGAAGCCATGGAGCAGAATTTGGTGGACGGCAGAGGGCCGGTGAAAGGTTTAGAAGCCATGGAGCAGAATTCGGTGGACGGCAGAGGGCCGTGAGTTGAGGAGTTGAGTTGATGAGTTGAATTGATGAGTTGATGAGTTGAGTTGATGAGTTGATGAGTTGAGTTGAGTTATATCCAGTTTTATCCAGTTTTTTCCAGTTTTTTCCACTCCTTTTTCCACTTTTTTTCCCACCTTTTTCCCACATTTTCCCCCATTTTTCCACTTTTTCCACTTTTTCCAATTTCTTCCACGTTTTTCCACCTTTTCCCACCTTTTTCCACCATAAAACTGGATAAAAGTGGAAAAAAGTGGAAAAAAGTGGAAAAAAGTGGAAAGGTTTAGAAGCCATGGAGCAGAATTCGGTGGACGGCAGAGGGCCGGTGAAAGGTTTAGAAGCCATGGAGCAGAATTCGGTGGACGGCAGAGGGCCGGTGAAAGGTTTAGAAGCCATGGAGCAGAATTCGGTGGACGGCAGAGGGCCGGTGAAAGGTTTAGAAGCCATGGAGCAGAATTCGGTGGACGGCAGAGGGCCGGTGAAAGGTTTAGAAGCCATGGAGCAGAATTCGGTGTACGGCAGAGGGCCGGTGAAAGGTTTAGAAGCCATGGAGCAGAATTCGGTGGACGGCAGAGGGCCGGTGAAAGGTTTAGAAGCCATGGAGCAGAATTCGGTGGACGGCAGAGGGCCGGTGAAAGGTTTAGAAGCCATGGAGCAGAATTCGGTGGACGGCAGAGGGCCGGTGAAAGGTTTAGAAGCCATGGAGCAGAATTCGGTGGACGGCAGAGGGCCGGTGAAAGGTTTAGAAGCCATGGAGCAGAATTCGGTGGACGGCAGAGGGCCGGTGAAAGGTTTAGAAGCCATGGAGCAGAATTCGGTGGACGGCAGAGGGCCGGTGAAAGGTTTAGAAGCCATGGAGCAGAATTCGGTGGACGGCAGAGGGCCGGTGAAAGGTTTAGAAGCCATGGAGCAGAATTCGGTGGACGGCAGAGGGCCGGTGGAAGGTTTAGAAGCCATGGAGCAGAATTCGGTGGACGGCAGAGGGCCGGGTGGAAGGTTTATAAGCCATGGAGCAGAATTCGGTGGACGGCAGAGGGCCGGTGAAAGGTTTAGAAGCCATGGAGCAGAATTCGGTGGACGGCAGAGGGCCGGTGAAAGGTTTAGAAGCCATGGAGCAGAATTCGGTGGACGGCAGAGGGCCGGTGAAAGGTTTAGAAGCCATGGAGCAGAATTCGGTGGACGGCAGAGGGCCGGTGAAAGGTTTAGAAGCCATGGAGCAGAATTCGGTGGACGGCAGAGGGCCGGTGAAAGGTTTAGAAGCCATGGAGCAGAATTCGGTGTACGGCAGAGGGCCGGTGAAAGGTTTAGAAGCCATGGAGCAGAATTCGGTGGACGGCAGAGGGCCGGTGAAAGGTTTAGAAGCCATGGAGCAGAATTCGGTGGACGGCAGAGGGCCGGTGAAAGGTTTAGAAACCATGGAGCAGAATTCGGTGGACGGCAGAGGGCCGGTGAAAGGTTTAGAAGCCATGGAGCAGAATTCGGTGGACGGCAGAGGGCCGGTGAAAGGTTTAGAAGCCATGGAGCAGAATTCGGTGGACGGCAGAGGGCCGGTGAAAGGTTTAGAAGCCATGGAGCAGAATTCGGTGGACGGCAGAGGGCCGGTGAAAGGTTTAGAAGCCATGGAGCAGAATTCGGTGTACGGCAGAGGGCCGGTGAAAGGTTTAGAAGCCATGGAGCAGAATTCGGTGGACGGCAGAGGGCCGGTGAAAGGTTTAGAAGCCATGGAGCAGAATTCGGTGGACGGCAGAGGGCCGGTGAAAGGTTTAGAAGCCATGGAGCAGAATTCGGTGGACGGCAGAGGGCCGGTGAAAGGTTTAGAAGCCATGGAGCAGAATTCGGTGGACGGCAGAGGGCCGGTGAAAGGTTTAGAAGCCATGGAGCAGAATTCGGTGGACGGCAGAGGGCCGGTGAAAGGTTTAGAAGCCATGGAGCAGAATTCGGTGGACGGCAGAGGGCCGGTGAAAGGTTTAGAAGCCATGGAGCAGAATTCGGTGGACGGCAGAGGGCCGGTGGAAGGTTTAGAAGCCATGGAGCAGAATTCGGTGGACGGCAGAGGGCCGGGTGGAAGGTTTAGAAGCCATGGAGCAGAATTCGGTGGACGGCAGAGGGCCGGTGAAAGGTTTAGAAGCCATGGAGCAGAATTCGGTGGACGGCAGAGGGCCGGTGAAAGGTTTAGAAGCCATGGAGCAGAATTCGGTGGACGGCAGAGGGCCGGTGAAAGGTTTAGAAGCCATGGAGCAGAATTCGGTGGACGGCAGAGGGCCGGTGAAAGGTTTAGAAGCCATGGAGCAGAATTCGGTGGACGGCAGAGGGCCGGTGAAAGGTTTAGAAGCCATGGAGCAGAATTCGGTGTACGGCAGAGGGCCGGTGAAAGGTTTAGAAGCCATGGAGCAGAATTCGGTGGACGGCAGAGGGCCGGTGAAAGGTTTAGAAGCCATGGAGCAGAATTCGGTGGACGGCAGAGGGCCGGTGAAAGGTTTAGAAACCATGGAGCAGAATTCGGTGGACGGCAGAGGGCCGGTGAAAGGTTTAGAAGCCATGGAGCAGAATTCGGTGGACGGCAGAGGGCCGGTGAAAGGTTTAGAAGCCATGGAGCAGAATTCGGTGGACGGCAGAGGGCCGGTGAAAGGTTTAGAAGCCATGGAGCAGAATTCGGTGGACGGCAGAGGGCCGGTGAAAGGTTTAGAAGCCATGGAGCAGAATTCGGTGGACGGCAGAGGGCCGGTGAAAGGTTTAGAAGCCATGGAGCAGAATTCGGTGGACGGCAGAGGGCCGTGAGTTGAGGAGTTGAGTTGATGAGTTGAGTTGATGAGTTGATGAGTTGAGTTGATGAGTTGATGAGTTGAGTTGAGTTTTATCCAGTTTTATCCAGTTTTTTCCACTTTTTTGCACTCCTTTTTCCACTTTTTTTCCCACCTTTTCCCCACATGTTCCCAAATTTTTCCACTTTTTCCAATTTTTCCAATTTCTTCCACGTTTTTCCACCTTTTCACACCTTTTTCCACCATAAAACTGGATAAAAGTGGAAAAAACTGGAAAAAACTGGAAAGGTTTAGAAGCCATGGAGCAGAATTCGGTGGACGGCAGAGGGCCGGTGAAAGGTTTAGAAGCCATGGAGCAGAATTCGGTGGACGGCAGAGGGCCGGTGAAAGGTTTAGAAGCCATGGAGCAGAATTCGGTGGACGGCAGAGGGCCGGTGAAAGGTTTAGAAGCCATGGAGCAGAATTCGGTGGACGGCAGAGGGCCGGTGAAAGGTTTAGAAGCCATGGAGCAGAATTTGGTGGACGGCAGAGGGCCGGTGAAAGGTTTAGAAGCCATGGAGCAGAATTTGGTGGACGGCAGAGGGCCGGTGAAAGGTTTAGAAGCCATGGAGCAGAATTCGGTGGACGGCAGAGGGCCGTGAGTTGAGGAGTTGAGTTGATGAGTTGAATTGATGAGTTGATGAGTTGAGTTGATGAGTTGATGAGTTGAGTTGAGTTATATCCAGTTTTATCCAGTTTTTTCCAGTTTTTTCCACTCCTTTTTCCACTTTTTTTCCCACCTTTTTCCCACATTTTCCCACATTTTTCCACTTTTTCCACTTTTTCCAATTTCTTCCACGTTTTTCCACCTTTTCCCACCTTTTTCCACCATAAAACTGGATAAAAGTGGAAAAAAGTGGAAAAAAGTGGAAAGGTTTAGAAACCATGGAGCAGAATTCGGTGGACGGCAGAGGGCCGGTGAAAGGTTTAGAAGCCATGGAGCAGAATTCGGTGGACGGCAGAGGGCCGGTGAAAGGTTTAGAAGCCATGGAGTAGAATTCGGTGGACGGCAGAGGGCCGGTGAAAGGTTTAGAAGCCATGGAGCAGAATTCGGTGTACGGCAGAGGGCCGGTGAAAGGTTTAGAAGCCATGGAGCAGAATTCGGTGTACGGCAGAGGGCCGGTGAAAGGTTTAGAAGCCATGGAGCAGAATTCGGTGTACGGCAGAGGGCCGGTGAAAGGTTTAGAAGCCATGGAGCAGAATTCGGTGTACGGCAGAGGGCCGGTGAAAGGTTTAGAAGCCATGGAGCAGAATTCGGTGGACGGCAGAGGGCCGGTGAAAGGTTTAGAAGCCATGGAGCAGAATTCGGTGGACGGCAGAGGGCCGGTGAAAGGTTTAGAAGCCATGGAGCAGAATTCGGTGGACGGCAGAGGGCCGGTGAAAGGTTTAGAAGCCATGGAGCAGAATTCGGTGGACGGCAGAGGGCCGGTGAAAGGTTTAGAAGCCATGGAGCAGAATTCGGTGTACGGCAGAGGGCCGGTGAAAGGTTTAGAAGCCATGGAGCAGAATTCGGTGGACGGCAGAGGGCCGGTGAAAGGTTTAGAAGCCATGGAGCAGAATTCGGTGGACGGCAGAGGGCCGGTGAAAGGTTTAGAAGCCATGGAGCAGAATTCGGTGGACGGCAGAGGGCCGGTGAAAGGTTTAGAAGCCATGGAGCAGAATTCGGTGGACGGCAGAGGGCCGGTGAAAGGTTTAGAAGCCATGGAGCAGAATTCGGTGGACGGCAGAGGGCCGGTGAAAGGTTTAGAAGCCATGGAGCAGAATTCGGTGGACGGCAGAGGGCCGGTGAAAGGTTTAGAAGCCATGGAGCAGAATTCGGTGGACGGCAGAGGGCCGGTGGAAGGTTTAGAAGCCATGGAGCAGAATTCGGTGGACGGCAGAGGGCCGGGTGGAAGGTTTATAAGCCATGGAGCAGAATTCGGTGGACGGCAGAGGGCCGGTGAAAGGTTTAGAAGCCATGGAGCAGAATTCGGTGGACGGCAGAGGGCCGGTGAAAGGTTTAGAAGCCATGGAGCAGAATTCGGTGGACGGCAGAGGGCCGGTGAAAGGTTTAGAAGCCATGGAGCAGAATTCGGTGGACGGCAGAGGGCCGGTGAAAGGTTTAGAAGCCATGGAGCAGAATTCGGTGGACGGCAGAGGGCCGGTGAAAGGTTTAGAAGCCATGGAGCAGAATTCGGTGGACGGCAGAGGGCCGGTGAAAGGTTTAGAAGCCATGGAGCAGAATTCGGTGGACGGCAGAGGGCCGGTGAAAGGTTTAGAAGCCATGGAGCAGAATTCGGTGGACGGCAGAGGGCCGGTGAAAGGTTTAGAAACCATGGAGCAGAATTCGGTGGACGGCAGAGGGCCGGTGAAAGGTTTAGAAGCCATGGAGCAGAATTCGGTGGACGGCAGAGGGCCGGTGAAAGGTTTAGAAGCCATGGAGCAGAATTCGGTGGACGGCAGAGGGCCGGTGAAAGGTTTAGAAGCCATGGAGCAGAATTCGGTGGACGGCAGAGGGCCGGTGAAAGGTTTAGAAGCCATGGAGCAGAATTCGGTGTACGGCAGAGGGCCGGTGAAAGGTTTAGAAGCCATGGAGCAGAATTCGGTGGACGGCAGAGGGCCGGTGAAAGGTTTAGAAGCCATGGAGCAGAATTCGGTGGACGGCAGAGGGCCGGTGAAAGGTTTAGAAGCTATGGAGCAGAATTCGGTGGACGGCAGAGGGCCGGTGAAAGGTTTAGAAGCCATGGAGCAGAATTCGGTGGACGGCAGAGGGCCGGTGAAAGGTTTAGAAGCCATGGAGCAGAATTCGGTGGACGGCAGAGGGCCGGTGAAAGGTTTAGAAGCCATGGAGCAGAATTCGGTGGACGGCAGAGGGCCGGTGAAAGGTTTAGAAGCCATGGAGCAGAATTCGGTGGACGGCAGAGGGCCGGTGGAAGGTTTAGAAGCCATGGAGCAGAATTCGGTGGACGGCAGAGGGCCGGGTGGAAGGTTTAGAAGCCATGGAGCAGAATTCGGTGGACGGCAGAGGGCCGGTGAAAGGTTTAGAAGCCATGGAGCAGAATTCGGTGGACGGCAGAGGGCCGGTGAAAGGTTTAGAAGCCATGGAGCAGAATTCGGTGGACGGCAGAGGGCCGGTGAAAGGTTTAGAAGCCATGGAGCAGAATTCGGTGGACGGCAGAGGGCCGGTGAAAGGTTTAGAAGCCATGGAGCAGAATTCGGTGGACGGCAGAGGGCCGGTGAAAGGTTTAGAAGCCATGGAGCAGAATTCGGTGTACGGCAGAGGGCCGGTGAAAGGTTTAGAAGCCATGGAGCAGAATTCGGTGTACGGCAGAGGGCCGGTGAAAGGTTTAGAAGCCATGGAGCAGAATTCGGTGGACGGCAGAGGGCCGGTGAAAGGTTTAGAAGCCATGGAGCAGAATTCGGTGGACGGCAGAGGGCCGGTGAAAGGTTTAGAAGCCATGGAGCAGAATTCGGTGGACGGCAGAGGGCCGGTGAAAGGTTTAGAAGCCATGGAGCAGAATTCGGTGGACGGCAGAGGGCCGGTGAAAGGTTTAGAAGCCATGGAGCAGAATTCGGTGGACGGCAGAGGGCCGTGAGTTGAGGAGTTGAGTTGATGAGTTGAGTTGATGAGTTGATGAGTTGAGTTGATGAGTTGATGAGTTGAGTTGAGTTTTATCCAGTTTTATCCAGTTTTTTCCACTTTTTTGCACTCCTTTTTCCACTTTTTTTCCCACCTTTTCCCCACATGTTCCCAAATTTTTCCACTTTTTCCACTTTTTCCAATTTCTTCCACGTTTTTCCACCTTTTCACACCTTTTTCCACCATAAAACTGGATAAAAGTGGAAAAAACTGGAAAAAACTGGAAAGGTTTAGAAGCCATGGAGCAGAATTCGGTGGACGGCAGAGGGCCGGTGAAAGGTTTAGAAGCCATGGAGCAGAATTCGGTGGACGGCAGAGGGCCGGTGAAAGGTTTAGAAGCCATGGAGCAGAATTCGGTGGACGGCAGAGGGCCGGTGAAAGGTTTAGAAGCCATGGAGCAGAATTCGGTGGACGGCAGAGGGCCGGTGAAAGGTTTAGAAGCCATGGAGCAGAATTTGGTGGACGGCAGAGGGCCGGTGAAAGGTTTAGAAGCCATGGAGCAGAATTTGGTGGACGGCAGAGGGCCGGTGAAAGGTTTAGAAGCCATGGAGCAGAATTCGGTGGACGGCAGAGGGCCGTGAGTTGAGGAGTTGAGTTGATAAGTTGAATTGATGAGTTGATGAGTTGAGTTGATGAGTTGATGAGTTGAGTTGAGTTATATCCAGTTTTATCCAGTTTTTTCCAGTTTTTTCCACTCCTTTTTCCACTTTTTTTCCCACCTTTTTCCCACATTTTCCCACATTTTTCCACTTTTTCCACTTTTTCCAATTTCTTCCACGTTTTTCCACCTTTTCCCACCTTTTTCCACCATAAAACTGGATAAAAGTGGAAAAAAGTGGAAAAAAGTGGAAAGGTTTAGAAGCCATGGAGCAGAATTCGGTGGACGGCAGAGGGCCGGTGAAAGGTTTAGAAGCCATGGAGCAGAATTCGGTGGACGGCAGAGGGCCGGTGAAAGGTTTAGAAGCCATGGAGTAGAATTCGGTGGACGGCAGAGGGCCGGTGAAAGGTTTAGAAGCCATGGAGCAGAATTCGGTGTACGGCAGAGGGCCGGTGAAAGGTTTAGAAGCCATGGAGCAGAATTCGGTGTACGGCAGAGGGCCGGTGAAAGGTTTAGAAGCCATGGAGCAGAATTCGGTGTACGGCAGAGGGCCGGTGAAAGGTTTAGAAGCCATGGAGCAGAATTCGGTGTACGGCAGAGGGCCGGTGAAAGGTTTAGAAGCCATGGAGCAGAATTCGGTGGACGGCAGAGGGCCGGTGAAAGGTTTAGAAGCCATGGAGCAGAATTCGGTGGACGGCAGAGGGCCGGTGAAAGGTTTAGAAGCCATGGAGCAGAATTCGGTGGACGGCAGAGGGCCGGTGGAAGGTTTAGAAGCCATGGAGCAGAATTCGGTGGACGGCAGAGGGCCGGTGAAAGGTTTAGAAGCCATGGAGCAGAATTCGGTGTACGGCAGAGGGCCGGTGAAAGGTTTAGAAGCCATGGAGCAGAATTCGGTGGACGGCAGAGGGCCGGTGAAAGGTTTAGAAGCCATGGAGCAGAATTCGGTGGACGGCAGAGGGCCGGTGAAAGGTTTAGAAGCCATGGAGCAGAATTCGGTGTACGGCAGAGGGCCGGTGAAAGGTTTAGAAGCCATGGAGCAGAATTCGGTGGACGGCAGAGGGCCGGTGAAAGGTTTAGAAGCCATGGAGCAGAATTCGGTGGACGGCAGAGGGCCGGTGAAAGGTTTAGAAGCCATGGAGCAGAATTCGGTGGACGGCAGAGGGCCGGTGAAAGGTTTAGAAGCCATGGAGCAGAATTCGGTGGACGGCAGAGGGCCGGTGAAAGGTTTAGAAGCCATGGAGCAGAATTCGGTGGACGGCAGAGGGCCGGTGAAAGGTTTAGAAGCCATGGAGCAGAATTCGGTGGACGGCAGAGGGCCGGTGAAAGGTTTAGAAGCCATGGAGCAGAATTCGGTGGACGGCAGAGGGCCGGTGGAAGGTTTAGAAGCCATGGAGCAGAATTCGGTGGACGGCAGAGGGCCGGGTGGAAGGTTTAGAAGCCATGGAGCAGAATTCGGTGGACGGCAGAGGGCCGGTGAAAGGTTTAGAAGCCATGGAGCAGAATTCGGTGGACGGCAGAGGGCCGGTGAAAGGTTTAGAAGCCATGGAGCAGAATTCGGTGGACGGCAGAGGGCCGGTGAAAGGTTTAGAAGCCATGGAGCAGAATTCGGTGGACGGCAGAGGGCCGGTGAAAGGTTTAGAAGCCATGGAGCAGAATTCGGTGGACGGCAGAGGGCCGGTGAAAGGTTTAGAAGCCATGGAGCAGAATTCGGTGTACGGCAGAGGGCCGGTGAAAGGTTTAGAAGCCATGGAGCAGAATTCGGTGGACGGCAGAGGGCCGGTGAAAGGTTTAGAAGCCATGGAGCAGAATTCGGTGGACGGCAGAGGGCCGGTGAAAGGTTTAGAAACCATGGAGCAGAATTCGGTGGACGGCAGAGGGCCGGTGAAAGGTTTAGAAGCCATGGAGCAGAATTCGGTGGACGGCAGAGGGCCGGTGAAAGGTTTAGAAGCCATGGAGCAGAATTCGGTGGACGGCAGAGGGCCGGTGAAAGGTTTAGAAGCCATGGAGCAGAATTCGGTGGACGGCAGAGGGCCGGTGAAAGGTTTAGAAGCCATGGAGCAGAATTCGGTGGACGGCAGAGGGCCGGTGAAAGGTTTAGAAGCCATGGAGCAGAATTCGGTGGACGGCAGAGGGCCGGTGAAAGGTTTAGAAGCCATGGAGCAGAATTCGGTGGACGGCAGAGGGCCGTGAGTTGAGGAGTTGAGTTGATGAGTTGAGTTGATGAGTTGATGAGTTGAGTTGATGAGTTGATGAGTTGAGTTGAGTTTTATCCAGTTTTATCCAGTTTTTTCCACTTTTTTGCACTCCTTTTTCCACTTTTTTTCCCACCTTTTCCCCACATGTTCCCAAATTTTTCCACTTTTTCCACTTTTTCCAATTTCTTCCACGTTTTTCCACCTTTTCCCACCTTTTTCCACCATAAAACTGGATAAAAGTGGAAAAAACTGGAAAAAACTGGAAAGGTTTAGAAGCCATGGAGCAGAATTCGGTGGACGGCAGAGGGCCGGTGAAAGGTTTAGAAGCCATGGAGCAGAATTCGGTGGACGGCAGAGGGCCGGTGAAAGGTTTAGAAGCCATGGAGCAGAATTCGGTGGACGGCAGAGGGCCGGTGAAAGGTTTAGAAGCCATGGAGCAGAATTCGGTGGACGGCAGAGGGCCGGTGAAAGGTTTAGAAGCCATGGAGCAGAATTTGGTGGACGGCAGAGGGCCGGTGAAAGGTTTAGAAGCCATGGAGCAGAATTTGGTGGACGGCAGAGGGCCGGTGAAAGGTTTAGAAGCCATGGAGCAGAATTCGGTGGACGGCAGAGGGCCGTGAGTTGAGGAGTTGAGTTGATGAGTTGAATTGATGAGTTGATGAGTTGAGTTGATGAGTTGATGAGTTGAGTTGAGTTATATCCAGTTTTATCCAGTTTTTTCCAGTTTTTTCCACTCCTTTTTCCACTTTTTTTCCCACCTTTTTCCCACATTTTCCCACATTTTTCCACTTTTTCCACTTTTTCCAATTTCTTCCACGTTTTTCCACCTTTTCCCACCTTTTTCCACCATAAAACTGGATAAAAGTGGAAAAAAGTGGAAAAAAGTGGAAAGGTTTAGAAGCCATGGAGCAGAATTCGGTGGACGGCAGAGGGCCGGTGAAAGGTTTAGAAGCCATGGAGCAGAATTCGGTGGACGGCAGAGGGCCGGTGAAAGGTTTAGAAGCCATGGAGTAGAATTCGGTGGACGGCAGAGGGCCGGTGAAAGGTTTAGAAGCCATGGAGCAGAATTCGGTGTACGGCAGAGGGCCGGTGAAAGGTTTAGAAGCCATGGAGCAGAATTCGGTGTACGGCAGAGGGCCGGTGAAAGGTTTAGAAGCCATGGAGCAGAATTCGGTGTACGGCAGAGGGCCGGTGAAAGGTTTAGAAGCCATGGAGCAGAATTCGGTGTACGGCAGAGGGCCGGTGAAAGGTTTAGAAGCCATGGAGCAGAATTCGGTGTACGGCAGAGGGCCGGTGAAAGGTTTAGAAGCCATGGAGCAGAATTCGGTGGACGGCAGAGGGCCGGTGAAAGGTTTAGAAGCCATGGAGCAGAATTCGGTGGACGGCAGAGGGCCGGTGGAAGGTTTAGAAGCCATGGAGCAGAATTCGGTGGACGGCAGAGGGCCGGTGAAAGGTTTAGAAGCCATGGAGCAGAATTCGGTGTACGGCAGAGGGCCGGTGAAAGGTTTAGAAGCCATGGAGCAGAATTCGGTGGACGGCAGAGGGCCGGTGAAAGGTTTAGAAGCCATGGAGCAGAATTCGCTGTACGGCAGAGGGCCGGTGAAAGGTTTAGAAGCCATGGAGCAGAATTCGGTGTACGGCAGAGGGCCGGTGAAAGGTTTAGAAGCCATGGAGCAGAATTCGGTGGACGGCAGAGGGCCGGTGAAAGGTTTAGAAGCCATGGAGCAGAATTCGGTGGACGGCAGAGGGCCGGTGAAAGGTTTAGAAGCCATGGAGTAGAATTCGGTGGACGGCAGAGGGCCGGTGAAAGGTTTAGAAGCCATGGAGCAGAATTCGGTGGACGGCAGAGGGCCGGTGAAAGGTTTAGAAGCCATGTAGCAGAATTCGGTGTACGGCAGAGGGCCGGTGAAAGGTTTAGAAGCCATGGAGCAGAATTCGGTGTACGGCAGAGGGCCGGTGAAAGGTTTAGAAGCCATGGAGCAGAATTCGGTGTACGGCAGAGGGCCGGTGAAAGGTTTAGAAGCCATGGAGCAGAATTCGGTGGACGGCAGAGGGCCGGTGAAAGGTTTAGAAGCCATGGAGCAGAATTCGGTGGACGGCAGAGGGCCGGTGAAAGGTTTAGAAGCCATGGAGCAGAATTCGGTGGACGGCAGAGGGCCGGTGAAAGGTTTAGAAGCCATGGAGCAGAATTCGGTGGACGGCAGAGGGCCGGTGAAAGGTTTAGAAGCCATGGAGCAGAATTCGGTGGACGGCAGAGGGCCGGTGAAAGGTTTAGAAGCCATGGAGCAGAATTCGGTGTACGGCAGAGGGCCGGTGAAAGGTTTAGAAGCCATGGAGCAGAATTCGGTGGACGGCAGAGGGCCGGTGAAAGGTTTAGAAGCCATGGAGCAGAATTCGGTGGACGGCAGAGGGCCGGTGAAAGGTTTACAAGCCATGGAGCAGAATTCGGTGTACGGCAGAGGGCCGGTGAAAGGTTTAGAAGCCATGGAGCAGAATTCGGTGTACGGCAGAGGGCCGGTGAAAGGTTTAGAAGCCATGGAGCAGAATTCGGTGTACGGCATAGGGCCGGTGAAAGGTTTAGAAGCCATGGAGCAGAATTCGGTGGACGGCAGAGGGCCGGTGAAAGGTTTAGAAGCCATGGAGCAGAATTCGGTGGACGGCAGAGGGCCGGTGAAAGGTTTAGAAGCCATGGAGCAGAATTCGGTGGACGGCAGAGGGCCGGTGGAAGGTTTAGAAGCCATGGAGCAGAATTCGGTGGACGGCAGAGGGCCGGTGAAAGGTTTAGAAGCCATGGAGCAGAATTCGGTGTACGGCAGAGTGCCGGTGAAAGGTTTAGAAGCCATGGAGCAGAATTCGGTGGACGGCAGAGGGCCGTGAGTTGAGGAGTTGAGTTGATGAGTTGAGTTGATGAGTTGATGAGTTGAGTTGATGAGTTGATGAGTTGAGTTGAGTTTTATCCAGTTTTATCCAGTTTTTTCCACTTTTTTGCACTCCTTTTTCCACTTTTTTTCCCACCTTTTCCCCACATGTTCCCAAATTTTTCCACTTTTTCCACTTTTTCCAATTTCTTCCACGTTTTTCCACCTTTTCACACCTTTTTCCACCATAAAACTGGATAAAAGTGGAAAAAACTGGAAAAAACTGGAAAGGTTTAGAAGCCCTGGAGCAGAATTCGGTGGACGGCAGAGGGCCGGTGAAAGGTTTAGAAGCCATGGAGCAGAATTCGGTGGACGGCAGAGGGCCGGTGAAAGGTTTAGAAGCCATGGAGCAGAATTCGGTGGACGGCAGAGGGCCGGTGAAAGGTTTAGAAGCCATGGAGCAGAATTCGGTGGACGGCAGAGGGCCGGTGAAAGGTTTAGAAGCCATGGAGCAGAATTCGGTGGACGGCAGAGGGCCGGTGAAAGGTTTAGAAGCCATGGAGCAGAATTTGGTGGACGGCAGAGGGCCGGTGAAAGGTTTAGAAGCCATGGAGCAGAATTCGGTGGACGGCAGAGGGCCGTGAGTTGAGGAGTTGAGTTGATGAGTTGAGTTGATGAGTTGATGAGTTGAGTTGATGAGTTGATGAGTTGAGTTGAGTTATATCCAGTTTTATCCACTTTTTTCCACTTTTTTTCCCACCTTTTTCCCACATTTTCCCACATTTTTCCACTTTTTCCACTTTTTCCAAATTCTTCCACGTTTTTCCACCTTTTCCCACCTTTTTCCACCATAAAACTGGATAAAAGTGGAAAAAAGTGGAAAAAAGTGGAAAGGTTTAGAAGCCATGGAGCAGAATTCGGTGGACGGCAGAGGGCCGGTGAAAGGTTTAGAAGCCATGGAGCAGAATTCGGTGGACGGCAGAGGGCCGGTGAAAGGTTTAGAAGCCATGGAGCAGAATTCGGTGGACGGCAGAGGGCCGGTGAAAGGTTTAGAAGCCATGGAGTAGAATTTGGTGGACGGCAGAGGGCCGGTGAAAGGTTTAGAAGCCATGGAGCAGAATTCGGTGGACGGCAGAGGGCCGGTGAAAGGTTTAGAAGCCATGGAGCAGAATTCGGTGGACGGCAGAGGGCCGGTGAAAGGTTTAGAAGCCATGGAGCAGAATTCGGTGGACGGCAGAGGGCCGGTGAAAGGTTTAGAAGCCATGGAGCAGAATTCGGTGGACGGCAGAGGGCCGTTGAAAGGTTTAGAAGCCATGGAGCAGAATTTGGTGGACGGCAGAGGGCCGGTGAAAGGTTTAGAAGCCATGGAGCAGAATTTGGTGGACGGCAGAGGGCCGGTGAAAGGTTTAGAAGCCATGGAGCAGAATTCGGTGGACGGCAGAGGGCCGTGAGTTGAGGAGTTGAGTTGATGAGTTGAGTTGATGAGTTGATGAGTTGAGTTGATGAGTTGATGAGTTGAGTTGAGTTATATCCAGTTTTATCCACTTTTTCCACTTTTTTTCCCACCTTTTTCCCACATTTTCCCACATTTTTCCACTTTTTCCACTTTTTCCAATTTCTTCCACGTTTTTCCACCTTTTCCCACCTTTTTCCACCATAAAACTGGAAAAAAGTGGAAAAAAGTGGAAAAAAGTGGAAAGGTTTAGAAGCCATGGAGCAGAATTCGGTGGACGGCAGAGGGCCGGTGAAAGGTTTAGAAGCCATGGAGCAGAATTCGGTGGACGGCAGAGGGCCGGTGAAAGGTTTAGAAGCCATGGAGCAGAATTCGGTGGACGGCAGAGGGCCGGTGAAAGGTTTAGAAGCCATGGAGCAGAATTCGGTGGACGGCAGAGGGCCGGTGAAAGGTTTAGAAGCCATGGAGTAGAATTCGGTGGACGGCAGAGGGCCGGTGAAAGGTTTAGAAGCCATGGAGCAGAATTCGGTGGACGGCAGAGGGCCGGTGAAAGGTTTAGAAGCCATGGAGCAGAATTCGGTGGACGGCAGAGGGCCGGTGAAAGGTTTAGAAGCCATGGAGCAGAATTCGGTGGACGGCAGAGGGCCGGTGAAAGGTTTAGAAGCCATGGAGCAGAATTCGGTGGACGGCAGAGGGCCGGTGAAAGGTTTAGAAGCCATGGAGCAGAATTCGGTGGACGGCAGAGGGCCGGTGAAAGGTTTAGAAGCCATGGAGCAGAATTCGGTGGACGGCAGAGGGCCGGTGGAAGGTTTAGAAGCCATGGAGCAGAATTCGGTGGACGGCAGAGGGCCGGGTGGAAGGTTTAGAAGCCATGGAGCAGAATTCGGTGGACGGCAGAGGGCCGGTGAAAGGTTTAGAAGCCATGGAGCAGAATTCGGTGGACGGCAGAGGGCCGGTGAAAGGTTTAGAAGCCATGGAGCAGAATTCGGTGGACGGCAGAGGGCCGGTGAAAGGTTTAGAAGCCATGGAGCAGAATTCGGTGGACGGCAGAGGGCCGGTGAAAGGTTTAGAAGCCATGGAGCAGAATTCGGTGGACGGCAGAGGGCCGGTGAAAGGTTTAGAAGCCATGGAGCAGAATTCGGTGGACGGCAGAGGGCCGGTGAAAGGTTTAGAAGCCATGGAGCAGAATTCGGTGGACGGCAGAGGGCCGGTGAAAGGTTTAGAAGCCATGGAGCAGAATTCGGTGGACGGCAGAGGGCCGGTGAAAGGTTTAGAAACCATGGAGCAGAATTCGGTGGACGGCAGAGGGCCGGTGAAAGGTTTAGAAGCCATGGAGCAGAATTCGGTGGACGGCAGAGGGCCGGTGAAAGGTTTAGAAGCCATGGAGCAGAATTCGGTGGACGGCAGAGGGCCGGTGAAAGGTTTAGAAGCCATGGAGCAGAATTCGGTGGACGGCAGAGGGCCGGTGAAAGGTTTAGAAGCCATGGAGCAGAATTCGGTGGACGGCAGAGGGCCGGTGAAAGGTTTAGAAGCCATGGAGCAGAATTCGGTGGACGGCAGAGGGCCGGTGAAAGGTTTAGAAGCCATGGAGCAGAATTCGGTGGACGGCAGAGGGCCGTGAGTTGAGGAGTTGAGTTGATGAGTTGAGTTGATGAGTTGATGAGTTGAGTTGATGAGTTGATGAGTTGAGTTGAGTTTTATCCAGTTTTATCCAGTTTTTTCCACTTTTTTGCACTCCTTTTTCCACTTTTTTTCCCACCTTTTCCCCACATGTTCCCAAATTTTTCCACTTTTTCCACTTTTTCCAATTTCTTCCACGTTTTTCCACCTTTTCACACCTTTTTCCACCATAAAACTGGATAAAAGTGGAAAAAACTGGAAAAAACTGGAAAGGTTTAGAAGCCATGGAGCAGAATTCGGTGGACGGCAGAGGGCCGGTGAAAGGTTTAGAAGCCATGGAGCAGAATTCGGTGGACGGCAGAGGGCCGGTGAAAGGTTTAGAAGCCATGGAGCAGAATTCGGTGGACGGCAGAGGGCCGGTGAAAGGTTTAGAAGCCATGGAGCAGAATTCGGTGGACGGCAGAGGGCCGGTGAAAGGTTTAGAAGCCATGGAGCAGAATTTGGTGGACGGCAGAGGGCCGGTGAAAGGTTTAGAAGCCATGGAGCAGAATTTGGTGGACGGCAGAGGGCCGGTGAAAGGTTTAGAAGCCATGGAGCAGAATTCGGTGGACGGCAGAGGGCCGTGAGTTGAGGAGTTGAGTTGATGAGTTGAATTGATGAGTTGATGAGTTGAGTTGATGAGTTGATGAGTTGAGTTGAGTTATATCCAGTTTTATCCAGTTTTTTCCAGTTTTTTCCACTCCTTTTTCCACTTTTTTTCCCACCTTTTTCCCACATTTTCCCACATTTTTCCACTTTTTCCACTTTTTCCAATTTCTTCCACGTTTTTCCACCTTTTCCCACCTTTTTCCACCATAAAACTGGATAAAAGTGGAAAAAAGTGGAAAAAAGTGGAAAGGTTTAGAAGCCATGGAGCAGAATTCGGTGGACGGCAGAGGGCCGGTGAAAGGTTTAGAAGCCATGGAGCAGAATTCGGTGGACG
This sequence comes from Notolepis coatsorum, assembly GCF_963971535.1. Classification (NCBI taxonomy): domain Eukaryota; kingdom Metazoa; phylum Chordata; class Actinopteri; order Aulopiformes; family Paralepididae; genus Notolepis; species Notolepis coatsorum. The sequence goes on from NW_028171233.1 coordinate 778,130, forward strand.
GCAGAGGGCCGGTGAAAGGTTTAGAAGCCATGGAGTAGAATTCGGTGGACGGCAGAGGGCCGGTGAAAGGTTTAGAAGCCATGGAGCAGAATTCGGTGTACGGCAGAGGGCCGGTGAAAGGTTTAGAAGCCATGGAGCAGAATTCGGTGTACGGCAGAGGGCCGGTGAAAGGTTTAGAAGCCATGGAGCAGAATTCGGTGTACGGCAGAGGGCCGGTGAAAGGTTTAGAAGCCATGGAGCAGAATTCGGTGTACGGCAGAGGGCCGGTGAAAGGTTTAGAAGCCATGGAGCAGAATTCGGTGGACGGCAGAGGGCCGGTGAAAGGTTTAGAAGCCATGGAGCAGAATTCGGTGGACGGCAGAGGGCCGGTGAAAGGTTTAGAAGCCATGGAGCAGAATTCGGTGGACGGCAGAGGGCCGGTGGAAGGTTTAGAAGCCATGGAGCAGAATTCGGTGGACGGCAGAGGGCCGGTGAAAGGTTTAGAAGCCATGGAGCAGAATTCGGTGTACGGCAGAGGGCCGGTGAAAGGTTTAGAAGCCATGGAGCAGAATTCGGTGGACGGCAGAGGGCCGGTGAAAGGTTTAGAAGCCATGGAGCAGAATTCGGTGTACGGCAGAGGGCCGGTGAAAGGTTTAGAAGCCATGGAGCAGAATTCGGTGTACGGCAGAGGGCCGGTGAAAGGTTTAGAAGCCATGGAGCAGAATTCGGTGGACGGCAGAGGGCCGGTGAAAGGTTTAGAAGCCATGGAGCAGAATTCGGTGGACGGCAGAGGGCCGGTGAAAGGTTTAGAAGCCATGGAGTAGAATTCGGTGGACGGCAGAGGGCCGGTGAAAGGTTTAGAAGCCATGGAGCAGAATTCGGTGGACGGCAGAGGGCCGGTGAAAGGTTTAGAAGCCATGTAGCAGAATTCGGTGTACGGCAGAGGGCCGGTGAAAGGTTTAGAAGCCATGGAGCAGAATTCGGTGTACGGCAGAGGGCCGGTGAAAGGTTTAGAAGCCATGGAGCAGAATTCGGTGTACGGCAGAGGGCCGGTGAAAGGTTTAGAAGCCATGGAGCAGAATTCGGTGGACGGCAGAGGGCCGGTGAAAGGTTTAGAAGCCATGGAGCAGAATTCGGTGGACGGCAGAGGGCCGGTGAAAGGTTTAGAAGCCATGGAGCAGAATTCGGTGGACGGCAGAGGGCCGGTGAAAGGTTTAGAAGCCATGGAGCAGAATTCGGTGGACGGCAGAGGGCCGGTGAAAGGTTTAGAAGCCATGGAGCAGAATTCGGTGGACGGCAGAGGGCCGGTGAAAGGTTTAGAAGCCATGGAGCAGAATTCGGTGTACGGCAGAGGGCCGGTGAAAGGTTTAGAAGCCATGGAGCAGAATTCGGTGGACGGCAGAGGGCCGGTGAAAGGTTTAGAAGCCATGGAGCAGAATTCGGTGGACGGCAGAGGGCCGGTGAAAGGTTTAGAAGCCATGGAGCAGAATTCGGTGGACGGCAGAGGGCCGGTGAAAGGTTTACAAGCCATGGAGCAGAATTCGGTGTACGGCAGAGGGCCGGTGAAAGGTTTAGAAGCCATGGAGCAGAATTCGGTGTACGGCAGAGGGCCGGTGAAAGGTTTAGAAGCCATGGAGCAGAATTCGGTGTACGGCATAGGGCCGGTGAAAGGTTTAGAAGCCATGGAGCAGAATTCGGTGGACGGCAGAGGGCCGGTGAAAGGTTTAGAAGCCATGGAGCAGAATTCGGTGGACGGCAGAGGGCCGGTGAAAGGTTTAGAAGCCATGGAGCAGAATTCGGTGGACGGCAGAGGGCCGGTGGAAGGTTTAGAAGCCATGGAGCAGAATTCGGTGGACGGCAGAGGGCCGGTGAAAGGTTTAGAAGCCATGGAGCAGAATTCGGTGTACGGCAGAGGGCCGGTGAAAGGTTTAGAAGCCATGGAGCAGAATTCGGTGGACGGCAGAGGGCCGGTGAAAGGTTTAGAAGCCATGGAGCAGAATTCGGTGTACGGCAGAGGGCCGGTGAAAGGTTTAGAAGCCATGGAGCAGAATTCGGTGTACGGCAGAGGGCCGGTGAAAGGTTTAGAAGCCATGGAGCAGAATTCGGTGGACGGCAGAGGGCCGGTGAAAGGTTTAGAAGCCATGGAGCAGAATTCGGTGGACGGCAGAGGGCCGGTGAAAGGTTTAGAAGCCATGGAGCAGAATTCGGTGGACGGCAGAGGGCCGGTGAAAGGTTTAGAAGCCATGGAGCAGAATTCGGTGGACGGCAGAGGGCCGGTGAAAGGTTTAGAAGCCATGGAGCAGAATTCGGTGGACGGCAGAGGGCCGGTGAAAGGTTTAGAAGCCATGGAGCAGAATTCGGTGGATGGCAGAGGGCCGGTGAAAGGTTTAGAAGCCATGGAGCAGAATTTGGTGGACGGCAGAGGGCCGGTGAAAGGTTTAGAAGCCATGGAGCAGAATTCGGTGGACGGCAGAGGGCCGGTGAAAGGTTTAGAAGCCATGGAGCAGAATTCGGTGGACGGCAGAGGGCCGGTGAAAGGTTTAGAAGCCATGGAGCAGAATTCGGTGGACGGCAGAGGGCCGGTGAAAGGTTTAGAAGCCATGGAGCAGAATTCGGTGGACGGCAGAGGGCCGGTGAAAGGTTTAGAAGCCATGGAGCAGAATTCGGTGGACGGCAGAGGGCCGTGAGTTGAGGAGTTGAGTTGATGAGTTGAGTTGATGAGTTGATGAGTTGAGTTGATGAGTTGATGAGTTGAGTTGAGTTATATCCAGTTTTATCCAGTTTTTTCCAGTTTTTTCCACTCCTTTTTCCACTTTTTTTCCCACCTTTTTCCCACATTTTCCCACATTTTTCCACTTTTTCCACTTTTTCCAATTTCTTCCACGTTTTTCCACCTTTTCCCACCTTTTTCCACCATAAAACTGGATAAAAGTGGAAAAAACTGGAAAAAACTGGAAAGGTTTAGAAGCCATGGAGCAGAATTCGGTGGACGGCAGAGGGCCGGTGAAAGGTTTAGAAGCCATGGAGCAGAATTCGGTGGACGGCAGAGGGCCGGTGAAAGGTTTAGAAGCCATGGAGCAGAATTCGGTGGACGGCAGAGGGCCGGTGAAAGGTTTAGAAGCCATGGAGCAGAATTCGGTGTACGGCAGAGTGCCGGTGAAAGGTTTAGAAGCCATGGAGCAGAATTCGGTGGACGGCAGAGGGCCGTGAGTTGAGGAGTTGAGTTGATGAGTTGAGTTGATGAGTTGATGAGTTGAGTTGATGAGTTGATGAGTTGAGTTGAGTTTTATCCAGTTTTATCCAGTTTTTTCCACTTTTTTGCACTCCTTTTTCCACTTTTTTTCCCACCTTTTCCCCACATGTTCCCAAATTTTTCCACTTTTTCCACTTTTTCCAATTTCTTCCACGTTTTTCCACCTTTTCACACCTTTTTCCACCATAAAACTGGATAAAAGTGGAAAAAACTGGAAAAAACTGGAAAGGTTTAGAAGCCCTGGAGCAGAATTCGGTGGACGGCAGAGGGCCGGTGAAAGGTTTAGAAGCCATGGAGCAGAATTCGGTGGACGGCAGAGGGCCGGTGAAAGGTTTAGAAGCCATGGAGCAGAATTCGGTGGACGGCAGAGGGCCGGTGAAAGGTTTAGAAGCCATGGAGCAGAATTCGGTGGACGGCAGAGGGCCGGTGAAAGGTTTAGAAGCCATGGAGCAGAATTCGGTGGACGGCAGAGGGCCGGTGAAAGGTTTAGAAGCCATGGAGCAGAATTTGGTGGACGGCAGAGGGCCGGTGAAAGGTTTAGAAGCCATGGAGCAGAATTCGGTGGACGGCAGAGGGCCGTGAGTTGAGGAGTTGAGTTGATGAGTTGAGTTGATGAGTTGATGAGTTGAGTTGATGAGTTGATGAGTTGAGTTGAGTTATATCCAGTTTTATCCACTTTTTTCCACTTTTTTCCCACCTTTTTCCCACATTTTCCCACATTTTTCCACTTTTTCCACTTTTTCCAAATTCTTCCACGTTTTTCCACCTTTTCCCACCTTTTTCCACCATAAAACTGGATAAAAGTGGAAAAAAGTGGAAAAAAGTGGAAAGGTTTAGAAGCCATGGAGCAGAATTCGGTGGACGGCAGAGGGCCGGTGAAAGGTTTAGAAGCCATGGAGCAGAATTCGGTGTACGGCAGAGGGCCGGTGAAAGGTTTAGAAGCCATGGAGCAGAATTCGGTGGACGGCAGAGGGCCGGTGAAAGGTTTAGAAGCCATGGAGTAGAATTTGGTGGACGGCAGAGGGCCGGTGAAAGGTTTAGAAGCCATGGAGCAGAATTCGGTGGACGGCAGAGGGCCGGTGAAAGGTTTAGAAGCCATGGAGCAGAATTCGGTGGACGGCAGAGGGCCGGTGAAAGGTTTAGAAGCCATGGAGCAGAATTCGGTGGACGGCAGAGGGCCGGTGAAAGGTTTAGAAGCCATGGAGCAGAATTCGGTGGACGGCAGAGGGCCGTTGAAAGGTTTAGAAGCCATGGAGCAGAATTTGGTGGACGGCAGAGGGCCGGTGAAAGGTTTAGAAGCCATGGAGCAGAATTTGGTGGACGGCAGAGGGCCGGTGAAAGGTTTAGAAGCCATGGAGCAGAATTCGGTGGACGGCAGAGGGCCGTGAGTTGAGGAGTTGAGTTGATGAGTTGAGTTGATGAGTTGATGAGTTGAGTTGATGAGTTGATGAGTTGAGTTGAGTTATATCCAGTTTTATCCAGTTTTTTCCAGTTTTTTCCACTCCTTTTTCCACTTTTTTTCCCACCTTTTTCCCACCTTTTCCCAAATTTTTTCACTTTTTCCACTTTTTCCAATTTCTTCCACGTTTTTCCACCTTTTCCCACCTTTTTCCACCATAAAACTGGATAAAAGTGGAAAAAAGTGGAAAAAAGTGGAAAAAAGTGGAAAGGTTTAGAAGCCATGGAGCAGAATTTGGTGGACGGCAGAGGGCCGGTGAAAGGTTTAGAAGCCATGGAGCAGAATTCGGTGGACGGCAGAGGGCCGTGAGTTGAGGAGTTGAGTTGATGAGTTGAGTTGATGAGTTGATGAGTTGAGTTGATGAGTTGATGAGTTGAGTTGAGTTATATCCAGTTTTATCCACTTTTTTCCACTTTTTTTCCCACCTTTTTCCCACATTTTCCCACATTTTTCCACTTTTTCCACTTTTTCCAATTTCTTCCACGTTTTTCCACCTTTTCCCACCTTTTTCCACCATAAAACTGGAAAAAAGTGGAAAAAAGTGGAAAAAAGTGGAAAGGTTTAGAAGCCATGGAGCAGAATTCGGTGGACGGCAGAGGGCCGGTGAAAGGTTTAGAAGCCATGGAGCAGAATTCGGTGGACGGCAGAGGGCCGGTGAAAGGTTTAGAAGCCATGGAGCAGAATTCGGTGGACGGCAGAGGGCCGGTGAAAGGTTTAGAAGCCATGGAGCAGAATTCGGTGGACGGCAGAGGGCCGGTGAAAGGTTTAGAAGCCATGGAGCAGAATTCGGTGGACGGCAGAGGGCCGGTGAAAGGTTTAGAAGCCATGGAGCAGAATTTGGTGGACGGCAGAGGGCCGGTGAAAGGTTTAGAAGCCATGGAGCAGAATTTGGTGGACGGCAGAGGGCCGGTGAAAGGTTTAGAAGCCATGGAGCAGAATTCGGTGGACGGCAGAGGGCCGTGAGTTGAGGAGTTGAGTTGATGAGTTGAGTTGATGAGTTGATGAGTTGAGTTGATGAGTTGATGAGTTGAGTTGAGTTATATCCAGTTTTATCCACTTTTTTCCACTTTTTTCCCACCTTTTTCCCACATTTTCCCACATTTTTCCACTTTTTCCACTTTTTCCAAATTCTTCCACGTTTTTCCACCTTTTCCCACCTTTTTCCACCATAAAACTGGATAAAAGTGGAAAAAAGTGGAAAAAAGTGGAAAGGTTTAGAAGCCATGGAGCAGAATTCGGTGGACGGCAGAGGGCCGGTGAAAGGTTTAGAAGCCATGGAGCAGAATTCGGTGTACGGCAGAGGGCCGGTGAAAGGTTTAGAAGCCATGGAGCAGAATTCGGTGGACGGCAGAGGGCCGGTGAAAGGTTTAGAAGCCATGGAGTAGAATTTGGTGGACGGCAGAGGGCCGGTGAAAGGTTTAGAAGCCATGGAGCAGAATTCGGTGGACGGCAGAGGGCCGGTGAAAGGTTTAGAAGCCATGGAGCAGAATTCGGTGGACGGCAGAGGGCCGGTGAAAGGTTTAGAAGCCATGGAGCAGAATTCGGTGGACGGCAGAGGGCCGGTGAAAGGTTTAGAAGCCATGGAGCAGAATTCGGTGGACGGCAGAGGGCCGTTGAAAGGTTTAGAAGCCATGGAGCAGAATTTGGTGGACGGCAGAGGGCCGGTGAAAGGTTTAGAAGCCATGGAGCAGAATTTGGTGGACGGCAGAGGGCCGGTGAAAGGTTTAGAAGCCATGGAGCAGAATTCGGTGGACGGCAGAGGGCCGTGAGTTGAGGAGTTGAGTTGATGAGTTGAGTTGATGAGTTGATGAGTTGAGTTGATGAGTTGATGAGTTGAGTTGAGTTATATCCAGTTTTATCCAGTTTTTTCCAGTTTTTTCCACTCCTTTTTCCACTTTTTTTCCCACCTTTTTCCCACCTTTTCCCAAATTTTTTCACTTTTTCCACTTTTTCCAATTTCTTCCACGTTTTTCCACCTTTTCCCACCTTTTTCCACCATAAAACTGGATAAAAGTGGAAAAAAGTGGAAAAAAGTGGAAAAAAGTGGAAAGGTTTAGAAGCCATGGAGCAGAATTTGGTGGACGGCAGAGGGCCGGTGAAAGGTTTAGAAGCCATGGAGCAGAATTCGGTGGACGGCAGAGGGCCGTGAGTTGAGGAGTTGAGTTGATGAGTTGAGTTGATGAGTTGATGAGTTGAGTTGATGAGTTGATGAGTTGAGTTGAGTTATATCCAGTTTTATCCACTTTTTTCCACTTTTTTTCCCACCTTTTTCCCACATTTTCCCACATTTTTCCACTTTTTCCACTTTTTCCAATTTCTTCCACGTTTTTCCACCTTTTCCCACCTTTTTCCACCATAAAACTGGAAAAAAGTGGAAAAAAGTGGAAAAAAGTGGAAAGGTTTAGAAGCCATGGAGCAGAATTCGGTGGACGGCAGAGGGCCGGTGAAAGGTTTAGAAGCCATGGAGCAGAATTCGGTGGACGGCAGAGGGCCGGTGAAAGGTTTAGAAGCCATGGAGCAGAATTCGGTGGACGGCAGAGGGCCGGTGAAAGGTTTAGAAGCCATGGAGCAGAATTCGGTGGACGGCAGAGGGCCGGTGAAAGGTTTAGAAGCCATGGAGCAGAATTCGGTGGACGGCAGAGGGCCGGTGAAAGGTTTAGAAGCCATGGAGCAGAATTTGGTGGACGGCAGAGGGCCGGTGAAAGGTTTAGAAGCCATGGAGCAGAATTTGGTGGACGGCAGAGGGCCGGTGAAAGGTTTAGAAGCCATGGAGCAGAATTCGGTGGACGGCAGAGGGCCGTGAGTTGAGGAGTTGAGTTGATGAGTTGAGTTGATGAGTTGATGAGTTGAGTTGATGAGTTGATGAGTTGAGTTGAGTTATATCCAGTTTTATCCACTTTTTTCCACTTTTTTTCCCACCTTTTTCCCACATTTTCCCACATTTTTCCACTTTTTCCACTTTTTCCAAATTCTTCCACGTTTTTCCACCTTTTCCCACCTTTTTCCACCATAAAACTGGATAAAAGTGGAAAAAAGTGGAAAAAAGTGGAAAGGTTTAGAAGCCATGGAGCAGAATTCGGTGGACGGCAGAGGGCCGGTGAAAGGTTTAGAAGCCATGGAGCAGAATTCGGTGGACGGCAGAGGGCCGGTGAAAGGTTTAGAAGCCATGGAGCAGAATTCGGTGGACGGCAGAGGGCCGGTGAAAGGTTTAGAAGCCATGGAGTAGAATTTGGTGGACGGCAGAGGGCCGGTGAAAGGTTTAGAAGCCATGGAGCAGAATTCGGTGGACGGCAGAGGGCCGGTGAAAGGTTTAGAAGCCATGGAGCAGAATTCGGTGGACGGCAGAGGGCCGGTGAAAGGTTTAGAAGCCATGGAGCAGAATTCGGTGGACGGCAGAGGGCCGGTGAAAGGTTTAGAAGCCATGGAGCAGAATTTGGTGGACGGCAGAGGGCCGGTGAAAGGTTTAGAAGCCATGGAGCAGAATTTGGTGGACGGCAGAGGGCCGGTGAAAGGTTTAGAAGCCATGGAGCAGAATTCGGTGGACGGCAGAAGGCCGTGAGTTGAGGAGTTGAGTTGATGAGTTGAATTGATGAGTTGATGAGTTGAGTTGATGAGTTGATGAGTTGAGTTGAGTTATATCCAGTTTTATCCAGTTTTTTCCAGTTTTTTCCACTCCTTTTTCCACTTTTTTTCCCACCTTTTTCCCACATTTTCCCACATTTTTCCACTTTTTCCACTTTTTCCAATTTCTTCCACGTTTTTCCACCTTTTCCCACCTTTTTCCACCATAAAACTGGATAAAAGTGGAAAAAAGTGGAAAAAAGTGGAAAGGTTTAGAAGCCATGGAGCAGAATTCGGTGGACGGCAGAGGGCCGGTGAAAGGTTTAGAAGCCATGGAGCAGAATTCGGTGGACGGCAGAGGGCCGGTGAAAGGTTTAGAAGCCATGGAGTAGAATTCGGTGGACGGCAGAGGGCCGGTGAAAGGTTTAGAAGCCATGGAGCAGAATTCGGTGTACGGCAGAGGGCCGGTGAAAGGTTTAGAAGCCATGGAGCAGAATTCGGTGTACGGCAGAGGGCCGGTGAAAGGTTTAGAAGCCATGGAGCAGAATTCGGTGTACGGCAGAGGGCCGGTGAAAGGTTTAGAAGCCATGGAGCAGAATTCGGTGTACGGCAGAGGGCCGGTGAAAGGTTTAGAAGCCATGGAGCAGAATTCGGTGGACGGCAGAGGGCCGGTGAAAGGTTTAGAAGCCATGGAGCAGAATTCGGTGGACGGCAGAGGGCCGGTGAAAGGTTTAGAAGCCATGGAGCAGAATTCGGTGGACGGCAGAGGGCCGGTGGAAGGTTTAGAAGCCATGGAGCAGAATTCGGTGGACGGCAGAGGGCCGGTGAAAGGTTTAGAAGCCATGGAGCAGAATTCGGTGTACGGCAGAGGGCCGGTGAAAGGTTTAGAAGCCATGGAGCAGAATTCGGTGGACGGCAGAGGGCCGGTGAAAGGTTTAGAAGCCATGGAGCAGAATTCGGTGTACGGCAGAGGGCCGGTGAAAGGTTTAGAAGCCATGGAGCAGAATTCGGTGTACGGCAGAGGGCCGGTGAAAGGTTTAGAAGCCATGGAGCAGAATTCGGTGGACGGCAGAGGGCCGGTGAAAGGTTTAGAAGCCATGGAGCAGAATTCGGTGGACGGCAGAGGGCCGGTGAAAGGTTTAGAAGCCATGGAGCAGAATTCGGTGGACGGCAGAGGGCCGGTGAAAGGTTTAGAAGCCATGGAGTAGAATTCGGTGGACGGCAGAGGGCCGGTGAAAGGTTTAGAAGCCATGGAGCAGAATTCGGTGGACGGCAGAGGGCCGGTGAAAGGTTTAGAAGCCATGTGGCAGAATTCGGTGTACGGCAGAGGGCCGGTGAAAGGTTTAGAAGCCATGGAGCAGAATTCGGTGTACGGCAGAGGGCCGGTGAAAGGTTTAGAAGCCATGGAGCAGAATTCGGTGTACGGCAGAGGGCCGGTGAAAGGTTTAGAAGCCATGGAGCAGAATTCGGTGGACGGCAGAGGGCCGGTGAAAGGTTTAGAAGCCATGGAGCAGAATTCGGTGGACGGCAGAGGGCCGGTGAAAGGTTTAGAAGCCATGGAGCAGAATTCGGTGGACGGCAGAGGGCCGGTGAAAGGTTTAGAAGCCATGGAGCAGAATTCGGTGGACGGCAGAGGGCCGGTGAAAGGTTTAGAAGCCATGGAGCAGAATTCGGTGGACGGCAGAGGGCCGGTGAAAGGTTTAGAAGCCATGGAGCAGAATTCGGTGTACGGCAGAGGGCCGGTGAAAGGTTTAGAAGCCATGGAGCAGAATTCGGTGGACGGCAGAGGGCCGGTGAAAGGTTTAGAAGCCATGGAGCAGAATTCGGTGGACGGCAGAGGGCCGGTGAAAGGTTTACAAGCCATGGAGCAGAATTCGGTGTACGGCAGAGGGCCGGTGAAAGGTTTAGAAGCCATGGAGCAGAATTCGGTGTACGGCAGAGGGCCGGTGAAAGGTTTAGAAGCCATGGAGCAGAATTCGGTGTACGGCATAGGGCCGGTGAAAGGTTTAGAAGCCATGGAGCAGAATTCGGTGGACGGCAGAGGGCCGGTGAAAGGTTTAGAAGCCATGGAGCAGAATTCGGTGGACGGCAGAGGGCCGGTGAAAGGTTTAGAAGCCATGGAGCAGAATTCGGTGGACGGCAGAGGGCCGGTGGAAGGTTTAGAAGCCATGGAGCAGAATTCGGTGGACGGCAGAGGGCCGGTGAAAGGTTTAGAAGCCATGGAGCAGAATTCGGTGTACGGCAGAGGGCCGGTGAAAGGTTTAGAAGCCATGGAGCAGAATTCGGTGTACGGCAGAGGGCCGGTGAAAGGTTTAGAAGCCATGGAGCAGAATTCGGTGTACGGCAGAGGGCCGGTGAAAGGTTTAGAAGCCATGGAGCAGAATTCGGTGTACGGCAGAGGGCCGGTGAAAGGTTTAGAAGCCATGGAGCAGAATTCGGTGGACGGCAGAGGGCCGGTGAAAGGTTTAGAAGCCATGTAGCAGAATTCGGTGTACGGCAGAGGGCCGGTGAAAGGTTTAGAAGCCATGGAGCAGAATTCGGTGTACGGCAGAGGGCCGGTGAAAGGTTTAGAAGCCATGGAGCAGAATTCGGTGTACGGCAGAGGGCCGGTGAAAGGTTTAGAAGCCATGGAGCAGAATTCGGTGGACGGCAGAGGGCCGGTGAAAGGTTTAGAAGCCATGGAGCAGAATTCGGTGGACGGCAGAGGGCCGGTGAAAGGTTTAGAAGCCATGGAGCAGAATTCGGTGGACGGCAGAGGGCCGGTGAAAGGTTTAGAAGCCATGGAGCAGAATTCGGTGGACGGCAGAGGGCCGGTGAAAGGTTTAGAAGCCATGGAGCAGAATTCGGTGGACGGCAGAGGGCCGGTGAAAGGTTTAGAAGCCATGGAGCAGAATTCGGTGGACGGCAGAGGGCCGGTGAAAGGTTTAGAAGCCATGGAGCAGAATTCGGTGGACGGCAGAGGGCCGGTGAAAGGTTTACAAGCCATGGAGCAGAATTCGGTGTACGGCAGAGGGCCGGTGAAAGGTTTAGAAGCCATGGAGCAGAATTCGGTGTACGGCAGAGGGCCGGTGAAAGGTTTAGAAGCCATGGAGCAGAATTCGGTGTACGGCATAGGGCCGGTGAAAGGTTTAGAAGCCATGGAGCAGAATTCGGTGGACGGCAGAGGGCCGGTGAAAGGTTTAGAAGCCATGGAGCAGAATTCGGTGGACGGCAGAGGGCCGGTGAAAGGTTTAGAAGCCATGGAGCAGAATTCGGTGGACGGCAGAGGGCCGGTGGAAGGTTTAGAAGCCATGGAGCAGAATTCGGTGGACGGCAGAGGGCCGGTGAAAGGTTTAGAAGCCATGGAGCAGAATTCGGTGTACGGCAGAGGGCCGGTGAAAGGTTTAGAAGCCATGGAGCAGAATTCGGTGTACGGCAGAGGGCCGGTGAAAGGTTTAGAAGCCATGGAGCAGAATTCGGTGTACGGCAGAGGGCCGGTGAAAGGTTTAGAAGCCATGGAGCAGAATTCGGTGTACGGCAGAGGGCCGGTGAAAGGTTTAGAAGCCATGGAGCAGAATTCGGTGGACGGCAGAGGGCCGGTGAAAGGTTTAGAAGCCATGGAGCAGAATTCGGTGGACGGCAGAGGGCCGGTGAAAGGTTTAGAAGCCATGGAGCAGAATTCGGTGGACGGCAGAGGGCCGGTGAAAGGTTTAGAAGCCATGGAGCAGAATTCGGTGGACGGCAGAGGGCCGGTGAAAGGTTTAGAAGCCATGGAGCAGAATTCGGTGGATGGCAGAGGGCCGGTGAAAGGTTTAGAAGCCATGGAGCAGAATTCGGTGGACGGCAGAGGGCCGGTGAAAGGTTTAGAAGCCATGGAGCAGAATTCGGTGGACGGCAGAGGGCCGGTGGAAGGTTTAGAAGCCATGGAGCAGAATTCGGTGGACGGCAGAGGGCCGGTGAAAGGTTTAGAAGCCATGGAGCAGAATTCGGTGTACGGCAGAGGGCCGGTGAAAGGTTTAGAAGCCATGGAGCAGAATTCGGTGGACGGCAGAGGGCCGGTGAAAGGTTTAGAAGCCATGGAGCAGAATTCGGTGTACGGCAGAGGGCCGGTGAAAGGTTTAGAAGCCATGGAGCAGAATTCGGTGTACGGCAGAGGGCCGGTGAAAGGTTTAGAAGCCATGGAGCAGAATTCGGTGGACGGCAGAGGGCCGGTGAAAGGTTTAGAAGCCATGGAGCAGAATTCGGTGGACGGCAGAGGGCCGGTGAAAGGTTTAGAAGCCATGGAGCAGAATTCGGTGGACGGCAGAGGGCCGGTGAAAGGTTTAGAAGCCATGGAGCAGAATTCGGTGGACGGCAGAGGGCCGGTGAAAGGTTTAGAAGCCATGGAGCAGAATTCGGTGGACGGCAGAGGGCCGGTGAAAGGTTTAGAAGCCATGGAGCAGAATTCGGTGGACGGCAGAGGGCCGGTGAAAGGTTTAGAAGCCATGGAGCAGAATTCGGTGGACGGCAGAGGGCCGGTGAAAGGTTTAGAAGCCATGGAGCAGAATTCGGTGGACGGCAGAGGGCCGGTGAAAGGTTTAGAAGCCATGGAGCAGAATTCGGTGGACGGCAGAGGGCCGGTGAAAGGTTTAGAAGCCATGGAGCAGAATTCGGTGGACGGCAGAGGGCCGGTGAAAGGTTTAGAAGCCATGGAGCAGAATTCGGTGGACGGCAGAGGGCCGGTGGAAGGTTTAGAAGCCATGGAGCAGAATTCGGTGGACGGCAGAGGGCCGGTGAAAGGTTTAGAAGCCATGGAGCAGAATTCGGTGTACGGCAGAGGGCCGGTGAAAGGTTTAGAAGCCATGGAGCAGAATTCGGTGGACGGCAGAGGGCCGGTGAAAGGTTTAGAAGCCATGGAGCAGAATTCGGTGGACGGCAGAGGGCCGGTGAAAGGTTTAGAAGCCATGGAGCAGAATTCGGTGGACGGCAGAGGGCCGGTGAAAGGTTTAGAAGCCATGGAGCAGAATTCGGTGGACGGCAGAGGGCCGGTGAAAGGTTTAGAAGCCATGGAGCAGAATTCGGTGGACGGCAGAGGGCCGGTGAAAGGTTTAGAAGCCATGGAGCAGAATTCGGTGGACGGCAGAGGGCCGGTGGAAGGTTTAGAAGCCATGGAGCAGAATTCGGTGGACGGCAGAGGGCCGGTGAAAGGTTTAGAAGCCATGGAGCAGAATTCGGTGTACGGCAGAGGGCCGGTGAAAGGTTTAGAAGCCATGGAGCAGAATTCGGTGGACGGCAGAGGGCCGGTGAAAGGTTTAGAAGCCATGGAGCAGAATTCGGTGTACGGCAGAGGGCCGGTGAAAGGTTTAGAAGCCATGGAGCAGAATTCGGTGTACGGCAGAGGGCCGGTGAAAGGTTTAGAGGCCATGGAGCAGAATTCGGTGGACGGCAGAGGGCCGGTGAAAGGTTTAGAAGCCATGGAGCAGAATTCGGTGGACGGCAGAGGGCCGGTGAAAGGTTTAGAAGCCATGGAGCAGAATTCGGTGGACGGCAGAGGGCCGGTGAAAGGTTTAGAAGCCATGGAGCAGAATTCGGTGGACGGCAGAGGGCCGGTGAAAGGTTTAGAAGCCATGGAGCAGAATTCGGTGGACGGCAGAGGGCCGGTGAAAGGTTTAGAAGCCATGGAGCAGAATTCGGTGGATGGCAGAGGGCCGGTGAAAGGTTTAGAAGCCATGGAGCAGAATTCGGTGGACGGCAGAGGGCCGGTGAAAGGTTTAGAAGCCATGGAGCAGAATTCGGTGGACGGCAGAGGGCCGGTGGAAGGTTTAGAAGCCATGGAGCAGAATTCGGTGGACGGCAGAGGGCCGGTGAAAGGTTTAGAAGCCATGGAGCAGAATTCGGTGTACGGCAGAGGGCCGGTGAAAGGTTTAGAAGCCATGGAGCAGAATTCGGTGGACGGCAGAGGGCCGGTGAAAGGTTTAGAAGCCATGGAGCAGAATTCGGTGTACGGCAGAGGGCCGGTGAAAGGTTTAGAAGCCATGGAGCAGAATTCGGTGTACGGCAGAGGGCCGGTGAAAGGTTTAGAAGCCATGGAGCAGAATTCGGTGGACGGCAGAGGGCCGGTGAAAGGTTTAGAAGCCATGGAGCAGAATTCGGTGGACGGCAGAGGGCCGGTGAAAGGTTTAGAAGCCATGGAGCAGAATTCGGTGGACGGCAGAGGGCCGGTGAAAGGTTTAGAAGCCATGGAGCAGAATTCGGTGGACGGCAGAGGGCCGGTGAAAGGTTTAGAAGCCATGGAGCAGAATTCGGTGGACGGCAGAGGGCCGGTGAAAGGTTTAGAAGCCATGGAGCAGAATTCGGTGGACGGCAGAGGGCCGGTGAAAGGTTTAGAAGCCATGGAGCAGAATTCGGTGGACGGCAGAGGGCCGGTGAAAGGTTTAGAAGCCATGGAGCAGAATTCGGTGGACGGCAGAGGGCCGGTGAAAGGTTTAGAAGCCATGGAGCAGAATTCGGTGGACGGCAGAGGGCCGGTGAAAGGTTTAGAAGCCATGGAGCAGAATTCGGTGGACGGCAGAGGGCCGGTGAAAGGTTTAGAAGCCATGGAGCAGAATTCGGTGGACGGCAGAGGGCCGGTGGAAGGTTTAGAAGCCATGGAGCAGAATTCGGTGGACGGCAGAGGGCCGGTGAAAGGTTTAGAAGCCATGGAGCAGAATTCGGTGTACGGCAGAGGGCCGGTGAAAGGTTTAGAAGCCATGGAGCAGAATTCGGTGGACGGCAGAGGGCCGGTGAAAGGTTTAGAAGCCATGGAGCAGAATTCGGTGGACGGCAGAGGGCCGGTGAAAGGTTTAGAAGCCATGGAGCAGAATTCGGTGGACGGCAGAGGGCCGGTGAAAGGTTTAGAAGCCATGGAGCAGAATTCGGTGGACGGCAGAGGGCCGGTGAAAGGTTTAGAAGCCATGGAGCAGAATTCGGTGGACGGCAGAGGGCCGGTGAAAGGTTTAGAAGCCATGGAGCAGAATTCGGTGGACGGCAGAGGGCCGGTGGAAGGTTTAGAAGCCATGGAGCAGAATTCGGTGGACGGCAGAGGGCCGGTGAAAGGTTTAGAAGCCATGGAGCAGAATTCGGTGTACGGCAGAGGGCCGGTGAAAGGTTTAGAAGCCATGGAGCAGAATTCGGTGGACGGCAGAGGGCCGGTGAAAGGTTTAGAAGCCATGGAGCAGAATTCGGTGTACGGCAGAGGGCCGGTGAAAGGTTTAGAAGCCATGGAGCAGAATTCGGTGTACGGCAGAGGGCCGGTGAAAGGTTTAGAGGCCATGGAGCAGAATTCGGTGGACGGCAGAGGGCCGGTGAAAGGTTTAGAAGCCATGGAGCAGAATTCGGTGGACGGCAGAGGGCCGGTGAAAGGTTTAGAAGCCATGGAGCAGAATTCGGTGGACGGCAGAGGGCCGGTGAAAGGTTTAGAAGCCATGGAGCAGAATTCGGTGGACGGCAGAGGGCCGGTGAAAGGTTTAGAAGCCATGGAGCAGAATTCGGTGGACGGCAGAGGGCCGGTGAAAGGTTTAGAAGCCATGGAGCAGAATTCGGTGGACGGCAGAGGGCCGGTGAAAGGTTTAGAAGCCATGGAGCAGAATTCGGTGGACGGCAGAGGGCCGGTGAAAGGTTTAGAAGCCATGGAGCAGAATTCGGTGGACGGCAGAGGGCCGGTGAAAGGTTTAGAAGCCATGGAGCAGAATTCGGTGGACGGCAGAGGGCCGGTGAAAGGTTTAGAAGCCATGGAGCAGAATTCGGTGGACGGCAGAGGGCCGGTGAAAGGTTTAGAAGCCATGGAGCAGAATTTGGTGGACGGCAGAGGGCCGGTGAAAGGTTTAGAAGCCATGGAGCAGAATTCGGTGGACGGCAGAGGGCCGTGAGTTGAGGAGTTGAGTTGATGAGTTGAGTTGATGAGTTGATGAGTTGAGTTGATGAGTTGATGAGTTGAGTTGAGTTATATCCAGTTTTATCCAGTTTTTTCCAGTTTTTTCCACTCCTTTTTCCACTTTTTTTCCCACCTTTTTCCCACATTTTCCCACATTTTTCCACTTTTTCCACTTTTTCCAATTTCTTCCACGTTTTTCCACCTTTTCCCACCTTTTTCCACCATAAAACTGGATAAAAGTGGAAAAAACTGGAAAAAACTGGAAAGGTTTAGAAGCCATGGAGCAGAATTCGGTGGACGGCAGAGGGCCGGTGAAAGGTTTAGAAGCCATGGAGCAGAATTCGGTGGACGGCAGAGGGCCGGTGAAAGGTTTAGAAGCCATGGAGCAGAATTCGGTGGACGGCAGAGGGCCGGTGAAAGGTTTAGAAGCCATGGAGCAGAATTCGGTGTACGGCAGAGTGCCGGTGAAAGGTTTAGAAGCCATGGAGCAGAATTCGGTGTACGGCAGAGGGCCGGTGAAAGGTTTAGAAGCCATGGAGCAGAATTCGGTGTACGGCAGAGGGCCGGTGAAAGGTTTAGAAGCCATGGAGCAGAATTCGGTGGACGGCAGAGGGCCGGTGAAAGGTTTAGAAGCCATGGAGCAGAATTCGGTGGACGGCAGAGGGCCGGTGAAAGGTTTAGAAGCCATGGAGCAGAATTCGGTGGACGGCAGAGGGCCGGTGAAAGGTTTAGAAGCCATGGAGCAGAATTCGGTGGACGGCAGAGGGCCGGTGAAAGGTTTAGAAGCCATGGAGCAGAATTCGGTGGACGGCAGAGGGCCGGTGAAAGGTTTAGAAGCCATGGAGCAGAATTCGGTGGACGGCAGAGGGCCGGTGAAAGGTTTAGAAGCCATGGAGCAGAATTCGGTGGACGGCAGAGGGCCGGTGAAAGGTTTAGAAGCCATGGAGCAGAATTCGGTGGACGGCAGAGGGCCGTGAGTTGAGGAGTTGAGTTGATGAGTTGAGTTGATGAGTTGATGAGTTGAGTTGATGAGTTGATGAGTTGAGTTGAGTTATATCCAGTTTTATCCAGTTTTTTCCAGTTTTTTCCACTCCTTTTTCCACTTTTTTTCCCACCTTTTTCCCACATTTTCCCACATTTTCCCACTTTTTCCACTTTTTCCAATTTCTTCCACGTTTTTCCACCTTTTCCCACCTTTTTCCACCATAAAACTGGATAAAAGTGGAAAAAAGTGGAAAAAAGTGGAAAGGTTTAGAAGCCATGGAGCAGAATTCGGTGGACGGCAGAGGGCCGGTGAAAGGTTTAGAAGCCATGGAGCAGAATTCGGTGGACGGCAGAGGGCCGGTGAAAGGTTTAGAAGCCATGGAGTAGAATTCGGTGGACGGCAGAGGGCCGGTGAAAGGTTTAGAAGCCATGGAGCAGAATTCGGTGTACGGCAGAGGGCCGGTGAAAGGTTTAGAAGCCATGGAGCAGAATTCGGTGTACGGCAGAGGGCCGGTGAAAGGTTTAGAAGCCATGGAGCAGAATTCGGTGTACGGCAGAGGGCCGGTGAAAGGTTTAGAAGCCATGGAGCAGAATTCGGTGTACGGCAGAGGGCCGGTGAAAGGTTTAGAAGCCATGGAGCAGAATTCGGTGGACGGCAGAGGGCCGGTGAAAGGTTTAGAAGCCATGGAGCAGAATTCGGTGGACGGCAGAGGGCCGGTGAAAGGTTTAGAAGCCATGGAGCAGAATTCGGTGTACGGCAGAGGGCCGGTGAAAGGTTTAGAAGCCATGGAGCAGAATTCGGTGGACGGCAGAGGGCCGGTGAAAGGTTTAGAAGCCATGGAGCAGAATTCGGTGGACGGCAGAGGGCCGGTGAAAGGTTTAGAAGCCATGGAGCAGAATTCGGTGGACGGCAGAGGGCCGGTGAAAGGTTTAGAAGCCATGGAGCAGAATTCGGTGGACGGCAGAGGGCCGGTGAAAGGTTTAGAAGCCATGGAGCAGAATTCGGTGGACGGCAGAGGGCCGGTGAAAGGTTTAGAAGCCATGGAGCAGAATTCGGTGGACGGCAGAGGGCCGGTGAAAGGTTTAGAAGCCATGGAGCAGAATTCGGTGGACGGCAGAGGGCCGGTGAAAGGTTTAGAAGCCATGGAGCAGAATTCGGTGGACGGCAGAGGGCCGTGAGTTGAGGAGTTGAGTTGATGAGTTGAGTTGATGAGTTGATGAGTTGAGTTGATGAGTTGATGAGTTGAGTTGAGTTATATCCAGTTTTATCCAGTTTTTTCCAGTTTTTTCCACTCCTTTTTCCACTTTTTTTCCCACCTTTTTCCCACATTTTCCCACATTTTTCCACTTTTTCCACTTTTTCCAATTTCTTCCACGTTTTTCCACCTTTTCCCACCTTTTTCCACCATAAAACTGGATAAAAGTGGAAAAAAGTGGAAAAAAGTGGAAAGGTTTAGAAGCCATGGAGCAGAATTCGGTGGACGGCAGAGGGCCGGTGAAAGGTTTAGAAGCCATGGAGCAGAATTCGGTGGACGGCAGAGGGCCGGTGAAAGGTTTAGAAGCCATGGAGTAGAATTCGGTGGACGGCAGAGGGCCGGTGAAAGGTTTAGAAGCCATGGAGCAGAATTCGGTGTACGGCAGAGGGCCGGTGAAAGGTTTAGAAGCCATGGAGCAGAATTCGGTGTACGGCAGAGGGCCGGTGAAAGGTTTAGAAGCCATGGAGCAGAATTCGGTGTACGGCAGAGGGCCGGTGAAAGGTTTAGAAGCCATGGAGCAGAATTCGGTGTACGGCAGAGGGCCGGTGAAAGGTTTAGAAGCCATGGAGCAGAATTCGGTGGACGGCAGAGGGCCGGTGAAAGGTTTAGAAGCCATGGAGCAGAATTCGGTGGACGGCAGAGGGCCGGTGAAAGGTTTAGAAGCCATGGAGCAGAATTCGGTGGACGGCAGAGGGCCGGTGGAAGGTTTAGAAGCCATGGAGCAGAATTCGGTGGACGGCAGAGGGCCAGTGAAAGGTTTAGAAGCCATGGAGCAGAATTCGGTGTACGGCAGAGGGCCGGTGAAAGGTTTAGAAGCCATGGAGCAGAATTCGGTGGACGGCAGAGGGCCGGTGAAAGGTTTAGAAGCCATGGAGCAGAATTCGGTGTACGGCAGAGGGCCGGTGAAAGGTTTAGAAGCCATGGAGCAGAATTCGGTGGACGGCAGAGGGCCGGTGAAAGGTTTAGAAGCCATGTAGCAGAATTCGGTGTACGGCAGAGGGCCGGTGAAAGGTTTAGAAGCCATGGAGCAGAATTCGGTGTACGGCAGAGGGCCGGTGAAAGGTTTAGAAGCCATGGAGCAGAATTCGGTGTACGGCAGAGGGCCGGTGAAAGGTTTAGAAGCCATGGAGCAGAATTCGGTGGACGGCAGAGGGCCGGTGAAAGGTTTAGAAGCCATGGAGCAGAATTCGGTGGACGGCAGAGGGCCGGTGAAAGGTTTAGAAGCCATGGAGCAGAATTCGGTGGACGGCAGAGGGCCGGTGAAAGGTTTAGAAGCCATGGAGCAGAATTCGGTGGACGGCAGAGGGCCGGTGAAAGGTTTAGAAGCCATGGAGCAGAATTCGGTGGACGGCAGAGGGCCGGTGAAAGGTTTAGAAGCCATGGAGCAGAATTCGGTGTACGGCAGAGGGCCGGTGAAAGGTTTAGAAGCCATGGAGCAGAATTCGGTGGACGGCAGAGGGCCGGTGAAAGGTTTAGAAGCCATGGAGCAGAATTCGGTGGACGGCAGAGGGCCGGTGAAAGGTTTACAAGCCATGGAGCAGAATTCGGTGTACGGCAGAGGGCCGGTGAAAGGTTTAGAAGCCATGGAGCAGAATTCGGTGTACGGCAGAGGGCCGGTGAAAGGTTTAGAAGCCATGGAGCAGAATTCGGTGTACGGCATAGGGCCGGTGAAAGGTTTAGAAGCCATGGAGCAGAATTCGGTGGACGGCAGAGGGCCGGTGAAAGGTTTAGAAGCCATGGAGCAGAATTCGGTGGACGGCAGAGGGCCGGTGAAAGGTTTAGAAGCCATGGAGCAGAATTCGGTGGACGGCAGAGGGCCGGTGGAAGGTTTAGAAGCCATGGAGCAGAATTCGGTGGACGGCAGAGGGCCGGTGAAAGGTTTAGAAGCCATGGAGCAGAATTCGGTGTACGGCAGAGGGCCGGTGAAAGGTTTAGAAGCCATGGAGCAGAATTCGGTGTACGGCAGAGGGCCGGTGAAAGGTTTAGAAGCCATGGAGCAGAATTCGGTGTACGGCAGAGGGCCGGTGAAAGGTTTAGAAGCCATGGAGCAGAATTCGGTGTACGGCAGAGGGCCGGTGAAAGGTTTAGAAGCCATGGAGCAGAATTCGGTGGACGGCAGAGGGCCGGTGAAAGGTTTAGAAGCCATGTAGCAGAATTCGGTGTACGGCAGAGGGCCGGTGAAAGGTTTAGAAGCCATGGAGCAGAATTCGGTGTACGGCAGAGGGCCGGTGAAAGGTTTAGAAGCCATGGAGCAGAATTCGGTGTACGGCAGAGGGCCGGTGAAAGGTTTAGAAGCCATGGAGCAGAATTCGGTGGACGGCAGAGGGCCGGTGAAAGGTTTAGAAGCCATGGAGCAGAATTCGGTGGACGGCAGAGGGCCGGTGAAAGGTTTAGAAGCCATGGAGCAGAATTCGGTGGACGGCAGAGGGCCGGTGAAAGGTTTAGAAGCCATGGAGCAGAATTCGGTGGACGGCAGAGGGCCGGTGAAAGGTTTAGAAGCCATGGAGCAGAATTCGGTGGACGGCAGAGGGCCGGTGAAAGGTTTAGAAGCCATGGAGCAGAATTCGGTGTACGGCAGAGGGCCGGTGAAAGGTTTAGAAGCCATGGAGCAGAATTCGGTGGACGGCAGAGGGCCGGTGAAAGGTTTAGAAGCCATGGAGCAGAATTCGGTGGACGGCAGAGGGCCGGTGAAAGGTTTACAAGCCATGGAGCAGAATTCGGTGTACGGCAGAGGGCCGGTGAAAGGTTTAGAAGCCATGGAGCAGAATTCGGTGTACGGCAGAGGGCCGGTGAAAGGTTTAGAAGCCATGGAGCAGAATTCGGTGTACGGCATAGGGCCGGTGAAAGGTTTAGAAGCCATGGAGCAGAATTCGGTGGACGGCAGAGGGCCGGTGAAAGGTTTAGAAGCCATGGAGCAGAATTCGGTGGACGGCAGAGGGCCGGTGAAAGGTTTAGAAGCCATGGAGCAGAATTCGGTGGACGGCAGAGGGCCGGTGGAAGGTTTAGAAGCCATGGAGCAGAATTCGGTGGACGGCAGAGGGCCGGTGAAAGGTTTAGAAGCCATGGAGCAGAATTCGGTGTACGGCAGAGGGCCGGTGAAAGGTTTAGAAGCCATGGAGCAGAATTCGGTGTACGGCAGAGGGCCGGTGAAAGGTTTAGAAGCCATGGAGCAGAATTCGGTGTACGGCAGAGGGCCGGTGAAAGGTTTAGAAGCCATGGAGCAGAATTCGGTGTACGGCAGAGGGCCGGTGAAAGGTTTAGAAGCCATGGAGCAGAATTCGGTGGACGGCAGAGGGCCGGTGAAAGGTTTAGAAGCCATGGAGCAGAATTCGGTGGACGGCAGAGGGCCGGTGAAAGGTTTAGAAGCCATGGAGCAGAATTCGGTGGACGGCAGAGGGCCGGTGAAAGGTTTAGAAGCCATGGAGCAGAATTCGGTGGACGGCAGAGGGCCGGTGAAAGGTTTAGAAGCCATGGAGCAGAATTCGGTGGACGGCAGAGGGCCGGTGAAAGGTTTAGAAGCCATGGAGCAGAATTCGGTGGATGGCAGAGGGCCGGTGAAAGGTTTAGAAGCCATGGAGCAGAATTCGGTGGACGGCAGAGGGCCGGTGAAAGGTTTAGAAGCCATGGAGCAGAATTCGGTGGACGGCAGAGGGCCGGTGAAAGGTTTAGAAGCCATGGAGCAGAATTCGGTGGACGGCAGAGGGCCGGTGGAAGGTTTAGAAGCCATGGAGCAGAATTCGGTGGACGGCAGAGGGCCGGTGAAAGGTTTAGAAGCCATGGAGCAGAATTCGGTGTACGGCAGAGGGCCGGTGAAAGGTTTAGAAGCCATGGAGCAGAATTCGGTGGACGGCAGAGGGCCGGTGAAAGGTTTAGAAGCCATGGAGCAGAATTCGGTGTACGGCAGAGGGCCGGTGAAAGGTTTAGAAGCCATGGAGCAGAATTCGGTGTACGGCAGAGGGCCGGTGAAAGGTTTAGAAGCCATGGAGCAGAATTCGGTGGACGGCAGAGGGCCGGTGAAAGGTTTAGAAGCCATGGAGCAGAATTCGGTGGACGGCAGAGGGCCGGTGAAAGGTTTAGAAGCCATGGAGCAGAATTCGGTGTACGGCAGAGGGCCGGTGAAAGGTTTAGAAGCCATGGAGCAGAATTCGGTGGACGGCAGAGGGCCGGTGAAAGGTTTAGAAGCCATGGAGCAGAATTCGGTGGACGGCAGAGGGCCGGTGAAAGGTTTAGAAGCCATGGAGCAGAATTCGGTGGACGGCAGAGGGCCGGTGAAAGGTTTAGAAGCCATGGAGCAGAATTTGGTGGACGGCAGAGGGCCGGTGAAAGGTTTAGAAGCCATGGAGCAGAATTCGGTGGACGGCAGAGGGCCGGTGAAAGGTTTAGAAGCCATGGAGCAGAATTCGGTGGACGGCAGAGGGCCGGTGAAAGGTTTAGAAGCCATGGAGCAGAATTCGGTGGACGGCAGAGGGCCGGTGAAAGGTTTAGAAGCCATGGAGCAGAATTCGGTGGACGGCAGAGGGCCGGTGGAAGGTTTAGAAGCCATGGAGCAGAATTCGGTGGACGGCAGAGGGCCGGTGAAAGGTTTAGAAGCCATGGAGCAGAATTCGGTGTACGGCAGAGGGCCGGTGAAAGGTTTAGAAGCCATGGAGCAGAATTCGGTGGACGGCAGAGGGCCGGTGAAAGGTTTAGAAGCCATGGAGCAGAATTCGGTGGACGGCAGAGGGCCGGTGAAAGGTTTAGAAGCCATGGAGCAGAATTTGGTGGACGGCAGAGGGCCGGTGAAAGGTTTAGAAGCCATGGAGCAGAATTCGGTGGACGGCAGAGGGCCGGTGAAAGGTTTAGAAGCCATGGAGCAGAATTCGGTGGACGGCAGAGGGCCGGTGAAAGGTTTAGAAGCCATGGAGCAGAATTCGGTGGACGGCAGAGGGCCGGTGAAAGGTTTAGAAGCCATGGAGCAGAATTCGGTGGACGGCAGAGGGCCGGTGGAAGGTTTAGAAGCCATGGAGCAGAATTCGGTGGACGGCAGAGGGCCGGTGAAAGGTTTAGAAGCCATGGAGCAGAATTCGGTGTACGGCAGAGGGCCGGTGAAAGGTTTAGAAGCCATGGAGCAGAATTCGGTGGACGGCAGAGGGCCGGTGAAAGGTTTAGAAGCCATGGAGCAGAATTCGGTGTACGGCAGAGGGCCGGTGAAAGGTTTAGAAGCCATGGAGCAGAATTCGGTGTACGGCAGAGGGCCGGTGAAAGGTTTAGAGGCCATGGAGCAGAATTCGGTGGACGGCAGAGGGCCGGTGAAAGGTTTAGAAGCCATGGAGCAGAATTCGGTGGACGGCAGAGGGCCGGTGAAAGGTTTAGAAGCCATGGAGCAGAATTCGGTGGACGGCAGAGGGCCGGTGAAAGGTTTAGAAGCCATGGAGCAGAATTCGGTGGACGGCAGAGGGCCGGTGAAAGGTTTAGAAGCCATGGAGCAGAATTCGGTGGACGGCAGAGGGCCGGTGAAAGGTTTAGAAGCCATGGAGCAGAATTCGGTGGATGGCAGAGGGCCGGTGAAAGGTTTAGAAGCCATGGAGCAGAATTCGGTGGACGGCAGAGGGCCGGTGAAAGGTTTAGAAGCCATGGAGCAGAATTCGGTGGACGGCAGAGGGCCGGTGAAAGGTTTAGAAGCCATGGAGCAGAATTCGGTGGACGGCAGAGGGCCGGTGAAAGGTTTAGAAGCCATGGAGCAGAATTCGGTGGACGGCAGAGGGCCGGTGAAAGGTTTAGAAGCCATGGAGCAGAATTCGGTGGACGGCAGAGGGCCGGTGAAAGGTTTAGAAGCCATGGAGCAGAATTCGGTGGACGGCAGAGGGCCGGTGAAAGGTTTAGAAGCCATGGAGCAGAATTCGGTGGACGGCAGAGGGCCGGTGAAAGGTTTAGAAGCCATGGAGCAGAATTCGGTGGACGGCAGAGGGCCGGTGAAAGGTTTAGAAGCCATGGAGCAGAATTCGGTGGATGGCAGAGGGCCGGTGAAAGGTTTAGAAGCCATGGAGCAGAATTCGGTGGACGGCAGAGGGCCGGTGAAAGGTTTAGAAGCCATGGAGCAGAATTCGGTGGACGGCAGAGGGCCGGTGAAAGGTTTAGAAGCCATGGAGCAGAATTCGGTGGACGGCAGAGGGCCGGTGGAAGGTTTAGAAGCCATGGAGCAGAATTCGGTGGACGGCAGAGGGCCGGTGAAAGGTTTAGAAGCCATGGAGCAGAATTCGGTGTACGGCAGAGGGCCGGTGAAAGGTTTAGAAGCCATGGAGCAGAATTCGGTGGACGGCAGAGGGCCGGTGAAAGGTTTAGAAGCCATGGAGCAGAATTCGGTGTACGGCAGAGGGCCGGTGAAAGGTTTAGAAGCCATGGAGCAGAATTCGGTGTACGGCAGAGGGCCGGTGAAAGGTTTAGAAGCCATGGAGCAGAATTCGGTGGACGGCAGAGGGCCGGTGAAAGGTTTAGAAGCCATGGAGCAGAATTCGGTGGACGGCAGAGGGCCGGTGAAAGGTTTAGAAGCCATGGAGCAGAATTCGGTGTACGGCAGAGGGCCGGTGAAAGGTTTAGAAGCCATGGAGCAGAATTCGGTGGACGGCAGAGGGCCGGTGAAAGGTTTAGAAGCCATGGAGCAGAATTCGGTGGACGGCAGAGGGCCGGTGAAAGGTTTAGAAGCCATGGAGCAGAATTCGGTGGACGGCAGAGGGCCGGTGAAAGGTTTAGAAGCCATGGAGCAGAATTTGGTGGACGGCAGAGGGCCGGTGAAAGGTTTAGAAGCCATGGAGCAGAATTCGGTGGACGGCAGAGGGCCGGTGAAAGGTTTAGAAGCCATGGAGCAGAATTCGGTGGACGGCAGAGGGCCGGTGAAAGGTTTAGAAGCCATGGAGCAGAATTCGGTGGACGGCAGAGGGCCGGTGAAAGGTTTAGAAGCCATGGAGCAGAATTCGGTGGACGGCAGAGGGCCGGTGGAAGGTTTAGAAGCCATGGAGCAGAATTCGGTGGACGGCAGAGGGCCGGTGAAAGGTTTAGAAGCCATGGAGCAGAATTCGGTGTACGGCAGAGGGCCGGTGAAAGGTTTAGAAGCCATGGAGCAGAATTCGGTGGACGGCAGAGGGCCGGTGAAAGGTTTAGAAGCCATGGAGCAGAATTCGGTGGACGGCAGAGGGCCGGTGAAAGGTTTAGAAGCCATGGAGCAGAATTTGGTGGACGGCAGAGGGCCGGTGAAAGGTTTAGAAGCCATGGAGCAGAATTCGGTGGACGGCAGAGGGCCGGTGAAAGGTTTAGAAGCCATGGAGCAGAATTCGGTGGACGGCAGAGGGCCGGTGAAAGGTTTAGAAGCCATGGAGCAGAATTCGGTGGACGGCAGAGGGCCGGTGAAAGGTTTAGAAGCCATGGAGCAGAATTCGGTGGACGGCAGAGGGCCGGTGGAAGGTTTAGAAGCCATGGAGCAGAATTCGGTGGACGGCAGAGGGCCGGTGAAAGGTTTAGAAGCCATGGAGCAGAATTCGGTGTACGGCAGAGGGCCGGTGAAAGGTTTAGAAGCCATGGAGCAGAATTCGGTGGACGGCAGAGGGCCGGTGAAAGGTTTAGAAGCCATGGAGCAGAATTCGGTGTACGGCAGAGGGCCGGTGAAAGGTTTAGAAGCCATGGAGCAGAATTCGGTGTACGGCAGAGGGCCGGTGAAAGGTTTAGAGGCCATGGAGCAGAATTCGGTGGACGGCAGAGGGCCGGTGAAAGGTTTAGAAGCCATGGAGCAGAATTCGGTGGACGGCAGAGGGCCGGTGAAAGGTTTAGAAGCCATGGAGCAGAATTCGGTGGACGGCAGAGGGCCGGTGAAAGGTTTAGAAGCCATGGAGCAGAATTCGGTGGACGGCAGAGGGCCGGTGAAAGGTTTAGAAGCCATGGAGCAGAATTCGGTGGACGGCAGAGGGCCGGTGAAAGGTTTAGAAGCCATGGAGCAGAATTCGGTGGATGGCAGAGGGCCGGTGAAAGGTTTAGAAGCCATGGAGCAGAATTCGGTGGACGGCAGAGGGCCGGTGAAAGGTTTAGAAGCCATGGAGCAGAATTCGGTGGACGGCAGAGGGCCGGTGAAAGGTTTAGAAGCCATGGAGCAGAATTCGGTGGACGGCAGAGGGCCGGTGAAAGGTTTAGAAGCCATGGAGCAGAATTCGGTGGACGGCAGAGGGCCGGTGAAAGGTTTAGAAGCCATGGAGCAGAATTTGGTGGACGGCAGAGGGCCGGTGAAAGGTTTAGAAGCCATGGAGCAGAATTCGGTGGACGGCAGAGGGCCGTGAGTTGAGGAGTTGAGTTGATGAGTTGAGTTGATGAGTTGATGAGTTGAGTTGATGAGTTGATGAGTTGAGTTGAGTTATATCCAGTTTTATCCAGTTTTTTCCAGTTTTTTCCACTCCTTTTTCCACTTTTTTTCCCACCTTTTTCCCACATTTTCCCACATTTTTCCACTTTTTCCACTTTTTCCAATTTCTTCCACGTTTTTCCACCTTTTCCCACCTTTTTCCACCATAAAACTGGATAAAAGTGGAAAAAACTGGAAAAAACTGGAAAGGTTTAGAAGCCATGGAGCAGAATTCGGTGGACGGCAGAGGGCCGGTGAAAGGTTTAGAAGCCATGGAGCAGAATTCGGTGGACGGCAGAGGGCCGGTGAAAGGTTTAGAAGCCATGGAGCAGAATTCGGTGGACGGCAGAGGGCCGGTGAAAGGTTTAGAAGCCATGGAGCAGAATTCGGTGTACGGCAGAGTGCCGGTGAAAGGTTTAGAAGCCATGGAGCAGAATTCGGTGTACGGCAGAGGGCCGGTGAAAGGTTTAGAAGCCATGGAGCAGAATTCGGTGTACGGCAGAGGGCCGGTGAAAGGTTTAGAAGCCATGGAGCAGAATTCGGTGGACGGCAGAGGGCCGGTGAAAGGTTTAGAAGCCATGGAGCAGAATTCGGTGGACGGCAGAGGGCCGGTGAAAGGTTTAGAAGCCATGGAGCAGAATTCGGTGGACGGCAGAGGGCCGGTGAAAGGTTTAGAAGCCATGGAGCAGAATTCGGTGGACGGCAGAGGGCCGGTGAAAGGTTTAGAAGCCATGGAGCAGAATTCGGTGGACGGCAGAGGGCCGGTGAAAGGTTTAGAAGCCATGGAGCAGAATTCGGTGGACGGCAGAGGGCCGGTGAAAGGTTTAGAAGCCATGGAGCAGAATTCGGTGGACGGCAGAGGGCCGGTGAAAGGTTTAGAAGCCATGGAGCAGAATTCGGTGGACGGCAGAGGGCCGTGAGTTGAGGAGTTGAGTTGATGAGTTGAGTTGATGAGTTGATGAGTTGAGTTGATGAGTTGATGAGTTGATGAGTTGAGTTGAGTTATATCCAGTTTTTTCCAGTTTTTTCCACTCCTTTTTCCACTCCTTTTTCCACTTTTTTTCCCACCTTTTTCCCACATTTTCCCACATTTTTCCACTTTTTCCACTTTTTCCAATTTCTTCCACGTTTTTCCACCTTTTTCCACCATAAAACTGGATAAAAGTGGAAAAAAGTCGAAAAAAGTGGAAAGGTTTAGAAGCCATGGAGCAGAATTCGGTGGACGGCAGAGGGCCGGTGAAAGGTTTAGAAGCCATGGAGCAGAATTCGGTGGACGGCAGAGGGCCGGTGAAAGGTTTAGAAGCCATGGAGCAGAATTCGGTGTACGGCAGAGGGCCGGTGAAAGGTTTAGAAGCCATGGAGCAGAATTCGGTGTACGGCAGAGGGCCGGTGAAAGGTTTAGAAGCCATGGAGCAGAATTCGGTGTACGGCAGAGGGCCGGTGAAAGGTTTAGAAGCCATGGAGCAGAATTCGGTGGACGGCAGAGGGCCGGTGAAAGGTTTAGAAGCCATGGAGCAGAATTCGGTGGACGGCAGAGGGCCGGTGAAAGGTTTAGAAGCCATGGAGCAGAATTCGGTGGACGGCAGAGGGCCGGTGAAAGGTTTAGAAGCCATGGAGCAGAATTCGGTGGACGGCAGAGGGCCGTGAGTTGAGGAGTTGAGTTGATGAGTTGAGTTGATGAGTTGATGAGTTGAGTTGATGAGTTGATGAGTTGATGAGTTGAGTTGAGTTATATCCAGTTTTTTCCAGTTTTTTCCACTCCTTTTTCCACTCCTTTTTCCACTTTTTTTCCCACCTTTTTCCCACATTTTCCCACATTTTTCCACTTTTTCCACTTTTTCCAATTTCTTCCACGTTTTTCCACCTTTTTCCACCATAAAACTGGATAAAAGTGGAAAAAAGTGGAAAAAAGTGGAAAGGTTTAGAAGCCATGGAGCAGAATTCGGTGGACGGCAGAGGGCCGGTGAAAGGTTTAGAAGCCATGGAGCAGAATTCGGTGGACGGCAGAGGGCCGGTGAAAGGTTTAGAAGCCATGGAGCAGAATTCGGTGTACGGCAGAGGGCCGGTGAAAGGTTTAGAAGCCATGGAGCAGAATTCGGTGTACGGCAGAGGGCCGGTGAAAGGTTTAGAAGCCATGGAGCAGAATTCGGTGTACGGCAGAGGGCCGGTGAAAGGTTTAGAAGCCATGGAGCAGAATTCGGTGGACGGCAGAGGGCCGGTGAAAGGTTTAGAAGCCATGGAGCAGAATTCGGTGGACGGCAGAGGGCCGGTGAAAGGTTTAGAAGCCATGGAGCAGAATTCGGTGGACGGCAGAGGGCCGTGAGTTGAGGAGTTGAGTTGATGAGTTGAGTTGATGAGTTGATGAGTTGAGTTGATGAGTTGATGAGTTGAGTTGAGTTATATCCAGTTTTATCCAGTTTTTTCCAGTTTTTTCCACTCCTTTTTCCACTTTTTTTCCCACCTTTTTCCCACATTTTCCCACATTTTTCCACTTTTTCCACTTTTTCCAATTTCTTCCACGTTTTTCCACCTTTTCCCACCTTTTTCCACCATAAAACTGGATAAAAGTGGAAAAAAGTGGAAAAAAGTGGAAAGGTTTAGAAGCCATGGAGCAGAATTCGGTGGACGGCAGAGGGCCGGTGAAAGGTTTAGAAGCCATGGAGCAGAATTCGGTGGACGGCAGAGGGCCGGTGAAAGGTTTAGAAGCCATGGAGTCGAATTCGGTGGACGGCAGAGGGCCGGTGAAAGGTTTAGAAGCCATGGAGCAGAATTCGGTGGACGGCAGAGGGCCGGTGAAAGGTTTAGAAGCCATGGAGCAGAATTCGGTGTACGGCAGAGGGCCGGTGAAAGGTTTAGAAGCCATGGAGCAGAATTCGGTGTACGGCAGAGGGCCGGTGAAAGGTTTAGAAGCCATGGAGCAGAATTCGGTGTACGGCAGAGGGCCGGTGAAAGGTTTAGAAGCCATGGAGCAGAATTCGGTGGACGGCAGAGGGCCGGTGAAAGGTTTAGAAGCCATGGAGCAGAATTCGGTGGACGGCAGAGGGCCGGTGAAAGGTTTAGAAGCCATGGAGCAGAATTCGGTGGACGGCAGAGGGCCGGTGAAAGGTTTAGAAGCCATGGAGCAGAATTCGGTGGACGGCAGAGGGCCGTGAGTTGAGGAGTTGAGTTGATGAGTTGAGTTGATGAGTTGATGAGTTGAGTTGATGAGTTGATGAGTTGAGTTGAGTTATATCCAGTTTTATCCAGTTTTTTCCAGTTTTTTCCACTCCTTTTTCCACTTTTTTTCCCACCTTTTTCCCACATTTTCCCAAATTTTTCCACTTTTTCCACTTTTTCCAATTTCTTCCACGTTTTTCCACCTTTTCCCACCTTTTCCCACCATAAAACTGGATAAAAGTGGAAAAAAGTGGAAAAAAGTGGAAAGGTTTAGAAGCCATGGAGCAGAATTCGGTGGACGGCAGAGGGCCGGTGAAAGGTTTAGAAGCCATGGAGCAGAATTCGGTGGACGGCAGAGGGCCGGTGAAAGGTTTAGAAGCCATGGAGCAGAATTCGGTGGACGGCAGAGGGCCGGTGAAAGGTTTAGAAGCCATGGAGCAGAATTCGGTGGACGGCAGAGGGCCGGTGAAAGGTTTAGAAGCCATGGAGCAGAATTTGGTGGACGGCAGAGGGCCGGTGAAAGGTTTAGAAGCCATGGAGCAGAATTTGGTGGACGGCAGAGGGCCGGTGAAAGGTTTAGAAGCCATGGAGCAGAATTTGGTGGACGGCAGAGGGCCGGTGAAAGGTTTAGAAGCCATGGAGCAGAATTTGGTGGACGGCAGAGGGCCGGTGAAAGGTTTAGAAGCCATGGAGCAGAATTCGGTGGACGGCAGAGGGCCGTGAGTTGAGGAGTTGAGTTGATGAGTTGAGTTGATGAGTTGATGAGTTGAGTTGATGAGTTGATGAGTTGAGTTGAGTTATATCCAGTTTTATCCAGTTTTTTCCAGTTTTTTCCACTCCTTTTTCCACTTTTTTTCCCACCTTTTTCCCACATTTTCCCACATTTTTCCACTTTTTCCACTTTTTCCAATTTCTTCCACGTTTTTCCACCTTTTCCCACCTTTTTCCACCATAAAACTGGATAAAAGTGGAAAAAAGTGGAAAAAAGTGGAAAGGTTTAGAAGCCATGGAGCAGAATTCGGTGGACGGCAGAGGGCCGGTGAAAGGTTTAGAAGCCATGGAGCAGAATTCGGTGGACGGCAGAGGGCCGGTGAAAGGTTTAGAAGCCATGGAGCAGAATTCGGTGGACGGCAGAGGGCCGGTGAAAGGTTTAGAAGCCATGGAGCAGAATTCGGTGGACGGCAGAGGGCCGGTGAAAGGTTTAGAAGCCATGGAGCAGAATTCGGTGGACGGCAGAGGGCCGGTGAAAGGTTTAGAAGCCATGGAGCAGAATTCGGTGGACGGCAGAGGGCCGGTGAAAGGTTTAGAATCCATGGAGCAGAATTCGGTGGACGGCAGAGGGCCGGTGAAAGGTTTAGAAGCCATGGAGCAGAATTTGGTGGACGGCAGAGGGCCGGTGAAAGGTTTAGAAGCCATGGAGCAGAATTCGGTGGACGGCAGAGGGCCGTGAGTTGAGGAGTTGAGTTGATGAGTTGAGTTGATGAGTTGATGAGTTGAGTTGATGAGTTGATGAGTTGAGTTGAGTTATATCCAGTTTTATCCAGTTTTTTCCAGTTTTTTCCACTCCTTTTTCCACTTTTTTTCCCACCTTTTTCCCACATTTTCCCACATTTTTCCACTTTTTCCACTTTTTCCAATTTCTTCCACGTTTTTCCACCTTTTCCCACCTTTTTCCACCATAAAACTGGATAAAAGTGGAAAAAAGTGGAAAAAAGTGGAAAGGTTTAGAAGCCATGGAGCAGAATTCGGTGGACGGCAGAGGGCCGGTGAAAGGTTTAGAAGCCATGGAGCAGAATTCGGTGGACGGCAGAGGGCCGGTGAAAGGTTTAGAAGCCATGGAGCAGAATTCGGTGGACGGCAGAGGGCCGGTGAAAGGTTTAGAAGCCATGGAGCAGAATTCGGTGGACGGCAGAGGGCCGGTGAAAGGTTTAGAAGCCATGGAGCAGAATTCGGTGGACGGCAGAGGGCCGGTGAAAGGTTTAGAAGCCATGGAGCAGAATTCGGTGGACGGCAGAGGGCCGGTGAAAGGTTTAGAAGCCATGGAGCAGAATTCGGTGGACGGCAGAGGGCCGGTGAAAGGTTTAGAAGCCATGGAGCAGAATTCGGTGGACGGCAGAGGGCCGGTGAAAGGTTTAGAAGCCATGGAGCAGAATTCGGTGGACGGCAGAGGGCCGGTGAAAGGTTTAGAAGCCATGGAGCAGAATTCGGTGGACGGCAGAGGGCCGGTGAAAGGTTTAGAAGCCATGGAGCAGAATTCGGTGGACGGCAGAGGGCCGGTGAAAGGTTTAGAATCCATGGAGCAGAATTCGGTGGACGGCAGAGGGCCGGTGAAAGGTTTAGAAGCCATGGAGCAGAATTTGGTGGACGGCAGAGGGCCGGTGAAAGGTTTAGAAGCCATGGAGCAGAATTCGGTGGACGGCAGAGGGCCGTGAGTTGAGGAGTTGAGTTGATGAGTTGAGTTGATGAGTTGATGAGTTGAGTTGATGAGTTGATGAGTTGAGTTGAGTTATATCCAGTTTTATCCAGTTTTTTCCAGTTTTTTCCACTCCTTTTTCCACTTTTTTTCCCACCTTTTTCCCACATTTTCCCACATTTTTCCACTTTTTCCACTTTTTCCAATTTCTTCCACGTTTTTCCACCTTTTCCCACCTTTTTCCACCATAAAACTGGATAAAAGTGGAAAAAAGTGGAAAAAAGTGGAAAGGTTTAGAAGCCATGGAGCAGAATTCGGTGGACGGCAGAGGGCCGGTGAAAGGTTTAGAAGCCATGGAGCAGAATTCGGTGGACGGCAGAGGGCCGGTGAAAGGTTTAGAAGCCATGGAGCAGAATTCGGTGGACGGCAGAGGGCCGGTGAAAGGTTTAGAAGCCATGGAGCAGAATTCGGTGGACGGCAGAGGGCCGGTGAAAGGTTTAGAAGCCATGGAGCAGAATTCGGTGGACGGCAGAGGGCCGGTGAAAGGTTTAGAAGCCATGGAGCAGAATTCGGTGGACGGCAGAGGGCCGGTGAAAGGTTTAGAAGCCATGGAGCAGAATTCGGTGGACGGCAGAGGGCCGGTGAAAGGTTTAGAAGCCATGGAGCAGAATTCGGTGGACGGCAGAGGGCCGGTGAAAGGTTTAGAAGCCATGGAGCAGAATTCGGTGGACGGCAGAGGGCCGGTGAAAGGTTTAGAAGCCATGGAGCAGAATTCGGTGGACGGCAGAGGGCCGTGAGTTGAGGAGTTGAGTTGATGAGTTGAGTTGATGAGTTGATGAGTTGAGTTGATGAGTTGATGAGTTGATGAGTTGAGTTGAGTTATATCCAGTTTTTTCCAGTTTTTTCCACTCCTTTTTCCACTCCTTTTTCCACTTTTTTTCCCACCTTTTTCCCACATTTTCCCACATTTTTCCACTTTTTCCACTTTTTCCAATTTCTTCCACGTTTTTCCACCTTTTTCCACCATAAAACTGGATAAAAGTGGAAAAAAGTGGAAAAAAGTGGAAAGGTTTAGAAGCCATGGAGCAGAATTCGGTGGACGGCAGAGGGCCGGTGAAAGGTTTAGAAGCCATGGAGCAGAATTCGGTGGACGGCAGAGGGCCGGTGAAAGGTTTAGAAGCCATGGAGTAGAATTCGGTGGACGGCAGAGGGCCGGTGAAAGGTTTAGAAGCCATGGAGCAGAATTCGGTGGACGGCAGAGGGCCGGTGAAAGGTTTAGAAGCCATGGAGCAGAATTCGGTGTACGGCAGAGGGCCGGTGAAAGGTTTAGAAGCCATGGAGCAGAATTCGGTGTACGGCAGAGGGCCGGTGAAAGGTTTAGAAGCCATGGAGCAGAATTCGGTGTACGGCAGAGAGCCGGTGAAAGGTTTAGAAGCCATGGAGCAGAATTCGGTGGACGGCAGAGGGCCGGTGAAAGGTTTAGAAGCCATGGAGCAGAATTCGGTGGACGGCAGAGGGCCGGTGAAAGGTTTAGAAGCCATGGAGCAGAATTCGGTGGACGGCAGAGGGCCGGTGAAAGGTTTAGAAGCCATGGAGCAGAATTCGGTGTACGGCAGAGGGCCGGTGAAAGGTTTAGAAGCCATGGAGCAGAATTCGGTGGACGGCAGAGGGCCGGTGAAAGGTTTAGAAGCCATGGAGCAGAATTCGGTGTACGGCAGAGGGCCGGTGAAAGGTTTAGAAGCCATGGAGCAGAATTCGGTGTACGGCAGAGGGCCGGTGAAAGGTTTAGAAGCCATGGAGCAGAATTCGGTGGACGGCAGAGGGCCGGTGAAAGGTTTAGAAGCCATGGAGCAGAATTCGGTGGACGGCAGAGGGCCGGTGAAAGGTTTAGAAGCCATGGAGCAGAATTCGGTGGACGGCAGAGGGCCGGTGAAAGGTTTAGAAGCCATGGAGCAGAATTCGGTGGACGGCAGAGGGCCGGTGAAAGGTTTAGAAGCCATGGAGCAGAATTCGGTGGACGGCAGAGGGCCGGTGAAAGGTTTAGAAGCCATGGAGCAGAATTCGGTGGACGGCAGAGGGCCGGTGAAAGGTTTAGAAGCCATGGAGCAGAATTCGGTGGACGGCAGAGGGCCGGTGAAAGGTTTAGAAGCCATGGAGCAGAATTCGGTGGACGGCAGAGGGCCGGTGAAAGGTTTAGAAGCCATGGAGCAGAATTCGGTGGACGGCAGAGGGCCGGTGAAAGGTTTAGAAGCCATGGAGCAGAATTCGGTGTACGGCAGAGGGCCGGTGAAAGGTTTAGAAGCCATGGAGCAGAATTCGGTGGACGGCAGAGGGCCGGTGAAAGGTTTAGAAGCCATGGAGCAGAATTCGGTGTACGGCAGAGGGCCGGTGAAAGGTTTAGAAGCCATGGAGCAGAATTCGGTGTACGGCAGAGGGCCGGTGAAAGGTTTAGAAGCCATGGAGCAGAATTCGGTGGACGGCAGAGGGCCGGTGAAAGGTTTAGAAGCCATGGAGCAGAATTCGGTGGACGGCAGAGGGCCGGTGAAAGGTTTAGAAGCCATGGAGCAGAATTCGGTGGACGGCAGAGGGCCGGTGAAAGGTTTAGAAGCCATGGAGCAGAATTCGGTGGACGGCAGAGGGCCGGTGAAAGGTTTAGAAGCCATGGAGCAGAATTCGGTGGACGGCAGAGGGCCGGTGAAAGGTTTAGAAGCCATGGAGCAGAATTCGGTGGACGGCAGAGGGCCGGTGAAAGGTTTAGAAGCCATGGAGCAGAATTTGGTGGACGGCAGAGGGCCGGTGAAAGGTTTAGAAGCCATGGAGCAGAATTCGGTGGACGGCAGAGGGCCGGTGAAAGGTTTAGAAGCCATGGAGCAGAATTCGGTGGACGGCAGAGGGCCGTGAGTTGAGGAGTTGAGTTGATGAGTTGAGTTGATGAGTTGATGAGTTGAGTTGATGAGTTGATGAGTTGAGTTGAGTTATATCCAGTTTTATCCAGTTTTTTCCAGTTTTTTCCACTCCTTTTTCCACTTTTTTTCCCACCTTTTTCCCACATTTTCCCACATTTTTCCACTTTTTCCACTTTTTCCAATTTCTTCCACGTTTTTCCACCTTTTCCCACCTTTTCCCACCATAAAACTGGATAAAAGTGGAAAAAAGTGGAAAAAAGTGGAAAGGTTTAGAAGCCATGGAGCAGAATTCGGTGGACGGCAGAGGGCCGGTGAAAGGTTTAGAAGCCATGGAGCAGAATTCGGTGGACGGCAGAGGGCCGGTGAAAGGTTTAGAAGCCATGGAGCAGAATTCGGTGTACGGCAGAGGGCCGGTGAAAGGTTTAGAAGCCATGGAGCAGAATTCGGTGGACGGCAGAGGGCCGGTGAAAGGTTTAGAAGCCATGGAGCAGAATTCGGTGGACGGCAGAGGGCCGGTGAAAGGTTTAGAAGCCATGGAGCAGAATTCGGTGGACGGCAGAGGGCCGGTGAAAGGTTTAGAAGCCATGGAGCAGAATTCGGTGGACGGCAGAGGGCCGGTGAAAGGTTTAGAAGCCATGGAGCAGAATTCGGTGTACGGCAGAGGGCCGGTGAAAGGTTTAGAAGCCATGGAGCAGAATTCGGTGGACGGCAGAGGGCCGGTGAAAGGTTTAGAAGCCATGGAGCAGAATTCGGTGTACGGCAGAGGGCCGGTGAAAGGTTTAGAAGCCATGGAGCAGAATTCGGTGTACGGCAGAGGGCCGGTGAAAGGTTTAGAAGCCATGGAGCAGAATTCGGTGGACGGCAGAGGGCCGGTGAAAGGTTTAGAAGCCATGGAGCAGAATTCGGTGGACGGCAGAGGGCCGGTGAAAGGTTTAGAAGCCATGGAGCAGAATTCGGTGGACGGCAGAGGGCCGGTGAAAGGTTTAGAAGCCATGGAGCAGAATTCGGTGGACGGCAGAGGGCCGGTGAAAGGTTTAGAAGCCATGGAGCAGAATTCGGTGGACGGCAGAGGGCCGGTGAAAGGTTTAGAAGCCATGGAGCAGAATTTGGTGGACGGCAGAGGGCCGGTGAAAGGTTTAGAAGCCATGGAGCAGAATTCGGTGGACGGCAGAGGGCCGGTGAAAGGTTTAGAAGCCATGGAGCAGAATTCGGTGGACGGCAGAGGGCCGGTGAAAGGTTTAGAAGCCATGGAGCAGAATTCGGTGGACGGCAGAGGGCCGGTGAAAGGTTTAGAAGCCATGGAGTAGAATTCGGTGGACGGCAGAGGGCCGGTGAAAGGTTTAGAAGCCATGGAGCAGAATTCGGTGGACGGCAGAGGGCCGGTGAAAGGTTTAGAAGCCATGGAGCAGAATTCGGTGTACGGCAGAGGGCCGGTGAAAGGTTTAGAAGCCATGGAGCAGAATTCGGTGTACGGCAGAGGGCCGGTGAAAGGTTTAGAAGCCATGGAGCAGAATTCGGTGTACGGCAGAGGGCCGGTGAAAGGTTTAGAAGCCATGGAGCAGAATTCGGTGTACGGCAGAGGGCCGGTGAAAGGTTTAGAAGCCATGGAGCAGAATTCGGTGGACGGCAGAGGGCCGGTGAAAGGTTTAGAAGCCATGGAGCAGAATTCGGTGGACGGCAGAGGGCCGGTGAAAGGTTTAGAAGCCATGGAGCAGAATTCGGTGGACGGCAGAGGGCCGGTGAAAGGTTTAGAAGCCATGGAGCAGAATTCGGTGGACGGCAGAGGGCCGGTGAAAGGTTTAGAAGCCATGGAGCAGAATTCGGTGGACGGCAGAGGGCCGGTGAAAGGTTTAGAAGCCATGGAGCAGAATTCGGTGGACGGCAGAGGGCCGGTGAAAGGTTTAGAAGCCATGGAGCAGAATTCGGTGGACGGCAGAGGGCCGGTGAAAGGTTTAGAAGCCATGGAGCAGAATTCGGTGTACGGCAGAGGGCCGGTGAAAGGTTTAGAAGCCATGGAGCAGAATTCGGTGGACGGCAGAGGGCCGGTGAAAGGTTTAGAAGCCATGGAGCAGAATTCGGTGTACGGCAGAGGGCCGGTGAAAGGTTTAGAAGCCATGGAGCAGAATTCGGTGTACGGCAGAGGGCCGGTGAAAGGTTTAGAAGCCATGGAGCAGAATTCGGTGGACGGCAGAGGGCCGGTGAAAGGTTTAGAAGCCATGGAGCAGAATTCGGTGGACGGCAGAGGGCCGGTGAAAGGTTTAGAAGCCATGGAGCAGAATTCGGTGGACGGCAGAGGGCCGGTGAAAGGTTTAGAAGCCATGGAGCAGAATTCGGTGGACGGCAGAGGGCCGGTGAAAGGTTTAGAAGCCATGGAGCAGAATTCGGTGGACGGCAGAGGGCCGGTGAAAGGTTTAGAAGCCATGGAGCAGAATTTGGTGGACGGCAGAGGGCCGGTGAAAGGTTTAGAAG
This sequence comes from Notolepis coatsorum, assembly GCF_963971535.1. Taxonomy (NCBI): domain Eukaryota; kingdom Metazoa; phylum Chordata; class Actinopteri; order Aulopiformes; family Paralepididae; genus Notolepis; species Notolepis coatsorum. Next base: position 815,798 of record NW_028171233.1, read on the forward strand.
CCATGGAGCAGAATTCGGTGGACGGCAGAGGGCCGGTGAAAGGTTTAGAAGCCATGGAGCAGAATTCGGTGGACGGCAGAGGGCCGGTGAAAGGTTTAGAAGCCATGGAGCAGAATTCGGTGGACGGCAGAGGGCCGGTGAAAGGTTTAGAAGCCATGGAGTAGAATTCGGTGGACGGCAGAGGGCCGGTGAAAGGTTTAGAAGCCATGGAGTAGAATTCGGTGGACGGCAGAGGGCCGGTGAAAGGTTTAGAAGCCATGGAGCAGAATTCGGTGGACGGCAGAGGGCCGGTGAAAGGTTTAGAAGCCATGGAGCAGAATTCGGTGTACGGCAGAGGGCCGGTGAAAGGTTTAGAAGCCATGGAGCAGAATTCGGTGTACGGCAGAGGGCCGGTGAAAGGTTTAGAAGCCATGGAGCAGAATTCGGTGTACGGCAGAGGGCCGGTGAAAGGTTTAGAAGCCATGGAGCAGAATTCGGTGGACGGCAGAGGGCCGGTGAAAGGTTTAGAAGCCATGGAGCAGAATTCGGTGGACGGCAGAGGGCCGGTGAAAGGTTTAGAAGCCATAGAGCAGAATTCGGTGTACGGCAGAGGGCCGGTGAAAGGTTTAGAAGCCATGGAGCAGAATTCGGTGTACGGCAGAGGGCCGGTGAAAGGTTTAGAAGCCATGGAGCAGAATTCGGTGGACGGCAGAGGGCCGGTGAAAGGTTTAGAAGCCATGGAGCAGAATTCGGTGGACGGCAGAGGGCCGGTGAAAGGTTTAGAAGCCATGGAGCAGAATTCGGTGGACGGCAGAGGGCCGGTGAAAGGTTTAGAAGCCATGGAGCAAAATTCGGTGGACGGCAGAGGGCCGGTGAAAGGTTTAGAAGCCATGGAGCAGAATTCGGTGTACGGCAGAGGGCCGGTGAAAGGTTTAGAAGCCATGGAGCAGAATTCGGTGGACGGCAGAGGGCCGGTGAAAGGTTTAGAAGCCATGGAGCAGAATTCGGTGTACGGCAGAGGGCCGGTGAAAGGTTTAGAAGCCATGGAGCAGAATTCGGTGTACGGCAGAGGGCCGGTGAAAGGTTTAGAAGCCATGGAGCAGAATTCGGTGGACGGCAGAGGGCCGGTGAAAGGTTTAGAAGCCATGGAGCAGAATTCGGTGGACGGCAGAGGGCCGGTGAAAGGTTTAGAAGCCATGGAGCAGAATTCGGTGGACGGCAGAGGGCCGGTGAAAGGTTTAGAAGCCATGGAGCAGAATTCGGTGGACGGCAGAGGGCCGGTGAAAGGTTTAGAAGCCATGGAGCAGAATTCGGTGGACGGCAGAGGGCCGGTGAAAGGTTTAGAAGCCATGGAGCAGAATTTGGTGGACGGCAGAGGGCCGGTGAAAGGTTTAGAAGCCATGGAGCAGAATTCGGTGGACGGCAGAGGGCCGGTGAAAGGTTTAGAAGCCATGGAGCAGAATTCGGTGGACGGCAGAGGGCCGGTGAAAGGTTTAGAAGCCATGGAGCAGAATTCGGTGGACGGCAGAGGGCCGGTGAAAGGTTTAGAAGCCATGGAGTAGAATTCGGTGGACGGCAGAGGGCCGGTGAAAGGTTTAGAAGCCATGGAGCAGAATTCGGTGGACGGCAGAGGGCCGGTGAAAGGTTTAGAAGCCATGGAGCAGAATTCGGTGTACGGCAGAGGGCCGGTGAAAGGTTTAGAAGCCATGGAGCAGAATTCGGTGTACGGCAGAGGGCCGGTGAAAGGTTTAGAAGCCATGGAGCAGAATTCGGTGTACGGCAGAGGGCCGGTGAAAGGTTTAGAAGCCATGGAGCAGAATTCGGTGTACGGCAGAGGGCCGGTGAAAGGTTTAGAAGCCATGGAGCAGAATTCGGTGTACGGCAGAGGGCCGGTGAAAGGTTTAGAAGCCATGGAGCAGAATTCGGTGGACGGCAGAGGGCCGGTGAAAGGTTTAGAAGCCATGGAGCAGAATTCGGTGGACGGCAGAGGGCCGGTGAAAGGTTTAGAAGCCATGGAGCAGAATTCGGTGGACGGCAGAGGGCCGGTGAAAGGTTTAGAAGCCATGGAGCAGAATTCGGTGTACGGCAGAGGGCCGGTGAAAGGTTTAGAAGCCATGGAGCAGAATTCGGTGGACGGCAGAGGGCCGGTGAAAGGTTTAGAAGCCATGGAGCAGAATTCGGTGTACGGCAGAGGGCCGGTGAAAGGTTTAGAAGCCATGGAGCAGAATTCGGTGTACGGCAGAGGGCCGGTGAAAGGTTTAGAAGCCATGGAGCAGAATTCGGTGGACGGCAGAGGGCCGGTGAAAGGTTTAGAAGCCATGGAGCAGAATTCGGTGGACGGCAGAGGGCCGGTGAAAGGTTTAGAAGCCATGGAGCAGAATTCGGTGGACGGCAGAGGGCCGGTGAAAGGTTTAGAAGCCATGGAGCAGAATTCGGTGTACGGCAGAGGGCCGGTGAAAGGTTTAGAAGCCATGGAGCAGAATTCGGTGGACGGCAGAGGGCCGGTGAAAGGTTTAGAAGCCATGGAGCAGAATTCGGTGGACGGCAGAGGGCCGGTGAAAGGTTTAGAAGCCATGGAGCAGAATTCGGTGGACGGCAGAGGGCCGGTGAAAGGTTTAGAAGCCATGGAGCAGAATTCGGTGGACGGCAGAGGGCCGGTGAAAGGTTTAGAAGCCATGGAGCAGAATTCGGTGTACGGCAGAGGGCCGGTGAAAGGTTTAGAAGCCATGGAGCAGAATTCGGTGGACGGCAGAGGGCCGGTGAAAGGTTTAGAAGCCATGGAGCAGAATTCGGTGTACGGCAGAGGGCCGGTGAAAGGTTTAGAAGCCATGGAGCAGAATTCGGTGTACGGCAGAGGGCCGGTGAAAGGTTTAGAAGCCATGGAGCAGAATTCGGTGGACGGCAGAGGGCCGGTGAAAGGTTTAGAAGCCATGGAGCAGAATTCGGTGGACGGCAGAGGGCCGGTGAAAGGTTTAGAAGCCATGGAGCAGAATTCGGTGGACGGCAGAGGGCCGGTGAAAGGTTTAGAAGCCATGGAGCAGAATTCGGTGTACGGCAGAGGGCCGGTGAAAGGTTTAGAAGCCATGGAGCAGAATTCGGTGGACGGCAGAGGGCCGGTGAAAGGTTTAGAAGCCATGGAGCAGAATTCGGTGGACGGCAGAGGGCCGGTGAAAGGTTTAGAAGCCATGGAGCAGAATTCGGTGGACGGCAGAGGGCCGGTGAAAGGTTTAGAAGCCATGGAGCAGAATTCGGTGTACGGCAGAGGGCCGGTGAAAGGTTTAGAAGCCATGGAGCAGAATTCGGTGGACGGCAGAGGGCCGGTGAAAGGTTTAGAAGCCATGGAGCAGAATTCGGTGGACGGCAGAGGGCCGGTGAAAGGTTTAGAAGCCATGGAGCAGAATTCGGTGGACGGCAGAGGGCCGGTGAAAGGTTTAGAAGCCATGGAGCAGAATTCGGTGGACGGCAGAGGGCCGGTGAAAGGTTTAGAAGCCATGGAGCAGAATTCGGTGTACGGCAGAGGGCCGGTGAAAGGTTTAGAAGCCATGGAGCAGAATTCGGTGGACGGCAGAGGGCCGGTGAAAGGTTTAGAAGCCATGGAGCAGAATTCGGTGTACGGCAGAGGGCCGGTGAAAGGTTTAGAAGCCATGGAGCAGAATTCGGTGTACGGCAGAGGGCCGGTGAAAGGTTTAGAAGCCATGGAGCAGAATTCGGTGGACGGCAGAGGGCCGGTGAAAGGTTTAGAAGCCATGGAGCAGAATTCGGTGGACGGCAGAGGGCCGGTGAAAGGTTTAGAAGCCATGGAGCAGAATTCGGTGGACGGCAGAGGGCCGGTGAAAGGTTTAGAAGCCATGGAGCAGAATTCGGTGGACGGCAGAGGGCCGGTGAAAGGTTTAGAAGCCATGGAGCAGAATTCGGTGGACGGCAGAGGGCCGGTGAAAGGTTTAGAAGCCATGGAGCAGAATTTGGTGGACGGCAGAGGGCCGGTGAAAGGTTTAGAAGCCATGGAGCAGAATTTGGTGGACGGCAGAGGGCCGGTGAAAGGTTTAGAAGCCATGGAGCAGAATTCGGTGGACGGCAGAGGGCCGTGAGTTGAGGAGTTGAGTTGATGAGTTGAGTTGATGAGTTGATGAGTTGAGTTGATGAGTTGATGAGTTGAGTTGAGTTATATCCAGTTTTATCCAGTTTTTTCCAGTTTTTTCCACTCCTTTTTCCACTTTTTTTCCCACCTTTTTCCCACATTTTCCCACATTTTTCCACTTTTTCCACTTTTTCCAATTTCTTCCACGTTTTTCCACCTTTTCCCACCTTTTTCCACCATAAAACTGGATAAAAGTGGAAAAAAGTGGAAAAAAGTGGAAAGGTTTAGAAGCCATGGAGCAGAATTCGGTGGACGGCAGAGGGCCGGTGAAAGGTTTAGAAGCCATGGAGCAGAATTCGGTGGACAGCAGAGGGCCGGTGAAAGGTTTAGAAGCCATGGAGCAGAATTCGGTGGACGGCAGAGGGCCGGTGAAAGGTTTAGAAGCCATGGAGCAGAATTCGGTGGACGGCAGAGGGCCGGTGAAAGGTTTAGAAGCCATGGAGCAGAATTCGGTGGACGGCAGAGGGCCGGTGAAAGGTTTAGAAGCCATGGAGCAGAATTCGGTGGACGGCAGAGGGCCGGTGAAAGGTTTAGAAGCCATGGAGCAGAATTCGGTGGACGGCAGAGGGCCGGTGAAAGGTTTAGAAGCCATGGAGCAGAATTCGGTGGACGGCAGAGGGCCGGTGAAAGGTTTAGAAGCCATGGAGCAGAATTCGGTGGACGGCAGAGGGCCGGTGAAAGGTTTAGAAGCCATGGAGCAGAATTCGGTGGACGGCAGAGGGCCGGTGAAAGGTTTAGAAGCCATGGAGCAGAATTCGGTGGACGGCAGAGGGCCGGTGAAAGGTTTAGAAGCCATGGAGCAGAATTCGGTGGACGGCAGAGGGCCGGTGAAAGGTTTAGAAGCCATGGAGCAGAATTCGGTGTACGGCAGAGGGCCGGTGAAAGGTTTAGAAGCCATGGAGCAGAATTCGGTGGACGGCAGAGGGCCGGTGAAAGGTTTAGAAGCCATGGAGCAGAATTCGGTGTACGGCAGAGGGCCGGTGAAAGGTTTAGAAGCCATGGAGCAGAATTCGGTGTACGGCAGAGGGCCGGTGAAAGGTTTAGAAGCCATGGAGCAGAATTCGGTGGACGGCAGAGGGCCGGTGAAAGGTTTAGAAGCCATGGAGCAGAATTCGGTGGACGGCAGAGGGCCGGTGAAAGGTTTAGAAGCCATGGAGCAGAATTCGGTGGACGGCAGAGGGCCGGTGAAAGGTTTAGAAGCCATGGAGCAGAATTCGGTGGACGGCAGAGGGCCGGTGAAAGGTTTAGAAGCCATGGAGCAGAATTCGGTGGACGGCAGAGGGCCGGTGAAAGGTTTAGAAGCCATGGAGCAGAATTTGGTGGACGGCAGAGGGCCGGTGAAAGGTTTAGAAGCCATGGAGCAGAATTTGGTGGACGGCAGAGGGCCGGTGAAAGGTTTAGAAGCCATGGAGCAGAATTCGGTGGACGGCAGAGGGCCGTGAGTTGAGGAGTTGAGTTGATGAGTTGAGTTGATGAGTTGATGAGTTGAGTTGATGAGTTGATGAGTTGAGTTGAGTTATATCCAGTTTTATCCAGTTTTTTCCAGTTTTTTCCACTCCTTTTTCCACTTTTTTTCCCACCTTTTTCCCACATTTTCCCACATTTTTCCACTTTTTCCACTTTTTCCAATTTCTTCCACGTTTTTCCACCTTTTCCCACCTTTTTCCACCATAAAACTGGATAAAAGTGGAAAAAAGTGGAAAAAAGTGGAAAGGTTTAGAAGCCATGGAGCAGAATTCGGTGGACGGCAGAGGGCCGGTGAAAGGTTTAGAAGCCATGGAGCAGAATTCGGTGGACAGCAGAGGGCCGGTGAAAGGTTTAGAAGCCATGGAGCAGAATTCGGTGGACGGCAGAGGGCCGGTGAAAGGTTTAGAAGCCATGGAGCAGAATTCGGTGGACGGCAGAGGGCCGGTGAAAGGTTTAGAAGCCATGGAGCAGAATTCGGTGGACGGCAGAGGGCCGGTGAAAGGTTTAGAAGCCATGGAGCAGAATTCGGTGGACGGCAGAGGGCCGGTGAAAGGTTTAGAAGCCATGGAGCAGAATTCGGTGGACGGCAGAGGGCCGGTGAAAGGTTTAGAAGCCATGGAGCAGAATTCGGTGGACGGCAGAGGGCCGGTGAAAGGTTTAGAAGCCATGGAGCAGAATTCGGTGGACGGCAGAGGGCCGGTGAAAGGTTTAGAAGCCATGGAGCAGAATTCGGTGGACGGCAGAGGGCCGTGAGTTGAGGAGTTGAGTTGATGAGTTGAGTTGATGAGTTGATGAGTTGAGTTGATGAGTTGATGAGTTGATGAGTTGAGTTGAGTTATATCCAGTTTTTTCCAGTTTTTTCCACTCCTTTTTCCACTCCTTTTTCCACTTTTTTTCCCACCTTTTTCCCACATTTTCCCACATTTTTCCACTTTTTCCACTTTTTCCAATTTCTTCCACGTTTTTCCACCTTTTTCCACCATAAAACTGGATAAAAGTGGAAAAAAGTGGAAAAAAGTGGAAAGGTTTAGAAGCCATGGAGCAGAATTCGGTGGACGGCAGAGGGCCGGTGAAAGGTTTAGAAGCCATGGAGCAGAATTCGGTGGACGGCAGAGGGCCGGTGAAAGGTTTAGAAGCCATGGAGTAGAATTCGGTGGACGGCAGAGGGCCGGTGAAAGGTTTAGAAGCCATGGAGCAGAATTCGGTGGACGGCAGAGGGCCGGTGAAAGGTTTAGAAGCCATGGAGCAGAATTCGGTGTACGGCAGAGGGCCGGTGAAAGGTTTAGAAGCCATGGAGCAGAATTCGGTGTACGGCAGAGGGCCGGTGAAAGGTTTAGAAGCCATGGAGCAGAATTCGGTGTACGGCAGAGGGCCGGTGAAAGGTTTAGAAGCCATGGAGCAGAATTCGGTGGACGGCAGAGGGCCGGTGAAAGGTTTAGAAGCCATGGAGCAGAATTCGGTGGACGGCAGAGGGCCGGTGAAAGGTTTAGAAGCCATGGAGCAGAATTCGGTGGACGGCAGAGGGCCGGTGAAAGGTTTAGAAGCCATGGAGCAGAATTCGGTGTACGGCAGAGGGCCGGTGAAAGGTTTAGAAGCCATGGAGCAGAATTCGGTGGACGGCAGAGGGCCGGTGAAAGGTTTAGAAGCCATGGAGCAGAATTCGGTGGACGGCAGAGGGCCGGTGAAAGGTTTAGAAGCCATGGAGCAGAATTCGGTGTACGGCAGAGGGCCGGTGAAAGGTTTAGAAGCCATGGAGCAGAATTCGGTGGACGGCAGAGGGCCGGTGAAAGGTTTAGAAGCCATGGAGCAGAATTCGGTGTACGGCAGAGGGCCGGTGAAAGGTTTAGAAGCCATGGAGCAGAATTCGGTGTACGGCAGAGGGCCGGTGAAAGGTTTAGAAGCCATGGAGCAGAATTCGGTGGACGGCAGAGGGCCGGTGAAAGGTTTAGAAGCCATGGAGCAGAATTCGGTGGACGGCAGAGGGCCGGTGAAAGGTTTAGAAGCCATGGAGCAGAATTCGGTGGACGGCAGAGGGCCGGTGAAAGGTTTAGAAGCCATGGAGCAGAATTCGGTGGACGGCAGAGGGCCGGTGAAAGGTTTAGAAGCCATGGAGCAGAATTCGGTGGACGGCAGAGGGCCGGTGAAAGGTTTAGAAGCCATGGAGCAGAATTCGGTGGACGGCAGAGGGCCGGTGAAAGGTTTAGAAGCCATGGAGCAGAATTCGGTGGACGGCAGAGGGCCGGTGAAAGGTTTAGAAGCCATGGAGCAGAATTCGGTGGACGGCAGAGGGCCGGTGAAAGGTTTAGAAGCCATGGAGCAGAATTCGGTGGACGGCAGAGGGCCGGTGAAAGGTTTAGAAGCCATGGAGTAGAATTCGGTGGACGGCAGAGGGCCGGTGAAAGGTTTAGAAGCCATGGAGCAGAATTCGGTGGACGGCAGAGGGCCGGTGAAAGGTTTAGAAGCCATGGAGCAGAATTCGGTGTACGGCAGAGGGCCGGTGAAAGGTTTAGAAGCCATGGAGCAGAATTCGGTGTACGGCAGAGGGCCGGTGAAAGGTTTAGAAGCCATGGAGCAGAATTCGGTGTACGGCAGAGGGCCGGTGAAAGGTTTAGAAGCCATGGAGCAGAATTCGGTGTACGGCAGAGGGCCGGTGAAAGGTTTAGAAGCCATGGAGCAGAATTCGGTGTACGGCAGAGGGCCGGTGAAAGGTTTAGAAGCCATGGAGCAGAATTCGGTGGACGGCAGAGGGCCGGTGAAAGGTTTAGAAGCCATGGAGCAGAATTCGGTGGACGGCAGAGGGCCGGTGAAAGGTTTAGAAGCCATGGAGCAGAATTCGGTGGACGGCAGAGGGCCGGTGAAAGGTTTAGAAGCCATGGAGCAGAATTCGGTGTACGGCAGAGGGCCGGTGAAAGGTTTAGAAGCCATGGAGCAGAATTCGGTGGACGGCAGAGGGCCGGTGAAAGGTTTAGAAGCCATGGAGCAGAATTCGGTGTACGGCAGAGGGCCGGTGAAAGGTTTAGAAGCCATGGAGCAGAATTCGGTGTACGGCAGAGGGCCGGTGAAAGGTTTAGAAGCCATGGAGCAGAATTCGGTGGACGGCAGAGGGCCGGTGAAAGGTTTAGAAGCCATGGAGCAGAATTCGGTGGACGGCAGAGGGCCGGTGAAAGGTTTAGAAGCCATGGAGCAGAATTCGGTGGACGGCAGAGGGCCGGTGAAAGGTTTAGAAGCCATGGAGCAGAATTCGGTGTACGGCAGAGGGCCGGTGAAAGGTTTAGAAGCCATGGAGCAGAATTCGGTGGACGGCAGAGGGCCGGTGAAAGGTTTAGAAGCCATGGAGCAGAATTCGGTGGACGGCAGAGGGCCGGTGAAAGGTTTAGAAGCCATGGAGCAGAATTCGGTGGACGGCAGAGGGCCGGTGAAAGGTTTAGAAGCCATGGAGCAGAATTCGGTGGACGGCAGAGGGCCGGTGAAAGGTTTAGAAGCCATGGAGCAGAATTCGGTGTACGGCAGAGGGCCGGTGAAAGGTTTAGAAGCCATGGAGCAGAATTCGGTGGACGGCAGAGGGCCGGTGAAAGGTTTAGAAGCCATGGAGCAGAATTCGGTGTACGGCAGAGGGCCGGTGAAAGGTTTAGAAGCCATGGAGCAGAATTCGGTGTACGGCAGAGGGCCGGTGAAAGGTTTAGAAGCCATGGAGCAGAATTCGGTGGACGGCAGAGGGCCGGTGAAAGGTTTAGAAGCCATGGAGCAGAATTCGGTGGACGGCAGAGGGCCGGTGAAAGGTTTAGAAGCCATGGAGCAGAATTCGGTGGACGGCAGAGGGCCGGTGAAAGGTTTAGAAGCCATGGAGCAGAATTCGGTGTACGGCAGAGGGCCGGTGAAAGGTTTAGAAGCCATGGAGCAGAATTCGGTGGACGGCAGAGGGCCGGTGAAAGGTTTAGAAGCCATGGAGCAGAATTCGGTGGACGGCAGAGGGCCGGTGAAAGGTTTAGAAGCCATGGAGCAGAATTCGGTGGACGGCAGAGGGCCGGTGAAAGGTTTAGAAGCCATGGAGCAGAATTCGGTGTACGGCAGAGGGCCGGTGAAAGGTTTAGAAGCCATGGAGCAGAATTCGGTGGACGGCAGAGGGCCGGTGAAAGGTTTAGAAGCCATGGAGCAGAATTCGGTGGACGGCAGAGGGCCGGTGAAAGGTTTAGAAGCCATGGAGCAGAATTCGGTGGACGGCAGAGGGCCGGTGAAAGGTTTAGAAGCCATGGAGCAGAATTCGGTGGACGGCAGAGGGCCGGTGAAAGGTTTAGAAGCCATGGAGCAGAATTCGGTGTACGGCAGAGGGCCGGTGAAAGGTTTAGAAGCCATGGAGCAGAATTCGGTGGACGGCAGAGGGCCGGTGAAAGGTTTAGAAGCCATGGAGCAGAATTCGGTGTACGGCAGAGGGCCGGTGAAAGGTTTAGAAGCCATGGAGCAGAATTCGGTGTACGGCAGAGGGCCGGTGAAAGGTTTAGAAGCCATGGAGCAGAATTCGGTGGACGGCAGAGGGCCGGTGAAAGGTTTAGAAGCCATGGAGCAGAATTCGGTGGACGGCAGAGGGCCGGTGAAAGGTTTAGAAGCCATGGAGCAGAATTCGGTGGACGGCAGAGGGCCGGTGAAAGGTTTAGAAGCCATGGAGCAGAATTCGGTGGACGGCAGAGGGCCGGTGAAAGGTTTAGAAGCCATGGAGCAGAATTCGGTGGACGGCAGAGGGCCGGTGAAAGGTTTAGAAGCCATGGAGCAGAATTTGGTGGACGGCAGAGGGCCGGTGAAAGGTTTAGAAGCCATGGAGCAGAATTTGGTGGACGGCAGAGGGCCGGTGAAAGGTTTAGAAGCCATGGAGCAGAATTCGGTGGACGGCAGAGGGCCGTGAGTTGAGGAGTTGAGTTGATGAGTTGAGTTGATGAGTTGATGAGTTGAGTTGATGAGTTGATGAGTTGAGTTGAGTTATATCCAGTTTTATCCAGTTTTTTCCAGTTTTTTCCACTCCTTTTTCCACTTTTTTTCCCACCTTTTTCCCACATTTTCCCACATTTTTCCACTTTTTCCACTTTTTCCAATTTCTTCCACGTTTTTCCACCTTTTCCCACCTTTTTCCACCATAAAACTGGATAAAAGTGGAAAAAAGTGGAAAAAAGTGGAAAGGTTTAGAAGCCATGGAGCAGAATTCGGTGGACGGCAGAGGGCCGGTGAAAGGTTTAGAAGCCATGGAGCAGAATTCGGTGGACAGCAGAGGGCCGGTGAAAGGTTTAGAAGCCATGGAGCAGAATTCGGTGGACGGCAGAGGGCCGGTGAAAGGTTTAGAAGCCATGGAGCAGAATTCGGTGGACGGCAGAGGGCCGGTGAAAGGTTTAGAAGCCATGGAGCAGAATTCGGTGGACGGCAGAGGGCCGGTGAAAGGTTTAGAAGCCATGGAGCAGAATTCGGTGGACGGCAGAGGGCCGGTGAAAGGTTTAGAAGCCATGGAGCAGAATTCGGTGGACGGCAGAGGGCCGGTGAAAGGTTTAGAAGCCATGGAGCAGAATTCGGTGGACGGCAGAGGGCCGGTGAAAGGTTTAGAAGCCATGGAGCAGAATTCGGTGGACGGCAGAGGGCCGGTGAAAGGTTTAGAAGCCATGGAGCAGAATTCGGTGGACGGCAGAGGGCCGGTGAAAGGTTTAGAAGCCATGGAGCAGAATTCGGTGGACGGCAGAGGGCCGGTGAAAGGTTTAGAAGCCATGGAGCAGAATTCGGTGGACGGCAGAGGGCCGGTGAAAGGTTTAGAAGCCATGGAGCAGAATTCGGTGTACGGCAGAGGGCCGGTGAAAGGTTTAGAAGCCATGGAGCAGAATTCGGTGGACGGCAGAGGGCCGGTGAAAGGTTTAGAAGCCATGGAGCAGAATTCGGTGTACGGCAGAGGGCCGGTGAAAGGTTTAGAAGCCATGGAGCAGAATTCGGTGTACGGCAGAGGGCCGGTGAAAGGTTTAGAAGCCATGGAGCAGAATTCGGTGGACGGCAGAGGGCCGGTGAAAGGTTTAGAAGCCATGGAGCAGAATTCGGTGGACGGCAGAGGGCCGGTGAAAGGTTTAGAAGCCATGGAGCAGAATTCGGTGGACGGCAGAGGGCCGGTGAAAGGTTTAGAAGCCATGGAGCAGAATTCGGTGGACGGCAGAGGGCCGGTGAAAGGTTTAGAAGCCATGGAGCAGAATTCGGTGGACGGCAGAGGGCCGGTGAAAGGTTTAGAAGCCATGGAGCAGAATTTGGTGGACGGCAGAGGGCCGGTGAAAGGTTTAGAAGCCATGGAGCAGAATTTGGTGGACGGCAGAGGGCCGGTGAAAGGTTTAGAAGCCATGGAGCAGAATTCGGTGGACGGCAGAGGGCCGTGAGTTGAGGAGTTGAGTTGATGAGTTGAGTTGATGAGTTGATGAGTTGAGTTGATGAGTTGATGAGTTGAGTTGAGTTATATCCAGTTTTATCCAGTTTTTTCCAGTTTTTTCCACTCCTTTTTCCACTTTTTTTCCCACCTTTTTCCCACATTTTCCCACATTTTTCCACTTTTTCCACTTTTTCCAATTTCTTCCACGTTTTTCCACCTTTTCCCACCTTTTTCCACCATAAAACTGGATAAAAGTGGAAAAAAGTGGAAAAAAGTGGAAAGGTTTAGAAGCCATGGAGCAGAATTCGGTGGACGGCAGAGGGCCGGTGAAAGGTTTAGAAGCCATGGAGCAGAATTCGGTGGACAGCAGAGGGCCGGTGAAAGGTTTAGAAGCCATGGAGCAGAATTCGGTGGACGGCAGAGGGCCGGTGAAAGGTTTAGAAGCCATGGAGCAGAATTCGGTGGACGGCAGAGGGCCGGTGAAAGGTTTAGAAGCCATGGAGCAGAATTCGGTGGACGGCAGAGGGCCGGTGAAAGGTTTAGAAGCCATGGAGCAGAATTCGGTGGACGGCAGAGGGCCGGTGAAAGGTTTAGAAGCCATGGAGCAGAATTCGGTGGACGGCAGAGGGCCGGTGAAAGGTTTAGAAGCCATGGAGCAGAATTCGGTGGACGGCAGAGGGCCGGTGAAAGGTTTAGAAGCCATGGAGCAGAATTCGGTGGACGGCAGAGGGCCGGTGAAAGGTTTAGAAGCCATGGAGCAGAATTCGGTGGACGGCAGAGGGCCGTGAGTTGAGGAGTTGAGTTGATGAGTTGAGTTGATGAGTTGATGAGTTGAGTTGATGAGTTGATGAGTTGATGAGTTGAGTTGAGTTATATCCAGTTTTTTCCAGTTTTTTCCACTCCTTTTTCCACTCCTTTTTCCACTTTTTTTCCCACCTTTTTCCCACATTTTCCCACATTTTTCCACTTTTTCCACTTTTTCCAATTTCTTCCACGTTTTTCCACCTTTTTCCACCATAAAACTGGATAAAAGTGGAAAAAAGTGGAAAAAAGTGGAAAGGTTTAGAAGCCATGGAGCAGAATTCGGTGGACGGCAGAGGGCCGGTGAAAGGTTTAGAAGCCATGGAGCAGAATTCGGTGGACGGCAGAGGGCCGGTGAAAGGTTTAGAAGCCATGGAGTAGAATTCGGTGGACGGCAGAGGGCCGGTGAAAGGTTTAGAAGCCATGGAGCAGAATTCGGTGGACGGCAGAGGGCCGGTGAAAGGTTTAGAAGCCATGGAGCAGAATTCGGTGTACGGCAGAGGGCCGGTGAAAGGTTTAGAAGCCATGGAGCAGAATTCGGTGTACGGCAGAGGGCCGGTGAAAGGTTTAGAAGCCATGGAGCAGAATTCGGTGTACGGCAGAGGGCCGGTGAAAGGTTTAGAAGCCATGGAGCAGAATTCGGTGGACGGCAGAGGGCCGGTGAAAGGTTTAGAAGCCATGGAGCAGAATTCGGTGGACGGCAGAGGGCCGGTGAAAGGTTTAGAAGCCATGGAGCAGAATTCGGTGGACGGCAGAGGGCCGGTGAAAGGTTTAGAAGCCATGGAGCAGAATTCGGTGTACGGCAGAGGGCCGGTGAAAGGTTTAGAAGCCATGGAGCAGAATTCGGTGGACGGCAGAGGGCCGGTGAAAGGTTTAGAAGCCATGGAGCAGAATTCGGTGGACGGCAGAGGGCCGGTGAAAGGTTTAGAAGCCATGGAGCAGAATTCGGTGGACGGCAGAGGGCCGGTGAAAGGTTTAGAAGCCATGGAGCAGAATTCGGTGGACGGCAGAGGGCCGGTGAAAGGTTTAGAAGCCATGGAGCAGAATTCGGTGTACGGCAGAGGGCCGGTGAAAGGTTTAGAAGCCATGGAGCAGAATTCGGTGGACGGCAGAGGGCCGGTGAAAGGTTTAGAAGCCATGGAGCAGAATTCGGTGTACGGCAGAGGGCCGGTGAAAGGTTTAGAAGCCATGGAGCAGAATTCGGTGTACGGCAGAGGGCCGGTGAAAGGTTTAGAAGCCATGGAGCAGAATTCGGTGGACGGCAGAGGGCCGGTGAAAGGTTTAGAAGCCATGGAGCAGAATTCGGTGGACGGCAGAGGGCCGGTGAAAGGTTTAGAAGCCATGGAGCAGAATTCGGTGGACGGCAGAGGGCCGGTGAAAGGTTTAGAAGCCATGGAGCAGAATTCGGTGGACGGCAGAGGGCCGGTGAAAGGTTTAGAAGCCATGGAGCAGAATTCGGTGGACGGCAGAGGGCCGGTGAAAGGTTTAGAAGCCATGGAGCAGAATTTGGTGGACGGCAGAGGGCCGGTGAAAGGTTTAGAAGCCATGGAGCAGAATTCGGTGGACGGCAGAGGGCCGGTGAAAGGTTTAGAAGCCATGGAGCAGAATTCGGTGGACGGCAGAGGGCCGGTGAAAGGTTTAGAAGCCATGGAGCAGAATTCGGTGGACGGCAGAGGGCCGGTGAAAGGTTTAGAAGCCATGGAGCAGAATTCGGTGGACGGCAGAGGGCCGTGAGTTGAGGAGTTGAGTTGATGAGTTGAGTTGATGAGTTGATGAGTTGAGTTGATGAGTTGATGAGTTGAGTTGAGTTATATCCAGTTTTATCCAGTTTTTTCCAGTTTTTTCCACTCCTTTTTCCACTTTTTTTCCCACCTTTTTCCCACATTTTCCCACATTTTTCCACTTTTTCCACTTTTTCCAATTTCTTCCACGTTTTTCCACCTTTTCCCACCTTTTCCCACCATAAAACTGGATAAAAGTGGAAAAAAGTGGAAAAAAGTGGAAAGGTTTAGAAGCCATGGAGCAGAATTCGGTGGACGGCAGAGGGCCGGTGAAAGGTTTAGAAGCCATGGAGCAGAATTCGGTGGACGGCAGAGGGCCGGTGAAAGGTTTAGAAGCCATGGAGCAGAATTCGGTGGACGGCAGAGGGCCGGTGAAAGGTTTAGAAGCCATGGAGCAGAATTCGGTGGACGGCAGAGGGCCGGTGAAAGGTTTAGAAGCCATGGAGCAGAATTTGGTGGACGGCAGAGGGCCGGTGAAAGGTTTAGAAGCCATGGAGCAGAATTTGGTGGACGGCAGAGGGCCGGTGAAAGGTTTAGAAGCCATGGAGCAGAATTCGGTGGATGGCAGAGGGCCGGTGAAAGGTTTAGAAGCCATGGAGCAGAATTTGGTGGACGGCAGAGGGCCGGTGAAAGGTTTAGAAGCCATGGAGCAGAATTTGGTGGACGGCAGAGGGCCGGTGAAAGGTTTAGAAGCCATGGAGCAGAATTTGGTGGACGGCAGAGGGCCGGTGAAAGGTTTAGAAGCCATGGAGCAGAATTCGGTGGACGGCAGAGGGCCGTGAGTTGAGGAGTTGAGTTGATGAGTTGAGTTGATGAGTTGATGAGTTGAGTTGATGAGTTGATGAGTTGAGTTGAGTTATATCCAGTTTTATCCAGTTTTTTCCAGTTTTTTCCACTCCTTTTTCCACTTTTTTTCCCACCTTTTTCCCACATTTTCCCACATTTTTCCACTTTTTCCACTTTTTCCAATTTCTTCCACGTTTTTCCACCTTTTCCCACCTTTTTCCACCATAAAACTGGATAAAAGTGGAAAAAAGTGGAAAAAAGTGGAAAGGTTTAGAAGCCATGGAGCAGAATTCGGTGGACGGCAGAGGGCCGGTGAAAGGTTTAGAAGCCATGGAGCAGAATTCGGTGGACGGCAGAGGGCCGGTGAAAGGTTTAGAAGCCATGGAGCAGAATTCGGTGGACGGCAGAGGGCCGGTGAAAGGTTTAGAAGCCATGGAGCAGAATTCGGTGGACGGCAGAGGGCCGGTGAAAGGTTTAGAAGCCATGGAGCAGAATTCGGTGGACGGCAGAGGGCCGGTGAAAGGTTTAGAAACCATGGAGCAGAATTCGGTGGACGGCAGAGGGCCGGTGAAAGGTTTAGAATCCATGGAGCAGAATTCGGTGGACGGCAGAGGGCCGGTGAAAGGTTTAGAAGCCATGGAGCAGAATTTGGTGGACGGCAGAGGGCCGGTGAAAGGTTTAGAAGCCATGGAGCAGAATTCGGTGGACGGCAGAGGGCCGTGAGTTGAGGAGTTGAGTTGATGAGTTGAGTTGATGAGTTGATGAGTTGAGTTGATGAGTTGATGAGTTGAGTTGAGTTATATCCAGTTTTATCCAGTTTTTTCCAGTTTTTTCCACTCCTTTTTCCACTTTTTTTCCCACCTTTTTCCCACATTTTCCCACATTTTTCCACTTTTTCCACTTTTTCCAATTTCTTCCACGTTTTTCCACCTTTTCCCACCTTTTTCCACCATAAAACTGGATAAAAGTGGAAAAAAGTGGAAAAAAGTGGAAAGGTTTAGAAGCCATGGAGCAGAATTCGGTGGACGGCAGAGGGCCGGTGAAAGGTTTAGAAGCCATGGAGCAGAATTCGGTGGACGGCAGAGGGCCGGTGAAAGGTTTAGAAGCCATGGAGCAGAATTCGGTGGACGGCAGAGGGCCGGTGAAAGGTTTAGAAGCCATGGAGCAGAATTCGGTGGACGGCAGAGGGCCGGTGAAAGGTTTAGAAGCCATGGAGCAGAATTCGGTGGATGGCAGAGGGCCGGTGAAAGGTTTAGAATCCATGGAGCAGAATTCGGTGGACGGCAGAGGGCCGTGAGTTGAGGAGTTGAGTTGAGTTGATGAGTTGATGAGTTGAGTTGATGAGTTGATGAGTTGAGTTGAGTTTTATCCAGTTTTATCCAGTTTTTTCCACTTTTTTCCACTCCTTTTTCCACTTTTTTCCCACCTTTTTCCCACATTTTCCCAAATTTTTCCACTTTTTCCACTTTTTCCAATTTCTTCCACGTTTTTCCACCTTTTTCCACCATAAAACTGGATAAAAGTGGAAAAAACTGGAAAAAACTGGAAAGGTTTAGAAGCCATGGAGCAGAATTCGGTGGACGGCAGAGGGCCGGTGAAAGGTTTAGAAGCCATGGAGCAGAATTCGGTGGACGGCAGAGGGCCGGTGAAAGGTTTAGAAGCCATGGAGCAGAATTCGGTGGACGGCAGAGGGCCGGTGAAAGGTTTAGAAGCCATGGAGCAGAATTCGGTGGACGGCAGAGGGCCAGTGAAAGGTTTAGAAGCCATGGAGCAGAATTCGGTGGACGGCAGAGGGCCGGTGAAAGGTTTAGAAGCCATGGAGCAGAATTCGGTGGACGGCAGAGGGCCGTGAGTTGAGGAGTTGAGTTGATGAGTTGAGTTGATGAGTTGAGTTGATGAGTTGATGAGTTGAGTTGAGTTATATCCAGTCCAGTTATATCCTTCTAAACCTTTCACCGGCCCTCTGCCGTCCACCGAATTCTGCTCCATGGCTTCTAAACCTTTCACCGGCCCTCTGCCGTCCACCGAATTCTGCTCCATGGCTTCTAAACCTTTCCACTTTTTTCCACTTTTTTCCAGTTTTATCCAGTTTTTCCCACTTTTTTCCACTCCTTTTTCCACTTTTTTTCCCACCTTTTCCCCACATTTTCCCACATGTTTCCACTTTTTCCACTTTTTCCAATTTCTTCCACGTTTTTCCACCTTTTCCCACCTTTTTCCACCATAAAACTGGATAAAAGTGGAAAAAAGTGGAAAAAACTGGAAAGGTTTAGAAGCCATGGAGCAGAATTCGGTGGACGGCAGAGGGCCGGTGAAAGGTTTAGAAGCCATGGAGAAGAATTCGGTGGACGGCAGAGGGCCGGTGAAAGGTTTAGAAGCCATGGAGCAGAATTCGGTGGACGGCAGAGGGCCGGTGAAAGGTTTAGAAGCCATGGAGCAGAATTCGGTGGACGGCAGAGGGCCGGTGAAAGGTTTAGAAGCCATGGAGCAGAATTTGGTGGACGGCAGAGGGCCGGTGAAAGGTTTAGAAGCCATGGAGCAGAATTTGGTGGACGGCAGAGGGCCGGTGAAAGGTTTAGAAGCCATGGAGCAGAATTTGGTGGACGGCAGAGGGCCGGTGAAAGGTTTAGAAGCCATGGAGCAGAATTCGGTGGACGGCAGAGGGCCGTGAGTTGAGGAGTTGAGTTGATGAGTTGAGTTGATGAGTTGATGAGTTGAGTTGATGAGTTGATGAGTTGAGTTGAGTTATATCCAGTTTTATCCAGTTTTTTCCAGTTTTTTCCACTCCTTTTTCCACTTTTTTTCCCACCTTTTTCCCACATTTTCCCACATTTTTCCACTTTTTCCACTTTTTCCAATTTCTTCCACGTTTTTCCACCTTTTCCCACCTTTTTCCACCATAAAACTGGATAAAAGTGGAAAAAAGTGGAAAAAAGTGGAAAGGTTTAGAAGCCATGGAGCAGAATTCGGTGGACGGCAGAGGGCCGGTGAAAGGTTTAGAAGCCATGGAGCAGAATTCGGTGGACGGCAGAGGGCCGGTGAAAGGTTTAGAAGCCATGGAGCAGAATTCGGTGGACGGCAGAGGGCCGGTGAAAGGTTTAGAAGCCATGGAGCAGAATTCGGTGGACGGCAGAGGGCCGGTGAAAGGTTTAGAAGCCATGGAGCAGAATTCGGTGGACGGCAGAGGGCCGGTGAAAGGTTTAGAAGCCATGGAGCAGAATTCGGTGGACGGCAGAGGGCCGGTGAAAGGTTTAGAAGCCATGGAGCAGAATTCGGTGGACGGCAGAGGGCCGGTGAAAGGTTTAGAAGCCATGGAGCAGAATTTGGTGGACGGCAGAGGGCCGGTGAAAGGTTTAGAAGCCATGGAGCAGAATTCGGTGGACGGCAGAGGGCCGGTGAAAGGTTTAGAAGCCATGGAGCAGAATTTGGTGGACGGCAGAGGGCCGGTGAAAGGTTTAGAAGCCATGGAGCAGAATTCGGTGGACGGCAGAGGGCCGTGAGTTGAGGAGTTGAGTTGATGAGTTGAGTTGATGAGTTGATGAGTTGAGTTGATGAGTTGATGAGTTGAGTTGAGTTATATCCAGTTTTATCCAGTTTTTTCCAGTTTTTTCCACTCCTTTTTCCACTTTTTTTCCCACCTTTTTCCCACATTTTCCCACATTTTTCCACTTTTTCCACTTTTTCCAATTTCTTCCACGTTTTTCCACCTTTTCCCACCTTTTTCCACCATAAAACTGGATAAAAGTGGAAAAAAGTGGAAAAAAGTGGAAAGGTTTAGAAGCCATGGAGCAGAATTCGGTGGACGGCAGAGGGCCGGTGAAAGGTTTAGAAGCCATGGAGCAGAATTCGGTGGACGGCAGAGGGCCGGTGAAAGGTTTAGAAGCCATGGAGCAGAATTCGGTGGACGGCAGAGGGCCGGTGAAAGGTTTAGAAGCCATGGAGCAGAATTCGGTGGACGGCAGAGGGCCGGTGAAAGGTTTAGAAGCCATGGAGTAGAATTCGGTGGACGGCAGAGGGCCGGTGAAAGGTTTAGAAGCCATGGAGCAGAATTCGGTGGACGGCAGAGGGCCGGTGAAAGGTTTAGAAGCCATGGAGCAGAATTCGGTGGACGGCAGAGGGCCGGTGAAAGGTTTAGAAGCCATGGAGCAGAATTCGGTGGACGGCAGAGGGCCGGTGAAAGGTTTAGAAGCCATGGAGCAGAATTCGGTGGACGGCAGAGGGCCGGTGAAAGGTTTAGAAGCCATGGAGCAGAATTTGGTGGACGGCAGAGGGCCGGTGAAAGGTTTAGAAGCCATGGAGCAGAATTTGGTGGACGGCAGAGGGCCGGTGAAAGGTTTAGAAGCCATGGAGCAGAATTTGGTGGACGGCAGAGGGCCGGTGAAAGGTTTAGAAGCCATGGAGCAGAATTCGGTGGACGGCAGAGGGCCGTGAGTTGAGGAGTTGAGTTGATGAGTTGAGTTGATGAGTTGATGAGTTGAGTTGATGAGTTGATGAGTTGAGTTGAGTTATATCCAGTTTTATCCAGTTTTTTCCAGTTTTTTCCACTCCTTTTTCCACTTTTTTTCCCACCTTTTTCCCACATTTTCCCACATTTTTCCACTTTTTCCACTTTTTCCAATTTCTTCCACGTTTTTCCACCTTTTCCCACCTTTTTCCACCATAAAACTGGATAAAAGTGGAAAAAAGTGGAAAAAAGTGGAAAGGTTTAGAAGCCATGGAGCAGAATTCGGTGGACGGCAGAGGGCCGGTGAAAGGTTTAGAAGCCATGGAGCAGAATTCGGTGTACGGCAGAGGGCCGGTGAAAGGTTTAGAAGCCATGGAGCAGAATTCGGTGGACGGCAGAGGGCCGGTGAAAGGTTTAGAAGCCATGGAGCAGAATTCGGTGGACGGCAGAGGGCCGGTGAAAGGTTTAGAAGCCATGGAGCAGAATTCGGTGGACGGCAGAGGGCCGGTGAAAGGTTTAGAAGCCATGGAGCAGAATTCGGTGGACGGCAGAGGGCCGGTGAAAGGTTTAGAAGCCATGGAGCAGAATTCGGTGGACGGCAGAGGGCCGGTGAAAGGTTTAGAAGCCATGGAGCAGAATTCGGTGGACGGCAGAGGGCCGGTGAAAGGTTTAGAAGCCATGGAGCAGAATTCGGTGGACGGCAGAGGGCCGGTGAAAGGTTTAGAAGCCATGGAGCAGAATTCGGTGGACGGCAGAGGGCCGGTGAAAGGTTTAGAAGCCATGGAGCAGAATTCGGTGGACGGCAGAGGGCCGTGAGTTGAGGAGTTGAGTTGATGAGTTGAGTTGATGAGTTGAGTTGATGAGTTGATGAGTTGAGTTGAGTTATATCCAGTCCAGTTATATCCTTCTAAACCTTTCACCGGCCCTCTGCCGTCCACCGAATTCTGCTCCATGGCTTCTAAACCTTTCACCGGCCCTCTGCCGTCCACCGAATTCTGCTCCATGGCTTCTAAACCTTTCCACTTTTTTCCACTTTTTTCCAGTTTTATCCAGTTTTTTCCACTTTTTTCCACTCCTTTTTCCACTTTTTTTCCCACCTTTTTCCCACATTTTCCACTTTTTCCAATTTCTTCCACGTTTTTCCACCTTTTCCCACCTTTTTCCACCATAAAACTGGATAAAAGTGGAAAAAAGTGGAAAAAACTGGAAAGGTTTAGAAGCCATGGAGCAGAATTCGGTGGACGGCAGAGGGCAGGTGAAAGGTTTAGAAGCCATGGAGAAGAATTCGGTGGACGGCAGAGGGCCGGTGAAAGGTTTAGAAGCCATGGAGCAGAATTCGGTGGACGGCAGAGGGCCGGTGAAAGGTTTAGAAGCCATGGAGCAGAATTCGGTGGACGGCAGAGGGCCGGTGAAAGGTTTAGAAGCCATGGAGCAGAATTCGGTGGACGGCAGAGGGCCGGTGAAAGGTTTAGAAGCCATGGAGCAGAATTCGGTGGACGGCAGAGGGCCGGTGAAAGGTTTAGAAGCCATGGAGCAGAATTCGGTGGACGGCAGAGGGCCGGTGAAAGGTTTAGAAGCCATGGAGCAGAATTCGGTGGACGGCAGAGGGCCGGTGAAAGGTTTAGAAGCCATGGAGCAGAATTCGGTGGACGGCAGAGGGCCGGTGAAAGGTTTAGAAGCCATGGAGCAGAATTTGGTGGACGGCAGAGGGCCGGTGAAAGGTTTAGAAGCCATGGAGCAGAATTCGGTGGACGGCAGAGGGCCGTGAGTTGAGGAGTTGAGTTGATGAGTTGAGTTGATGAGTTGATGAGTTGAGTTGATGAGTTGATGAGTTGAGTTGAGTTATATCCAGTTTTATCCAGTTTTTTCCAGTTTTTTCCACTCCTTTTTCCACTTTTTTTCCCACCTTTTTCCCACATTTTCCCACATTTTTCCACTTTTTCCACTTTTTCCAATTTCTTCCACGTTTTTCCACCTTTTCCCACCTTTTTCCACCATAAAACTGGATAAAAGTGGAAAAAAGTGGAAAAAAGTGGAAAGGTTTAGAAGCCATGGAGCAGAATTCGGTGGACGGCAGAGGGCCGGTGAAAGGTTTAGAAGCCATGGAGCAGAATTCGGTGGACGGCAGAGGGCCGGTGAAAGGTTTAGAAGCCATGGAGCAGAATTCGGTGGACGGCAGAGGGCCGGTGAAAGGTTTAGAAGCCATGGAGCAGAATTCGGTGGACGGCAGAGGGCCGGTGAAAGGTTTAGAAGCCATGGAGTAGAATTCGGTGGACGGCAGAGGGCCGGTGAAAGGTTTAGAAGCCATGGAGCAGAATTCGGTGGACGGCAGAGGGCCGGTGAAAGGTTTAGAAGCCATGGAGCAGAATTCGGTGGACGGCAGAGGGCCGGTGAAAGGTTTAGAAGCCATGGAGCAGAATTCGGTGGACGGCAGAGGGCCGGTGAAAGGTTTAGAAGCCATGGAGCAGAATTCGGTGGACGGCAGAGGGCCGGTGAAAGGTTTAGAAGCCATGGAGCAGAATTTGGTGGACGGCAGAGGGCCGGTGAAAGGTTTAGAAGCCATGGAGCAGAATTCGGTGGACGGCAGAGGGCCGTGAGTTGAGGAGTTGAGTTGATGAGTTGAGTTGATGAGTTGATGAGTTGAGTTGATGAGTTGATGAGTTGAGTTGAGTTATATCCAGTTTTATCCAGTTTTTTCCAGTTTTTTCCACTCCTTTTTCCACTTTTTTTCCCACCTTTTTCCCACATTTTCCCACATTTTTCCACTTTTTCCACTTTTTCCAATTTCTTCCACGTTTTTCCACCTTTTCCCACCTTTTTCCACCATAAAACTGGATAAAAGTGGAAAAAAGTGGAAAAAAGTGGAAAGGTTTAGAAGCCATGGAGCAGAATTCGGTGGACGGCAGAGGGCCGGTGAAAGGTTTAGAAGCCATGGAGCAGAATTCGGTGGACGGCAGAGGGCCGGTGAAAGGTTTAGAAGCCATGGAGCAGAATTCGGTGGACGGCAGAGGGCCGGTGAAAGGTTTAGAAGCCATGGAGCAGAATTCGGTGGACGGCAGAGGGCCGGTGAAAGGTTTAGAAGCCATGGAGTAGAATTCGGTGGACGGCAGAGGGCCGGTGAAAGGTTTAGAAGCCATGGAGCAGAATTCGGTGGACGGCAGAGGGCCGGTGAAAGGTTTAGAAGCCATGGAGCAGAATTCGGTGGACGGCAGAGGGCCGGTGAAAGGTTTAGAAGCCATGGAGCAGAATTCGGTGGACGGCAGAGGGCCGGTGAAAGGTTTAGAAGCCATGGAGCAGAATTTGGTGGACGGCAGAGGGCCGGTGAAAGGTTTAGAAGCCATGGAGCAGAATTTGGTGGACGGCAGAGGGCCGGTGAAAGGTTTAGAAGCCATGGAGCAGAATTTGGTGGACGGCAGAGGGCCGGTGAAAGGTTTAGAAGCCATGGAGCAGAATTCGGTGGACGGCAGAGGGCCGTGAGTTGAGGAGTTGAGTTGATGAGTTGAGTTGATGAGTTGATGAGTTGAGTTGATGAGTTGATGAGTTGAGTTGAGTTATATCCAGTTTTATCCAGTTTTTTCCAGTTTTTTCCACTCCTTTTTCCACTTTTTTTCCCACCTTTTTCCCACATTTTCCCACATTTTTCCACTTTTTCCACTTTTTCCAATTTCTTCCACGTTTTTCCACCTTTTCCCACCTTTTTCCACCATAAAACTGGATAAAAGTGGAAAAAAGTGGAAAAAAGTGGAAAGGTTTAGAAGCCATGGAGCAGAATTCGGTGGACGGCAGAGGGCCGGTGAAAGGTTTAGAAGCCATGGAGCAGAATTCGGTGTACGGCAGAGGGCCGGTGAAAGGTTTAGAAGCCATGGAGCAGAATTCGGTGGACGGCAGAGGGCCGGTGAAAGGTTTAGAAGCCATGGAGCAGAATTCGGTGGACGGCAGAGGGCCGGTGAAAGGTTTAGAAGCCATGGAGCAGAATTCGGTGGACGGCAGAGGGCCGGTGAAAGGTTTAGAAGCCATGGAGCAGAATTCGGTGGACGGCAGAGGGCCGGTGAAAGGTTTAGAAGCCATGGAGCAGAATTCGGTGGACGGCAGAGGGCCGGTGAAAGGTTTAGAAGCCATGGAGCAGAATTCGGTGGACGGCAGAGGGCCGGTGAAAGGTTTAGAAGCCATGGAGCAGAATTCGGTGGACGGCAGAGGGCCGGTGAAAGGTTTAGAAGCCATGGAGCAGAATTCGGTGGACGGCAGAGGGCCGTGAGTTGAGGAGTTGAGTTGATGAGTTGAGTTGATGAGTTGAGTTGATGAGTTGATGAGTTGAGTTGAGTTATATCCAGTCCAGTTATATCCTTCTAAACCTTTCACCGGCCCTCTGCCGTCCACCGAATTCTGCTCCATGGCTTCTAAACCTTTCACCGGCCCTCTGCCGTCCACCGAATTCTGCTCCATGGCTTCTAAACCTTTCCACTTTTTTCCACTTTTTTCCAGTTTTATCCAGTTTTTTCCACTTTTTTCCACTCCTTTTTCCACTTTTTTTCCCACCTTTTTCCCACATTTTCCACTTTTTCCAATTTCTTCCACGTTTTTCCACCTTTTCCCACCTTTTTCCACCATAAAACTGGATAAAAGTGGAAAAAAGTGGAAAAAACTGGAAAGGTTTAGAAGCCATGGAGCAGAATTCGGTGGACGGCAGAGGGCAGGTGAAAGGTTTAGAAGCCATGGAGAAGAATTCGGTGGACGGCAGAGGGCCGGTGAAAGGTTTAGAAGCCATGGAGCAGAATTCGGTGGACGGCAGAGGGCCGGTGAAAGGTTTAGAAGCCATGGAGCAGAATTCGGTGGACGGCAGAGGGCCGGTGAAAGGTTTAGAAGCCATGGAGCAGAATTCGGTGGACGGCAGAGGGCCGGTGAAAGGTTTAGAAGCCATGGAGCAGAATTCGGTGGACGGCAGAGGGCCGGTGAAAGGTTTAGAAGCCATGGAGCAGAATTCGGTGGACGGCAGAGGGCCGGTGAAAGGTTTAGAAGCCATGGAGCAGAATTCGGTGGACGGCAGAGGGCCGGTGAAAGGTTTAGAAGCCATGGAGCAGAATTCGGTGGACGGCAGAGGGCCGGTGAAAGGTTTAGAAGCCATGGAGCAGAATTTGGTGGACGGCAGAGGGCCGGTGAAAGGTTTAGAAGCCATGGAGCAGAATTCGGTGGACGGCAGAGGGCCGTGAGTTGAGGAGTTGAGTTGATGAGTTGAGTTGATGAGTTGATGAGTTGAGTTGATGAGTTGATGAGTTGAGTTGAGTTATATCCAGTTTTATCCAGTTTTTTCCAGTTTTTTCCACTCCTTTTTCCACTTTTTTTCCCACCTTTTTCCCACATTTTCCCACATTTTTCCACTTTTTCCACTTTTTCCAATTTCTTCCACGTTTTTCCACCTTTTCCCACCTTTTTCCACCATAAAACTGGATAAAAGTGGAAAAAAGTGGAAAAAAGTGGAAAGGTTTAGAAGCCATGGAGCAGAATTCGGTGGACGGCAGAGGGCCGGTGAAAGGTTTAGAAGCCATGGAGCAGAATTCGGTGGACGGTAGAGGGCCGGTGAAAGGTTTAGAAGCCATGGAGCAGAATTCGGTGGACGGCAGAGGGCCGGTGAAAGGTTTAGAAGCCATGGAGCAGAATTCGGTGGACGGCAGAGGGCCGGTGAAAGGTTTAGAAGCCATGGAGTAGAATTCGGTGGACGGCAGAGGGCCGGTGAAAGGTTTAGAAGCCATGGAGCAGAATTCGGTGGACGGCAGAGGGCCGGTGAAAGGTTTAGAAGCCATGGAGCAGAATTCGGTGGACGGCAGAGGGCCGGTGAAAGGTTTAGAAGCCATGGAGCAGAATTCGGTGGACGGCAGAGGGCCGGTGAAAGGTTTAGAAGCCATGGAGCAGAATTCGGTGGACGGCAGAGGGCCGGTGAAAGGTTTAGAAGCCATGGAGCAGAATTTGGTGGACGGCAGAGGGCCGGTGAAAGGTTTAGAAGCCATGGAGCAGAATTTGGTGGACGGCAGAGGGCCGGTGAAAGGTTTAGAAGCCATGGAGCAGAATTTGGTGGACGGCAGAGGGCCGGTGAAAGGTTTAGAAGCCATGGAGCAGAATTCGGTGGACGGCAGAGGGCCGTGAGTTGAGGAGTTGAGTTGATGAGTTGAGTTGATGAGTTGATGAGTTGAGTTGATGAGTTGATGAGTTGAGTTGAGTTATATCCAGTTTTATCCAGTTTTTTCCAGTTTTTTCCACTCCTTTTTCCACTTTTTTTCCCACCTTTTTCCCACATTTTCCCACATTTTTCCACTTTTTCCACTTTTTCCAATTTCTTCCACGTTTTTCCACCTTTTCCCACCTTTTTCCACCATAAAACTGGATAAAAGTGGAAAAAAGTGGAAAAAACTGGAAAGGTTTAGAAGCCATGGAGCAGAATTCGGTGGACGGCAGAGGGCCGGTGAAAGGTTTAGAAGCCATGGAGAAGAATTCGGTGGACGGCAGAGGGCCGGTGAAAGGTTTAGAAGCCATGGAGCAGAATTCGGTGGACGGCAGAGGGCCAGTGAAAGGTTTAGAAGCCATGGAGCAGAATTCGGTGGACGGCAGAGGGCCGGTGAAAGGTTTAGAAGCCATGGAGCAGAATTCGGTGGACGGCAGAGGGCCGTGAGTTGAGGAGTTGAGTTGATGAGTTGAGTTGATGAGTTGAGTTGATGAGTTGATGAGTTGAGTTGAGTTATATCCAGTCCAGTTATATCCTTCTAAACCTTTCACCGGCCCTCTGCCGTCCACCGAATTCTGCTCCATGGCTTCTAAACCTTTCACCGGCCCTCTGCCGTCCACCGAATTCTGCTCCATGGCTTCTAAACCTTTCCACTTTTTTCCACTTTTTTCCAGTTTTATCCAGTTTTTTCCACTTTTTTCCACTCCTTTTTCCACTTTTTTTCCCACCTTTTCCCCACATTTTCCCACATGTTTCCACTTTTTCCACTTTTTCCAATTTCTTCCACGTTTTTCCACCTTTTCCCACCTTTTTCCACCATAAAACTGGATAAAAGTGGAAAAAAGTGGAAAAAACTGGAAAGGTTTAGAAGCCATGGAGCAGAATTCGGTGGACGGCAGAGGGCCGGTGAAAGGTTTAGAAGCCATGGAGAAGAATTCGGTGGACGGCAGAGGGCCGGTGAAAGGTTTAGAAGCCATGGAGCAGAATTCGGTGGACGGCAGAGGGCCGGTGAAAGGTTTAGAAGCCATGGAGCAGAATTCGGTGGACGGCAGAGGGCCGGTGAAAGGTTTAGAAGCCATGGAGCAGAATTCGGTGGACGGCAGAGGGCCGGTGAAAGGTTTAGAAGCCATGGAGCAGAATTCGGTGGACGGCAGAGGGCCGGTGAAAGGTTTAGAAGCCATGGAGCAGAATTCGGTGGACGGCAGAGGGCCGGTGAAAGGTTTAGAAGCCATGGAGCAGAATTCGGTGGACGGCAGAGGGCCGGTGAAAGGTTTAGAAGCCATGGAGCAGAATTCGGTGGACGGCAGAGGGCCGGTGAAAGGTTTAGAAGCCATGGAGCAGAATTTGGTGGACGGCAGAGGGCCGGTGAAAGGTTTAGAAGCCATGGAGCAGAATTCGGTGGACGGCAGAGGGCCGTGAGTTGAGGGGTTGAGTTGATGAGTTGAGTTGATGAGTTGATGAGTTGAGTTGATGAGTTGATGAGTTGAGTTGAGTTATATCCAGTTTTATCCAGTTTTTTCCAGTTTTTTCCACTCCTTTTTCCACTTTTTTTCCCACCTTTTTCCCACATTTTCCCACATTTTTCCACTTTTTCCACTTTTTCCAATTTCTTCCACGTTTTTCCACCTTTTCCCACCTTTTTCCACCATAAAACTGGATAAAAGTGGAAAAAAGTGGAAAAAAGTGGAAAGGTTTAGAAGCCATGGAGCAGAATTTGGTGGACGGCAGAGGGCCGGTGAAAGGTTTAGAAGCCATGGAGCAGAATTTGGTGGACGGCAGAGGGCCGGTGAAAGGTTTAGAAGCCATGGAGCAGAATTTGGTGGACGGCAGAGGGCCGGTGAAAGGTTTAGAAGCCATGGAGCAGAATTCGGTGGACGGCAGAGGGCCGGTGAAAGGTTTAGAAGCCATGGAGTAGAATTCGGTGGACGGCAGAGGGCCGGTGAAAGGTTTAGAAGCCATGGAGCAGAATTCGGTGGACGGCAGAGGGCCGGTGAAAGGTTTAGAAGCCATGGAGCAGAATTCGGTGGACGGCAGAGGGCCGGTGAAAGGTTTAGAAGCCATGGAGCAGAATTCGGTGGACGGCAGAGGGCCGGTGAAAGGTTTAGAAGCCATGGAGCAGAATTCGGTGGACGGCAGAGGGCCGGTGAAAGGTTTAGAAGCCATGGAGCAGAATTTGGTGGACGGCAGAGGGCCGGTGAAAGGTTTAGAAGCCATGGAGCAGAATTTGGTGGACGGCAGAGGGCCGGTGAAAGGTTTAGAAGCCATGGAGCAGAATTTGGTGGACGGCAGAGGGCCGGTGAAAGGTTTAGAAGCCATGGAGCAGAATTCGGTGGACGGCAGAGGGCCGTGAGTTGAGGAGTTGAGTTGATGAGTTGAGTTGATGAGTTGATGAGTTGAGTTGATGAGTTGATGAGTTGAGTTGAGTTATATCCAGTTTTATCCAGTTTTTTCCAGTTTTTTCCACTCCTTTTTCCACTTTTTTTCCCACCTTTTTCCCACATTTTCCCACATTTTTCCACTTTTTCCACTTTTTCCAATTTCTTCCACGTTTTTCCACCTTTTCCCACCTTTTTCCACCATAAAACTGGATAAAAGTGGAAAAAAGTGGAAAAAAGTGGAAAGGTTTAGAAGCCATGGAGCAGAATTCGGTGGACGGCAGAGGGCCGGTGAAAGGTTTAGAAGCCATGGAGCAGAATTCGGTGTACGGCAGAGGGCCGGTGAAAGGTTTAGAAGCCATGGAGCAGAATTCGGTGGACGGCAGAGGGCCGGTGAAAGGTTTAGAAGCCATGGAGCAGAATTCGGTGGACGGCAGAGGGCCGGTGAAAGGTTTAGAAGCCATGGAGTAGAATTCGGTGGACGGCAGAGGGCCGGTGAAAGGTTTAGAAGCCATGGAGCAGAATTCGGTGGACGGCAGAGGGCCGGTGAAAGGTTTAGAAGCCATGGAGCAGAATTCGGTGGACGGCAGAGGGCCGGTGAAAGGTTTAGAAGCCATGGAGCAGAATTCGGTGGACGGCAGAGGGCCGGTGAAAGGTTTAGAAGCCATGGAGCAGAATTCGGTGGACGGCAGAGGGCCGGTGAAAGGTTTAGAAGCCATGGAGCAGAATTTGGTGGACGGCAGAGGGCCGGTGAAAGGTTTAGAAGCCATGGAGCAGAATTTGGTGGACGGCAGAGGGCCGGTGAAAGGTTTAGAAGCCATGGAGCAGAATTTGGTGGACGGCAGAGGGCCGGTGAAAGGTTTAGAAGCCATGGAGCAGAATTCGGTGGACGGCAGAGGGCCGTGAGTTGAGGAGTTGAGTTGATGAGTTGAGTTGATGAGTTGATGAGTTGAGTTGATGAGTTGATGAGTTGAGTTGAGTTATATCCAGTTTTATCCAGTTTTTTCCAGTTTTTTCCACTCCTTTTTCCACTTTTTTTCCCACCTTTTTCCCACATTTTCCCACATTTTTCCACTTTTTCCACTTTTTCCAATTTCTTCCACGTTTTTCCACCTTTTCCCACCTTTTTCCACCATAAAACTGGATAAAAGTGGAAAAAAGTGGAAAAAAGTGGAAAGGTTTAGAAGCCATGGAGCAGAATTCGGTGGACGGCAGAGGGCCGGTGAAAGGTTTAGAAGCCATGGAGCAGAATTCGGTGTACGGCAGAGGGCCGGTGAAAGGTTTAGAAGCCATGGAGCAGAATTCGGTGGACGGCAGAGGGCCGGTGAAAGGTTTAGAAGCCATGGAGCAGAATTCGGTGGACGGCAGAGGGCCGGTGAAAGGTTTAGAAGCCATGGAGCAGAATTCGGTGGACGGCAGAGGGCCGGTGAAAGGTTTAGAAGCCATGGAGCAGAATTCGGTGGACGGCAGAGGGCCGGTGAAAGGTTTAGAAGCCATGGAGCAGAATTCGGTGGACGGCAGAGGGCCGGTGAAAGGTTTAGAAGCCATGGAGCAGAATTCGGTGGACGGCAGAGGGCCGGTGAAAGGTTTAGAAGCCATGGAGCAGAATTCGGTGGACGGCAGAGGGCCGGTGAAAGGTTTAGAAGCCATGGAGCAGAATTCGGTGGACGGCAGAGGGCCGTGAGTTGAGGAGTTGAGTTGATGAGTTGAGTTGATGAGTTGAGTTGATGAGTTGATGAGTTGAGTTGAGTTATATCCAGTCCAGTTATATCCTTCTAAACCTTTCACCGGCCCTCTGCCGTCCACCGAATTCTGCTCCATGGCTTCTAAACCTTTCACCGGCCCTCTGCCGTCCACCGAATTCTGCTCCATGGCTTCTAAACCTTTCCACTTTTTTCCACTTTTTTCCAGTTTTATCCAGTTTTTTCCACTTTTTTCCACTCCTTTTTCCACTTTTTTTCCCACCTTTTTCCCACATTTTCCACTTTTTCCAATTTCTTCCACGTTTTTCCACCTTTTCCCACCTTTTTCCACCATAAAACTGGATAAAAGTGGAAAAAAGTGGAAAAAACTGGAAAGGTTTAGAAGCCATGGAGCAGAATTCGGTGGACGGCAGAGGGCAGGTGAAAGGTTTAGAAGCCATGGAGAAGAATTCGGTGGACGGCAGAGGGCCGGTGAAAGGTTTAGAAGCCATGGAGCAGAATTCGGTGGACGGCAGAGGGCCGGTGAAAGGTTTAGAAGCCATGGAGCAGAATTCGGTGGACGGCAGAGGGCCGGTGAAAGGTTTAGAAGCCATGGAGCAGAATTCGGTGGACGGCAGAGGGCCGGTGAAAGGTTTAGAAGCCATGGAGCAGAATTCGGTGGACGGCAGAGGGCCGGTGAAAGGTTTAGAAGCCATGGAGCAGAATTCGGTGGACGGCAGAGGGCCGGTGAAAGGTTTAGAAGCCATGGAGCAGAATTCGGTGGACGGCAGAGGGCCGGTGAAAGGTTTAGAAGCCATGGAGCAGAATTCGGTGGACGGCAGAGGGCCGGTGAAAGGTTTAGAAGCCATGGAGCAGAATTTGGTGGACGGCAGAGGGCCGGTGAAAGGTTTAGAAGCCATGGAGCAGAATTCGGTGGACGGCAGAGGGCCGTGAGTTGAGGAGTTGAGTTGATGAGTTGAGTTGATGAGTTGATGAGTTGAGTTGATGAGTTGATGAGTTGAGTTGAGTTATATCCAGTTTTATCCAGTTTTTTCCAGTTTTTTCCACTCCTTTTTCCACTTTTTTTCCCACCTTTTTCCCACATTTTCCCACATTTTTCCACTTTTTCCACTTTTTCCAATTTCTTCCACGTTTTTCCACCTTTTCCCACCTTTTTCCACCATAAAACTGGATAAAAGTGGAAAAAAGTGGAAAAAAGTGGAAAGGTTTAGAAGCCATGGAGCAGAATTCGGTGGACGGCAGAGGGCCGGTGAAAGGTTTAGAAGCCATGGAGCAGAATTCGGTGTACGGCAGAGGGCCGGTGAAAGGTTTAGAAGCCATGGAGCAGAATTCGGTGGACGGCAGAGGGCCGGTGAAAGGTTTAGAAGCCATGGAGCAGAATTCGGTGGACGGCAGAGGGCCGGTGAAAGGTTTAGAAGCCATGGAGCAGAATTCGGTGGACGGCAGAGGGCCGGTGAAAGGTTTAGAAGCCATGGAGCAGAATTCGGTGGACGGCAGAGGGCCGGTGAAAGGTTTAGAAGCCATGGAGCAGAATTCGGTGGACGGCAGAGGGCCGGTGAAAGGTTTAGAAGCCATGGAGCAGAATTCGGTGGACGGCAGAGGGCCGGTGAAAGGTTTAGAAGCCATGGAGCAGAATTCGGTGGACGGCAGAGGGCCGGTGAAAGGTTTAGAAGCCATGGAGCAGAATTCGGTGGACGGCAGAGGGCCGTGAGTTGAGGAGTTGAGTTGATGAGTTGAGTTGATGAGTTGAGTTGATGAGTTGATGAGTTGAGTTGAGTTATATCCAGTCCAGTTATATCCTTCTAAACCTTTCACCGGCCCTCTGCCGTCCACCGAATTCTGCTCCATGGCTTCTAAACCTTTCACCGGCCCTCTGCCGTCCACCGAATTCTGCTCCATGGCTTCTAAACCTTTCCACTTTTTTCCACTTTTTTCCAGTTTTATCCAGTTTTTTCCACTTTTTTCCACTCCTTTTTCCACTTTTTTTCCCACCTTTTTCCCACATTTTCCACTTTTTCCAATTTCTTCCACGTTTTTCCACCTTTTCCCACCTTTTTCCACCATAAAACTGGATAAAAGTGGAAAAAAGTGGAAAAAACTGGAAAGGTTTAGAAGCCATGGAGCAGAATTCGGTGGACGGCAGAGGGCAGGTGAAAGGTTTAGAAGCCATGGAGAAGAATTCGGTGGACGGCAGAGGGCCGGTGAAAGGTTTAGAAGCCATGGAGCAGAATTCGGTGGACGGCAGAGGGCCGGTGAAAGGTTTAGAAGCCATGGAGCAGAATTCGGTGGACGGCAGAGGGCCGGTGAAAGGTTTAGAAGCCATGGAGCAGAATTCGGTGGACGGCAGAGGGCCGGTGAAAGGTTTAGAAGCCATGGAGCAGAATTCGGTGGACGGCAGAGGGCCGGTGAAAGGTTTAGAAGCCATGGAGCAGAATTCGGTGGACGGCAGAGGGCCGGTGAAAGGTTTAGAAGCCATGGAGCAGAATTCGGTGGACGGCAGAGGGCCGGTGAAAGGTTTAGAAGCCATGGAGCAGAATTCGGTGGACGGCAGAGGGCCGGTGAAAGGTTTAGAAGCCATGGAGCAGAATTTGGTGGACGGCAGAGGGCCGGTGAAAGGTTTAGAAGCCATGGAGCAGAATTCGGTGGACGGCAGAGGGCCGTGAGTTGAGGAGTTGAGTTGATGAGTTGAGTTGATGAGTTGATGAGTTGAGTTGATGAGTTGATGAGTTGAGTTGAGTTATATCCAGTTTTATCCAGTTTTTTCCAGTTTTTTCCACTCCTTTTTCCACTTTTTTTCCCACCTTTTTCCCACATTTTCCCACATTTTTCCACTTTTTCCACTTTTTCCAATTTCTTCCACGTTTTTCCACCTTTTCCCACCTTTTTCCACCATAAAACTGGATAAAAGTGGAAAAAAGTGGAAAAAAGTGGAAAGGTTTAGAAGCCATGGAGCAGAATTCGGTGGACGGCAGAGGGCCGGTGAAAGGTTTAGAAGCCATGGAGCAGAATTCGGTGGACGGCAGAGGGCCGGTGAAAGGTTTAGAAGCCATGGAGCAGAATTCGGTGGACGGCAGAGGGCCGGTGAAAGGTTTAGAAGCCATGGAGCAGAATTCGGTGGACGGCAGAGGGCCGGTGAAAGGTTTAGAAGCCATGGAGTAGAATTCGGTGGACGGCAGAGGGCCGGTGAAAGGTTTAGAAGCCATGGAGCAGAATTCGGTGGACGGCAGAGGGCCGGTGAAAGGTTTAGAAGCCATGGAGCAGAATTCGGTGGACGGCAGAGGGCCGGTGAAAGGTTTAGAAGCCATGGAGCAGAATTCGGTGGACGGCAGAGGGCCGGTGAAAGGTTTAGAAGCCATGGAGCAGAATTCGGTGGACGGCAGAGGGCCGGTGAAAGGTTTAGAAGCCATGGAGCAGAATTTGGTGGACGGCAGAGGGCCGGTGAAAGGTTTAGAAGCCATGGAGCAGAATTCGGTGGACGGCAGAGGGCCGTGAGTTGAGGAGTTGAGTTGATGAGTTGAGTTGATGAGTTGATGAGTTGAGTTGATGAGTTGATGAGTTGAGTTGAGTTATATCCAGTTTTATCCAGTTTTTTCCAGTTTTTTCCACTCCTTTTTCCACTTTTTCCAATTTCTTCCACGTTTTTCCACCTTTTCCCACCTTTTTCCACCATAAAACTGGATAAAAGTGGAAAAAAGTGGAAAAAAGTGGAAAGGTTTAGAAGCCATGGAGCAGAATTCGGTGGACGGCAGAGGGCCGGTGAAAGGTTTAGAAGCCATGGAGCAGAATTCGGTGGACGGCAGAGGGCCGGTGAAAGGTTTAGAAGCCATGGAGCAGAATTCGGTGGACGGCAGAGGGCCGGTGAAAGGTTTAGAAGCCATGGAGCAGAATTCGGTGGACGGCAGAGGGCCGGTGAAAGGTTTAGAAGCCATGGAGCAGAATTTGGTGGACGGCAGAGGGCCGGTGAAAGGTTTAGAAGCCATGGAGCAGAATTTGGTGGACGGCAGAGGGCCGGTGAAAGGTTTAGAAGCCATGGAGCAGAATTTGGTGGACGGCAGAGGGCCGGTGAAAGGTTTAGAAGCCATGGAGCAGAATTCGGTGGACGGCAGAGGGCCGTGAGTTGAGGAGTTGAGTTGATGAGTTGAGTTGATGAGTTGATGAGTTGAGTTGATGAGTTGATGAGTTGAGTTGAGTTATATCCAGTTTTATCCAGTTTTTTCCAGTTTTTTCCACTCCTTTTTCCACTTTTTTTCCCACCTTTTTCCCACATTTTCCCACATTTTTCCACTTTTTCCACTTTTTCCAATTTCTTCCACGTTTTTCCACCTTTTCCCACCTTTTTCCACCATAAAACTGGATAAAAGTGGAAAAAAGTGGAAAAAAGTGGAAAGGTTTAGAAGCCATGGAGCAGAATTCGGTGGACGGCAGAGGGCCGGTGAAAGGTTTAGAAGCCATGGAGCAGAATTCGGTGTACGGCAGAGGGCCGGTGAAAGGTTTAGAAGCCATGGAGCAGAATTCGGTGGACGGCAGAGGGCCGGTGAAAGGTTTAGAAGCCATGGAGCAGAATTCGGTGGACGGCAGAGGGCCGGTGAAAGGTTTAGAAGCCATGGAGCAGAATTTGGTGGACGGCAGAGGGCCGGTGAAAGGTTTAGAAGCCATGGAGCAGAATTTGGTGGACGGCAGAGGGCCGGTGAAAGGTTTAGAAGCCATGGAGCAGAATTTGGTGGACGGCAGAGGGCCGGTGAAAGGTTTAGAAGCCATGGAGCAGAATTCGGTGGACGGCAGAGGGCCGTGAGTTGAGGAGTTGAGTTGATGAGTTGAGTTGATGAGTTGATGAGTTGAGTTGATGAGTTGATGAGTTGAGTTGAGTTATATCCAGTTTTATCCAGTTTTTTCCAGTTTTTTCCACTCCTTTTTCCACTTTTTTTCCCACCTTTTTCCCACATTTTCCCACATTTTTCCACTTTTTCCACTTTTTCCAATTTCTTCCACGTTTTTCCACCTTTTCCCACCTTTTTCCACCATAAAACTGGATAAAAGTGGAAAAAAGTGGAAAAAAGTGGAAAGGTTTAGAAGCCATGGAGCAGAATTCGGTGGACGGCAGAGGGCCGGTGAAAGGTTTAGAAGCCATGGAGCAGAATTCGGTGTACGGCAGAGGGCCGGTGAAAGGTTTAGAAGCCATGGAGCAGAATTCGGTGGACGGCAGAGGGCCGGTGAAAGGTTTAGAAGCCATGGAGCAGAATTCGGTGGACGGCAGAGGGCCGGTGAAAGGTTTAGAAGCCATGGAGCAGAATTCGGTGGACGGCAGAGGGCCGGTGAAAGGTTTAGAAGCCATGGAGCAGAATTCGGTGGACGGCAGAGGGCCGGTGAAAGGTTTAGAAGCCATGGAGCAGAATTCGGTGGACGGCAGAGGGCCGGTGAAAGGTTTAGAAGCCATGGAGCAGAATTCGGTGGACGGCAGAGGGCCGGTGAAAGGTTTAGAAGCCATGGAGCAGAATTCGGTGGACGGCAGAGGGCCGGTGAAAGGTTTAGAAGCCATGGAGCAGAATTCGGTGGACGGCAGAGGGCCGTGAGTTGAGGAGTTGAGTTGATGAGTTGAGTTGATGAGTTGAGTTGATGAGTTGATGAGTTGAGTTGAGTTATATCCAGTCCAGTTATATCCTTCTAAACCTTTCACCGGCCCTCTGCCGTCCACCGAATTCTGCTCCATGGCTTCTAAACCTTTCACCGGCCCTCTGCCGTCCACCGAATTCTGCTCCATGGCTTCTAAACCTTTCCACTTTTTTCCACTTTTTTCCAGTTTTATCCAGTTTTTTCCACTTTTTTCCACTCCTTTTTCCACTTTTTTTCCCACCTTTTTCCCACATTTTCCACTTTTTCCAATTTCTTCCACGTTTTTCCACCTTTTCCCACCTTTTTCCACCATAAAACTGGATAAAAGTGGAAAAAAGTGGAAAAAACTGGAAAGGTTTAGAAGCCATGGAGCAGAATTCGGTGGACGGCAGAGGGCCGGTGAAAGGTTTAGAAGCCATGGAGAAGAATTCGGTGGACGGCAGAGGGCCGGTGAAAGGTTTAGAAGCCATGGAGCAGAATTCGGTGGACGGCAGAGGGCCGGTGAAAGGTTTAGAAGCCATGGAGCAGAATTCGGTGGACGGCAGAGGGCCGGTGAAAGGTTTAGAAGCCATGGAGCAGAATTCGGTGGACGGCAGAGGGCCGGTGAAAGGTTTAGAAGCCATGGAGCAGAATTCGGTGGACGGCAGAGGGCCGGTGAAAGGTTTAGAAGCCATGGAGCAGAATTTGGTGGACGGCAGAGGGCCGGTGAAAGGTTTAGAAGCCATGGAGCAGAATTTGGTGGACGGCAGAGGGCCGGTGAAAGGTTTAGAAGCCATGGAGCAGAATTCGGTGGACGGCAGAGGGCCGTGAGTTGAGGAGTTGAGTTGATGAGTTGAGTTGATGAGTTGATGATTTGAGTTGATGAGTTGATGAGTTGAGTTGAGTTATATCCAGTTTTATCCAGTTTTTTCCAGTTTTTTCTACTCCTTTTTCCACTTTTTTTTCCCACCTTTTTCCCACATTTTCCCACATTTTCCCACTTTTTCCACTTTTTCCAATTTCTTCCACGTTTTTCCACCTTTTCCCACCTTTTTCCACCATAAAACTGGATAAAAGTGGAAAAAAGTGGAAAAAAGTGGAAAGGTTTAGAAGCCATGGAGCAGAATTCGGTGGACGGCAGAGGGCCGGTGAAAGGTTTAGAAGCCATGGAGCAGAATTCGGTGGACGGCAGAGGGCCGGTGAAAGGTTTAGAAGCCATGGAGCAGAATTCGGTGGACGGCAGAGGGCCGGTGAAAGGTTTAGAAGCCATGGAGCAGAATTCGGTGGACGGCAGAGGGCCGGTGAAAGGTTTAGAAGCCATGGAGCAGAATTCGGTGGACGGCAGAGGGCCGGTGAAAGGTTTAGAAGCCATGGAGCAGAATTCGGTGGACGGCAGAGGGCCGGTGAAAGGTTTAGAATCCATGGAGCAGAATTCGGTGGACGGCAGAGGGCCGGTGAAAGGTTTAGAAGCCATGGAGCAGAATTTGGTGGACGGCAGAGGGCCGGTGAAAGGTTTAGAAGCCATGGAGCAGAATTCGGTGGACGGCAGAGGGCCGTGAGTTGAGGAGTTGAGTTGATGAGTTGAGTTGATGAGTTGATGAGTTGAGTTGATGAGTTGATGAGTTGAGTTGAGTTATATCCAGTTTTATCCAGTTTTTTCCAGTTTTTTCCACTCCTTTTTCCACTTTTTTTCCCACCTTTTTCCCACATTTTCCCACATTTTTCCACTTTTTCCACTTTTTCCAATTTCTTCCACGTTTTTCCACCTTTTCCCACCTTTTTCCACCATAAAACTGGATAAAAGTGGAAAAAAGTGGAGAGGTTTAGAAGCCATGGAGCAGAATTCGGTGGACGGCAGAGGGCCGGTGAAAGGTTTAGAAGCCATGGAGCAGAATTCGGTGGACGGCAGAGGGCCGGTGAAAGGTTTAGAAGCCATGGAGCAGAATTCGGTGGACGGCAGAGGGCCGGTGAAAGGTTTAGAAGCCATGGAGCAGAATTCGGTGGACGGCAGAGGGCCGGTGAAAGGTTTAGAAGCCATGGAGCAGAATTCGGTGGACGGCAGAGGGCCGGTGAAAGGTTTAGAAGCCATGGAGCAGAATTCGGTGGACGGCAGAGGGCCGGTGAAAGGTTTAGAATCCATGGAGCAGAATTCGGTGGACGGCAGAGGGCCGTGAGTTGAGGAGTTGAGTTGATGAGTTGAGTTGATGAGTTGATGAGTTGAGTTGATGAGTTGATGAGTTGAGTTGAGTTTTATCCAGTTTTATCCAGTTTTTTCCACTTTTTTCCACTTTTTTCCACTCCTTTTTCCACTTTTTTTCCCACATTTTTCCCACATTTTCCCAAATTTTTCCACTTTTTCCACTTTTTCCAATTTCTTCCACGTTTTTCCACCTTTTTCCACCATAAAACTGGATAAAAGTGGAAAAAACTGGAAAAAACTGGAAAGGTTTAGAAGCCATGGAGCAGAATTCGGTGGACGGCAGAGGGCCGGTGAAAGGTTTAGAAGCCATGGAGCAGAATTCGGTGGACGGCAGAGGGCCGGTGAAAGGTTTAGAAGCCATGGAGCAGAATTCGGTGGACGGCAGAGGGCCGGTGAAAGGTTTAGAAGCCATGGAGCAGAATTCGGTGGACGGCAGAGGGCCGGTGAAAGGTTTAGAAGCCATGGAGCAGAATTCGGTGGACGGCAGAGGGCCGGTGAAAGGTTTAGAAGCCATGGAGCAGAATTCGGTGGACGGCAGAGGGCCGGTGAAAGGTTTAGAAGCCATGGAGCAGAATTCGGTGGACGGCAGAGGGCCGGTGAAAGGTTTAGAAGCCATGGAGCAGAATTTGGTGGACGGCAGAGGGCCGGTGAAAGGTTTAGAAGCCATGGAGCAGAATTTGGTGGACGGCAGAGGGCCGGTGAAAGGTTTAGAAGCCATGGAGCAGAATTCGGTGGACGGCAGAGGGCCGTGAGTTGAGGAGTTGAGTTGATGAGTTGAGTTGATGAGTTGATGATTTGAGTTGATGAGTTGATGAGTTGAGTTGAGTTATATCCAGTTTTATCCAGTTTTTTCCAGTTTTTTCTACTCCTTTTTCCACTTTTTTTTCCCACCTTTTTCCCACATTTTCCCACATTTTCCCACTTTTTCCACTTTTTCCAATTTCTTCCACGTTTTTCCACCTTTTCCCACCTTTTTCCACCATAAAACTGGATAAAAGTGGAAAAAAGTGGAAAAAAGTGGAAAGGTTTAGAAGCCATGGAGCAGAATTCGGTGGACGGCAGAGGGCCGGTGAAAGGTTTAGAAGCCATGGAGCAGAATTCGGTGGACGGCAGAGGGCCGGTGAAAGGTTTAGAAGCCATGGAGCAGAATTCGGTGGACGGCAGAGGGCCGGTGAAAGGTTTAGAAGCCATGGAGCAGAATTCGGTGGACGGCAGAGGGCCGGTGAAAGGTTTAGAAGCCATGGAGCAGAATTCGGTGGACGGCAGAGGGCCGGTGAAAGGTTTAGAAGCCATGGAGCAGAATTCGGTGGACGGCAGAGGGCCGGTGAAAGGTTTAGAATCCATGGAGCAGAATTCGGTGGACGGCAGAGGGCCGGTGAAAGGTTTAGAAGCCATGGAGCAGAATTTGGTGGACGGCAGAGGGCCGGTGAAAGGTTTAGAAGCCATGGAGCAGAATTCGGTGGACGGCAGAGGGCCGTGAGTTGAGGAGTTGAGTTGATGAGTTGAGTTGATGAGTTGATGAGTTGAGTTGATGAGTTGATGAGTTGAGTTGAGTTATATCCAGTTTTATCCAGTTTTTTCCAGTTTTTTCCACTCCTTTTTCCACTTTTTTTCCCACCTTTTTCCCACATTTTCCCACATTTTTCCACTTTTTCCACTTTTTCCAATTTCTTCCACGTTTTTCCACCTTTTCCCACCTTTTTCCACCATAAAACTGGATAAAAGTGGAAAAAAGTGGAGAGGTTTAGAAGCCATGGAGCAGAATTCGGTGGACGGCAGAGGGCCGGTGAAAGGTTTAGAAGCCATGGAGCAGAATTCGGTGGACGGCAGAGGGCCGGTGAAAGGTTTAGAAGCCATGGAGCAGAATTCGGTGGACGGCAGAGGGCCGGTGAAAGGTTTAGAAGCCATGGAGCAGAATTCGGTGGACGGCAGAGGGCCGGTGAAAGGTTTAGAAGCCATGGAGCAGAATTCGGTGGACGGCAGAGGGCCGGTGAAAGGTTTAGAAGCCATGGAGCAGAATTCGGTGGACGGCAGAGGGCCGGTGAAAGGTTTAGAATCCATGGAGCAGAATTCGGTGGACGGCAGAGGGCCGTGAGTTGAGGAGTTGAGTTGATGAGTTGAGTTGATGAGTTGATGAGTTGAGTTGATGAGTTGATGAGTTGAGTTGAGTTTTATCCAGTTTTATCCAGTTTTTTCCACTTTTTTCCACTTTTTTCCACTCCTTTTTCCACTTTTTTTCCCACATTTTTCCCACATTTTCCCAAATTTTTCCACTTTTTCCACTTTTTCCAATTTCTTCCACGTTTTTCCACCTTTTTCCACCATAAAACTGGATAAAAGTGGAAAAAACTGGAAAAAACTGGAAAGGTTTAGAAGCCATGGAGCAGAATTCGGTGGACGGCAGAGGGCCGGTGAAAGGTTTAGAAGCCATGGAGCAGAATTCGGTGGACGGCAGAGGGCCGGTGAAAGGTTTAGAAGCCATGGAGCAGAATTCGGTGGACGGCAGAGGGCCGGTGAAAGGTTTAGAAGCCATGGAGCAGAATTCGGTGGACGGCAGAGGGCCGGTGAAAGGTTTAGAAGCCATGGAGCAGAATTCGGTGGACGGCAGAGGGCCGGTGAAAGGTTTAGAAGCCATGGAGCAGAATTCGGTGGACGGCAGAGGGCCGTGAGTTGAGGAGTTGAGTTGATGAGTTGAGTTGATGAGTTGAGTTGATGAGTTGATGAGTTGAGTTGAGTTATATCCAGTCCAGTTATATCCTTCTAAACCTTTCACCGGCCCTCTGCCGTCCACCGAATTCTGCTCCATGGCTTCTAAACCTTTCACCGGCCCTCTGCCGTCCACCGAATTCTGCTCCATGGCTTCTAAACCTTTCCACTTTTTTCCACTTTTTTCCAGTTTTATCCAGTTTTTTCCACTTTTTTTCACTCCTTTTTCCACTTTTTTTCCCACCTTTTTCCCACATTTTCCCAAATTTTTCCACTTTTTCCACTTTTTCCAATTTCTTCCACGTTTTTCCACCTTTTCCCACCTTTTTCCACCATAAAACTGGATAAAAGTGGAAAAAAGTGGAAAAAACTGGAAAGGTTTAGAAGCCATGGAGCAGAATTCGGTGGACGGCAGAGGGCCGGTGAAAGGTTTAGAAGCCATGGAGAAGAATTCGGTGGACGGCAGAGGGCCGGTGAAAGGTTTAGAAGCCATGGAGCAGAATTCGGTGGACGGCAGAGGGCCGGTGAAAGGTTTAGAAGCCATGGAGCAGAATTCGGTGGACGGCAGAGGGCCGGTGAAAGGTTTAGAAGCCATGGAGCAGAATTCGGTGGACGGCAGAGGGCCGGTGAAAGGTTTAGAAGCCATGGAGCAGAATTCGGTGGACGGCAGAGGGCCGGTGAAAGGTTTAGAAGCCATGGAGCAGAATTCGGTGGACGGCAGAGGGCCGGTGAAAGGTTTAGAAGCCATGGAGCAGAATTCGGTGGACGGCAGAGGGCCGGTGAAAGGTTTAGAAGCCATGGAGCAGAATTTGGTGGACGGCAGAGGGCCGGTGAAAGGTTTAGAAGCCATGGAGCAGAATTCGGTGGACGGCAGAGGGCCGGTGAAAGGTTTAGAAGCCATGGAGCAGAATTCGGTGGACGGCAGAGGGCCGGTGAAAGGTTTAGAAGCCATGGAGCAGAATTCGGTGGACGGCAGAGGGCCGGTGAAAGGTTTAGAAGCCATGGAGCAGAATTCGGTGGACGGCAGAGGGCCGGTGAAAGGTTTAGAAGCCATGGAGCAGAATTCGGTGGACGGCAGAGGGCCGGTGAAAGGTTTAGAAGCCATGGAGCAGAATTCGGTGGACGGCAGAGGGCCGGTGAAAGGTTTAGAAGCCATGGAGCAGAATTTGGTGGACGGCAGAGGGCCGGTGAAAGGTTTAGAAGCCATGGAGCAGAATTCGGTGGACGGCAGAGGGCCGTGAGTTGAGGAGTTGAGTTGATGAGTTGAGTTGATGAGTTGATGAGTTGAGTTGATGAGTTGATGAGTTGAGTTGAGTTATATCCAGTTTTATCCAGTTTTTTCCAGTTTTTTCCACTCCTTTTTCCACTTTTTTCCCCACCTTTTTCCCACATTTTCCCACATTTTTCCACTTTTTCCACTTTTTCCAATTTCTTCCACGTTTTTCCACCTTTTCCCACCTTTTTCCACCATAAAACTGGATAAAAGTGGAAAAAAGTGGAAAAAAGTGGAAAGGTTTAGAAGCCATGGAGCAGAATTCGGTGGACGGCAGAGGGCCGGTGAAAGGTTTAGAAGCCATGGAGCAGAATTCGGTGGACGGCAGAGGGCCGGTGAAAGGTTTAGAAGCCATGGAGCAGAATTCGGTGGACGGCAGAGGGCCGGTGAAAGGTTTAGAAGCCATGGAGCAGAATTCGGTGGACGGCAGAGGGCCGGTGAAAGGTTTAGAAGCCATGGAGCAGAATTCGGTGGACGGCAGAGGGCCGGTGAAAGGTTTAGAAGCCATGGAGCAGAATTCGGTGGACGGCAGAGGGCCGGTGAAAGGTTTAGAAGCCATGGAGTAGAATTCGGTGGACGGCAGAGGGCCGGTGAAAGGTTTAGAAGCCATGGAGCAGAATTCGGTGGACGGCAGAGGGCCGGTGAAAGGTTTAGAAGCCATGGAGCAGAATTCGGTGGACGGCAGAGGGCCGGTGAAAGGTTTAGAAGCCATGGAGCAGAATTCGGTGGACGGCAGAGGGCCGGTGAAAGGTTTAGAAGCCATGGAGCAGAATTCGGTGGACGGCAGAGGGCCGGTGAAAGGTTTAGAAGCCATGGAGCAGAATTCGGTGGACGGCAGAGGGCCGGTGAAAGGTTTAGAAGCCATGGAGCAGAATTCGGTGGACGGCAGAGGGCCGGTGAAAGGTTTAGAAGCCATGGAGCAGAATTCGGTGGACGGCAGAGGGCCGGTGAAAGGTTTAGAAGCCATGGAGCAGAATTCGGTGGACGGCAGAGGGCCGGTGAAAGGTTTAGAAGCCATGGAGCAGAATTCGGTGGACGGCAGAGGGCCGGTGAAAGGTTTAGAATCCATGGAGCAGAATTCGGTGGACGGCAGAGGGCCGTGAGTTGAGGAGTTGAGTTGATGAGTTGAGTTGATGAGTTGATGAGTTGAGTTGATGAGTTGATGAGTTGAGTTGAGTTTTATCCAGTTTTATCCACTTTTTTCCACTTTTTTCCACTCCTTTTTCCACTTTTTTTCCCACATTTTTCCCACATTTTCCCAAATTTTTCCACTTTTTCCACTTTTTCCAATTTCTTCCACGTTTTTCCACCTTTTTCCACCATAAAACTGGATAAAAGTGGAAAAAACTGGAAAAAACTGGAAAGGTTTAGAAGCCATGGAGCAGAATTCGGTGGACGGCAGAGGGCCGGTGAAAGGTTTAGAAGCCATGGAGCAGAATTCGGTGGACGGCAGAGGGCCGGTGAAAGGTTTAGAAGCCATGGAGCAGAATTCGGTGGACGGCAGAGGGCCGGTGAAAGGTTTAGAAGCCATGGAGCAGAATTCGGTGGACGGCAGAGGGCCGGTGAAAGGTTTAGAAGCCATGGAGCAGAATTCGGTGGACGGCAGAGGGCCGGTGAAAGGTTTAGAAGCCATGGAGCAGAATTTGGTGGACGGCAGAGGGCCGGTGAAAGGTTTAGAAGCCATGGAGCAGAATTCGGTGGACGGCAGAGGGCCGTGAGTGGAGGAGTTGAGTTGATGAGTTGAGTTGATGAGTTGATGAGTTGAGTTGATGAGTTGATGAGTTGAGTTGAGTTATATCCAGTTTTATCCAGTTTTTTCCAGTTTTTTCCACTCCTTTTTCCACTTTTTTCCCCACCTTTTTCCCACATTTTCCCACATTTTTCCACTTTTTCCACTTTTTCCAATTTCTTCCACGTTTTTCCACCTTTTCCCACCTTTTTCCACCATAAAACTGGATAAAAGTGGAAAAAAGTGGAAAAAAGTGGAAAGGTTTAGAAGCCATGGAGCAGAATTCGGTGGACGGCAGAGGGCCGGTGAAAGGTTTAGAAGCCATGAAGCAGAATTCGGTGGACGGCAGAGGGCCGGTGAAAGGTTTAGAAGCCATGGAGCAGAATTCGGTGGACGGCAGAGGGCCGGTGAAAGGTTTAGAAGCCATGGAGCAGAATTCGGTGGACGGCAGAGGGCCGGTGAAAGGTTTAGAAGCCATGGAGCAGAATTCGGTGGACGGCAGAGGGCCGGTGAAAGGTTTAGAAGCCATGGAGCAGAATTCGGTGGACGGCAGAGGGCCGGTGAAAGGTTTAGAAGCCATGGAGTAGAATTCGGTGGACGGCAGAGGGCCGGTGAAAGGTTTAGAAGCCATGGAGCAGAATTCGGTGGACGGCAGAGGGCCGGTGAAAGGTTTAGAAGCCATGGAGCAGAATTCG
Organism: Notolepis coatsorum; assembly: GCF_963971535.1. NCBI lineage: Eukaryota > Metazoa > Chordata > Actinopteri > Aulopiformes > Paralepididae > Notolepis > Notolepis coatsorum. The sequence continues at coordinate 860,057 of NW_028171233.1, forward strand.
GTGGACGGCAGAGGGCCGGTGAAAGGTTTAGAAGCCATGGAGCAGAATTCGGTGGACGGCAGAGGGCCGGTGAAAGGTTTAGAAGCCATGGAGCAGAATTCGGTGGACGGCAGAGGGCCGGTGAAAGGTTTAGAAGCCATGGAGCAGAATTCGGTGGACGGCAGAGGGCCGGTGAAAGGTTTAGAAGCCATGGAGCAGAATTCGGTGGACGGCAGAGGGCCGGTGAAAGGTTTAGAAGCCATGGAGCAGAATTCGGTGGACGGCAGAGGGCCGGTGAAAGGTTTAGAAGCCATGGAGCAGAATTCGGTGGACGGCAGAGGGCCGGTGAAAGGTTTAGAAGCCATGGAGCAGAATTCGGTGGACGGCAGAGGGCCGGTGAAAGGTTTAGAATCCATGGAGCAGAATTCGGTGGACGGCAGAGGGCCGTGAGTTGAGGAGTTGAGTTGATGAGTTGAGTTGATGAGTTGATGAGTTGAGTTGATGAGTTGATGAGTTGAGTTGAGTTTTATCCAGTTTTATCCACTTTTTTCCACTTTTTTCCACTCCTTTTTCCACTTTTTTTCCCACATTTTTCCCACATTTTCCCAAATTTTTCCACTTTTTCCACTTTTTCCAATTTCTTCCACGTTTTTCCACCTTTTTCCACCATAAAACTGGATAAAAGTGGAAAAAACTGGAAAAAACTGGAAAGGTTTAGAAGCCATGGAGCAGAATTCGGTGGACGGCAGAGGGCCGGTGAAAGGTTTAGAAGCCATGGAGCAGAATTCGGTGGACGGCAGAGGGCCGGTGAAAGGTTTAGAAGCCATGGAGCAGAATTCGGTGGACGGCAGAGGGCCGGTGAAAGGTTTAGAAGCCATGGAGCAGAATTCGGTGGACGGCAGAGGGCCGGTGAAAGGTTTAGAAGCCATGGAGCAGAATTCGGTGGACGGCAGAGGGCCGGTGAAAGGTTTAGAAGCCATGGAGCAGAATTCGGTGGACGGCAGAGGGCCGGTGAAAGGTTTAGAAGCCATGGAGCAGAATTCGGTGGACGGCAGAGGGCCGGTGAAAGGTTTAGAAGCCATGGAGCAGAATTCGGTGGACGGCAGAGGGCCGGTGAAAGGTTTAGAAGCCATGGAGCAGAATTCGGTGGACGGCAGAGGGCCGGTGAAAGGTTTAGAAGCCATGGAGCAGAATTCGGTGGACGGCAGAGGGCCGGTGAAAGGTTTAGAAGCCATGGAGCAGAATTCGGTGGACGGCAGAGGGCCGGTGAAAGGTTTAGAAGCCATGGAGCAGAATTCGGTGGACGGCAGAGGGCCGGTGAAAGGTTTAGAAGCCATGGAGCAGAATTCGGTGGACGGCAGAGGGCCGGTGAAAGGTTTAGAAGCCATGGAGCAGAATTCGGTGGACGGCAGAGGGCCGGTGAAAGGTTTAGAAGCCATGGAGCAGAATTCGGTGGACGGCAGAGGGCCGGTGAAAGGTTTAGAAGCCATGGAGCAGAATTTGGTGGACGGCAGAGGGCCGGTGAAAGGTTTAGAAGCCATGGAGCAGAATTCGGTGGACGGCAGAGGGCCGTGAGTTGAGGAGTTGAGTTGATGAGTTGAGTTGATGAGTTGATGAGTTGAGTTGATGAGTTGATGAGTTGAGTTGAGTTATATCCAGTTTTATCCAGTTTTTTCCAGTTTTTTCCACTCCTTTTTCCACTTTTTTCCCCACCTTTTTCCCACATTTTCCCACATTTTTCCACTTTTTCCACTTTTTCCAATTTCTTCCACGTTTTTCCACCTTTTCCCACCTTTTTCCACCATAAAACTGGATAAAAGTGGAAAAAAGTGGAAAAAAGTGGAAAGGTTTAGAAGCCATGGAGCAGAATTCGGTGGACGGCAGAGGGCCGGTGAAAGGTTTAGAAGCCATGGAGCAGAATTCGGTGGACGGCAGAGGGCCGGTGAAAGGTTTAGAAGCCATGGAGCAGAATTCGGTGGACGGCAGAGGGCCGGTGAAAGGTTTAGAAGCCATGGAGCAGAATTCGGTGGACGGCAGAGGGCCGGTGAAAGGTTTAGAAGCCATGGAGCAGAATTCGGTGGACGGCAGAGGGCCGGTGAAAGGTTTAGAAGCCATGGAGCAGAATTCGGTGGACGGCAGAGGGCCGGTGAAAGGTTTAGAAGCCATGGAGTAGAATTCGGTGGACGGCAGAGGGCCGGTGAAAGGTTTAGAAGCCATGGAGCAGAATTCGGTGGACGGCAGAGGGCCGGTGAAAGGTTTAGAAGCCATGGAGCAGAATTCGGTGGACGGCAGAGGGCCGGTGAAAGGTTTAGAAGCCATGGAGCAGAATTCGGTGGACGGCAGAGGGCCGGTGAAAGGTTTAGAAGCCATGGAGCAGAATTCGGTGGACGGCAGAGGGCCGGTGAAAGGTTTAGAAGCCATGGAGCAGAATTCGGTGGACGGCAGAGGGCCGGTGAAAGGTTTAGAAGCCATGGAGCAGAATTCGGTGGACGGCAGAGGGCCGGTGAAAGGTTTAGAAGCCATGGAGCAGAATTCGGTGGACGGCAGAGGGCCGGTGAAAGGTTTAGAAGCCATGGAGCAGAATTCGGTGGACGGCAGAGGACCGGTGAAAGGTTTAGAATCCATGGAGCAGAATTCGGTGGACGGCAGAGGGCCGTGAGTTGAGGAGTTGAGTTGATGAGTTGAGTTGATGAGTTGATGAGTTGAGTTGATGAGTTGATGAGTTGAGTTGAGTTTTATCCAGTTTTATCCACTTTTTTCCACTTTTTTCCACTCCTTTTTCCACTTTTTTTCCCACATTTTTCCCACATTTTCCCAAATTTTTCCACTTTTTCCACTTTTTCCAATTTCTTCCACGTTTTTCCACCTTTTTCCACCATAAAACTGGATAAAAGTGGAAAAAACTGGAAAAAACTGGAAAGGTTTAGAAGCCATGGAGCAGAATTCGGTGGACGGCAGAGGGCCGGTGAAAGGTTTAGAAGCCATGGAGCAGAATTCGGTGGACGGCAGAGGGCCGGTGAAAGGTTTAGAAGCCATGGAGCAGAATTCGGTGGACGGCAGAGGGCCGGTGAAAGGTTTAGAAGCCATGGAGCAGAATTCGGTGGACGGCAGAGGGCCGGTGAAAGGTTTAGAAGCCATGGAGCAGAATTCGGTGGACGGCAGAGGGCCGGTGAAAGGTTTAGAAGCCATGGAGCAGAATTTGGTGGACGGCAGAGGGCCGGTGAAAGGTTTAGAAGCCATGGAGCAGAATTCGGTGGACGGCAGAGGGCCGTGAGTTGAGGAGTTGAGTTGATGAGTTGAGTTGATGAGTTGATGAGTTGAGTTGATGAGTTGATGAGTTGAGTTGAGTTATATCCAGTTTTATCCAGTTTTTTCCAGTTTTTTCCACTCCTTTTTCCACTTTTTTCCCCACCTTTTTCCCACATTTTCCCACATTTTTCCACTTTTTCCACTTTTTCCAATTTCTTCCACGTTTTTCCACCTTTTCCCACCTTTTTCCACCATAAAACTGGATAAAAGTGGAAAAAAGTGGAAAAAAGTGGAAAGGTTTAGAAGCCATGGAGCAGAATTCGGTGGACGGCAGAGGGCCGGTGAAAGGTTTAGAAGCCATGGAGCAGAATTCGGTGGACGGCAGAGGGCCGGTGAAAGGTTTAGAAGCCATGGAGCAGAATTCGGTGGACGGCAGAGGGCCGGTGAAAGGTTTAGAAGCCATGGAGCAGAATTCGGTGGACGGCAGAGGGCCGGTGAAAGGTTTAGAAGCCATGGAGCAGAATTCGGTGGACGGCAGAGGGCCGGTGAAAGGTTTAGAAGCCATGGAGCAGAATTCGGTGGACGGCAGAGGGCCGGTGAAAGGTTTAGAAGCCATGGAGTAGAATTCGGTGGACGGCAGAGGGCCGGTGAAAGGTTTAGAAGCCATGGAGCAGAATTCGGTGGACGGCAGAGGGCCGGTGAAAGGTTTAGAAGCCATGGAGCAGAATTCGGTGGACGGCAGAGGGCCGGTGAAAGGTTTAGAAGCCATGGAGCAGAATTCGGTGGACGGCAGAGGGCCGGTGAAAGGTTTAGAAGCCATGGAGCAGAATTCGGTGGACGGCAGAGGGCCGGTGAAAGGTTTAGAAGCCATGGAGCAGAATTCGGTGGACGGCAGAGGGCCGGTGAAAGGTTTAGAAGCCATGGAGCAGAATTCGGTGGACGGCAGAGGGCCGGTGAAAGGTTTAGAAGCCATGGAGCAGAATTCGGTGGACGGCAGAGGGCCGGTGAAAGGTTTAGAAGCCATGGAGCAGAATTCGGTGGACGGCAGAGGGCCGGTGAAAGGTTTAGAAGCCATGGAGCAGAATTCGGTGGACGGCAGAGGGCCGGTGAAAGGTTTAGAATCCATGGAGCAGAATTCGGTGGACGGCAGAGGGCCGTGAGTTGAGGAGTTGAGTTGATGAGTTGAGTTGATGAGTTGATGAGTTGAGTTGATGAGTTGATGAGTTGAGTTGAGTTTTATCCAGTTTTATCCACTTTTTTCCACTTTTTTCCACTCCTTTTTCCACTTTTTTTCCCACATTTTTCCCACATTTTCCCAAATTTTTCCACTTTTTCCACTTTTTCCAATTTCTTCCACGTTTTTCCACCTTTTTCCACCATAAAACTGGATAAAAGTGGAAAAAACTGGAAAAAACTGGAAAGGTTTAGAAGCCATGGAGCAGAATTCGGTGGACGGCAGAGGGCCGGTGAAAGGTTTAGAAGCCATGGAGCAGAATTCGGTGGACGGCAGAGGGCCGGTGAAAGGTTTAGAAGCCATGGAGCAGAATTCGGTGGACGGCAGAGGGCCGGTGAAAGGTTTAGAAGCCATGGAGCAGAATTCGGTGGACGGCAGAGGGCCGGTGAAAGGTTTAGAAGCCATGGAGCAGAATTCGGTGGACGGCAGAGGGCCGGTGAAAGGTTTAGAAGCCATGGAGCAGAATTCGGTGGACGGCAGAGGGCCGTGAGTTGAGGAGTTGAGTTGATGAGTTGAGTTGATGAGTTGAGTTGATGAGTTGATGAGTTGAGTTGAGTTATATCCAGTCCAGTTATATCCTTCTAAACCTTTCACCGGCCCTCTGCCGTCCACCGAATTCTGCTCCATGGCTTCTAAACCTTTCACCGGCCCTCTGCCGTCCACCGAATTCTGCTCCATGGCTTCTAAACCTTTCCACTTTTTTCCACTTTTTTTCCAGTTTTATCCAGTTTTTTCCACTTTTTTTCACTCCTTTTTCCACTTTTTTTCCCACCTTTTTCCCACATTTTCCCACATTTTTCCACTTTTTCCACTTTTTCCAATTTCTTCCACGTTTTTCCACCTTTTCCCACCTTTTCCCACCATAAAACTGGATAAAAGTGGAAAAAAGTGGAAAAAACTGGAAAGGTTTAGAAGCCATGGAGCAGAATTCGGTGGACGGCAGAGGGCCGGTGAAAGGTTTAGAAGCCATGGAGCAGAATTCGGTGGACGGCAGAGGGCCGGTGAAAGGTTTAGAAGCCATGGAGCAGAATTCGGTGGACGGCAGAGGGCCGGTGAAAGGTTTAGAAGCCATGGAGCAGAATTCGGTGGACGGCAGAGGGCCCGGTGAAAGGTTTAGAAGCCATGGAGCAGAATTCGGTGGACGGCAGAGGGCCGGTGAAAGGTTTAGAAGCCATGGAGCAGAATTCGGTGGACGGCAGAGGGCCGGTGAAAGGTTTAGAAGCCATGGAGCAGAATTCGGTGGACGGCAGAGGGCCGGTGAAAGGTTTAGAAGCCATGGAGCAGAATTCGGTGGACGGCAGAGGGCCGGTGAAAGGTTTAGAAGCCATGGAGCAGAATTTGGTGGACGGCAGAGGGCCGGTGAAAGGTTTAGAAGCCATGGAGCAGAATTTGGTGGACGGCAGAGGGCCGGTGAAAGGTTTAGAAGCCATGGAGCAGAATTCGGTGGACGGCAGAGGGCCGGTGAAAGGTTTAGAAGCCATGGAGCAGAATTCGGTGGACGGCAGAGGGCCGGTGAAAGGTTTAGAAGCCATGGAGCAGAATTCGGTGGACGGCAGAGGGCCGGTGAAAGGTTTAGAAGCCATGGAGCAGAATTCGGTGGACGGCAGAGGGCCGGTGAAAGGTTTAGAAGCCATGGAGCAGAATTCGGTGGACGGCAGAGGGCCGGTGAAAGGTTTAGAAGCCATGGAGCAGAATTTGGTGGACGGCAGAGGGCCGGTGAAAGGTTTAGAAGCCATGGAGCAGAATTCGGTGGACGGCAGAGGGCCGGTGAAAGGTTTAGAAGCCATGGAGCAGAATTCGGTGGACGGCAGAGGGCCGGTGAAAGGTTTAGAAGCCATGGAGCAGAATTCGGTGGACGGCAGAGGGCCGGTGAAAGGTTTAGAAGCCATGGAGCAGAATTTGGTGGACGGCAGAGGGCCGGTGAAAGGTTTAGAAGCCATGGAGCAGAATTCGGTGGACGGCAGAGGGCCGTGAGTTGAGGAGTTGAGTTGATGAGTTGAGTTGATGAGTTGATGAGTTGAGTTGATGAGTTGATGAGTTGAGTTGAGTTATATCCAGTTTTATCCAGTTTTTTCCAGTTTTTTCCACTCCTTTTTCCACTTTTTTCCCCACCTTTTTCCCACATTTTCCCACATTTTTCCACTTTTTCCACTTTTTCCAATTTCTTCCACGTTTTTCCACCTTTTCCCACCTTTTTCCACCATAAAACTGGATAAAAGTGGAAAAAAGTGGAAAAAAGTGGAAAGGTTTAGAAGCCATGGAGCAGAATTCGGTGGACGGCAGAGGGCCGGTGAAAGGTTTAGAAGCCATGGAGCAGAATTCGGTGGACGGCAGAGGGCCGGTGAAAGGTTTAGAAGCCATGGAGCAGAATTCGGTGGACGGCAGAGGGCCGGTGAAAGGTTTAGAAGCCATGGAGCAGAATTCGGTGGACGGCAGAGGGCCGGTGAAAGGTTTAGAAGCCATGGAGCAGAATTCGGTGGACGGCAGAGGGCCGGTGAAAGGTTTAGAAGCCATGGAGCAGAATTCGGTGGACGGCAGAGGGCCGGTGAAAGGTTTAGAAGCCATGGAGTAGAATTCGGTGGACGGCAGAGGGCCGGTGAAAGGTTTAGAAGCCATGGAGCAGAATTCGGTGGACGGCAGAGGGCCGGTGAAAGGTTTAGAAGCCATGGAGCAGAATTCGGTGGACGGCAGAGGGCCGGTGAAAGGTTTAGAAGCCATGGAGCAGAATTCGGTGGACGGCAGAGGGCCGGTGAAAGGTTTAGAAGCCATGGAGCAGAATTCGGTGGACGGCAGAGGGCCGGTGAAAGGTTTAGAAGCCATGGAGCAGAATTCGGTGGACGGCAGAGGGCCGGTGAAAGGTTTAGAAGCCATGGAGCAGAATTCGGTGGACGGCAGAGGGCCGGTGAAAGGTTTAGAAGCCATGGAGCAGAATTCGGTGGACGGCAGAGGGCCGGTGAAAGGTTTAGAAGCCATGGAGCAGAATTCGGTGGACGGCAGAGGGCCGGTGAAAGGTTTAGAATCCATGGAGCAGAATTCGGTGGACGGCAGAGGGCCGTGAGTTGAGGAGTTGAGTTGATGAGTTGAGTTGATGAGTTGATGAGTTGAGTTGATGAGTTGATGAGTTGAGTTGAGTTTTATCCAGTTTTATCCACTTTTTTCCACTTTTTTCCACTCCTTTTTCCACTTTTTTTCCCACATTTTTCCCACATTTTCCCAAATTTTTCCACTTTTTCCACTTTTTCCAATTTCTTCCACGTTTTTCCACCTTTTTCCACCATAAAACTGGATAAAAGTGGAAAAAACTGGAAAAAACTGGAAAGGTTTAGAAGCCATGGAGCAGAATTCGGTGGACGGCAGAGGGCCGGTGAAAGGTTTAGAAGCCATGGAGCAGAATTCGGTGGACGGCAGAGGGCCGGTGAAAGGTTTAGAAGCCATGGAGCAGAATTCGGTGGACGGCAGAGGGCCGGTGAAAGGTTTAGAAGCCATGGAGCAGAATTCGGTGGACGGCAGAGGGCCGGTGAAAGGTTTAGAAGCCATGGAGCAGAATTCGGTGGACGGCAGAGGGCCGGTGAAAGGTTTAGAAGCCATGGAGCAGAATTCGGTGGACGGCAGAGGGCCGTGAGTTGAGGAGTTGAGTTGATGAGTTGAGTTGATGAGTTGAGTTGATGAGTTGATGAGTTGAGTTGAGTTATATCCAGTCCAGTTATATCCTTCTAAACCTTTCACCGGCCCTCTGCCGTCCACCGAATTCTGCTCCATGGCTTCTAAACCTTTCACCGGCCCTCTGCCGTCCACCGAATTCTGCTCCATGGCTTCTAAACCTTTCCACTTTTTTCCACTTTTTTTCCAGTTTTATCCAGTTTTTTCCACTTTTTTTCACTCCTTTTTCCACTTTTTTTCCCACCTTTTTCCCACATTTTCCCACATTTTTCCACTTTTTCCACTTTTTCCAATTTCTTCCACGTTTTTCCACCTTTTCCCACCTTTTCCCACCATAAAACTGGATAAAAGTGGAAAAAAGTGGAAAAAACTGGAAAGGTTTAGAAGCCATGGAGCAGAATTCGGTGGACGGCAGAGGGCCGGTGAAAGGTTTAGAAGCCATGGAGAAGAATTCGGTGGACGGCAGAGGGCCGGTGAAAGGTTTAGAAGCCATGGAGCAGAATTCGGTGGACGGCAGAGGGCCGGTGAAAGGTTTAGAAGCCATGGAGCAGAATTCGGTGGACGGCAGAGGGCCGGTGAAAGGTTTAGAAGCCATGGAGCAGAATTCGGTGGACGGCAGAGGGCCCGGTGAAAGGTTTAGAAGCCATGGAGCAGAATTCGGTGGACGGCAGAGGGCCGGTGAAAGGTTTAGAAGCCATGGAGCAGAATTCGGTGGACGGCAGAGGGCCGGTGAAAGGTTTAGAAGCCATGGAGCAGAATTCGGTGGACGGCAGAGGGCCGGTGAAAGGTTTAGAAGCCATGGAGCAGAATTCGGTGGACGGCAGAGGGCCGGTGAAAGGTTTAGAAGCCATGGAGCAGAATTTGGTGGACGGCAGAGGGCCGGTGAAAGGTTTAGAAGCCATGGAGCAGAATTTGGTGGACGGCAGAGGGCCGGTGAAAGGTTTAGAAGCCATGGAGCAGAATTCGGTGGACGGCAGAGGGCCGGTGAAAGGTTTAGAAGCCATGGAGCAGAATTCGGTGGACGGCAGAGGGCCGGTGAAAGGTTTAGAAGCCATGGAGCAGAATTCGGTGGACGGCAGAGGGCCGGTGAAAGGTTTAGAAGCCATGGAGCAGAATTCGGTGGACGGCAGAGGGCCGGTGAAAGGTTTAGAAGCCATGGAGCAGAATTCGGTGGACGGCAGAGGGCCGGTGAAAGGTTTAGAAGCCATGGAGCAGAATTTGGTGGACGGCAGAGGGCCGGTGAAAGGTTTAGAAGCCATGGAGCAGAATTTGGTGGACGGCAGAGGGCCGGTGAAAGGTTTAGAAGCCATGGAGCAGAATTCGGTGGACGGCAGAGGGCCGTGAGTTGAGGAGTTGAGTTGATGAGTTGAGTTGATGAGTTGATGAGTTGAGTTGATGAGTTGATGAGTTGAGTTGAGTTATATCCAGTTTTATCCAGTTTTTTCCAGTTTTTTCCACTCCTTTTTCCACTTTTTTTCCCACCTTTTTCCCACATTTTCCCACATTTTTCCACTTTTTCCACTTTTTCCAATTTCTTCCACGTTTTTCCACCTTTTCCCACCTTTTTCCACCATAAAACTGGATAAAAGTGGAAAAAAGTGGAAAAAAGTGGAAAGGTTTAGAAGCCATGGAGCAGAATTCGGTGGACGGCAGAGGGCTGGTGAAAGGTTTAGAAGCCATGGAGCAGAATTCGGTGGACGGCAGAGGGCCGGTGAAAGGTTTAGAAGCCATGGAGCAGAATTCGGTGTACGGCAGAGGGCCGGTGAAAGGTTTAGAAGCCATGGAGCAGAATTCGGTGGACGGCAGAGGGCCGGTGAAAGGTTTAGAAGCCATGGAGCAGAATTCGGTGGACGGCAGAGGGCCGGTGAAAGGTTTAGAAGCCATGGAGCAGAATTCGGTGGACGGCAGAGGGCCGGTGAAAGGTTTAGAAGCCATGGAGCAGAATTCGGTGGACGGCAGAGGGCCGGTGAAAGGTTTAGAAGCCATGGAGCAGAATTCGGTGGACGGCAGAGGGCCGGTGAAAGGTTTTGAAGCCATGGAGCAGAATTCGGTGGACGGCAGAGGGCCGGTGAAAGGTTTAGAAGCCATGGAGCAGAATTCGGTGGACGGCAGAGGGCCGGTGAAAGGTTTAGAAGCCATGGAGCAGAATTCGGTGGACGGCAGAGGGCCGGTGAAAGGTTTAGAAGCCATGGAGCAGAATTCGGTGGACGGCAGAGGGCCGGTGAAAGGTTTAGAAGCCATGGAGCAGAATTCGGTGGACGGCAGAGGGCCGGTGAAAGGTTTAGAAGCCATGGAGCAGAATTCGGTGGACGGCAGAGGGCCGTGAGTTGAGGAGTTGAGTTGATGAGTTGAGTTGATGAGTTGAGTTGATGAGTTGATGAGTTGAGTTGAGTTATATCCAGTCCAGTTATATCCTTCTAAACCTTTCACCGGCCCTCTGCCGTCCACCGAATTCTGCTCCATGGCTTCTAAACCTTTCACCGGCCCTCTGCCGTCCACCGAATTCTGCTCCATGGCTTCTAAACCTTTCCACTTTTTTCCACTTTTTTCCACTTTTATCCAGTTTTTTCCACTTTTTTCCACTCCTTTTTCCACTTTTTTTCCCACCTTTTTCCCACATTTTCCCACATTTTTCCACTTTTTCCACTTTTTCCAATTTCTTCCACGTTTTTCCACCTTTTCCCACCTTTTTCCACCATAAAACTGGATAAAAGTGGAAAAAAGTGGAAAAAACTGGAAAGGTTTAGAAGCCATGGAGCAGAATTCGGTGGACGGCAGAGGGCCGGTGAAAGGTTTAGAAGCCATGGAGAAGAATTCGGTGGACGGCAGAGGGCCGGTGAAAGGTTTAGAAGCCATGGAGCAGAATTCGGTGGACGGCAGAGGGCCGGTGAAAGGTTTAGAAGCCATGGAGCAGAATTCGGTGGACGGCAGAGGGCCGGTGAAAGGTTTAGAAGCCATGGAGCAGAATTCGGTGGACGGCAGAGGGCCGGTGAAAGGTTTAGAAGCCATGGAGCAGAATTCGGTGGACGGCAGAGGGCCGGTGAAAGGTTTAGAAGCCATGGAGCAGAATTCGGTGGACGGCAGAGGGCCGGTGAAAGGTTTAGAAGCCATGGAGCAGAATTCGGTGGACGGCAGAGGGCCGGTGAAAGGTTTAGAAGCCATGGAGCAGAATTTGGTGGACGGCAGAGGGCCGGTGAAAGGTTTAGAAGCCATGGAGCAGAATTCGGTGGACGGCAGAGGGCCGTGAGTTGAGGAGTTGAGTTGATGAGTTGAGTTGATGAGTTGATGAGTTGAGTTGATGAGTTGATGAGTTGAGTTGAGTTATATCCAGTTTTATCCAGTTTTTTCCAGTTTTTTCCACTCCTTTTTCCACTTTTTTTCCCACCTTTTCCCCACATTTTCCCATATTTTCCCACTTTTTCCACTTTTTCCAATTTCTTCCACGTTTTTCCACCTTTTCCCACCTTTTTCCACCATAAAACTGGATAAAAGTGGAAAAAAGTGGAAAAAAGTGGAAAGGTTTAGAAGCCATGGAGCAGAATTCGGTGGACGGCAGAGGGCCGGTGAAAGGTTTAGAAGCCATGGAGCAGAATTCGGTGGACGGCAGAGGGCCGGTGAAAGGTTTAGAAGCCATGGAGCAGAATTCGGTGGACGGCAGAGGGCCGGTGAAAGGTTTAGAAGCCATGGAGCAGAATTCGGTGGACGGCAGAGGGCCGGTGAAAGGTTTAGAAGCCATGGAGCAGAATTCGGTGGACGGCAGAGGGCCGGTGAAAGGTTTAGAAGCCATGGAGCAGAATTCGGTGGACGGCAGAGGGCCGGTGAAAGGTTTAGAAGCCATGGAGCAGAATTCGGTGGACGGCAGAGGGCCGGTGAAAGGTTTAGAAGCCATGGAGCAGAATTTGGTGGACGGCAGAGGGCCGGTGAAAGGTTTAGAAGCCATGGAGCAGAATTTGGTGGACGGCAGAGGGCCGGTGAAAGGTTTAGAAGCCATGGAGCAGAATTTGGTGGACGGCAAAGGGCCGGTGAAAGGTTTAGAAGCCATGGAGCAGAATTCGGTGGACGGCAGAGGGCCGTGAGTTGAGGAGTTGAGTTGATGAGTTGAGTTGATGAGTTGATGAGTTGATGAGTTGATGAGTTGAGTTGAGTTATATCCAGTTTTATCCAGTTTTTCCCAGTTTTTTCCACTCCTTTTTCCACTTTTTTCCCACCTTTTTCCCACATTTTCCCACATTTTTCCACTTTTTCCACTTTTTCCAATTTCTTCCACGTTTTTCCACCTTTTCCCACCTTTTTCCACCATAAAACTGGATAAAAGTGGAAAAAAGTGGAAAAAAGTGGAAAGGTTTAGAAGCCATGGAGCAGAATTCGGTGGACGGCAGAGGGCCGGTGAAAGGTTTAGAAGCCATGGAGCAGAATTCGGTGGACGGCAGAGGGCCGGTGAAAGGTTTAGAAGCCATGGAGCAGAATTCGGTGTACGGCAGAGGGCCGGTGAAAGGTTTAGAAGCCATGGAGCAGAATTCGGTGGACGGCAGAGGGCCGGTGAAAGGTTTAGAAGCCATGGAGCAGAATTCGGTGGACGGCAGAGGGCCGGTGAAAGGTTTAGAAGCCATGGAGCAGAATTCGGTGGACGGCAGAGGGCCGGTGAAAGGTTTAGAAGCCATGGAGCAGAATTCGGTGGACGGCAGAGGGCCGGTGAAAGGTTTAGAAGCCATGGAGCAGAATTCGGTGGACGGCAGAGGGCCGGTGAAAGGTTTAGAAGCCATGGAGCAGAATTCGGTGGACGGCAGAGGGCCGGTGAAAGGTTTAGAAGCCATGGAGCAGAATTCGGTGGACGGCAGAGGGCCGGTGAAAGGTTTAGAAGCCATGGAGCAGAATTCGGTGGACGGCAGAGGGCCGGTGAAAGGTTTAGAAGCCATGGAGCAGAATTTGGTGGACGGCAGAGGGCCGGTGAAAGGTTTAGAAGCCATGGAGCAGAATTCGGTGGACGGCAGAGGGCCGTGAGTTGAGGAGTTGAGTTGATGAGTTGAGTTGATGAGTTGATGAGTTGAGTTGATGAGTTGATGAGTTGAGTTGAGTTATATCCAGTTTTATCCAGTTTTTTCCAGTTTTTTCCACTCCTTTTTCCACTTTTTTTCCCACCTTTTCCCCACATTTTCCCATATTTTCCCACTTTTTCCACTTTTTCCAATTTCTTCCACGTTTTTCCACCTTTTCCCACCTTTTTCCACCATAAAACTGGATAAAAGTGGAAAAAAGTGGAAAAAAGTGGAAAGGTTTAGAAGCCATGGAGCAGAATTCGGTGGACGGCAGAGGGCCGGTGAAAGGTTTAGAAGCCATGGAGCAGAATTCGGTGGACGGCAGAGGGCCGGTGAAAGGTTTAGAAGCCATGGAGCAGAATTCGGTGGACGGCAGAGGGCCGGTGAAAGGTTTAGAAGCCATGGAGCAGAATTCGGTGGACGGCAGAGGGCCGGTGAAAGGTTTAGAAGCCATGGAGCAGAATTCGGTGGACGGCAGAGGGCCGGTGAAAGGTTTAGAAGCCATGGAGCAGAATTCGGTGGACGGCAGAGGGCCGGTGAAAGGTTTAGAAGCCATGGAGCAGAATTCGGTGGACGGCAGAGGGCCGGTGAAAGGTTTAGAAGCCATGGAGCAGAATTTGGTGGACGGCAGAGGGCCGGTGAAAGGTTTAGAAGCCATGGAGCAGAATTTGGTGGACGGCAGAGGGCCGGTGAAAGGTTTAGAAGCCATGGAGCAGAATTTGGTGGACGGCAAAGGGCCGGTGAAAGGTTTAGAAGCCATGGAGCAGAATTCGGTGGACGGCAGAGGGCCGTGAGTTGAGGAGTTGAGTTGATGAGTTGAGTTGATGAGTTGATGAGTTGATGAGTTGATGAGTTGAGTTGAGTTATATCCAGTTTTATCCAGTTTTTTCCAGTTTTTTCCACTCCTTTTTCCACTTTTTTTCCCACCTTTTTCCCACATTTTCCCCCATTTTTCCACTTTTTCCACTTTTTCCAATTTCTTCCACGTTTTTCCACCTTTTCCCACCTTTTTCCACCATAAAACTGGATAAAAGTGGAAAAAAGTGGAAAAAAGTGGAAAGGTTTAGAAGCCATGGAGCAGAATTCGGTGGACGGCAGAGGGCCGGTGAAAGGTTTAGAAGCCATGGAGCAGAATTCGGTGGACGGCAGAGGGCCGGTGAAAGGTTTAGAAGCCATGGAGCAGAATTCGGTGTACGGCAGAGGGCCGGTGAAAGGTTTAGAAGCCATGGAGCAGAATTCGGTGGACGGCAGAGGGCCGGTGAAAGGTTTAGAAGCCATGGAGCAGAATTCGGTGGACGGCAGAGGGCCGGTGAAAGGTTTAGAAGCCATGGAGCAGAATTCGGTGGACGGCAGAGGGCCGGTGAAAGGTTTAGAAGCCATGGAGCAGAATTCGGTGGACGGCAGAGGGCCGGTGAAAGGTTTAGAAGCCATGGAGCAGAATTCGGTGGACGGCAGAGGGCCGGTGAAAGGTTTAGAAGCCATGGAGCAGAATTCGGTGGACGGCAGAGGGCCGGTGAAAGGTTTAGAAGCCATGGAGCAGAATTCGGTGGACGGCAGAGGGCCGGTGAAAGGTTTAGAAGCCATGGAGCAGAATTCGGTGGACGGCAGAGGGCCGGTGAAAGGTTTAGAAGCCATGGAGCAGAATTTGGTGGACGGCAGAGGGCCGGTGAAAGGTTTAGAAGCCATGGAGCAGAATTCGGTGGACGGCAGAGGGCCGTGAGTTGAGGAGTTGAGTTGATGAGTTGAGTTGATGAGTTGATGAGTTGAGTTGATGAGTTGATGAGTTGAGTTGAGTTATATCCAGTTTTATCCAGTTTTTTCCAGTTTTTTCCACTCCTTTTTCCACTTTTTTCCCCACCTTTTTCCCACATTTTCCCAAATTTTTCCACTTTTTCCACTTTTTCCAATTTCTTCCACGTTTTTCCACCTTTTCCCACCCTTTTCCACCATAAAACTGGATAAAAGTGGAAAAAAGTGGAAAAAAGTGGAAAGGTTTAGAAGCCATGGAGCAGAATTCGGTGGACGGCAGAGGGCCGGTGAAAGGTTTAGAAGCCATGGAGCAGAATTCGGTGGACGGCAGAGGGCCGGTGAAAGGTTTAGAAGCCATGGAGCAGAATTCGGTGGACGGCAGAGGGCCGGTGAAAGGTTTAGAAGCCATGGAGCAGAATTCGGTGGACGGCAGAGGGCCGGTGAAAGGTTTAGAAGCCATGGAGTAGAATTCGGTGGACGGCAGAGGGCCGGTGAAAGGTTTAGAAGCCATGGAGCAGAATTCGGTGGACGGCAGAGGGCCGGTGAAAGGTTTAGAAGCCATGGAGCAGAATTCGGTGGACGGCAGAGGGCCGGTGAAAGGTTTAGAAGCCATGGAGCAGAATTCGGTGGATGGCAGAGGGCCGGTGAAAGGTTTAGAAGCCATGGAGCAGAATTCGGTGGACGGCAGAGGGCCGGTGAAAGGTTTAGAAGCCATGGAGCAGAATTTGGTGGACGGCAGAGGGCCGGTGAAAGGTTTAGAAGCCATGGAGCAGAATTTGGTGGACGGCAGAGGGCCGGTGAAAGGTTTAGAAGCCATGGAGCAGAATTCGGTGGACGGCAGAGGGCCGTGAGTTGAGGAGTTGAGTTGATGAGTTGAGTTGATGAGTTGATGAGTTGAGTTGATGAGTTGATGAGTTGATGAGTTGAGTTGAGTTATATCCAGTTTTATCCAGTTTTTTCCAGTTTTTTCCACTCCTTTTTCCACTTTTTTTCCCACCTTTTTCCCACATTTTCCCACATTTTTCCACTTTTTCCACTTTTTCCAATTTCTTCCACGTTTTTCCACCTTTTCCCACCTTTTCCCACCATAAAACTGGATAAAAGTGGAAAAAAGTGGAAAAAAGTGGAAAGGTTTAGAAGCCATGGAGCAGAATTCGGTGGACGGCAGAGGGCCGGTGAAAGGTTTAGAAGCCATGGAGCAGAATTCGGTGGACGGCAGAGGGCCGGTGAAAGGTTTAGAAGCCATGGAGCAGATTTCGGTGGACGGCAGAGGGCCGGTGAAAGGTTTAGAAGCCATGGAGCAGAATTCGGTGGACGGCAGAGGGCCGGTGAAAGGTTTAGAAGCCATGGAGTAGAATTCGGTGGACGGCAGAGGGCCGGTGAAAGGTTTAGAAGCCATGGAGCAGAATTCGGTGGACGGCAGAGGGCCGGTGAAAGGTTTAGAAGCCATGGAGCAGAATTCGGTGGACGGCAGAGGGCCGGTGAAAGGTTTAGAAGCCATGGAGCAGAATTCGGTGGACGGCAGAGGGCCGGTGAAAGGTTTAGAAGCCATGGAGCAGAATTCGGTGGACGGCAGAGGGCCGGTGAAAGGTTTAGAAGCCATGGAGCAGAATTTGGTGGACGGCAGAGGGCCGGTGAAAGGTTTAGAAGCCATGGAGCAGAATTTGGTGGACGGCAGAGGGCCGGTGAAAGGTTTAGAAGCCATGGAGCAGAATTCGGTGGACGGCAGAGGGCCGTGAGTTGAGGAGTTGAGTTGATGAGTTGAGTTGATGAGTTGATGAGTTGAGTTGATGAGTTGATGAGTTGAGTTGAGTTATATCCAGTTTTATCCAGTTTTTTCCAGTTTTTTCCACTCCTTTTTCCACTTTTTTTCCCACCTTTTTCCCACATTTTCCCCCATTTTTCCACTTTTTCCACTTTTTCCAATTTCTTCCACGTTTTTCCACCTTTTCCCACCTTTTTCCACCATAAAACTGGATAAAAGTGGAAAAAAGTGGAAAAAAGTGGAAAGGTTTAGAAGCCATGGAGCAGAATTCGGTGGACGGCAGAGGGCCGGTGAAAGGTTTAGAAGCCATGGAGCAGAATTCGGTGGACGGCAGAGGGCCGGTGAAAGGTTTAGAAGCCATGGAGCAGAATTCGGTGTACGGCAGAGGGCCGGTGAAAGGTTTAGAAGCCATGGAGCAGAATTCGGTGGACGGCAGAGGGCCGGTGAAAGGTTTAGAAGCCATGGAGCAGAATTCGGTGGACGGCAGAGGGCCGGTGAAAGGTTTAGAAGCCATGGAGCAGAATTCGGTGGACGGCAGAGGGCCGGTGAAAGGTTTAGAAGCCATGGAGCAGAATTCGGTGGACGGCAGAGGGCCGGTGAAAGGTTTAGAAGCCATGGAGCAGAATTCGGTGGACGGCAGAGGGCCGGTGAAAGGTTTAGAAGCCATGGAGCAGAATTCGGTGGACGGCAGAGGGCCGGTGAAAGGTTTAGAAGCCATGGAGCAGAATTCGGTGGACGGCAGAGGGCCGGTGAAAGGTTTAGAAGCCATGGAGCAGAATTCGGTGGACGGCAGAGGGCCGGTGAAAGGTTTAGAAGCCATGGAGCAGAATTTGGTGGACGGCAGAGGGCCGGTGAAAGGTTTAGAAGCCATGGAGCAGAATTCGGTGGACGGCAGAGGGCCGTGAGTTGAGGAGTTGAGTTGATGAGTTGAGTTGATGAGTTGATGAGTTGAGTTGATGAGTTGATGAGTTGAGTTGAGTTATATCCAGTTTTATCCAGTTTTTTCCAGTTTTTTCCACTCCTTTTTCCACTTTTTTCCCCACCTTTTTCCCACATTTTCCCAAATTTTTCCACTTTTTCCACTTTTTCCAATTTCTTCCACGTTTTTCCACCTTTTCCCACCCTTTTCCACCATAAAACTGGATAAAAGTGGAAAAAAGTGGAAAAAAGTGGAAAGGTTTAGAAGCCATGGAGCAGAATTCGGTGGACGGCAGAGGGCCGGTGAAAGGTTTAGAAGCCATGGAGCAGAATTCGGTGGACGGCAGAGGGCCGGTGAAAGGTTTAGAAGCCATGGAGCAGAATTCGGTGGACGGCAGAGGGCCGGTGAAAGGTTTAGAAGCCATGGAGCAGAATTCGGTGGACGGCAGAGGGCCGGTGAAAGGTTTAGAAGCCATGGAGTAGAATTCGGTGGACGGCAGAGGGCCGGTGAAAGGTTTAGAAGCCATGGAGCAGAATTCGGTGGACGGCAGAGGGCCGGTGAAAGGTTTAGAAGCCATGGAGCAGAATTCGGTGGACGGCAGAGGGCCGGTGAAAGGTTTAGAAGCCATGGAGCAGAATTCGGTGGATGGCAGAGGGCCGGTGAAAGGTTTAGAAGCCATGGAGCAGAATTCGGTGGACGGCAGAGGGCCGGTGAAAGGTTTAGAAGCCATGGAGCAGAATTTGGTGGACGGCAGAGGGCCGGTGAAAGGTTTAGAAGCCATGGAGCAGAATTTGGTGGACGGCAGAGGGCCGGTGAAAGGTTTAGAAGCCATGGAGCAGAATTCGGTGGACGGCAGAGGGCCGTGAGTTGAGGAGTTGAGTTGATGAGTTGAGTTGATGAGTTGATGAGTTGAGTTGATGAGTTGATGAGTTGATGAGTTGAGTTGAGTTATATCCAGTTTTATCCAGTTTTTTCCAGTTTTTTCCACTCCTTTTTCCACTTTTTTTCCCACCTTTTTCCCACATTTTCCCACATTTTTCCACTTTTTCCACTTTTTCCAATTTCTTCCACGTTTTTCCACCTTTTCCCACCTTTTCCCACCATAAAACTGGATAAAAGTGGAAAAAAGTGGAAAAAAGTGGAAAGGTTTAGAAGCCATGGAGCAGAATTCGGTGGACGGCAGAGGGCCGGTGAAAGGTTTAGAAGCCATGGAGCAGAATTCGGTGGACGGCAGAGGGCCGGTGAAAGGTTTAGAAGCCATGGAGCAGATTTCGGTGGACGGCAGAGGGCCGGTGAAAGGTTTAGAAGCCATGGAGCAGAATTCGGTGGACGGCAGAGGGCCGGTGAAAGGTTTAGAAGCCATGGAGTAGAATTCGGTGGACGGCAGAGGGCCGGTGAAAGGTTTAGAAGCCATGGAGCAGAATTCGGTGGACGGCAGAGGGCCGGTGAAAGGTTTAGAAGCCATGGAGCAGAATTCGGTGGACGGCAGAGGGCCGGTGAAAGGTTTAGAAGCCATGGAGCAGAATTCGGTGGACGGCAGAGGGCCGGTGAAAGGTTTAGAAGCCATGGAGCAGAATTCGGTGGACGGCAGAGGGCCGGTGAAAGGTTTAGAAGCCATGGAGCAGAATTTGGTGGACGGCAGAGGGCCGGTGAAAGGTTTAGAAGCCATGGAGCAGAATTTGGTGGACGGCAGAGGGCCGGTGAAAGGTTTAGAAGCCATGGAGCAGAATTCGGTGGACGGCAGAGGGCCGTGAGTTGAGGAGTTGAGTTGATGAGTTGAGTTGATGAGTTGATGAGTTGAGTTGATGAGTTGATGAGTTGAGTTGAGTTATATCCAGTTTTATCCAGTTTTTTCCAGTTTATTCCACTCCTTTTTCCACTTTTTTTCCCACCTTTTTCCCACATTTTCCCACATTTTTCCACTTTTTCCACTTTTTCCAATTTCTTCCACGTTTTTCCACCTTTTCCCACCTTTTTCCACCATAAAACTGGATAAAAGTGGAAAAAAGTGGAAAAAAGTGGAAAGGTTTAGAAGCCATGGAGCAGAATTCGGTGGACGGCAGAGGGCCGGTGAAAGGTTTAGAAGCCATGGAGCAGAATTCGGTGTACGGCAGAGGGCCGGTGAAAGGTTTAGAAGCCATGGAGCAGAATTCGGTGTACGGCAGAGGGCCGGTGAAAGGTTTAGAAGCCATGGAGCAGAATTCGGTGGACGGCAGAGGGCCGGTGAAAGGTTTAGAAGCCATGGAGCAGAATTCGGTGGACGGCAGAGGGCCGTGAGTTGAGGAGTTGAGTTGATGAGTTGAGTTGATGAGTTGATGAGTTGAGTTGATGAGTTGATGAGTTGAGTTGAGTTATATCCAGTTTTATCCAGTTTTTTCCAGTTTTTTCCACTCCTTTTTCCACTTTTTTTCCCACCTTTTTCCCACATTTTCCCACATTTTTCCACTTTTTCCACTTTTTCCAATTTCTTCCACGTTTTTCCACCTTTTCCCACCTTTTTCCACCATAAAACTGGATAAAAGTGGAAAAAAGTGGAAAAAAGTGGAAAGGTTTAGAAGCCATGGAGCAGAATTCGGTGGACGGCAGAGGGCCGGTGAAAGGTTTAGAAGCCATGGAGCAGAATTCGGTGGACGGCAGAGGGCCGGTGAAAGGTTTAGAAGCCATGGAGCAGAATTCGGTGGACGGCAGAGGGCCGGTGAAAGGTTTAGAAGCCATGGAGTAGAATTCGGTGGACGGCAGAGGGCCGGTGAAAGGTTTAGAAGCCATGGAGCAGAATTCGGTGGACGGCAGAGGGCCGGTGAAAGGTTTAGAAGCCATGGAGCAGAATTCGGTGGACGGCAGAGGGCCGGTGAAAGGTTTAGAAGCCATGGAGCAGAATTCGGTGGACGGCAGAGGGCCGGTGAAAGGTTTAGAAGCCATGGAGCAGAATTCGGTGGACGGCAGAGGGCCGGTGAAAGGTTTAGAAGCCATGGAGCAGAATTCGGTGGACGGCAGAGGGCCGGTGAAAGGTTTAGAAGCCATGGAGCAGAATTTGGTGGACGGCAGAGGGCCGGTGAAAGGTTTAGAAGCCATGGAGCAGAATTCGGTGGACGGCAGAGGGCCGGTGAAAGGTTTAGAAGCCATGGAGCAGAATTCGGTGGACGGCAGAGGGCCGTGAGTTGAGGAGTTGAGTTGATGAGTTGAGTTGATGAGTTGATGAGTTGAGTTGATGAGTTGATGAGTTGATGAGTTGAGTTGAGTTATATCCAGTTTTATCCAGTTTTTTCCAGTTTTTTCCACTCCTTTTTCCACTTTTTTTCCCACCTTTTTCCCACATTTTCCCACATTTTTCCACTTTTTCCACTTTTTCCAATTTCTTCCACGTTTTTCCACCTTTTCCCACCTTTTCCCACCATAAAACTGGATAAAAGTGGAAAAAAGTGGAAAAAAGTGGAAAGGTTTAGAAGCCATGGAGCAGAATTCGGTGGACGGCAGAGGGCCGGTGAAAGGTTTAGAAGCCATGGAGCAGAATTCGGTGGACGGCAGAGGGCCGGTGAAAGGTTTAGAAGCCATGGAGCAGATTTCGGTGGACGGCAGAGGGCCGGTGAAAGGTTTAGAAGCCATGGAGCAGAATTCGGTGGACGGCAGAGGGCCGGTGAAAGGTTTAGAAGCCATGGAGTAGAATTCGGTGGACGGCAGAGGGCCGGTGAAAGGTTTAGAAGCCATGGAGCAGAATTCGGTGGACGGCAGAGGGCCGGTGAAAGGTTTAGAAGCCATGGAGCAGAATTCGGTGGACGGCAGAGGGCCGGTGAAAGGTTTAGAAGCCATGGAGCAGAATTCGGTGGACGGCAGAGGGCCGGTGAAAGGTTTAGAAGCCATGGAGCAGAATTTGGTGGACGGCAGAGGGCCGGTGAAAGGTTTAGAAGCCATGGAGCAGAATTTGGTGGACGGCAGAGGGCCGGTGAAAGGTTTAGAAGCCATGGAGCAGAATTCGGTGGACGGCAGAGGGCCGTGAGTTGAGGAGTTGAGTTGATGAGTTGAGTTGATGAGTTGATGAGTTGAGTTGATGAGTTGATGAGTTGAGTTGAGTTATATCCAGTTTTATCCAGTTTTTTCCAGTTTTTTCCACTCCTTTTTCCACTTTTTTTCCCACCTTTTTCCCACATTTTCCCACATTTTTCCACTTTTTCCACTTTTTCCAATTTCTTCCACGTTTTTCCACCTTTTCCCACCTTTTTCCACCATAAAACTGGATAAAAGTGGAAAAAAGTGGAAAAAAGTGGAAAGGTTTAGAAGCCATGGAGCAGAATTCGGTGGACGGCAGAGGGCCGGTGAAAGGTTTAGAAGCCATGGAGCAGAATTCGGTGGACGGCAGAGGGCCGGTGAAAGGTTTAGAAGCCATGGAGCAGAATTCGGTGTACGGCAGAGGGCCGGTGAAAGGTTTAGAAGCCATGGAGCAGAATTCGGTGGACGGCAGAGGGCCGGTGAAAGGTTTAGAAGCCATGGAGCAGAATTCGGTGGACGGCAGAGGGCCGGTGAAAGGTTTAGAAGCCATGGAGCAGAATTCGGTGGACGGCAGAGGGCCGGTGAAAGGTTTAGAAGCCATGGAGCAGAATTCGGTGGACGGCAGAGGGCCGGTGAAAGGTTTAGAAGCCATGGAGCAGAATTCGGTGGACGGCAGAGGGCCGGTGAAAGGTTTAGAAGCCATGGAGCAGAATTCGGTGGACGGCAGAGGGCCGGTGAAAGGTTTAGAAGCCATGGAGCAGAATTCGGTGGACGGCAGAGGGCCGGTGAAAGGTTTAGAAGCCATGGAGCAGAATTTGGTGGACGGCAGAGGGCCGGTGAAAGGTTTAGAAGCCATGGAGCAGAATTCGGTGGACGGCAGAGGGCCGTGAGTTGAGGAGTTGAGTTGATGAGTTGAGTTGATGAGTTGATGAGTTGAGTTGATGAGTTGATGAGTTGAGTTGAGTTATATCCAGTTTTATCCAGTTTTTTCCAGTTTTTTCCACTCCTTTTTCCACTTTTTTTCCCACCTTTTTCCCACATTTTCCCACATTTTTCCACTTTTTCCACTTTTTCCAATTTCTTCCACGTTTTTCCACCTTTTCCCACCTTTTTCCACCATAAAACTGGATAAAAGTGGAAAAAAGTGGAAAAAAGTGGAAAGGTTTAGAAGCCATGGAGCAGAATTCGGTGGACGGCAGAGGGCCGGTGAAAGGTTTAGAAGCCATGGAGCAGAATTCAGTGGACGGCAGAGGGCCGGTGAAAGGTTTAGAAGCCATGGAGCAGAATTCGGTGGACGGCAGAGGGCCGGTGAAAGGTTTAGAAGCCATGGAGCAGAATTCGGTGGACGGCAGAGGGCCGGTGAAAGGTTTAGAAGCCATGGAGTAGAATTCGGTGGACGGCAGAGGGCCGGTGAAAGGTTTAGAAGCCATGGAGCAGAATTCGGTGGACGGCAGAGGGCCGGTGAAAGGTTTAGAAGCCATGGAGCAGAATTCGGTGGACGGCAGAGGGCCGGTGAAAGGTTTAGAAGCCATGGAGCAGAATTCGGTGGACGGCAGAGGGCCGGTGAAAGGTTTAGAAGCCATGGAGCAGAATTCGGTGGACGGCAGAGGGCCGGTGAAAGGTTTAGAAGCCATGGAGCAGAATTTGGTGGACGGCAGAGGGCCGGTGAAAGGTTTAGAAGCCATGGAGCAGAATTTGGTGGACGGCAGAGGGCCGGTGAAAGGTTTAGAAGCCATGGAGCAGAATTTGGTGGACGGCAGAGGGCCGGTGAAAGGTTTAGAAGCCATGGAGCAGAATTCGGTGGACGGCAGAGGGCCGTGAGTTGAGGAGTTGAGTTGATGAGTTGAGTTGATGAGTTGATGAGTTGAGTTGATGAGTTGATGAGTTGAGTTGAGTTATATCCAGTTTTATCCAGTTTTTTCCAGTTTTTTCCACTCCTTTTTCCACTTTTTTTCCCACCTTTTTCCCACATTTTCCCACATTTTTCCACTTTTTCCACTTTTTCCAATTTCTTCCACGTTTTTCCACCTTTTCCCACCTTTTTCCACCATAAAACTGGATAAAAGTGGAAAAAAGTGGAAAAAAGTGGAAAGGTTTAGAAGCCATGGAGCAGAATTCGGTGGACGGCAGAGGGCCGGTGAAAGGTTTAGAAGCCATGGAGCAGAATTCGGTGGACGGCAGAGGGCCGGTGAAAGGTTTAGAAGCCATGGAGCAGAATTCGGTGTACGGCAGAGGGCTGGTGAAAGGTTTAGAAGCCATGGAGCAGAATTCGGTGGACGGCAGAGGGCCGGTGAAAGGTTTAGAAGCCATGGAGCAGAATTCGGTGGACGGCAGAGGGCCGGTGAAAGGTTTAGAAGCCATGGAGCAGAATTCGGTGGACGGCAGAGGGCCGGTGAAAGGTTTAGAAGCCATGGAGCAGAATTCGGTGGACGGCAGAGGGCCGGTGAAAGGTTTAGAAGCCATGGAGCAGAATTCGGTGGATGGCAGAGGGCCGGTGAAAGGTTTAGAAGCCATGGAGCAGAATTCGGTGGACGGCAGAGGGCCGGTGAAAGGTTTAGAAGCCATGGAGCAGAATTCGGTGGACGGCAGAGGGCCGGTGAAAGGTTTAGAAGCCATGGAGCAGAATTTGGTGGACGGCAGAGGGCCGGTGAAAGGTTTGGAAGCCATGGAGCAGAATTTGGTGGAAGGCAGAGGGCCGGTGAAAGGTTTAGAAGCCATGGAGCAGAATTCGGTAGACGGCAGAGGGCCGTGAGTTGAGGAGTTGAGTTGATGAGTTGAGTTGATGAGTTGAGTTGATGAGTTGAGTTGAGTTATATCCAGTTTTATCCAGTTTTTTCCAGTTTTTTCCACTCCTTTTTCCACTTTTTTTCCCACCTTTTTCCCACATTTTCCCACATTTTTCCACTTTTTCCACTTTTTCCAATTTCTTCCACGTTTTTCCACCTTTTCCCACCTTTTTCCACCATAAAACTGGATAAAAGTGGAAAAAAGTGGAAAAAAGTGGAAAGGTTTAGAAGCCATGGAGCAGAATTCGGTGGACGGCAGAGGGCCGGTGAAAGGTTTAGAAGCCATGGAGCAGAATTCGGTGGACGGCAGAGGGCCGGTGAAAGGTTTAGAAGCCATGGAGTAGAATTCGGTGGACGGCAGAGGGCCGGTGAAAGGTTTAGAAGCCATGGAGCAGAATTCGGTGGACGGCAGAGGGCCGGTGAAAGGTTTAGAAGCCATGGAGCAGAATTCGGTGGACGGCAGAGGGCCGGTGAAAGGTTTAGAAGCCATGGAGCAGAATTCGGTGGACGGCAGAGGGCCGGTGAAAGGTTTAGAAGCCATGGAGCAGAATTCGGTGGACGGCAGAGGGCCGGTGAAAGGTTTAGAAGCCATGGAGCAGAATTCGGTGGACGGCAGAGGGCCGGTGAAAGGTTTAGAAGCCATGGAGCAGATTTCGGTGGACGGCAGAGGGCCGGTGAAAGGTTTAGAAGCCATGGAGCAGAATTCGGTGGACGGCAGAGGGCCGGTGAAAGGTTTAGAAGCCATGGAGTAGAATTCGGTGGACGGCAGAGGGCCGGTGAAAGGTTTAGAAGCCATGGAGCAGAATTCGGTGGACGGCAGAGGGCCGGTGAAAGGTTTAGAAGCCATGGAGCAGAATTCGGTGGACGGCAGAGGGCCGGTGAAAGGTTTAGAAGCCATGGAGCAGAATTCGGTGGACGGCAGAGGGCCGGTGAAAGGTTTAGAAGCCATGGAGCAGAATTCGGTGGACGGCAGAGGGCCGGTGAAAGGTTTAGAAGCCATGGAGCAGAATTTGGTGGACGGCAGAGGGCCGGTGAAAGGTTTAGAAGCCATGGAGCAGAATTTGGTGGACGGCAGAGGGCCGGTGAAAGGTTTAGAAGCCATGGAGCAGAATTCGGTGGACGGCAGAGGGCCGTGAGTTGAGGAGTTGAGTTGATGAGTTGAGTTGATGAGTTGATGAGTTGAGTTGATGAGTTGATGAGTTGAGTTGAGTTATATCCAGTTTTATCCAGTTTTTTCCAGTTTTTTCCACTCCTTTTTCCACTTTTTTTCCCACCTTTTTCCCACATTTTCCCCACATTTTTCCACTTTTTCCACTTTTTCCAATTTCTTCCACGTTTTTCCACCTTTTCCCACCTTTTTCCACCATAAAACTGGATAAAAGTGGAAAAAAGTGGAAAAAAGTGGAAAGGTTTAGAAGCCATGGAGCAGAATTCGGTGGACGGCAGAGGGCCGGTGAAAGGTTTAGAAGCCATGGAGCAGAATTCGGTGGACGGCAGAGGGCCGGTGAAAGGTTTAGAAGCCATGGAGCAGAATTCGGTGTACGGCAGAGGGCCGGTGAAAGGTTTAGAAGCCATGGAGCAGAATTCGGTGGACGGCAGAGGGCCGGTGAAAGGTTTAGAAGCCATGGAGCAGAATTCGGTGGACGGCAGAGGGCCGGTGAAAGGTTTAGAAGCCATGGAGCAGAATTCGGTGGACGGCAGAGGGCCGGTGAAAGGTTTAGAAGCCATGGAGCAGAATTCGGTGGACGGCAGAGGGCCGGTGAAAGGTTTAGAAGCCATGGAGCAGAATTCGGTGGACGGCAGAGGGCCGGTGAAAGGTTTAGAAGCCATGGAGCAGAATTCGGTGGACGGCAGAGGGCCGGTGAAAGGTTTAGAAGCCATGGAGCAGAATTCGGTGGACGGCAGAGGGCCGGTGAAAGGTTTAGAAGCCATGGAGCAGAATTCGGTGGACGGCAGAGGGCCGGTGAAAGGTTTAGAAGCCATGGAGCAGAATTTGGTGGACGGCAGAGGGCCGGTGAAAGGTTTAGAAGCCATGGAGCAGAATTCGGTGGACGGCAGAGGGCCGTGAGTTGAGGAGTTGAGTTGATGAGTTGAGTTGATGAGTTGATGAGTTGAGTTGATGAGTTGATGAGTTGAGTTGAGTTATATCCAGTTTTATCCAGTTTTTTCCAGTTTTTTCCACTCCTTTTTCCACTTTTTTCCCCACCTTTTTCCCACATTTTCCCAAATTTTTCCACTTTTTCCACTTTTTCCAATTTCTTCCACGTTTTTCCACCTTTTCCCACCCTTTTCCACCATAAAACTGGATAAAAGTGGAAAAAAGTGGAAAAAAGTGGAAAGGTTTAGAAGCCATGGAGCAGAATTCGGTGGACGGCAGAGGGCCGGTGAAAGGTTTAGAAGCCATGGAGCAGAATTCGGTGGACGGCAGAGGGCCGGTGAAAGGTTTAGAAGCCATGGAGCAGAATTCGGTGGACGGCAGAGGGCCGGTGAAAGGTTTAGAAGCCATGGAGCAGAATTTGGTGGACGGCAGAGGGCCGGTGAAAGGTTTAGAAGCCATGGAGCAGAATTTGGTGGACGGCAGAGGGCCGGTGAAAGGTTTAGAAGCCATGGAGCAGAATTCGGTGGACGGCAGAGGGCCGTGAGTTGAGGAGTTGAGTTGATGAGTTGAGTTGATGAGTTGATGAGTTGAGTTGATGAGTTGATGAGTTGAGTTGAGTTATATCCAGTTTTATCCAGTTTTTTCCAGTTTATTCCACTCCTTTTTCCACTTTTTTTCCCACCTTTTTCCCACATTTTCCCACATTTTTCCACTTTTTCCACTTTTTCCAATTTCTTCCACGTTTTTCCACCTTTTCCCACCTTTTTCCACCATAAAACTGGATAAAAGTGGAAAAAAGTGGAAAAAAGTGGAAAGGTTTAGAAGCCATGGAGCAGAATTCGGTGGACGGCAGAGGGCCGGTGAAAGGTTTAGAAGCCATGGAGCAGAATTCGGTGTACGGCAGAGGGCCGGTGAAAGGTTTAGAAGCCATGGAGCAGAATTCGGTGTACGGCAGAGGGCCGGTGAAAGGTTTAGAAGCCATGGAGCAGAATTCGGTGGACGGCAGAGGGCCGGTGAAAGGTTTAGAAGCCATGGAGCAGAATTCGGTGGACGGCAGAGGGCCGTGAGTTGAGGAGTTGAGTTGATGAGTTGAGTTGATGAGTTGATGAGTTGAGTTGATGAGTTGATGAGTTGAGTTGAGTTATATCCAGTTTTATCCAGTTTTTTCCAGTTTTTTCCACTCCTTTTTCCACTTTTTTTCCCACCTTTTTCCCACATTTTCCCACATTTTTCCACTTTTTCCACTTTTTCCAATTTCTTCCACGTTTTTCCACCTTTTCCCACCTTTTTCCACCATAAAACTGGATAAAAGTGGAAAAAAGTGGAAAAAAGTGGAAAGGTTTAGAAGCCATGGAGCAGAATTCGGTGGACGGCAGAGGGCCGGTGAAAGGTTTAGAAGCCATGGAGCAGAATTCGGTGGACGGCAGAGGGCCGGTGAAAGGTTTAGAAGCCATGGAGCAGAATTCGGTGGACGGCAGAGGGCCGGTGAAAGGTTTAGAAGCCATGGAGTAGAATTCGGTGGACGGCAGAGGGCCGGTGAAAGGTTTAGAAGCCATGGAGCAGAATTCGGTGGACGGCAGAGGGCCGGTGAAAGGTTTAGAAGCCATGGAGCAGAATTCGGTGGACGGCAGAGGGCCGGTGAAAGGTTTAGAAGCCATGGAGCAGAATTCGGTGGACGGCAGAGGGCCGGTGAAAGGTTTAGAAGCCATGGAGCAGAATTCGGTGGACGGCAGAGGGCCGGTGAAAGGTTTAGAAGCCATGGAGCAGAATTCGGTGGACGGCAGAGGGCCGGTGAAAGGTTTAGAAGCCATGGAGCAGAATTTGGTGGACGGCAGAGGGCCGGTGAAAGGTTTAGAAGCCATGGAGCAGAATTCGGTGGACGGCAGAGGGCCGGTGAAAGGTTTAGAAGCCATGGAGCAGAATTCGGTGGACGGCAGAGGGCCGTGAGTTGAGGAGTTGAGTTGATGAGTTGAGTTGATGAGTTGATGAGTTGAGTTGATGAGTTGATGAGTTGATGAGTTGAGTTGAGTTATATCCAGTTTTATCCAGTTTTTTCCAGTTTTTTCCACTCCTTTTTCCACTTTTTTTCCCACCTTTTTCCCACATTTTCCCACATTTTTCCACTTTTTCCACTTTTTCCAATTTCTTCCACGTTTTTCCACCTTTTCCCACCTTTTCCCACCATAAAACTGGATAAAAGTGGAAAAAAGTGGAAAAAAGTGGAAAGGTTTAGAAGCCATGGAGCAGAATTCGGTGGACGGCAGAGGGCCGGTGAAAGGTTTAGAAGCCATGGAGCAGAATTCGGTGGACGGCAGAGGGCCGGTGAAAGGTTTAGAAGCCATGGAGCAGATTTCGGTGGACGGCAGAGGGCCGGTGAAAGGTTTAGAAGCCATGGAGCAGAATTCGGTGGACGGCAGAGGGCCGGTGAAAGGTTTAGAAGCCATGGAGTAGAATTCGGTGGACGGCAGAGGGCCGGTGAAAGGTTTAGAAGCCATGGAGCAGAATTCGGTGGACGGCAGAGGGCCGGTGAAAGGTTTAGAAGCCATGGAGCAGAATTCGGTGGACGGCAGAGGGCCGGTGAAAGGTTTAGAAGCCATGGAGCAGAATTCGGTGGACGGCAGAGGGCCGGTGAAAGGTTTAGAAGCCATGGAGCAGAATTCGGTGGACGGCAGAGGGCCGGTGAAAGGTTTAGAAGCCATGGAGTAGAATTCGGTGGACGGCAGAGGGCCGGTGAAAGGTTTAGAAGCCATGGAGCAGAATTCGGTGGACGGCAGAGGGCCGGTGAAAGGTTTAGAAGCCATGGAGCAGAATTCGGTGGACGGCAGAGGGCCGGTGAAAGGTTTAGAAGCCATGGAGCAGAATTCGGTGGACGGCAGAGGGCCGGTGAAAGGTTTAGAAGCCATGGAGCAGAATTCGGTGGACGGCAGAGGGCCGGTGAAAGGTTTAGAAGCCATGGAGCAGAATTCGGTGGACGGCAGAGGGCCGGTGAAAGGTTTAGAAGCCATGGAGCAGAATTTGGTGGACGGCAGAGGGCCGGTGAAAGGTTTAGAAGCCATGGAGCAGAATTCGGTGGACGGCAGAGGGCCGGTGAAAGGTTTAGAAGCCATGGAGCAGAATTCGGTGGACGGCAGAGGGCCGTGAGTTGAGGAGTTGAGTTGATGAGTTGAGTTGATGAGTTGATGAGTTGAGTTGATGAGTTGATGAGTTGATGAGTTGAGTTGAGTTATATCCAGTTTTATCCAGTTTTTTCCAGTTTTTTCCACTCCTTTTTCCACTTTTTTTCCCACCTTTTTCCCACATTTTCCCACATTTTTCCACTTTTTCCACTTTTTCCAATTTCTTCCACGTTTTTCCACCTTTTCCCACCTTTTCCCACCATAAAACTGGATAAAAGTGGAAAAAAGTGGAAAAAAGTGGAAAGGTTTAGAAGCCATGGAGCAGAATTCGGTGGACGGCAGAGGGCCGGTGAAAGGTTTAGAAGCCATGGAGCAGAATTCGGTGGACGGCAGAGGGCCGGTGAAAGGTTTAGAAGCCATGGAGCAGATTTCGGTGGACGGCAGAGGGCCGGTGAAAGGTTTAGAAGCCATGGAGCAGAATTCGGTGGACGGCAGAGGGCCGGTGAAAGGTTTAGAAGCCATGGAGTAGAATTCGGTGGACGGCAGAGGGCCGGTGAAAGGTTTAGAAGCCATGGAGCAGAATTCGGTGGACGGCAGAGGGCCGGTGAAAGGTTTAGAAGCCATGGAGCAGAATTCGGTGGACGGCAGAGGGCCGGTGAAAGGTTTAGAAGCCATGGAGCAGAATTCGGTGGACGGCAGAGGGCCGGTGAAAGGTTTAGAAGCCATGGAGCAGAATTTGGTGGACGGCAGAGGGCCGGTGAAAGGTTTAGAAGCCATGGAGCAGAATTTGGTGGACGGCAGAGGGCCGGTGAAAGGTTTAGAAGCCATGGAGCAGAATTCGGTGGACGGCAGAGGGCCGTGAGTTGAGGAGTTGAGTTGATGAGTTGAGTTGATGAGTTGATGAGTTGAGTTGATGAGTTGATGAGTTGAGTTGAGTTATATCCAGTTTTATCCAGTTTTTTCCAGTTTTTTCCACTCCTTTTTCCACTTTTTTTCCCACCTTTTTCCCACATTTTCCCACATTTTTCCACTTTTTCCACTTTTTCCAATTTCTTCCACGTTTTTCCACCTTTTCCCACCTTTTTCCACCATAAAACTGGATAAAAGTGGAAAAAAGTGGAAAAAAGTGGAAAGGTTTAGAAGCCATGGAGCAGAATTCGGTGGACGGCAGAGGGCCGGTGAAAGGTTTAGAAGCCATGGAGCAGAATTCGGTGGACGGCAGAGGGCCGGTGAAAGGTTTAGAAGCCATGGAGCAGAATTCGGTGTACGGCAGAGGGCCGGTGAAAGGTTTAGAAGCCATGGAGCAGAATTCGGTGGACGGCAGAGGGCCGGTGAAAGGTTTAGAAGCCATGGAGCAGAATTCGGTGGACGGCAGAGGGCCGGTGAAAGGTTTAGAAGCCATGGAGCAGAATTCGGTGGACGGCAGAGGGCCGGTGAAAGGTTTAGAAGCCATGGAGCAGAATTCGGTGGACGGCAGAGGGCCGGTGAAAGGTTTAGAAGCCATGGAGCAGAATTCGGTGGACGGCAGAGGGCCGGTGAAAGGTTTAGAAGCCATGGAGCAGAATTCGGTGGACGGCAGAGGGCCGGTGAAAGGTTTAGAAGCCATGGAGCAGAATTCGGTGGACGGCAGAGGGCCGGTGAAAGGTTTAGAAGCCATGGAGCAGAATTTGGTGGACGGCAGAGGGCCGGTGAAAGGTTTAGAAGCCATGGAGCAGAATTCGGTGGACGGCAGAGGGCCGTGAGTTGAGGAGTTGAGTTGATGAGTTGAGTTGATGAGTTGATGAGTTGAGTTGATGAGTTGATGAGTTGAGTTGAGTTATATCCAGTTTTATCCAGTTTTTTCCAGTTTTTTCCACTCCTTTTTCCACTTTTTTTCCCACCTTTTTCCCACATTTTCCCACATTTTTCCACTTTTTCCACTTTTTCCAATTTCTTCCACGTTTTTCCACCTTTTCCCACCTTTTTCCACCATAAAACTGGATAAAAGTGGAAAAAAGTGGAAAAAAGTGGAAAGGTTTAGAAGCCATGGAGCAGAATTCGGTGGACGGCAGAGGGCCGGTGAAAGGTTTAGAAGCCATGGAGCAGAATTCAGTGGACGGCAGAGGGCCGGTGAAAGGTTTAGAAGCCATGGAGCAGAATTCGGTGGACGGCAGAGGGCCGGTGAAAGGTTTAGAAGCCATGGAGCAGAATTCGGTGGACGGCAGAGGGCCGGTGAAAGGTTTAGAAGCCATGGAGTAGAATTCGGTGGACGGCAGAGGGCCGGTGAAAGGTTTAGAAGCCATGGAGCAGAATTCGGTGGACGGCAGAGGGCCGGTGAAAGGTTTAGAAGCCATGGAGCAGAATTCGGTGGACGGCAGAGGGCCGGTGAAAGGTTTAGAAGCCATGGAGCAGAATTCGGTGGACGGCAGAGGGCCGGTGAAAGGTTTAGAAGCCATGGAGCAGAATTCGGTGGACGGCAGAGGGCCGGTGAAAGGTTTAGAAGCCATGGAGCAGAATTTGGTGGACGGCAGAGGGCCGGTGAAAGGTTTAGAAGCCATGGAGCAGAATTTGGTGGACGGCAGAGGGCCGGTGAAAGGTTTAGAAGCCATGGAGCAGAATTTGGTGGACGGCAGAGGGCCGGTGAAAGGTTTAGAAGCCATGGAGCAGAATTCGGTGGACGGCAGAGGGCCGTGAGTTGAGGAGTTGAGTTGATGAGTTGAGTTGATGAGTTGATGAGTTGAGTTGATGAGTTGATGAGTTGAGTTGAGTTATATCCAGTTTTATCCAGTTTTTTCCAGTTTTTTCCACTCCTTTTTCCACTTTTTTTCCCACCTTTTTCCCACATTTTCCCACATTTTTCCACTTTTTCCACTTTTTCCAATTTCTTCCACGTTTTTCCACCTTTTCCCACCTTTTTCCACCATAAAACTGGATAAAAGTGGAAAAAAGTGGAAAAAAGTGGAAAGGTTTAGAAGCCATGGAGCAGAATTCGGTGGACGGCAGAGGGCCGGTGAAAGGTTTAGAAGCCATGGAGCAGAATTCGGTGGACGGCAGAGGGCCGGTGAAAGGTTTAGAAGCCATGGAGCAGAATTCGGTGTACGGCAGAGGGCTGGTGAAAGGTTTAGAAGCCATGGAGCAGAATTCGGTGGACGGCAGAGGGCCGGTGAAAGGTTTAGAAGCCATGGAGCAGAATTCGGTGGACGGCAGAGGGCCGGTGAAAGGTTTAGAAGCCATGGAGCAGAATTCGGTGGACGGCAGAGGGCCGGTGAAAGGTTTA
This sequence comes from Notolepis coatsorum, assembly GCF_963971535.1. Classification (NCBI taxonomy): domain Eukaryota; kingdom Metazoa; phylum Chordata; class Actinopteri; order Aulopiformes; family Paralepididae; genus Notolepis; species Notolepis coatsorum. The sequence goes on from NW_028171233.1 coordinate 892,888, forward strand.
GAAGCCATGGAGCAGAATTCGGTGGACGGCAGAGGGCCGGTGAAAGGTTTAGAAGCCATGGAGCAGAATTCGGTGGACGGCAGAGGGCCGGTGAAAGGTTTAGAAGCCATGGAGCAGAATTTGGTGGACGGCAGAGGGCCGGTGAAAGGTTTAGAAGCCATGGAGCAGAATTCGGTGGACGGCAGAGGGCCGTGAGTTGAGGAGTTGAGTTGATGAGTTGAGTTGATGAGTTGATGAGTTGAGTTGATGAGTTGATGAGTTGAGTTGAGTTATATCCAGTTTTATCCAGTTTTTTCCAGTTTTTTCCACTCCTTTTTCCACTTTTTTTCCCACCTTTTTCCCACATTTTCCCACATTTTTCCACTTTTTCCACTTTTTCCAATTTCTTCCACGTTTTTCCACCTTTTCCCACCTTTTTCCACCATAAAACTGGATAAAAGTGGAAAAAAGTGGAAAAAAGTGGAAAGGTTTAGAAGCCATGGAGCAGAATTCGGTGGACGGCAGAGGGCCGGTGAAAGGTTTAGAAGCCATGGAGCAGAATTCAGTGGACGGCAGAGGGCCGGTGAAAGGTTTAGAAGCCATGGAGCAGAATTCGGTGGACGGCAGAGGGCCGGTGAAAGGTTTAGAAGCCATGGAGCAGAATTCGGTGGACGGCAGAGGGCCGGTGAAAGGTTTAGAAGCCATGGAGTAGAATTCGGTGGACGGCAGAGGGCCGGTGAAAGGTTTAGAAGCCATGGAGCAGAATTCGGTGGACGGCAGAGGGCCGGTGAAAGGTTTAGAAGCCATGGAGCAGAATTCGGTGGACGGCAGAGGGCCGGTGAAAGGTTTAGAAGCCATGGAGCAGAATTCGGTGGACGGCAGAGGGCCGGTGAAAGGTTTAGAAGCCATGGAGCAGAATTCGGTGGACGGCAGAGGGCCGGTGAAAGGTTTAGAAGCCATGGAGCAGAATTTGGTGGACGGCAGAGGGCCGGTGAAAGGTTTAGAAGCCATGGAGCAGAATTTGGTGGACGGCAGAGGGCCGGTGAAAGGTTTAGAAGCCATGGAGCAGAATTTGGTGGACGGCAGAGGGCCGGTGAAAGGTTTAGAAGCCATGGAGCAGAATTCGGTGGACGGCAGAGGGCCGTGAGTTGAGGAGTTGAGTTGATGAGTTGAGTTGATGAGTTGATGAGTTGAGTTGATGAGTTGATGAGTTGAGTTGAGTTATATCCAGTTTTATCCAGTTTTTTCCAGTTTTTTCCACTCCTTTTTCCACTTTTTTTCCCACCTTTTTCCCACATTTTCCCACATTTTTCCACTTTTTCCACTTTTTCCAATTTCTTCCACGTTTTTCCACCTTTTCCCACCTTTTTCCACCATAAAACTGGATAAAAGTGGAAAAAAGTGGAAAAAAGTGGAAAGGTTTAGAAGCCATGGAGCAGAATTCGGTGGACGGCAGAGGGCCGGTGAAAGGTTTAGAAGCCATGGAGCAGAATTCGGTGGACGGCAGAGGGCCGGTGAAAGGTTTAGAAGCCATGGAGCAGAATTCGGTGTACGGCAGAGGGCTGGTGAAAGGTTTAGAAGCCATGGAGCAGAATTCGGTGGACGGCAGAGGGCCGGTGAAAGGTTTAGAAGCCATGGAGCAGAATTCGGTGGACGGCAGAGGGCCGGTGAAAGGTTTAGAAGCCATGGAGCAGAATTCGGTGGACGGCAGAGGGCCGGTGAAAGGTTTAGAAGCCATGGAGCAGAATTCGGTGGACGGCAGAGGGCCGGTGAAAGGTTTAGAAGCCATGGAGCAGAATTCGGTGGATGGCAGAGGGCCGGTGAAAGGTTTAGAAGCCATGGAGCAGAATTCGGTGGACGGCAGAGGGCCGGTGAAAGGTTTAGAAGCCATGGAGCAGAATTCGGTGGACGGCAGAGGGCCGGTGAAAGGTTTAGAAGCCATGGAGCAGAATTTGGTGGACGGCAGAGGGCCGGTGAAAGGTTTGGAAGCCATGGAGCAGAATTTGGTGGAAGGCAGAGGGCCGGTGAAAGGTTTAGAAGCCATGGAGCAGAATTCGGTAGACGGCAGAGGGCCGTGAGTTGAGGAGTTGAGTTGATGAGTTGAGTTGATGAGTTGAGTTGATGAGTTGAGTTGAGTTATATCCAGTTTTATCCAGTTTTTTCCAGTTTTTTCCACTCCTTTTTCCACTTTTTTTCCCACCTTTTTCCCACATTTTCCCACATTTTTCCACTTTTTCCACTTTTTCCAATTTCTTCCACGTTTTTCCACCTTTTCCCACCTTTTTCCACCATAAAACTGGATAAAAGTGGAAAAAAGTGGAAAAAAGTGGAAAGGTTTAGAAGCCATGGAGCAGAATTCGGTGGACGGCAGAGGGCCGGTGAAAGGTTTAGAAGCCATGGAGCAGAATTCGGTGGACGGCAGAGGGCCGGTGAAAGGTTTAGAAGCCATGGAGTAGAATTCGGTGGACGGCAGAGGGCCGGTGAAAGGTTTAGAAGCCATGGAGCAGAATTCGGTGGACGGCAGAGGGCCGGTGAAAGGTTTAGAAGCCATGGAGCAGAATTCGGTGGACGGCAGAGGGCCGGTGAAAGGTTTAGAAGCCATGGAGCAGAATTCGGTGGACGGCAGAGGGCCGGTGAAAGGTTTAGAAGCCATGGAGCAGAATTCGGTGGACGGCAGAGGGCCGGTGAAAGGTTTAGAAGCCATGGAGCAGAATTCGGTGGACGGCAGAGGGCCGGTGAAAGGTTTAGAAGCCATGGAGCAGATTTCGGTGGACGGCAGAGGGCCGGTGAAAGGTTTAGAAGCCATGGAGCAGAATTCGGTGGACGGCAGAGGGCCGGTGAAAGGTTTAGAAGCCATGGAGTAGAATTCGGTGGACGGCAGAGGGCCGGTGAAAGGTTTAGAAGCCATGGAGCAGAATTCGGTGGACGGCAGAGGGCCGGTGAAAGGTTTAGAAGCCATGGAGCAGAATTCGGTGGACGGCAGAGGGCCGGTGAAAGGTTTAGAAGCCATGGAGCAGAATTCGGTGGACGGCAGAGGGCCGGTGAAAGGTTTAGAAGCCATGGAGCAGAATTCGGTGGACGGCAGAGGGCCGGTGAAAGGTTTAGAAGCCATGGAGCAGAATTTGGTGGACGGCAGAGGGCCGGTGAAAGGTTTAGAAGCCATGGAGCAGAATTTGGTGGACGGCAGAGGGCCGGTGAAAGGTTTAGAAGCCATGGAGCAGAATTCGGTGGACGGCAGAGGGCCGTGAGTTGAGGAGTTGAGTTGATGAGTTGAGTTGATGAGTTGATGAGTTGAGTTGATGAGTTGATGAGTTGAGTTGAGTTATATCCAGTTTTATCCAGTTTTTTCCAGTTTTTTCCACTCCTTTTTCCACTTTTTTTCCCACCTTTTTCCCACATTTTCCCACATTTTTCCACTTTTTCCACTTTTTCCAATTTCTTCCACGTTTTTCCACCTTTTCCCACCTTTTTCCACCATAAAACTGGATAAAAGTGGAAAAAAGTGGAAAAAAGTGGAAAGGTTTAGAAGCCATGGAGCAGAATTCGGTGGACGGCAGAGGGCCGGTGAAAGGTTTAGAAGCCATGGAGCAGAATTCGGTGGACGGCAGAGGGCCGGTGAAAGGTTTAGAAGCCATGGAGCAGAATTCGGTGGACGGCAGAGGGCCGGTGAAAGGTTTAGAAGCCATGGAGCAGAATTCGGTGGACGGCAGAGGGCCGGTGAAAGGTTTAGAAGCCATGGAGCAGAATTCGGTGGACGGCAGAGGGCCGGTGAAAGGTTTAGAAGCCATGGAGCAGAATTCGGTGGACGGCAGAGGGCCGGTGAAAGGTTTAGAAGCCATGGAGCAGAATTCGGTGGACGGCAGAGGGCCGGTGAAAGGTTTAGAAGCCATGGAGCAGAATTTGGTGGACGGCAGAGGGCCGGTGAAAGGTTTAGAAGCCATGGAGCAGAATTCGGTGGACGGCAGAGGGCCGTGAGTTGAGGAGTTGAGTTGATGAGTTGAGTTGATGAGTTGATGAGTTGAGTTGATGAGTTGATGAGTTGAGTTGAGTTATATCCAGTTTTATCCAGTTTTTTCCAGTTTTTTCCACTCCTTTTTCCACTTTTTTTCCCACCTTTTTCCCACATTTTCCCACATTTTTCCACTTTTTCCACTTTTTCCAATTTCTTCCACGTTTTTCCACCTTTTCCCACCTTTTTCCACCATAAAACTGGATAAAAGTGGAAAAAAGTGGAAAAAAGTGGAAAGGTTTAGAAGCCATGGAGCAGAATTCGGTGGACGGCAGAGGGCCGGTGAAAGGTTTAGAAGCCATGGAGCAGAATTCGGTGGACGGCAGAGGGCCGGTGAAAGGTTTAGAAGCCATGGAGCAGAATTTGGTGGACGGCAGAGGGCCGGTGAAAGGTTTAGAAGCCATGGAGCAGAATTTGGTGGACGGCAGAGGGCCGGTGAAAGGTTTAGAAGCCATGGAGCAGAATTTGGTGGACGGCAGAGGGCCGGTGAAAGGTTTAGAAGCCATGGAGCAGAATTCGGTGGACGGCAGAGGGCCGGTGAAAGGTTTAGAAGCCATGGAGCAGAATTCGGTGGACGGCAGAGGGCCGGTGAAAGGTTTAGAAGCCATGGAGCAGAATTCGGTGGACGGCAGAGGGCCGGTGAAAGGTTTAGAAGCCATGGAGTAGAATTCGGTGGACGGCAGAGGGCCGGTGAAAGGTTTAGAAGCCATGGAGCAGAATTCGGTGGACGGCAGAGGGCCGGTGAAAGGTTTAGAAGCCATGGAGCAGAATTCGGTGGACGGCAGAGGGCCGGTGAAAGGTTTAGAAGCCATGGAGCAGAATTCGGTGGACGGCAGAGGGCCGGTGAAAGGTTTAGAAGCCATGGAGCAGAATTCGGTGGACGGCAGAGGGCCGGTGAAAGGTTTAGAAGCCATGGAGCAGAATTCGGTGGACGGCAGAGGGCCGGTGAAAGGTTTAGAAGCCATGGAGCAGAATTCGGTGTACGGCAGAGGGCCGGTGAAAGGTTTAGAAGCCATGGAGCAGAATTCGGTGGACGGCAGAGGGCCGGTGAAAGGTTTAGAAGCCATGGAGCAGAATTCGGTGGACGGCAGAGGGCCGGTGAAAGGTTTAGAAGCCATGGAGCAGAATTCGGTGGACGGCAGAGGGCCGGTGAAAGGTTTAGAAGCCATGGAGCAGAATTCGGTGGACGGCAGAGGGCCGGTGAAAGGTTTAGAAGCCATGGAGCAGAATTCGGTGGACGGCAGAGGGCCGGTGAAAGGTTTAGAAGCCATGGAGCAGAATTCGGTGGACGGCAGAGGGCCGGTGAAAGGTTTAGAAGCCATGGAGCAGAATTCGGTGGACGGCAGAGGGCCGGTGAAAGGTTTAGAAGCCATGGAGCAGAATTCGGTGGACGGCAGAGGGCCGGTGAAAGGTTTAGAAGCCATGGAGCAGAATTTGGTGGACGGCAGAGGGCCGGTGAAAGGTTTAGAAGCCATGGAGCAGAATTCGGTGGACGGCAGAGGGCCGTGAGTTGAGGAGTTGAGTTGATGAGTTGAGTTGATGAGTTGATGAGTTGAGTTGATGAGTTGATGAGTTGAGTTGAGTTATATCCAGTTTTATCCAGTTTTTTCCAGTTTTTTCCACTCCTTTTTCCACTTTTTTTCCCACCTTTTTCCCACATTTTCCCACATTTTTCCACTTTTTCCACTTTTTCCAATTTCTTCCACGTTTTTCCACCTTTTCCCACCTTTTTCCACCATAAAACTGGATAAAAGTGGAAAAAAGTGGAAAAAAGTGGAAAGGTTTAGAAGCCATGGAGCAGAATTCGGTGGACGGCAGAGGGCCGGTGAAAGGTTTAGAAGCCATGGAGCAGAATTCGGTGGACGGCAGAGGGCCGGTGAAAGGTTTAGAAGCCATGGAGCAGAATTTGGTGGACGGCAGAGGGCCGGTGAAAGGTTTAGAAGCCATGGAGCAGAATTTGGTGGACGGCAGAGGGCCGGTGAAAGGTTTAGAAGCCATGGAGCAGAATTTGGTGGACGGCAGAGGGCCGGTGAAAGGTTTAGAAGCCATGGAGCAGAATTCGGTGGACGGCAGAGGGCCGGTGAAAGGTTTAGAAGCCATGGAGCAGAATTCGGTGGACGGCAGAGGGCCGGTGAAAGGTTTAGAAGCCATGGAGCAGAATTCGGTGGACGGCAGAGGGCCGGTGAAAGGTTTAGAAGCCATGGAGTAGAATTCGGTGGACGGCAGAGGGCCGGTGAAAGGTTTAGAAGCCATGGAGCAGAATTCGGTGGACGGCAGAGGGCCGGTGAAAGGTTTAGAAGCCATGGAGCAGAATTCGGTGGACGGCAGAGGGCCGGTGAAAGGTTTAGAAGCCATGGAGCAGAATTCGGTGGACGGCAGAGGGCCGGTGAAATGTTTAGAAGCCATGGAGCAGAATTCGGTGGACGGCAGAGGGCCGGTGAAAGGTTTAGAAGCCATGGAGCAGAATTCGGTGGACGGCAGAGGGCCGGTGAAAGGTTTAGAAGCCATGGAGCAGAATTCGGTGTACGGCAGAGGGCCGGTGAAAGGTTTAGAAGCCATGGAGCAGAATTCGGTGGACGGCAGAGGGCCGGTGAAAGGTTTAGAAGCCATGGAGCAGAATTCGGTGGACGGCAGAGGGCCGGTGAAAGGTTTAGAAGCCATGGAGCAGAATTCGGTGGACGGCAGAGGGCCGGTGAAAGGTTTAGAAGCCATGGAGCAGAATTCGGTGGACGGCAGAGGGCCGGTGAAAGGTTTAGAAGCCATGGAGCAGAATTCGGTGGACGGCAGAGGGCCGGTGAAAGGTTTAGAAGCCATGGAGCAGAATTCGGTGGACGGCAGAGGGCCGGTGAAAGGTTTAGAAGCCATGGAGCAGAATTCGGTGGACGGCAGAGGGCCGGTGAAAGGTTTAGAAGCCATGGAGCAGAATTTGGTGGACGGCAGAGGGCCGGTGAAAGGTTTGGAAGCCATGGAGCAGAATTTGGTGGACGGCAGAGGGCCGGTGAAAGGTTTAGAAGCCATGGAGCAGAATTCGGTAGACGGCAGAGGGCCGTGAGTTGAGGAGTTGAGTTGATGAGTTGAGTTGATGAGTTGAGTTGATGAGTTGAGTTGAGTTATATCCAGTTTTATCCAGTTTTTTCCAGTTTTTTCCACTCCTTTTTCCACTTTTTTTCCCACCTTTTTCCCACATTTTCCCACATTTTTCCACTTTTTCCACTTTTTCCAATTTCTTCCACGTTTTTCCACCTTTTCCCACCTTTTTCCACCATAAAACTGGATAAAAGTGGAAAAAAGTGGAAAAAAGTGGAAAGGTTTAGAAGCCATGGAGCAGAATTCGGTGGACGGCAGAGGGCCGGTGAAAGGTTTAGAAGCCATGGAGCAGAATTCGGTGGACGGCAGAGGGCCGGTGAAAGGTTTAGAAGCCATGGAGTAGAATTCGGTGGACGGCAGAGGGCCGGTGAAAGGTTTAGAAGCCATGGAGCAGAATTCGGTGGACGGCAGAGGGCCGGTGAAAGGTTTAGAAGCCATGGAGCAGAATTCGGTGGACGGCAGAGGGCCGGTGAAAGGTTTAGAAGCCATGGAGCAGAATTCGGTGGACGGCAGAGGGCCGGTGAAAGGTTTAGAAGCCATGGAGCAGAATTCGGTGGACGGCAGAGGGCCGGTGAAAGGTTTAGAAGCCATGGAGCAGAATTCGGTGGACGGCAGAGGGCCGGTGAAAGGTTTAGAAGCCATGGAGCAGATTTCGGTGGACGGCAGAGGGCCGGTGAAAGGTTTAGAAGCCATGGAGCAGAATTCGGTGGACGGCAGAGGGCCGGTGAAAGGTTTAGAAGCCATGGAGTAGAATTCGGTGGACGGCAGAGGGCCGGTGAAAGGTTTAGAAGCCATGGAGCAGAATTCGGTGGACGGCAGAGGGCCGGTGAAAGGTTTAGAAGCCATGGAGCAGAATTCGGTGGACGGCAGAGGGCCGGTGAAAGGTTTAGAAGCCATGGAGCAGAATTCGGTGGACGGCAGAGGGCCGGTGAAAGGTTTAGAAGCCATGGAGCAGAATTCGGTGGACGGCAGAGGGCCGGTGAAAGGTTTAGAAGCCATGGAGCAGAATTTGGTGGACGGCAGAGGGCCGGTGAAAGGTTTAGAAGCCATGGAGCAGAATTTGGTGGACGGCAGAGGGCCGGTGAAAGGTTTAGAAGCCATGGAGCAGAATTCGGTGGACGGCAGAGGGCCGTGAGTTGAGGAGTTGAGTTGATGAGTTGAGTTGATGAGTTGATGAGTTGAGTTGATGAGTTGATGAGTTGAGTTGAGTTATATCCAGTTTTATCCAGTTTTTTCCAGTTTTTTCCACTCCTTTTTCCACTTTTTTTCCCACCTTTTTCCCACATTTTCCCACATTTTTCCACTTTTTCCACTTTTTCCAATTTCTTCCACGTTTTTCCACCTTTTCCCACCTTTTTCCACCATAAAACTGGATAAAAGTGGAAAAAAGTGGAAAAAAGTGGAAAGGTTTAGAAGCCATGGAGCAGAATTCGGTGGACGGCAGAGGGCCGGTGAAAGGTTTAGAAGCCATGGAGCAGAATTCGGTGGACGGCAGAGGGCCGGTGAAAGGTTTAGAAGCCATGGAGCAGAATTCGGTGGACGGCAGAGGGCCGGTGAAAGGTTTAGAAGCCATGGAGCAGAATTCGGTGGACGGCAGAGGGCCGGTGAAAGGTTTAGAAGCCATGGAGCAGAATTCGGTGTACGGCAGAGGGCCGGTGAAAGGTTTAGAAGCCATGGAGCAGAATTCGGTGGACGGCAGAGGGCCGGTGAAAGGTTTAGAAGCCATGGAGCAGAATTCGGTGGACGGCAGAGGGCCGGTGAAAGGTTTAGAAGCCATGGAGCAGAATTCGGTGGACGGCAGAGGGCCGGTGAAAGGTTTAGAAGCCATGGAGCAGAATTCGGTGGACGGCAGAGGGCCGGTGAAAGGTTTAGAAGCCATGGAGCAGAATTCGGTGGACGGCAGAGGGCCGGTGAAAGGTTTAGAAGCCATGGAGCAGAATTCGGTGGACGGCAGAGGGCCGGTGAAAGGTTTAGAAGCCATGGAGCAGAATTCGGTGGACGGCAGAGGGCCGGTGAAAGGTTTAGAAGCCATGGAGCAGAATTCGGTGGACGGCAGAGGGCCGGTGAAAGGTTTAGAAGCCATGGAGCAGAATTTGGTGGACGGCAGAGGGCCGGTGAAAGGTTTAGAAGCCATGGAGCAGAATTCGGTGGACGGCAGAGGGCCGTGAGTTGAGGAGTTGAGTTGATGAGTTGAGTTGATGAGTTGATGAGTTGAGTTGATGAGTTGATGAGTTGAGTTGAGTTATATCCAGTTTTATCCAGTTTTTTCCAGTTTTTTCCACTCCTTTTTCCACTTTTTTTCCCACCTTTTTCCCACATTTTCCCACATTTTTCCACTTTTTCCACTTTTTCCAATTTCTTCCACGTTTTTCCACCTTTTCCCACCTTTTTCCACCATAAAACTGGATAAAAGTGGAAAAAAGTGGAAAAAAGTGGAAAGGTTTAGAAGCCATGGAGCAGAATTCGGTGGACGGCAGAGGGCCGGTGAAAGGTTTAGAAGCCATGGAGCAGAATTCGGTGGACGGCAGAGGGCCGGTGAAAGGTTTAGAAGCCATGGAGCAGAATTTGGTGGACGGCAGAGGGCCGGTGAAAGGTTTAGAAGCCATGGAGCAGAATTTGGTGGACGGCAGAGGGCCGGTGAAAGGTTTAGAAGCCATGGAGCAGAATTTGGTGGACGGCAGAGGGCCGGTGAAAGGTTTAGAAGCCATGGAGCAGAATTCGGTGGACGGCAGAGGGCCGGTGAAAGGTTTAGAAGCCATGGAGCAGAATTCGGTGGACGGCAGAGGGCCGGTGAAAGGTTTAGAAGCCATGGAGCAGAATTCGGTGGACGGCAGAGGGCCGGTGAAAGGTTTAGAAGCCATGGAGTAGAATTCGGTGGACGGCAGAGGGCCGGTGAAAGGTTTAGAAGCCATGGAGCAGAATTCGGTGGACGGCAGAGGGCCGGTGAAAGGTTTAGAAGCCATGGAGCAGAATTTGGTGGACGGCAGAGGGCCGGTGAAAGGTTTAGAAGCCATGGAGCAGAATTCGGTGGACGGCAGAGGGCCGGTGAAAGGTTTAGAAGCCATGGAGCAGAATTCGGTGGACGGCAGAGGGCCGGTGAAAGGTTTAGAAGCCATGGAGCAGAATTCGGTGGACGGCAGAGGGCCGGTGAAAGGTTTAGAAGCCATGGAGCAGAATTCGGTGGACGGCAGAGGGCCGGTGAAAGGTTTAGAAGCCATGGAGCAGAATTCGGTGGACGGCAGAGGGCCGGTGAAAGGTTTAGAAGCCATGGAGCAGAATTTGGTGGACGGCAGAGGGCCGGTGAAAGGTTTGGAAGCCATGGAGCAGAATTTGGTGGACGGCAGAGGGCCGGTGAAAGGTTTAGAAGCCATGGAGCAGAATTCGGTAGACGGCAGAGGGCCGTGAGTTGAGGAGTTGAGTTGATGAGTTGAGTTGATGAGTTGAGTTGATGAGTTGAGTTGAGTTATATCCAGTTTTATCCAGTTTTTTCCAGTTTTTTCCACTCCTTTTTCCACTTTTTTTCCCACCTTTTTCCCACATTTTCCCACATTTTTCCACTTTTTCCACTTTTTCCAATTTCTTCCACGTTTTTCCACCTTTTCCCACCTTTTTCCACCATAAAACTGGATAAAAGTGGAAAAAAGTGGAAAAAAGTGGAAAGGTTTAGAAGCCATGGAGCAGAATTCGGTGGACGGCAGAGGGCCGGTGAAAGGTTTAGAAGCCATGGAGCAGAATTCGGTGGACGGCAGAGGGCCGGTGAAAGGTTTAGAAGCCATGGAGTAGAATTCGGTGGACGGCAGAGGGCCGGTGAAAGGTTTAGAAGCCATGGAGCAGAATTCGGTGGACGGCAGAGGGCCGGTGAAAGGTTTAGAAGCCATGGAGCAGAATTCGGTGGACGGCAGAGGGCCGGTGAAAGGTTTAGAAGCCATGGAGCAGAATTCGGTGGACGGCAGAGGGCCGGTGAAAGGTTTAGAAGCCATGGAGCAGAATTCGGTGGACGGCAGAGGGCCGGTGAAAGGTTTAGAAGCCATGGAGCAGAATTCGGTGGACGGCAGAGGGCCGGTGAAAGGTTTAGAAGCCATGGAGCAGATTTCGGTGGACGGCAGAGGGCCGGTGAAAGGTTTAGAAGCCATGGAGCAGAATTCGGTGGACGGCAGAGGGCCGGTGAAAGGTTTAGAAGCCATGGAGTAGAATTCGGTGGACGGCAGAGGGCCGGTGAAAGGTTTAGAAGCCATGGAGCAGAATTCGGTGGACGGCAGAGGGCCGGTGAAAGGTTTAGAAGCCATGGAGCAGAATTCGGTGGACGGCAGAGGGCCGGTGAAAGGTTTAGAAGCCATGGAGCAGAATTCGGTGGACGGCAGAGGGCCGGTGAAAGGTTTAGAAGCCATGGAGCAGAATTCGGTGGACGGCAGAGGGCCGGTGAAAGGTTTAGAAGCCATGGAGCAGAATTTGGTGGACGGCAGAGGGCCGGTGAAAGGTTTAGAAGCCATGGAGCAGAATTTGGTGGACGGCAGAGGGCCGGTGAAAGGTTTAGAAGCCATGGAGCAGAATTCGGTGGACGGCAGAGGGCCGTGAGTTGAGGAGTTGAGTTGATGAGTTGAGTTGATGAGTTGATGAGTTGAGTTGATGAGTTGATGAGTTGAGTTGAGTTATATCCAGTTTTATCCAGTTTTTTCCAGTTTTTTCCACTCCTTTTTCCACTTTTTTTCCCACCTTTTTCCCACATTTTCCCAAATTTTTCCACTTTTTCCACTTTTTCCAATTTCTTCCACGTTTTTCCACCTTTTCCCACCTTTTTCCACCATAAAACTGGATAAAAGTGGAAAAAAGTGGAAAAAAGTGGAAAGGTTTAGAAGCCATGGAGCAGAATTCGGTGGACGGCAGAGGGCCGGTGAAAGGTTTAGAAGCCATGGAGCAGAATTCGGTGGACGGCAGAGGGCCGGTGAAAGGTTTAGAAGCCATGGAGCAGAATTCGGTGGACGGCAGAGGGCCGGTGAAAGGTTTAGAAGCCATGGAGCAGAATTCGGTGGACGGCAGAGGGCCGGTGAAAGGTTTAGAAGCCATGGAGCAGAATTCGGTGGACGGCAGAGGGCCGGTGAAAGGTTTAGAAGCCATGGAGCAGAATTCGGTGGACGGCAGAGGGCCGGTGAAAGGTTTAGAAGCCATGGAGCAGAATTCGGTGGACGGCAGAGGGCCGGTGAAAGGTTTAGAAGCCATGGAGCAGAATTTGGTGGACGGCAGAGGGCCGGTGAAAGGTTTAGAAGCCATGGAGCAGAATTCGGTGGACGGCAGAGGGCCGTGAGTTGAGGAGTTGAGTTGATGAGTTGAGTTGATGAGTTGATGAGTTGAGTTGATGAGTTGATGAGTTGAGTTGAGTTATATCCAGTTTTATCCAGTTTTTTCCAGTTTTTTCCACTCCTTTTTCCACTTTTTTTCCCACCTTTTTCCCACATTTTCCCACATTTTTCCACTTTTTCCACTTTTTCCAATTTCTTCCACGTTTTTCCACCTTTTCCCACCTTTTTCCACCATAAAACTGGATAAAAGTGGAAAAAAGTGGAAAAAAGTGGAAAGGTTTAGAAGCCATGGAGCAGAATTCGGTGGACGGCAGAGGGCCGGTGAAAGGTTTAGAAGCCATGGAGCAGAATTCGGTGGACGGCAGAGGGCCGGTGAAAGGTTTAGAAGCCATGGAGCAGAATTCGGTGGACGGCAGAGCGCCGGTGAAAGGTTTAGAAGCCATGGAGCAGAATTTGGTGGACGGCAGAGGGCCGGTGAAAGGTTTAGAAGCCATGGAGCAGAATTTGGTGGACGGCAGAGGGCCGGTGAAAGGTTTAGAAGCCATGGAGCAGAATTCGGTGGACGGCAGAGGGCCGTGAGTTGAGGAGTTGAGTTGATGAGTTGAGTTGATGAGTTGATGAGTTGAGTTGATGAGTTGATGAGTTGAGTTGAGTTATATCCAGTTTTATCCAGTTTTTTCCAGTTTTTTCCACTCCTTTTTCCACTTTTTTTCCCACCTTTTTCCCACATTTTCCCACATTTTTTCACTTTTTCCACTTTTTCCAATTTCTTCCACGTTTTTCCACCTTTTCCCACCTTTTTCCACCATAAAACTGGATAAAAGTGGAAAAAAGTGGAAAAAAGTGGAAAGGTTTAGAAGCCATGGAGCAGAATTCGGTGGACGGCAGAGGGCCGGTGAAAGGTTTAGAAGCCATGGAGCAGAATTCGGTGGACGGCAGAGGGCCGGTGAAAGGTTTAGAAGCCATGGAGCAGAATTCGGTGGACGGCAGAGGGCCGGTGAAAGGTTTAGAAGCCATGGAGCAGAATTCGGTGGACGGCAGAGGGCCGGTGAAAGGTTTAGAAGCCATGGAGCAGAATTCGGTGGACGGCAGAGGGCCGGTGAAAGGTTTAGAAGCCATGGAGCAGAATTCGGTGGACGGCAGAGGGCCGGTGAAAGGTTTAGAAGCCATGGAGCAGAATTTGGTGGACGGCAGAGGGCCGGTGAAAGGTTTAGAAGCCATGGAGCAGAATTCGGTGGACGGCAGAGGGCCGTGAGTTGAGGAGTTGAGTTGATGAGTTGAGTTGATGAGTTGATGAGTTGAGTTGATGAGTTGATGAGTTGATGAGTTGAGTTGAGTTATATCCAGTTTTATCCAGTTTTATCCAGTTTTTTCCACTCCTTTTTCCACTTTTTTTCCCACCTTTTTCCCACATTTTCCCACATTTTCCCACATTTTTCCACTTTTTCCACTTTTTCCAATTTCTTCCACGTTTTTCCACCTTTTCCCACCTTTTTCCACCATAAAACTGGATAAAAGTGGAAAAAAGTGGAAAAAAGTGGAAAGGTTTAGAAGCCATGGAGCAGAATTCGGTGGACGGCAGAGGGCCGGTGAAAGGTTTAGAAGCCATGGAGCAGAATTCGGTGGACGGCAGAGGGCCGGTGAAAGGTTTAGAAGCCATGGAGCAGAATTCGGTGGACGGCAGAGGGCCGGTGAAAGGTTTAGAAGCCATGGAGCAGATTTCGGTGGACGGCAGAGGGCCGGTGAAAGGTTTAGAAGCCATGGAGCAGAATTCGGTGGACGGCAGAGGGCCGGTGAAAGGTTTAGAAGCCATGGAGTAGAATTCGGTGGACGGCAGAGGGCCGGTGAAAGGTTTAGAAGCCATGGAGCAGAATTCGGTGGACGGCAGAGGGCCGGTGAAAGGTTTAGAAGCCATGGAGCAGAATTCGGTGGACGGCAGAGGGCCGGTGAAAGGTTTAGAAGCCATGGAGCAGAATTCGGTGGACGGCAGAGGGCCGGTGAAAGGTTTAGAAGCCATGGAGCAGAATTCGGTGGACGGCAGAGGGCCGGTGAAAGGTTTAGAAGCCATGGAGCAGAATTTGGTGGACGGCAGAGGGCCGGTGAAAGGTTTAGAAGCCATGGAGCAGAATTTGGTGGACGGCAGAGGGCCGGTGAAAGGTTTAGAAGCCATGGAGCAGAATTCGGTGGACGGCAGAGGGCCGTGAGTTGAGGAGTTGAGTTGATGAGTTGAGTTGATGAGTTGATGAGTTGAGTTGATGAGTTGATGAGTTGAGTTGAGTTATATCCAGTTTTATCCAGTTTTTTCCAGTTTTTTCCACTCCTTTTTCCACTTTTTTTCCCACCTTTTCCCCACATTTTCCCACATTTTTCCACTTTTTCCACTTTTTCCAATTTCTTCCACGTTTTTCCACCTTTTCCCACCTTTTTCCACCATAAAACTGGATAAAAGTGGAAAAAAGTGGAAAAAAGTGGAAAGGTTTAGAAGCCATGGAGCAGAATTCGGTGGACGGCAGAGGGCCGGTGAAAGGTTTAGAAGCCATGGAGCAGAATTCGGTGGACGGCAGAGGGCCGGTGAAAGGTTTAGAAGCCATGGAGCAGAATTCGGTGTACGGCAGAGGGCCGGTGAAAGGTTTAGAAGCCATGGAGCAGAATTCGGTGGACGGCAGAGGGCCGGTGAAAGGTTTAGAAGCCATGGAGCAGAATTCGGTGGACGGCAGAGGGCCGGTGAAAGGTTTAGAAGCCATGGAGCAGAATTCGGTGGACGGCAGAGGGCCGGTGAAAGGTTTAGAAGCCATGGAGCAGAATTCGGTGGACGGCAGAGGGCCGGTGAAAGGTTTAGAAGCCATGGAGCAGAATTCGGTGGACGGCAGAGGGCCGGTGAAAGGTTTAGAAGCCATGGAGCAGAATTCGGTGGACGGCAGAGGGCCGGTGAAAGGTTTAGAAGCCATGGAGCAGAATTCGGTGGACGGCAGAGGGCCGGTGAAAGGTTTAGAAGCCATGGAGCAGAATTTGGTGGACGGCAGAGGGCCGGTGAAAGGTTTAGAAGCCATGGAGCAGAATTCGGTGGACGGCAGAGGGCCGGTGAAAGGTTTAGAAGCCATGGAGCAGAATTCGGTGGACGGCAGAGGGCCGTGAGTTGAGGAGTTGAGTTGATGAGTTGAGTTGATGAGTTGATGAGTTGAGTTGATGAGTTGATGAGTTGAGTTGAGTTATATCCAGTTTTATCCAGTTTTTTCCAGTTTTTTCCACTCCTTTTTCCACTTTTTTTCCCACCTTTTTCCCACATTTTCCCAAATTTTTCCACTTTTTCCACTTTTTCCAATTTCTTCCACGTTTTTCCACCTTTTCCCACCTTTTTCCACCATAAAACTGGATAAAAGTGGAAAAAAGTGGAAAAAAGTGGAAAGGTTTAGAAGCCATGGAGCAGAATTCGGTGGACGGCAGAGGGCCGGTGAAAGGTTTAGAAGCCATGGAGCAGAATTCGGTGGACGGCAGAGGGCCGGTGAAAGGTTTAGAAGCCATGGAGCAGAATTCGGTGTACGGCAGAGGGCCGGTGAAAGGTTTAGAAGCCATGGAGCAGAATTCGGTGGACGGCAGAGGGCCGGTGAAAGGTTTAGAAGCCATGGAGCAGAATTCGGTGGACGGCAGAGGGCCGGTGAAAGGTTTAGAAGCCATGGAGCAGAATTCGGTGGACGGCAGAGGGCCGGTGAAAGGTTTAGAAGCCATGGAGCAGAATTCGGTGGACGGCAGAGGGCCGGTGAAAGGTTTAGAAGCCATGGAGCAGAATTCGGTGGACGGCAGAGGGCCGGTGAAAGGTTTAGAAGCCATGGAGCAGAATTCGGTGGACGGCAGAGGGCCGGTGAAAGGTTTAGAAGCCATGGAGCAGAATTCGGTGGACGGCAGAGGGCCGGTGAAAGGTTTAGAAGCCATGGAGCAGAATTTGGTGGACGGCAGAGGGCCGGTGAAAGGTTTAGAAGCCATGGAGCAGAATTCGGTGGACGGCAGAGGGCCGTGAGTTGAGGAGTTGAGTTGATGAGTTGAGTTGATGAGTTGATGAGTTGAGTTGATGAGTTGATGAGTTGAGTTGAGTTATATCCAGTTTTATCCAGTTTTTTCCAGTTTTTTCCACTCCTTTTTCCACTTTTTTTCCCACCTTTTTCCCACATTTTCCCACATTTTTCCACTTTTTCCACTTTTTCCAATTTCTTCCACGTTTTTCCACCTTTTCCCACCTTTTTCCACCATAAAACTGGATAAAAGTGGAAAAAAGTGGAAAAAAGTGGAAAGGTTTAGAAGCCATGGAGCAGAATTCGGTGGACGGCAGAGGGCCGGTGAAAGGTTTAGAAGCCATGGAGCAGAATTCGGTGGACGGCAGAGGGCCGGTGAAAGGTTTAGAAGCCATGGAGCAGAATTCGGTGGACGGCAGAGCGCCGGTGAAAGGTTTAGAAGCCATGGAGCAGAATTTGGTGGACGGCAGAGGGCCGGTGAAAGGTTTAGAAGCCATGGAGCAGAATTTGGTGGACGGCAGAGGGCCGGTGAAAGGTTTAGAAGCCATGGAGCAGAATTCGGTGGACGGCAGAGGGCCGTGAGTTGAGGAGTTGAGTTGATGAGTTGAGTTGATGAGTTGATGAGTTGAGTTGATGAGTTGATGAGTTGAGTTGAGTTATATCCAGTTTTATCCAGTTTTTTCCAGTTTTTTCCACTCCTTTTTCCACTTTTTTTCCCACCTTTTTCCCACATTTTCCCACATTTTTTCACTTTTTCCACTTTTTCCAATTTCTTCCACGTTTTTCCACCTTTTCCCACCTTTTTCCACCATAAAACTGGATAAAAGTGGAAAAAAGTGGAAAAAAGTGGAAAGGTTTAGAAGCCATGGAGCAGAATTCGGTGGACGGCAGAGGGCCGGTGAAAGGTTTAGAAGCCATGGAGCAGAATTCGGTGGACGGCAGAGGGCCGGTGAAAGGTTTAGAAGCCATGGAGCAGAATTCGGTGGACGGCAGAGGGCCGGTGAAAGGTTTAGAAGCCATGGAGCAGAATTCGGTGGACGGCAGAGGGCCGGTGAAAGGTTTAGAAGCCATGGAGCAGAATTCGGTGGACGGCAGAGGGCCGGTGAAAGGTTTAGAAGCCATGGAGCAGAATTCGGTGGACGGCAGAGGGCCGGTGAAAGGTTTAGAAGCCATGGAGCAGAATTCGGTGGACGGCAGAGGGCCGGTGAAAGGTTTAGAAGCCATGGAGCAGAATTTGGTGGACGGCAGAGGGCCGGTGAAAGGTTTAGAAGCCATGGAGCAGAATTCGGTGGACGGCAGAGGGCCGTGAGTTGAGGAGTTGAGTTGATGAGTTGAGTTGATGAGTTGATGAGTTGAGTTGATGAGTTGATGAGTTGATGAGTTGAGTTGAGTTATATCCAGTTTTATCCAGTTTTATCCAGTTTTTTCCACTCCTTTTTCCACTTTTTTTCCCACCTTTTTCCCACATTTTCCCACATTTTCCCACATTTTTCCACTTTTTCCACTTTTTCCAATTTCTTCCACGTTTTTCCACCTTTTCCCACCTTTTTCCACCATAAAACTGGATAAAAGTGGAAAAAAGTGGAAAAAAGTGGAAAGGTTTAGAAGCCATGGAGCAGAATTCGGTGGACGGCAGAGGGCCGGTGAAAGGTTTAGAAGCCATGGAGCAGAATTCGGTGGACGGCAGAGGGCCGGTGAAAGGTTTAGAAGCCATGGAGCAGAATTCGGTGGACGGCAGAGGGCCGGTGAAAGGTTTAGAAGCCATGGAGCAGATTTCGGTGGACGGCAGAGGGCCGGTGAAAGGTTTAGAAGCCATGGAGCAGAATTCGGTGGACGGCAGAGGGCCGGTGAAAGGTTTAGAAGCCATGGAGTAGAATTCGGTGGACGGCAGAGGGCCGGTGAAAGGTTTAGAAGCCATGGAGCAGAATTCGGTGGACGGCAGAGGGCCGGTGAAAGGTTTAGAAGCCATGGAGCAGAATTCGGTGGACGGCAGAGGGCCGGTGAAAGGTTTAGAAGCCATGGAGCAGAATTCGGTGGACGGCAGAGGGCCGGTGAAAGGTTTAGAAGCCATGGAGCAGAATTCGGTGGACGGCAGAGGGCCGGTGAAAGGTTTAGAAGCCATGGAGCAGAATTTGGTGGACGGCAGAGGGCCGGTGAAAGGTTTAGAAGCCATGGAGCAGAATTTGGTGGACGGCAGAGGGCCGGTGAAAGGTTTAGAAGCCATGGAGCAGAATTCGGTGGACGGCAGAGGGCCGTGAGTTGAGGAGTTGAGTTGATGAGTTGAGTTGATGAGTTGATGAGTTGAGTTGATGAGTTGATGAGTTGAGTTGAGTTATATCCAGTTTTATCCAGTTTTTTCCAGTTTTTTCCACTCCTTTTTCCACTTTTTTTCCCACCTTTTCCCCACATTTTCCCACATTTTTCCACTTTTTCCACTTTTTCCAATTTCTTCCACGTTTTTCCACCTTTTCCCACCTTTTTCCACCATAAAACTGGATAAAAGTGGAAAAAAGTGGAAAAAAGTGGAAAGGTTTAGAAGCCATGGAGCAGAATTCGGTGGACGGCAGAGGGCCGGTGAAAGGTTTAGAAGCCATGGAGCAGAATTCGGTGGACGGCAGAGGGCCGGTGAAAGGTTTAGAAGCCATGGAGCAGAATTCGGTGTACGGCAGAGGGCCGGTGAAAGGTTTAGAAGCCATGGAGCAGAATTCGGTGGACGGCAGAGGGCCGGTGAAAGGTTTAGAAGCCATGGAGCAGAATTCGGTGGACGGCAGAGGGCCGGTGAAAGGTTTAGAAGCCATGGAGCAGAATTCGGTGGACGGCAGAGGGCCGGTGAAAGGTTTAGAAGCCATGGAGCAGAATTCGGTGGACGGCAGAGGGCCGGTGAAAGGTTTAGAAGCCATGGAGCAGAATTCGGTGGACGGCAGAGGGCCGGTGAAAGGTTTAGAAGCCATGGAGCAGAATTCGGTGGACGGCAGAGGGCCGGTGAAAGGTTTAGAAGCCATGGAGCAGAATTCGGTGGACGGCAGAGGGCCGGTGAAAGGTTTAGAAGCCATGGAGCAGAATTTGGTGGACGGCAGAGGGCCGGTGAAAGGTTTAGAAGCCATGGAGCAGAATTCGGTGGACGGCAGAGGGCCGGTGAAAGGTTTAGAAGCCATGGAGCAGAATTCGGTGGACGGCAGAGGGCCGTGAGTTGAGGAGTTGAGTTGATGAGTTGAGTTGATGAGTTGATGAGTTGAGTTGATGAGTTGATGAGTTGAGTTGAGTTATATCCAGTTTTATCCAGTTTTTTCCAGTTTTTTCCACTCCTTTTTCCACTTTTTTTCCCACCTTTTTCCCACATTTTCCCAAATTTTTCCACTTTTTCCACTTTTTCCAATTTCTTCCACGTTTTTCCACCTTTTCCCACCTTTTTCCACCATAAAACTGGATAAAAGTGGAAAAAAGTGGAAAAAAGTGGAAAGGTTTAGAAGCCATGGAGCAGAATTCGGTGGACGGCAGAGGGCCGGTGAAAGGTTTAGAAGCCATGGAGCAGAATTCGGTGGACGGCAGAGGGCCGGTGAAAGGTTTAGAAGCCATGGAGCAGAATTCGGTGTACGGCAGAGGGCCGGTGAAAGGTTTAGAAGCCATGGAGCAGAATTCGGTGGACGGCAGAGGGCCGGTGAAAGGTTTAGAAGCCATGGAGCAGAATTCGGTGGACGGCAGAGGGCCGGTGAAAGGTTTAGAAGCCATGGAGCAGAATTCGGTGGACGGCAGAGGGCCGGTGAAAGGTTTAGAAGCCATGGAGCAGAATTCGGTGGACGGCAGAGGGCCGGTGAAAGGTTTAGAAGCCATGGAGCAGAATTCGGTGGACGGCAGAGGGCCGGTGAAAGGTTTAGAAGCCATGGAGCAGAATTCGGTGGACGGCAGAGGGCCGGTGAAAGGTTTAGAAGCCATGGAGCAGAATTCGGTGGACGGCAGAGGGCCGGTGAAAGGTTTAGAAGCCATGGAGCAGAATTTGGTGGACGGCAGAGGGCCGGTGAAAGGTTTGGAAGCCATGGAGCAGAATTTGGTGGACGGCAGAGGGCCGGTGAAAGGTTTAGAAGCCATGGAGCAGAATTCGGTAGACGGCAGAGGGCCGTGAGTTGAGGAGTTGAGTTGATGAGTTGAGTTGATGAGTTGAGTTGATGAGTTGAGTTGAGTTGAGTTATATCCAGTTTTATCCAGTTTTTTCCAGTTTTTTCCACTCCTTTTTCCACTTTTTTTCCCACCTTTTTCCCACATTTTCCCACATTTTTCCACTTTTTCCACTTTTTCCAATTTCTTCCACGTTTTTCCACCTTTTCCCACCTTTTTCCACCATAAAACTGGATAAAAGTGGAAAAAAGTGGAAAAAAGTGGAAAGGTTTAGAAGCCATGGAGCAGAATTCGGTGGACGGCAGAGGGCCGGTGAAAGGTTTAGAAGCCATGGAGCAGAATTCGGTGGACGGCAGAGGGCCGGTGAAAGGTTTAGAAGCCATGGAGTAGAATTCGGTGGACGGCAGAGGGCCGGTGAAAGGTTTAGAAGCCATGGAGCAGAATTCGGTGGACGGCAGAGGGCCGGTGAAAGGTTTAGAAGCCATGGAGCAGAATTCGGTGGACGGCAGAGGGCCGGTGAAAGGTTTAGAAGCCATGGAGCAGAATTCGGTGGACGGCAGAGGGCCGGTGAAAGGTTTAGAAGCCATGGAGCAGAATTCGGTGGACGGCAGAGGGCCGGTGAAAGGTTTAGAAGCCATGGAGCAGAATTCGGTGGACGGCAGAGGGCCGGTGAAAGGTTTAGAAGCCATGGAGCAGAATTCGGTGGACGGCAGAGGGCCGGTGAAAGGTTTAGAAGCCATGGAGCAGAATTCGGTGGACGGCAGAGGGCCGGTGAAAGGTTTAGAAGCCATGGAGCAGAATTTGGTGGACGGCAGAGGGCCGGTGAAAGGTTTAGAAGCCATGGAGCAGAATTCGGTGGACGGCAGAGGGCCGTGAGTTGAGGAGTTGAGTTGATGAGTTGAGTTGATGAGTTGATGAGTTGAGTTGATGAGTTGATGAGTTGAGTTGAGTTATATCCAGTTTTATCCAGTTTTTTCCAGTTTTTTCCACTCCTTTTTCCACTTTTTTTCCCACCTTTTTCCCACATTTTCCCAAATTTTTCCACTTTTTCCACTTTTTCCAATTTCTTCCACGTTTTTCCACCTTTTCCCACCTTTTTCCACCATAAAACTGGATAAAAGTGGAAAAAAGTGGAAAAAAGTGGAAAGGTTTAGAAGCCATGGAGCAGAATTCGGTGGACGGCAGAGGGCCGGTGAAAGGTTTAGAAGCCATGGAGCAGAATTCGGTGGACGGCAGAGGGCCGGTGAAAGGTTTAGAAGCCATGGAGCAGAATTCGGTGTACGGCAGAGGGCCGGTGAAAGGTTTAGAAGCCATGGAGCAGAATTCGGTGGACGGCAGAGGGCCGGTGAAAGGTTTAGAAGCCATGGAGCAGAATTCGGTGGACGGCAGAGGGCCGGTGAAAGGTTTAGAAGCCATGGAGCAGAATTCGGTGGACGGCAGAGGGCCGGTGAAAGGTTTAGAAGCCATGGAGCAGAATTCGGTGGACGGCAGAGGGCCGGTGAAAGGTTTAGAAGCCATGGAGCAGAATTCGGTGGACGGCAGAGGGCCGGTGAAAGGTTTAGAAGCCATGGAGCAGAATTCGGTGGACGGCAGAGGGCCGGTGAAAGGTTTAGAAGCCATGGAGCAGAATTCGGTGGACGGCAGAGGGCCGGTGAAAGGTTTAGAAGCCATGGAGCAGAATTTGGTGGACGGCAGAGGGCCGGTGAAAGGTTTGGAAGCCATGGAGCAGAATTTGGTGGACGGCAGAGGGCCGGTGAAAGGTTTAGAAGCCATGGAGCAGAATTCGGTAGACGGCAGAGGGCCGTGAGTTGAGGAGTTGAGTTGATGAGTTGAGTTGATGAGTTGAGTTGATGAGTTGAGTTGAGTTGAGTTATATCCAGTTTTATCCAGTTTTTTCCAGTTTTTTCCACTCCTTTTTCCACTTTTTTTCCCACCTTTTTCCCACATTTTCCCACATTTTTCCACTTTTTCCACTTTTTCCAATTTCTTCCACGTTTTTCCACCTTTTCCCACCTTTTTCCACCATAAAACTGGATAAAAGTGGAAAAAAGTGGAAAAAAGTGGAAAGGTTTAGAAGCCATGGAGCAGAATTCGGTGGACGGCAGAGGGCCGGTGAAAGGTTTAGAAGCCATGGAGCAGAATTCGGTGGACGGCAGAGGGCCGGTGAAAGGTTTAGAAGCCATGGAGTAGAATTCGGTGGACGGCAGAGGGCCGGTGAAAGGTTTAGAAGCCATGGAGCAGAATTCGGTGGACGGCAGAGGGCCGGTGAAAGGTTTAGAAGCCATGGAGCAGAATTCGGTGGACGGCAGAGGGCCGGTGAAAGGTTTAGAAGCCATGGAGCAGAATTCGGTGGACGGCAGAGGGCCGGTGAAAGGTTTAGAAGCCATGGAGCAGAATTCGGTGGACGGCAGAGGGCCGGTGAAAGGTTTAGAAGCCATGGAGCAGAATTCGGTGGACGGCAGAGGGCCGGTGAAAGGTTTAGAAGCCATGGAGCAGAATTCGGTGGACGGCAGAGGGCCGGTGAAAGGTTTAGAAGCCATGGAGCAGAATTCGGTGGACGGCAGAGGGCCGGTGAAAGGTTTAGAAGCCATGGAGCAGAATTTGGTGGACGGCAGAGGGCCGGTGAAAGGTTTAGAAGCCATGGAGCAGAATTCGGTGGACGGCAGAGGGCCGTGAGTTGAGGAGTTGAGTTGATGAGTTGAGTTGATGAGTTGATGAGTTGAGTTGATGAGTTGATGAGTTGATGAGTTGAGTTGAGTTATATCCAGTTTTATCCAGTTTTTTCCAGTTTTTTCCACTCCTTTTTCCACTTTTTTCCCCACCTTTTTCCCACATTTTCCCACATTTTCCCACATTTTTCCACTTTTTCCACTTTTTCCAATTTCTTCCACGTTTTTCCACCTTTTCCCACCTTTTTCCACCATAAAACTGGATAAAAGTGGAAAAAAGTGGAAAAAAGTGGAAAGGTTTAGAAGCCATGGAGCAGAATTCGGTGGACGGCAGAGGGCCGGTGAAAGGTTTAGAAGCCATGGAGCAGAATTCGGTGGACGGCAGAGGGCCGGTGAAAGGTTTAGAAGCCATGGAGTAGAATTCGGTGGACGGCAGAGGGCCGGTGAAAGGTTTAGAAGCCATGGAGCAGAATTCGGTGGACGGCAGAGGGCCGGTGAAAGGTTTAGAAGCCATGGAGCAGAATTCGGTGGACGGCAGAGGGCCGGTGAAAGGTTTAGAAGCCATGGAGCAGAATTCGGTGGACGGCAGAGGGCCGGTGAAAGGTTTAGAAGCCATGGAGCAGAATTCGGTGGACGGCAGAGGGCCGGTGAAAGGTTTAGAAGCCATGGAGCAGAATTCGGTGGACGGCAGAGGGCCGGTGAAAGGTTTAGAAGCCATGGAGCAGAATTCGGTGGACGGCAGAGGGCCGGTGAAAGGTTTAGAAGCCATGGAGCAGAATTCGGTGGACGGCAGAGGGCCGGTGAAAGGTTTAAAAGCCATGGAGCAGAATTCGGTGGACGGCAGAGGGCCGGTGAAAGGTTTAGAAGCCATGGAGCAGAATTCGGTGGACGGCAGAGGGCCGGTGAAAGGTTTAGAAGCCATGGAGCAGAATTCGGTGGACGGCAGAGGGCCGGTGAAAGGTTTAGAAGCCATGGAGCAGAATTCGGTGGACGGCAGAGGGCCGGTGAAAGGTTTAGAAGCCATGGAGCAGAATTTGGTGGACGGCAGAGGGCCGGTGAAAGGTTTAGAAGCCATGGAGCAGAATTCGGTGGACGGCAGAGGGCCGTGAGTTGAGGAGTTGAGTTGATGAGTTGAGTTGATGAGTTGATGAGTTGAGTTGATGAGTTGATGAGTTGATGAGTTGAGTTGAGTTATATCCAGTTTTATCCAGTTTTTTCCAGTTTTTTCCACTCCTTTTTCCACTTTTTTTCCCACCTTTTTCCCACATTTTCCCACATTTTCCCACATTTTTCCACTTTTTCCACTTTTTCCAATTTCTTCCACGTTTTTCCACCTTTTCCCACCTTTTTCCACCATAAAACTGGATAAAAGTGGAAAAAAGTGGAAAAAAGTGGAAAGGTTTAGAAGCCATGGAGCAGAATTCGGTGGACGGCAGAGGGCCGGTGAAAGGTTTAGAAGCCATGGAGCAGAATTCGGTGGACGGCAGAGGGCCGGTGAAAGGTTTAGAAGCCATGGAGTAGAATTCGGTGGACGGCAGAGGGCCGGTGAAAGGTTTAGAAGCCATGGAGCAGAATTCGGTGGACGGCAGAGGGCCGGTGAAAGGTTTAGAAGCCATGGAGCAGAATTCGGTGGACGGCAGAGGGCCGGTGAAAGGTTTAGAAGCCATGGAGCAGAATTCGGTGGACGGCAGAGGGCCGGTGAAAGGTTTAGAAGCCATGGAGCAGAATTCGGTGGACGGCAGAGGGCCGGTGAAAGGTTTAGAAGCCATGGAGCAGAATTCGGTGGACGGCAGAGGGCCGGTGAAAGGTTTAGAAGCCATGGAGCAGAATTCGGTGGACGGCAGAGGGCCGGTGAAAGGTTTAGAAGCCATGGAGCAGAATTCGGTGGACGGCAGAGGGCCGGTGAAAGGTTTAGAAGCCATGGAGCAGAATTTGGTGGACGGCAGAGGGCCGGTGAAAGGTTTAGAAGCCATGGAGCAGAATTTGGTGGACGGCAGAGGGCCGGTGAAAGGTTTAGAAGCCATGGAGCAGAATTCGGTGGACGGCAGAGGGCCGTGAGTTGAGGAGTTGAGTTGATGAGTTGAGTTGATGAGTTGATGAGTTGAGTTGATGAGTTGATGAGTTGAGTTGAGTTATATCCAGTTTTATCCAGTTTTTTCCAGTTTTTTCCACTCCTTTTTCCACTTTTTTTCCCACCTTTTTCCCACATTTTCCCACATTTTCCCACATTTTTCCACTTTTTCCACTTTTTCCAATTTCTTCCACGTTTTTCCACCTTTTCCCACCTTTTTCCACCATAAAACTGGATAAAAGTGGAAAAAAGTGGAAAAAAGTGGAAAGGTTTAGAAGCCATGGAGCAGAATTCGGTGGACGGCAGAGGGCCGGTGAAAGGTTTAGAAGCCATGGAGCAGAATTCGGTGGACGGCAGAGGGCCGGTGAAAGGTTTAGAAGCCATGGAGTAGAATTCGGTGGACGGCAGAGGGCCGGTGAAAGGTTTAGAAGCCATGGAGCAGAATTCGGTGGACGGCAGAGGGCCGGTGAAAGGTTTAGAAGCCATGGAGCAGAATTCGGTGGACGGCAGAGGGCCGGTGAAAGGTTTAGAAGCCATGGAGCAGAATTCGGTGGACGGCAGAGGGCCGGTGAAAGGTTTAGAAGCCATGGAGCAGAATTCGGTGGACGGCAGAGGGCCGGTGAAAGGTTTAGAAGCCATGGAGCAGAATTCGGTGGACGGCAGAGGGCCGGTGAAAGGTTTAGAAGCCATGGAGCAGATTTCGGTGGACGGCAGAGGGCCGGTGAAAGGTTTAGAAGCCATGGAGCAGAATTCGGTGGACGGCAGAGGGCCGGTGAAAGGTTTAGAAGCCATGGAGTAGAATTCGGTGGACGGCAGAGGGCCGGTGAAAGGTTTAGAAGCCATGGAGCAGAATTCGGTGGACGGCAGAGGGCCGGTGAAAGGTTTAGAAGCCATGGAGCAGAATTCGGTGGACGGCAGAGGGCCGGTGAAAGGTTTAGAAGCCATGGAGCAGAATTCGGTGGACGGCAGAGGGCCGTGAGTTGAGGAGTTGAGTTGATGAGTTGAGTTGATGAGTTGATGAGTTGAGTTGATGAGTTGATGAGTTGAGTTGAGTTATATCCAGTTTTATCCAGTTTTTTCCAGTTTTTTCCACTCCTTTTTCCACTTTTTTTCCCACCTTTTTCCCACATTTTCCCACATTTTCCCACATTTTTCCACTTTTTCCACTTTTTCCAATTTCTTCCACGTTTTTCCACCTTTTCCCACCTTTTTCCACCATAAAACTGGATAAAAGTGGAAAAAAGTGGAAAAAAGTGGAAAGGTTTAGAAGCCATGGAGCAGAATTCGGTGGACGGCAGAGGGCCGGTGAAAGGTTTAGAAGCCATGGAGCAGAATTCGGTGGACGGCAGAGGGCCGGTGAAAGGTTTAGAAGCCATGGAGTAGAATTCGGTGGACGGCAGAGGGCCGGTGAAAGGTTTAGAAGCCATGGAGCAGAATTCGGTGGACGGCAGAGGGCCGGTGAAAGGTTTAGAAGCCATGGAGCAGAATTCGGTGGACGGCAGAGGGCCGGTGAAAGGTTTAGAAGCCATGGAGCAGAATTCGGTGGACGGCAGAGGGCCGGTGAAAGGTTTAGAAGCCATGGAGCAGAATTCGGTGGACGGCAGAGGGCCGGTGAAAGGTTTAGAAGCCATGGAGCAGAATTCGGTGGACGGCAGAGGGCCGGTGAAAGGTTTAGAAGCCATGGAGCAGATTTCGGTGGACGGCAGAGGGCCGGTGAAAGGTTTAGAAGCCATGGAGCAGAATTCGGTGGACGGCAGAGGGCCGGTGAAAGGTTTAGAAGCCATGGAGTAGAATTCGGTGGACGGCAGAGGGCCGGTGAAAGGTTTAGAAGCCATGGAGCAGAATTCGGTGGACGGCAGAGGGCCGGTGAAAGGTTTAGAAGCCATGGAGCAGAATTCGGTGGACGGCAGAGGGCCGGTGAAAGGTTTAGAAGCCATGGAGCAGAATTCGGTGGACGGCAGAGGGCCGGTGAAAGGTTTAGAAGCCATGGAGCAGAATTCGGTGGACGGCAGAGGGCCGGTGAAAGGTTTAGAAGCCATGGAGCAGAATTTGGTGGACGGCAGAGGGCCGGTGAAAGGTTTAGAAGCCATGGAGCATAATTTGGTGGACGGCAGAGGGCCGGTGAAAGGTTTAGAAGCCATGGAGCAGAATTCGGTGGACGGCAGAGGGCCGTGAGTTGAGGAGTTGAGTTGATGAGTTGAGTTGATGAGTTGATGAGTTGAGTTGATGAGTTGATGAGTTGAGTTGAGTTATATCCAGTTTTATCCAGTTTTTTCCAGTTTTTTCCACTCCTTTTTCCACTTTTTTTCCCACCTTTTTCCCACATTTTCCCACATTTTTCCACTTTTTCCACTTTTTCCAATTTCTTCCACGTTTTTCCACCTTTTCCCACCTTTTTCCACCATAAAACTGGATAAAAGTGGAAAAAAGTGGAAAAAAGTGGAAAGGTTTAGAAGCCATGGAGCAGAATTCGGTGGACGGCAGAGGGCCGGTGAAAGGTTTAGAAGCCATGGAGCAGAATTCGGTGGACGGCAGAGGGCCGGTGAAAGGTTTAGAAGCCATGGAGCAGAATTCGGTGTACGGCAGAGGGCCGGTGAAAGGTTTAGAAGCCATGGAGCAGAATTCGGTGGACGGCAGAGGGCCGGTGAAAGGTTTAGAAGCCATGGAGCAGAATTCGGTGGACGGCAGAGGGCCGGTGAAAGGTTTAGAAGCCATGGAGCAGAATTCGGTGGACGGCAGAGGGCCGGTGAAAGGTTTAGAAGCCATGGAGCAGAATTCGGTGGACGGCAGAGGGCCGGTGAAAGGTTTAGAAGCCATGGAGCAGAATTCGGTGGACGGCAGAGGGCCGGTGAAAGGTTTAGAAGCCATGGAGCAGAATTCGGTGGACGGCAGAGGGCCGGTGAAAGGTTTAGAAGCCATGGAGCAGAATTTGGTGGACGGCAGAGGGCCGGTGAAAGGTTTAGAAGCCATGGAGCAGAATTCGGTGGACGGCAGAGGGCCGTGAGTTGAGGAGTTGAGTTGATGAGTTGAGTTGATGAGTTGATGAGTTGAGTTGATGAGTTGATGAGTTGAGTTGAGTTATATCCAGTTTTATCCAGTTTTTTCCAGTTTTTTCCACTCCTTTTTCCACTTTTTTTCCCACCTTTTTCCCACATTTTCCCACATTTTTCCACTTTTTCCACTTTTTCCAATTTCTTCCACGTTTTTCCACCTTTTCCCACCTTTTTCCACCATAAAACTGGATAAAAGTGGAAAAAAGTGGAAAAAAGTGGAAAGGTTTAGAAGCCATGGAGCAGAATTCGGTGGACGGCAGAGGGCCGGTGAAAGGTTTAGAAGCCATGGAGCAGAATTCGGTGGACGGCAGAGGGCCGGTGAAAGGTTTAGAAGCCATGGAGCAGAATTCGGTGGACGGCAGAGGGCCGGTGAAAGGTTTAGAAGCCATGGAGCAGAATTCGGTGGACGGCAGAGGGCCGGTGAAAGGTTTAGAAGCCATGGAGTAGAATTCGGTGGACGGCAGAGGGCCGGTGAAAGGTTTAGAAGCCATGGAGCAGAATTCGGTGGACGGCAGAGGGCCGGTGAAAGGTTTAGAAGCCATGGAGCAGAATTCGGTGGACGGCAGAGGGCCGGTGAAAGGTTTAGAAGCCATGGAGCAGAATTTGGTGGACGGCAGAGGGCCGGTGAAAGGTTTAGAAGCCATGGAGCAGAATTTGGTGGACGGCAGAGGGCCGGTGAAAGGTTTAGAAGCCATGGAGCAGAATTCGGTGGACGGCAGAAGGCCGTGAGTTGAGGAGTTGAGTTGATGAGTTGAGTTGATGAGTTGATGAGTTGAGTTGATGAGTTGATGAGTTGAGTTGAGTTATATCCAGTTTTATCCAGTTTTTTCCAGTTTTTTTCACTCCTTTTTCCACTTTTTTTCCCACCTTTTTCCCACATTTTCCCACATTTTTCCACTTTTTCCACTTTTTCCAATTTCTTCCACGTTTTTCCACCTTTTCCCACCTTTTTCCACCATAAAACTGGATAAAAGTGGAAAAAAGTGGAAAAAAGTGGAAAGGTTTAGAAGCCATGGAGCAGAATTCGGTGGACGGCAGAGGGCCGGTGAAAGGTTTAGAAGCCATGGAGCAGAATTCGGTGGACGGCAGAGGGCCGGTGAAAGGTTTAGAAGCCATGGAGCAGAATTCGGTGTACGGCAGAGGGCCGGTGAAAGGTTTAGAAGCCATGGAGCAGAATTCGGTGGACGGCAGAGGGCCGGTGAAAGGTTTAGAAGCCATGGAGCAGAATTCGGTGGACGGCAGAGGGCCGGTGAAAGGTTTAGAAGCCATGGAGCAGAATTCGGTGGACGGCAGAGGGCCGGTGAAAGGTTTAGAAGCCATGGAGCAGAATTCGGTGGACGGCAGAGGGCCGGTGAAAGGTTTAGAAGCCATGGAGCAGAATTCGGTGGACGGCAGAGGGCCGGTGAAAGGTTTAGAAGCCATGGAGCAGAATTTGGTGGACGGCAGAGGGCCGGTGAAAGGTTTAGAAGCCATGGAGCAGAATTCGGTGGACGGCAGAGGGCCGTGAGTTGAGGAGTTGAGTTGATGAGTTGAGTTGATGAGTTGATGAGTTGAGTTGATGAGTTGATGAGTTGAGTTGAGTTATATCCAGTTTTATCCAGTTTTTTCCAGTTTTTTCCACTCCTTTTTCCACTTTTTTTCCCACCTTTTTCCCACATTTTCCCACATTTTTCCACTTTTTCCACTTTTTCCAATTTCTTCCACGTTTTTCCACCTTTTCCCACCTTTTTCCACCATAAAACTGGATAAAAGTGGAAAAAAGTGGAAAAAAGTGGAAAGGTTTAGAAGCCATGGAGCAGAATTCGGTGGACGGCAGAGGGCCGGTGAAAGGTTTAGAAGCCATGGAGCAGAATTCGGTGGACGGCAGAGGGCCGGTGAAAGGTTTAGAAGCCATGGAGCAGAATTCGGTGGACGGCAGAGGGCCGGTGAAAGGTTTAGAAGCCATGGAGCAGAATTCGGTGGACGGCAGAGGGCCGGTGAAAGGTTTAGAAGCCATGGAGTAGAATTCGGTGGACGGCAGAGGGCCGGTGAAAGGTTTAGAAGCCATGGAGCAGAATTCGGTGGACGGCAGAGGGCCGGTGAAAGGTTTAGAAGCCATGGAGCAGAATTCGGTGGACGGCAGAGGGCCGGTGAAAGGTTTAGAAGCCATGGAGCAGAATTTGGTGGACGGCAGAGGGCCGGTGAAAGGTTTAGAAGCCATGGAGCAGAATTTGGTGGACGGCAGAGGGCCGGTGAAAGGTTTAGAAGCCATGGAGCAGAATTCGGTGGACGGCAGAGGGCCGTGAGTTGAGGAGTTGAGTTGATGAGTTGAGTTGATGAGTTGATGAGTTGAGTTGATGAGTTGATGAGTTGAGTTGAGTTATATCCAGTTTTATCCAGTTTTTTCCAGTTTTTTTCACTCCTTTTTCCACTTTTTTTCCCACCTTTTTCCCACATTTTCCCACATTTTTCCACTTTTTCCACTTTTTCCAATTTCTTCCACGTTTTTCCACCTTTTCCCACCTTTTTCCACCATAAAACTGGATAAAAGTGGAAAAAAGTGGAAAAAAGTGGAAAGGTTTAGAAGCCATGGAGCAGAATTCGGTGGACGGCAGAGGGCCGGTGAAAGGTTTAGAAGCCATGGAGCAGAATTCGGTGGACGGCAGAGGGCCGGTGAAAGGTTTAGAAGCCATGGAGCAGAATTCGGTGTACGGCAGAGGGCCGGTGAAAGGTTTAGAAGCCATGGAGCAGAATTCGGTGGACGGCAGAGGGCCGGTGAAAGGTTTAGAAGCCATGGAGCAGAATTCGGTGGACGGCAGAGGGCCGGTGAAAGGTTTAGAAGCCATGGAGCAGAATTCGGTGGACGGCAGAGGGCCGGTGAAAGGTTTAGAAGCCATGGAGCAGAATTCGGTGGACGGCAGAGGGCCGGTGAAAGGTTTAGAAGCCATGGAGCAGAATTCGGTGGACGGCAGAGGGCCGGTGAAAGGTTTAGAAGCCATGGAGCAGAATTCGGTGGACGGCAGAGGGCCGGTGAAAGGTTTAGAAGCCATGGAGCAGAATTCGGTGGACGGCAGAGGGCCGGTGAAAGGTTTAGAAGCCATGGAGCAGAATTTGGTGGACAGCAGAGGGCCGGTGAAAGGTTTAGAAGCCATGGAGCAGAATTCGGTGGACGGCAGAGGGCCGTGAGTTGAGGAGTTGAGTTGATGAGTTGAGTTGATGAGTTGATGAGTTGAGTTGATGAGTTGATGAGTTGAGTTGAGTTATATCCAGTTTTATCCAGTTTTTTCCAGTTTTTTCCACTCCTTTTTCCACTTTTTTTCCCACCTTTTTCCCACATTTTCCCACATTTTTCCACTTTTTCCACTTTTTCCAATTTCTTCCACGTTTTTCCACCTTTTCCCACCTTTTTCCACCATAAAACTGGATAAAAGTGGAAAAAAGTGGAAAAAAGTGGAAAGGTTTAGAAGCCATGGAGCAGAATTCGGTGGACGGCAGAGGGCCGGTGAAAGGTTTAGAAGCCATGGAGCAGAATTCGGTGGACGGCAGAGGGCCGGTGAAAGGTTTAGAAGCCATGGAGCAGAATTCGGTGGACGGCAGAGGGCCGGTGAAAGGTTTAGAAGCCATGGAGCAGAATTCGGTGGACGGCAGAGGGCCGGTGAAAGGTTTAGAAGCCATGGAGTAGAATTCGGTGGACGGCAGAGGGCCGGTGAAAGGTTTAGAAGCCATGGAGCAGAATTCGGTGGACGGCAGAGGGCCGGTGAAAGGTTTAGAAGCCATGGAGCAGAATTCGGTGGACGGCAGAGGGCCGGTGAAAGGTTTAGAAGCCATGGAGCAGAATTCGGTGGACGGCAGAGGGCCGGTGAAAGGTTTAGAAGCCATGGAGCAGAATTTGGTGGACGGCAGAGGGCCGGTGAAAGGTTTAGAAGCCATGGAGCAGAATTTGGTGGACGGCAGAGGGCCGGTGAAAGGTTTAGAAGCCATGGAGCAGAATTTGGTGGACGGCAGAGGGCCGGTGAAAGGTTTAGAAGCCATGGAGCAGAATTTGGTGGACGGCAGAGGGCCGGTGAAAGGTTTAGAAGCCATGGAGCAGAATTCGGTGGACGGCAGAGGGCCGTGAGTTGAGGAGTTGAGTTGATGAGTTGAGTTGATGAGTTGATGAGTTGAGTTGATGAGTTGATGAGTTGAGTTGAGTTATATCCAGTTTTATCCAGTTTTTTCCAGTTTTTTCCACTCCTTTTTCCACTTTTTTTCCCACCTTTTTCCCACATTTTCCCACATTTTTCCACTTTTTCCACTTTTTCCAATTTCTTCCACGTTTTTCCACCTTTTCCCACCTTTTTCCACCATAAAACTGGATAAAAGTGGAAAAAAGTGGAAAAAAGTGGAAAGGTTTAGAAGCCATGGAGCAGAATTCGGTGGACGGCAGAGGGCCGGTGAAAGGTTTAGAAGCCATGGAGCAGAATTCGGTGGACGGCAGAGGGCCGGTGAAAGGTTTAGAAGCCATGGAGCAGAATTCGGTGGACGGCAGAGGGCCGGTGAAAGGTTTAGAAGCCATGGAGCAGAATTCGGTGGACGGCAGAGGGCCGGTGAAAGGTTTAGAAGCCATGGAGCAGAATTTGGTGGACGGCAGAGGGCCGGTGAAAGGTTTAGAAGCCATGGAGCAGAATTTGGTGGACGGCAGAGGGCCGGTGAAAGGTTTAGAAGCCATGGAGCAGAATTTGGTGGACGGCAGAGGGCCGTGAGTTGAGGAGTTGAGTTGATGAGTTGAGTTGATGAGTTGATGAGTTGAGTTGATGAGTTGATGAGTTGAGTTGAGTTATATCCAGTTTTATCCAGTTTTTTCCAGTTTTTTCCACTCCTTTTTCCACTTTTTTTCCCACCTTTTTCCCACATTTTCCCAAATTTTTCCACTTTTTCCACTTTTTCCAATTTCTTCCACGTTTTTCCACCTTTTCCCACCTTTTTCCACCATAAAACTGGATAAAAGTGGAAAAAAGTGGAAAAAAGTGGAAAGGTTTAGAAGCCATGGAGCAGAATTCGGTGGACAGTAGAGGGCCGGTGAAAGGTTTAGAAGCCATGGAGCAGAATTCGGTGGACGGCAGAGGGCCGGTGAAAGGTTTAGAAGCCATGGAGTAGAATTCGGTGGACGGCAGAGGGCCGGTGAAAGTTTTAGAAGCCATGGAGCAGAATTCGGTGGACGGCAGAGGGCCGGTGAAAGGTTTAGAAGCCATGGAGCAGAATTCGGTGGACGGCAGAGGGCCGGTGAAAGGTTTAGAAGCCATGGAGCAGAATTCGGTGGACGGCAGAGGGCCGGTGAAAGGTTTAGAAGCCATGGAGCAGAATTCGGTGGAGGGCAGAGGGCCGGTGAAAGGTTTAGAAGCCATGGAGCAGAATTCGGTGGACGGCAGAGGGCCGGTGAAAGGTTTAGAAGCCATGGAGCAGAATTTGGTGGACGGCAGAGGGCCGGTGAAAGGTTTAGAAGCCATGGAGCAGAATTCGGTGGACGGCAGAGGGCCGGTGAAAGGTTTAGAAGCCATGGAGCAGAATTCGGTGGACGGCAGAGGGCCGTGAGTTGAGGAGTTGAGTTGATGAGTTGAGTTGATGAGTTGATGAGTTGAGTTGATGAGTTGATGAGTTGAGTTGAGTTTTATCCAGTTTTTTCCACTTTTTTCCACTCCTTTTTCCACTTTTTTTCCCACCTTTTTCCCACATTTTCCCAAATTTTTCCACTTTTTCCACTTTTTCCAATTTCTTCCACGTTTTTCCACCTTTTTCCACCATAAAACTGGATAAAAGTGGAAAAAACTGGAAAAAACTGGAAAGGTTTAGAAGCCATGGAGCAGAATTCGGTGGACGGCAGAGGGCCGGTGAAAGGTTTAGAAGCCATGGAGCAGAATTCGGTGGACGGCAGAGGGCCGGTGAAAGGTTTAGAAGCCATGGAGCAGAATTCGGTGGACGGCAGAGGGCCGGTGAAAGGTTTAGAAACCATGGAGCAGAATTTGGTGGACGGCAGAGGGCCGGTGAAAGGTTTAGAAGCCATGGAGCAGAATTTGGTGGACGGCAGAGGGCCGGTGAAAGGTTTAGAAGCCATGGAGCAGAATTTGGTGGACGGCAGAGGGCCGGTGAAAGGTTTAGAAGCCATGGAGCAGAATTCGGTGGACGGCAGAGGGCCGTGAGTTGAGGAGTTGAGTTGATGAGTTGAGTTGATGAGTTGATGAGTTGAGTTGATGAGTTGATGAGTTGAGTTGAGTTATATCCAGTTTTACCCAGTTTTTTCCAGTTTTTTCCACTCCTTTTTCCACTTTTTTCCCCACCTTTTTCCCACATTTTCCCAAATTTTTCCACTTTTTCCACTTTTTCCAATTTCTTCCACGTTTTTCCACCTTTTCCCACCTTTTTCCACCATAAAACTGGATAAAAGTGGAAAAAAGTGGAAAAAAAGTGGAATGGTTTAGAAGCCATGGAGCAGAATTCGGTGGACGGCAGAGGGCCGGTGAAAGGTTTAGAAGCCATGGAGCAGAATTCGGTGGACGGCAGAGGGCCGGTGAAAGGTTTAGAAGCCATGGAGCAGAATTCGGTGGACGGCAGAGGGCCGGTGAAAGGTTTAGAAGCCATGGAGCAGAATTCGGTGGACGGCAGAGGGCCGGTGAAAGGTTTAGAAGCCATGGAGCAGAATTCGGTGGACGGCAGAGGGCCGGTGAAAGGTTTAGAATCCATGGAGCAGAATTCGGTGGACGGCAGAGGGCCGTGAGTTGAGGAGTTGAGTTGATGAGTTGAGTTGATGAGTTGATGAGTTGAGTTGATGAGTTGATGAGTTGAGTTGAGTTTTATCCAGTTTTTTCCACTTTTTTCCACTCCTTTTTCCACTTTTTTCCCCACCTTTTTCCCACATTTTCCCAAATTTTTTCACTTTTTCCACTTTTTCCAATTTCTTCCACGTTTTTCCACCTTTTTCCACCATAAAACTGGATAAAAGTGGAAAAAACTGGAAAAAACTGGAAAGGTTTAGAAGCCATGGAGCAGAATTCGGTGGACGGCAGAGGGCCGGTGAAAGGTTTAGAAGCCATGGAGCAGAATTCGGTGGACGGCAGAGGGCCGGTGAAAGGTTTAGAAGCCATGGAGCAGAATTCGGTGGACGGCAGAGGGCCGGTGAAAGGTTTAGAAGCCATGGAGCAGAATTCGGTGGACGGCAGAGGGCCGGTGAAAGGTTTAGAAGCCATGGAGCAGAATTCGGTGGACGGCAGAGGGCCGGTGAAAGGTTTAGAAGCCATGGAGCAGAATTCGGTGGACGGCAGAGGGCCGTGAGTTGAGGAGTTGAGTTGATGAGTTGAGTTGATGAGTTGAGTTGATGAGTTGATGAGTTGAGTTGAGTTATATCCAGTCCAGTTATATCCTTCTAAACCTTTCACCGGCCCTCTGCCTTATTTTATTTATTTTATTTATTTTATTTATTTTATTTATTTTATTTATTTTATTTATTTTATTTATTTTATTTATTTTATTTATTTTATTTATTTTATTTATTTTATTTATTTTATTTATTTTATTTATTTTATTTATTTTATTTATTTTATTTATTTTATTTATTTTATTTATTTTATTTATTTTATTTATTTTATTTATTTTATTTATTTTATTTATTTTATTTATTTTATTTATTTTATTTATTTTATTTATTTTATTTATTTTATTTAGGGTTAGGGTTAGGGTTAGGGTTAGGGTTAGGGTTAGGGTTAGGGGTAGGGTTAGGGGTAGGGGTAGGGGTAGGGTTAGGGTTAGGGTTAGGGTTAGGGTTAGGGTTAGGGTTAGGGTTAGGGTTAGGGTTAGGGTTAGGGTTAGGGTTAGGTTGGGCTTCGCGAGTTACAACTCCCTGGCACGTTGTACCAGTTTGGAATAGAGAAGTCGGTCGCTTAGGGGCTCACTTTCGTTTGCCTCTAGTGCACTCTCCTAGTCCCTTGCTCGCAGATCCCACTGGGTCTAGAGGCAGAAAAAAAGAACTATTATGGGCTCAAGGGACCACTCCAGTTTCCAGATTCTTTTCCTAGTCGTATCTTGTTTAATTTAGCTCATAATAACCTGTACGTTGTTTCTAACAGACAAGAGAGAGGTTATCATGTAAAGTAATCCTGTTTTATTTAGCTCATAATAACCTGTACGTTGTTTCTAACAGACAAGAGAGAGGTTATCATGTAAAGTAATCCTGTTTTATTTAGCTCATAATAACCAGTACGTTGTTTCTAACAGACAAGAGAGAGGTTATCATGTAAAGTAATCCTGTTTTATTTAGCTCATAATAACCTGTACGTTGCTTCTAACAGACAAGAGAGAGGTTATCATGTAAAGTAATCCTATTTTATTTAGCTCATAATAACCAGTACGTTGTTTCTAACAGACAAGAGAGAGGTTATCATGTAAAGTAATCCTATTTTATTTAGCTCATAATAACCAGTACGTTGTTTCTAACAGACAAGAGAGAGATTATCATGTAAAGTAATCCTGTTTTATTTAGCTCATAATAACCTGTACGTTGTTTCTAACAGACAAGAGAGAGGTTATCATGTAAAGTAATCCTGTTTTATTTAGCTCACAATAACCTGTACGTTGTTTCTAACAGACAAGAGAGAGGTTATCATGTAAAGTAGTGGTCTTATAAGGTTATCTTGTAGCTAAATTGTTTTTGAATAGCTAATAATAACCCGTTCGTTGTTCTAATAGACAAGATAGGTTATCATTTGTAAAGTAGTGGTCTTATAAGGTTATTTTGTAGCTAAATTGTTTTTGAATAGTTTAGAATGATTGATTAATTGATTGATTGATTGGTGTCAATTGTACGGATAGACTCTTCAGTAATGTAACTCTGGGTCATAAGACGTTTCGGCCGTATTACAAACCCGCATATTAGTATACACGAGTTTGCAAAACATTATACGCCCTCGCCTGAGTTCGGCCCGTCCTGAGAGGTGATCAACCTCGGACTGTCATCCGTATTCTGTCAAATGGTCCATTTTGGGGGGGGGGAAAAGTGCCGGGATAGATATATTTGTTTTGGAATATATAAGTCTTTGCAAATAGTGTGTAACTTATTTATGGACCCACACCTTCATGCTCGGTTCGGAGGTGCTAGCCCGCGTAGTCTAAACAATATTTATTTTCCCAATAGTTGTATTTACTAGGATTTTGCGGTTCCATTTAGCTAATACTTACCTGCGGTTCTATTTAGCTAATACTTACCTGCAGTTGTGTTCCAATTCCTCTGCAGTGCCGTGGCGGAAGGGCCAGGGCCAAGGTCCGGGTCGGGGCCAGGGTAACCCCAACCCTAATCCCAACCCCAACCCCAACTCCACAGCAGCACAGGTAAGATGTGACATTATTTTAATCTATACAGTTGCACAGGCAAGACGTGATATTATTTTAACCCATTCCTCTGCAGTGCCGTGGCGGAAGGGCCAGGGCCAAGGTCCGGGTCGGGGCCAGGGTAACCCCAACCCTAATCCCAACCCCAACCCCAACTCCACAGCAGCACAGGTAAGATGTGACATTATTTTAATCTATACAGTTGCACAAGTAAGACGTGATATTATTTTAGCCCATACCGTTGCACAGGTAAGACGTGATCCTATTCTAACCTATACCGTCGCACGGGTAAGACGTAACATTATTCTGACCTATACAGTTGCATAGGCAAGATATGACACTACTTTAATCCCTTCCGTCCCCCTCTCCAGCGTCGTCGTTACCAGACAGCCTTCGAAACGTGGGACACGAAAAGCGGTCTTGGGGGTCCAAATGGTCTCTATGTGGACCAAAATATTTTTTTCGTTGCTCTACCCCATGTGCCTAGTCTTCCTGGCCCCGTTTGCTATTTTTACTGGGGTCAGGACCTCTCCTGTCCCCCTGTACAAGAGGTTTAATGTGCTCATTCAATGGTCCACTGGCCATGCCTTTCTCTCTTAATAGATGTCTCTGTGTTCCGTCGTACGAGTGAAGTGAGCTATCTCCCTTTTACAAGGAAGGAGGGATCTGTTTTTACAACACTAGCCCTCTTCTAATTGGTCTCCCCTTGTTGAGGGGCGTGGTCCCACTTGATTGACAGCCGACTGCACTTTCCCAAACCAGCTGTTAACCCTTTATTCAATGTCCTAATTGCCTGTATTAGAACAGAGTATTTTTTATATTAAAATTAGTGGCGATCACGAAACGGAAAATTCCTCTAGCAAGACCATCCGATCCTAGTTAAGGATTCTTACTGAACAGTCTTGGGATAATCAGAGCATTCTAAGGCACTCTCGTAACCATTGGGCTGAAACGCGATCGATACTTAGAGTGGCGATCACGAATCGGAAAATTTCTCTAGCAAGACCATCCGATCCTAGTTAAGGATTCTTCCTGACCAGTCTTGGGATAATCAGAGCCTTCTAAGGCACTCTCGTAACCATTGGGCTGAAACGCGATCGATACTTAGAGTGGCGATCACGAATCGGAAAATTCCTCTAGCAAGACCATCCGATCCTAATTAAGGATTCTTACTGAACAGTCTTGGGATAATCAGAGCATTCTAAGGCACTCTCGTAACCATTGGGCTGAAACGTGATCGATACTTAGAGTGGCGATCACGAATCGGAAAATTCCTCTAGCAAGACCATCCGATCCTAGTTAAGGATTCTTACTGAGCAGTCTTGGGATAATCAGAGCATTCTAAGGCACTCTCGTAACCATTGGGCTGAAACGCGATCGATACTTAGAGTGGCGATCACGAATCGGAAAATTCCTCTAGCAAGACCATCCGATCCTAGTTAAGGATTCTTACTGAACAGTCTTGGGATAATCAGAGCATTCTAAGGCACTTTCGTAACCATTGGGCTGAGTCCAGTCAATGGCCAGAGGACCGGGGAATGTAAACAAACTATGTGGCTTCCTATATAGTCAAATCCACCCTATTTGCATGGTGAAATACGCGATTTAAATTGTATTTAGGTTAGGATTAGGCCTTCTAAGGAGATTGGTTAAGGTTAGAGTTGGGTTCCAGGTCAATGTCCTAGGGTTAATTATTTTTCCTAGGGTTAGGATTAGGCATTCTGAGGCTGGTGGTTAAGGTTAGCGCTGGGTTTCAGGTCCAGGTCATAAGGTCAATTATCTTTCTTTTGGTTAGGCTTAGGCATTCTAAGAGACATTCTACCTTAAACGTCCTTATAACAGCCCGTGCCCTTTAAAGAGAGAGCAGAGGGAGCCATTATTCCATTTTCTATTTTAGCCCTTCTTATAACAGTCCGTGCCCTTATTAAGAGAGAGCAGAGAGAGCTGTCATCGTAAAGTAGTCCTGTTTTATTTAGCTAATAATAACCCGCACCTTGTTCTAATAGACAAGAGGGAGGTTCTCATTTGTAAAGGGTTAGGGTTAGGGTTAGGGTTAGGGTTAGGGTTAGGGTTAGGGTTAGGGTTAGGGTTAGGGTTAGGTTGGGCTTCGCGAGTTACAACTCCCTGGCACGTTGTACCAGTTTGGAATAGAGAAGTCGGTCGCTTAGGGGCTCACTTTCGTTTGCCTCTAGTGCACTCTCCTAGTCCCTTGCTCGCAGATCCCACTGGGTCTAGAGGCAGAAAAAAAGAACTATTATGGGCTCAAGGGACCACTCCAGTTTCCAGATTCTTTTCCTAGTCGTATCTTGTTTAATTTAGCTCATAATAACCTGTACGTTGTTTCTAACAGACAAGAGAGAGGTTATCATGTAAAGTAATCCTGTTTTATTTAGCTCATAATAACCTGTACGTTGTTTCTAACAGACAAGAGAGAGGTTATCATGTAAAGTAATCCTGTTTTATTTAGCTCATAATAACCAGTACGTTGTTTCTAACAGACAAGAGAGAGGTTATCATGTAAAGTAATCCTGTTTTATTTAGCTCATAATAACCTGTACGTTGCTTCTAACAGACAAGAGAGAGGTTATCATGTAAAGTAATCCTATTTTATTTAGCTCATAATAACCAGTACGTTGTTTCTAACAGACAAGAGAGAGGTTATCATGTAAAGTAATCCTATTTTATTTAGCTCATAATAACCAGTACGTTGTTTCTAACAGACAAGAGAGAGATTATCATGTAAAGTAATCCTGTTTTATTTAGCTCATAATAACCTGTACGTTGTTTCTAACAGACAAGAGAGAGGTTATCATGTAAAGTAATCCTGTTTTATTTAGCTCACAATAACCTGTACGTTGTTTCTAACAGACAAGAGAGAGGTTATCATGTAAAGTAGTGGTCTTATAAGGTTATCTTGTAGCT
The DNA here is from genome assembly GCF_963971535.1 of Notolepis coatsorum. Taxonomy (NCBI): domain Eukaryota; kingdom Metazoa; phylum Chordata; class Actinopteri; order Aulopiformes; family Paralepididae; genus Notolepis; species Notolepis coatsorum. The sequence goes on from NW_028171233.1 coordinate 933,428, forward strand.
AAATTGTTTTTGAATAGCTAATAATAACCCGTTCGTTGTTCTAATAGACAAGATAGGTTATCATTTGTAAAGTAGTGGTCTTATAAGGTTATTTTGTAGCTAAATTGTTTTTGAATAGTTTAGAATGATTGATTAATTGATTGATTGATTGGTGTCAATTGTACGGATAGACTCTTCAGTAATGTAACTCTGGGTCATAAGACGTTTCGGCCGTATTACAAACCCGCATATTAGTATACACGAGTTTGCAAAACATTATACGCCCTCGCCTGAGTTCGGCCCGTCCTGAGAGGTGATCAACCTCGGACTGTCATCCGTATTCTGTCAAATGGTCCATTTTGGGGGGGGGGAAAAGTGCCGGGATAGATATATTTGTTTTGGAATATATAAGTCTTTGCAAATAGTGTGTAACTTATTTATGGACCCACACCTTCATGCTCGGTTCGCAGGTGCTAGCCCGCGTAGTCTAAACAATATTTATTTTCCCAATAGTTGTATTTACTAGGATTTTGCGGTTCCATTTAGCTAATACTTACCTGCGGTTCTATTTAGCTAATACTTACCTGCAGTTGTGTTCCAATTCCTCTGCAGTGCCGTGGCGGAAGGGCCAGGGCCAAGGTCCGGGTCGGGGCCAGGGTAACCCCAACCCTAATCCCAACCCCAACCCCAACTCCACAGCAGCACAGGTAAGATGTGACATTATTTTAATCTATACAGTTGCACAGGCAAGACGTGATATTATTTTAACCCATTCCTCTGCAGTGCCGTGGCGGAAGGGCCAGGGCCAAGGTCCGGGTCGGGGCCAGGGTAACCCCAACCCTAATCCCAACCCCAACCCCAACTCCACAGCAGCACAGGTAAGATGTGACATTATTTTAATCTATACAGTTGCACAAGTAAGACGTGATATTATTTTAGCCCATACCGTTGCACAGGTAAGACGTGATCCTATTCTAACCTATACCGTCGCACGGGTAAGACGTAACATTATTCTGACCTATACAGTTGCATAGGCAAGATATGACACTACTTTAATCCCTTCCGTCCCCCTCTCCAGCGTCGTCGTTACCAGACAGCCTTCGAAACGTGGGACACGAAAAGCGGTCTTGGGGGTCCAAATGGTCTCTATGTGGACCAAAATATTTTTTTCGTTGCTCTACCCCATGTGCCTAGTCTTCCTGGCCCCGTTTGCTATTTTTACTGGGGTCAGGACCTCTCCTGTCCCCCTGTACAAGAGGTTTAATGTGCTCATTCAATGGTCCACTGGCCATGCCTTTCTCTCTTAATAGATGTCTCTGTGTTCCGTCGTACGAGTGAAGTGAGCTATCTCCCTTTTACAAGGAAGGAGGGATCTGTTTTTACAACACTAGCCCTCTTCTAATTGGTCTCCCCTTGTTGAGGGGCGTGGTCCCACTTGATTGACAGCCGACTGCACTTTCCCAAACCAGCTGTTAACCCTTTATTCAATGTCCTAATTGCCTGTATTAGAACAGAGTATTTTTTATATTAAAATTAGTGGCGATCACGAAACGGAAAATTCCTCTAGCAAGACCATCCGATCCTAGTTAAGGATTCTTACTGAACAGTCTTGGGATAATCAGAGCATTCTAAGGCACTCTCGTAACCATTGGGCTGAAACGCGATCGATACTTAGAGTGGCGATCACGAATCGGAAAATTTCTCTAGCAAGACCATCCGATCCTAGTTAAGGATTCTTCCTGACCAGTCTTGGGATAATCAGAGCCTTCTAAGGCACTCTCGTAACCATTGGGCTGAAACGCGATCGATACTTAGAGTGGCGATCACGAATCGGAAAATTCCTCTAGCAAGACCATCCGATCCTAATTAAGGATTCTTACTGAACAGTCTTGGGATAATCAGAGCATTCTAAGGCACTCTCGTAACCATTGGGCTGAAACGTGATCGATACTTAGAGTGGCGATCACGAATCGGAAAATTCCTCTAGCAAGACCATCCGATCCTAGTTAAGGATTCTTACTGAGCAGTCTTGGGATAATCAGAGCATTCTAAGGCACTCTCGTAACCATTGGGCTGAAACGCGATCGATACTTAGAGTGGCGATCACGAATCGGAAAATTCCTCTAGCAAGACCATCCGATCCTAGTTAAGGATTCTTACTGAACAGTCTTGGGATAATCAGAGCATTCTAAGGCACTTTCGTAACCATTGGGCTGAGTCCAGTCAATGGCCAGAGGACCGGGGAATGTAAACAAACTATGTGGCTTCCTATATAGTCAAATCCACCCTATTTGCATGGTGAAATACGCGATTTAAATTGTATTTAGGTTAGGATTAGGCCTTCTAAGGAGATTGGTTAAGGTTAGAGTTGGGTTCCAGGTCAATGTCCTAGGGTTAATTATTTTTCCTAGGGTTAGGATTAGGCATTCTGAGGCTGGTGGTTAAGGTTAGCGCTGGGTTTCAGGTCCAGGTCATAAGGTCAATTATCTTTCTTTTGGTTAGGCTTAGGCATTCTAAGAGACATTCTACCTTAAACGTCCTTATAACAGCCCGTGCCCTTTAAAGAGAGAGCAGAGGGAGCCATTATTCCATTTTCTATTTTAGCCCTTCTTATAACAGTCCGTGCCCTTATTAAGAGAGAGCAGAGAGAGCTGTCATCGTAAAGTAGTCCTGTTTTATTTAGCTAATAATAACCCGCACCTTGTTCTAATAGACAATAGGGAGGTTCTCATTTGTAAAGGGTTAGGGTTAGGGTTAGGGTTAGGGTTAGGGTTAGGGTTAGGGTTAGGGTTAGGGTTAGGGTTAGGTTGGGCTTCGCGAGTTACAACTCCCTGGCACGTTGTACCAGTTTGGAATAGAGAAGTCGGTCGCTTAGGGGCTCACTTTCGTTTGCCTCTAGTGCACTCTCCTAGTCCCTTGCTCGCAGATCCCACTGGGTCTAGAGGCAGAAAAAAAGAACTATTATGGGCTCAAGGGACCACTCCAGTTTCCAGATTCTTTTCCTAGTCGTATCTTGTTTAATTTAGCTCATAATAACCTGTACGTTGTTTCTAACAGACAAGAGAGAGGTTATCATGTAAAGTAATCCTGTTTTATTTAGCTCATAATAACCTGTACGTTGTTTCTAACAGACAAGAGAGAGGTTATCATGTAAAGTAATCCTGTTTTATTTAGCTCATAATAACCAGTACGTTGTTTCTAACAGACAAGAGAGAGGTTATCATGTAAAGTAATCCTGTTTTATTTAGCTCATAATAACCTGTACGTTGCTTCTAACAGACAAGAGAGAGGTTATCATGTAAAGTAATCCTATTTTATTTAGCTCATAATAACCAGTACGTTGTTTCTAACAGACAAGAGAGAGGTTATCATGTAAAGTAATCCTATTTTATTTAGCTCATAATAACCAGTACGTTGTTTCTAACAGACAAGAGAGAGATTATCATGTAAAGTAATCCTGTTTTATTTAGCTCATAATAACCTGTACGTTGTTTCTAACAGACAAGAGAGAGGTTATCATGTAAAGTAATCCTGTTTTATTTAGCTCACAATAACCTGTACGTTGTTTCTAACAGACAAGAGAGAGGTTATCATGTAAAGTAGTGGTCTTATAAGGTTATCTTGTAGCTAAATTGTTTTTGAATAGCTAATAATAACCCGTTCGTTGTTCTAATAGACAAGATAGGTTATCATTTGTAAAGTAGTGGTCTTATAAGGTTATTTTGTAGCTAAATTGTTTTTGAATAGTTTAGAATGATTGATTAATTGATTGATTGATTGGTGTCAATTGTACGGATAGACTCTTCAGTAATGTAACTCTGGGTCATAAGACGTTTCGGCCGTATTACAAACCCGCATATTAGTATACACGAGTTTGCAAAACATTATACGCCCTCGCCTGAGTTCGGCCCGTCCTGAGAGGTGATCAACCTCGGACTGTCATCCGTATTCTGTCAAATGGTCCATTTTGGGGGGGGGGAAAAGTGCCGGGATAGATATATTTGTTTTGGAATATATAAGTCTTTGCAAATAGTGTGTAACTTATTTATGGACCCACACCTTCATGCTCGGTTCGGAGGTGCTAGCCCGCGTAGTCTAAACAATATTTATTTTCCCAATAGTTGTATTTACTAGGATTTTGCGGTTCCATTTAGCTAATACTTACCTGCGGTTCTATTTAGCTAATACTTACCTGCAGTTGTGTTCCAATTCCTCTGCAGTGCCGTGGCGGAAGGGCCAGGGCCAAGGTCCGGGTCGGGGCCAGGGTAACCCCAACCCTAATCCCAACCCCAACCCCAACTCCACAGCAGCACAGGTAAGATGTGACATTATTTTAATCTATACAGTTGCACAGGCAAGACGTGATATTATTTTAACCCATTCCTCTGCAGTGCCGTGGCGGAAGGGCCAGGGCCAAGGTCCGGGTCGGGGCCAGGGTAACCCCAACCCTAATCCCAACCCCAACCCCAACTCCACAGCAGCACAGGTAAGATGTGACATTATTTTAATCTATACAGTTGCACAAGTAAGACGTGATATTATTTTAGCCCATACCGTTGCACAGGTAAGACGTGATCCTATTCTAACCTATACCGTCGCACGGGTAAGACGTAACATTATTCTGACCTATACAGTTGCATAGGCAAGATATGACACTACTTTAATCCCTTCCGTCCCCCTCTCCAGCGTCGTCGTTACCAGACAGCCTTCGAAACGTGGGACACGAAAAGCGGTCTTGGGGGTCCAAATGGTCTCTATGTGGACCAAAATATTTTTTTCGTTGCTCTACCCCATGTGCCTAGTCTTCCTGGCCCCGTTTGCTATTTTTACTGGGGTCAGGACCTCTCCTGTCCCCCTGTACAAGAGGTTTAATGTGCTCATTCAATGGTCCACTGGCCATGCCTTTCTCTCTTAATAGATGTCTCTGTGTTCCGTCGTACGAGTGAAGTGAGCTATCTCCCTTTTACAAGGAAGGAGGGATCTGTTTTTACAACACTAGCCCTCTTCTAATTGGTCTCCCCTTGTTGAGGGGCGTGGTCCCACTTGATTGACAGCCGACTGCACTTTCCCAAACCAGCTGTTAACCCTTTATTCAATGTCCTAATTGCCTGTATTAGAACAGAGTATTTTTTATATTAAAATTAGTGGCGATCACGAAACGGAAAATTCCTCTAGCAAGACCATCCGATCCTAGTTAAGGATTCTTACTGAACAGTCTTGGGATAATCAGAGCATTCTAAGGCACTCTCGTAACCATTGGGCTGAAACGCGATCGATACTTAGAGTGGCGATCACGAATCGGAAAATTTCTCTAGCAAGACCATCCGATCCTAGTTAAGGATTCTTCCTGACCAGTCTTGGGATAATCAGAGCCTTCTAAGGCACTCTCGTAACCATTGGGCTGAAACGCGATCGATACTTAGAGTGGCGATCACGAATCGGAAAATTCCTCTAGCAAGACCATCCGATCCTAATTAAGGATTCTTACTGAACAGTCTTGGGATAATCAGAGCATTCTAAGGCACTCTCGTAACCATTGGGCTGAAACGTGATCGATACTTAGAGTGGCGATCACGAATCGGAAAATTCCTCTAGCAAGACCATCCGATCCTAGTTAAGGATTCTTACTGAGCAGTCTTGGGATAATCAGAGCATTCTAAGGCACTCTCGTAACCATTGGGCTGAAACGCGATCGATACTTAGAGTGGCGATCACGAATCGGAAAATTCCTCTAGCAAGACCATCCGATCCTAGTTAAGGATTCTTACTGAACAGTCTTGGGATAATCAGAGCATTCTAAGGCACTTTCGTAACCATTGGGCTGAGTCCAGTCAATGGCCAGAGGACCGGGGAATGTAAACAAACTATGTGGCTTCCTATATAGTCAAATCCACCCTATTTGCATGGTGAAATACGCGATTTAAATTGTATTTAGGTTAGGATTAGGCCTTCTAAGGAGATTGGTTAAGGTTAGAGTTGGGTTCCAGGTCAATGTCCTAGGGTTAATTATTTTTCCTAGGGTTAGGATTAGGCATTCTGAGGCTGGTGGTTAAGGTTAGCGCTGGGTTTCAGGTCCAGGTCATAAGGTCAATTATCTTTCTTTTGGTTAGGCTTAGGCATTCTAAGAGACATTCTACCTTAAACGTCCTTATAACAGCCCGTGCCCTTTAAAGAGAGAGCAGAGGGAGCCATTATTCCATTTTCTATTTTAGCCCTTCTTATAACAGTCCGTGCCCTTATTAAGAGAGAGCAGAGAGAGCTGTCATCGTAAAGTAGTCCTGTTTTATTTAGCTAATAATAACCCGCACCTTGTTCTAATAGACAAGAGGGAGGTTCTCATTTGTAAAGGGTTAGGGTTAGGGTTAGGGTTAGGGTTAGGGTTAGGGTTAGGGTTAGGGTTAGGGTTAGGGTTAGGTTGGGCTTCGCGAGTTACAACTCCCTGGCACGTTGTACCAGTTTGGAATAGAGAAGTCGGTCGCTTAGGGGCTCACTTTCGTTTGCCTCTAGTGCACTCTCCTAGTCCCTTGCTCGCAGATCCCACTGGGTCTAGAGGCAGAAAAAAAGAACTATTATGGGCTCAAGGGACCACTCCAGTTTCCAGATTCTTTTCCTAGTCGTATCTTGTTTAATTTAGCTCATAATAACCTGTACGTTGTTTCTAACAGACAAGAGAGAGGTTATCATGTAAAGTAATCCTGTTTTATTTAGCTCATAATAACCTGTACGTTGTTTCTAACAGACAAGAGAGAGGTTATCATGTAAAGTAATCCTGTTTTATTTAGCTCATAATAACCAGTACGTTGTTTCTAACAGACAAGAGAGAGGTTATCATGTAAAGTAATCCTGTTTTATTTAGCTCATAATAACCTGTACGTTGCTTCTAACAGACAAGAGAGAGGTTATCATGTAAAGTAATCCTATTTTATTTAGCTCATAATAACCAGTACGTTGTTTCTAACAGACAAGAGAGAGGTTATCATGTAAAGTAATCCTATTTTATTTAGCTCATAATAACCAGTACGTTGTTTCTAACAGACAAGAGAGAGATTATCATGTAAAGTAATCCTGTTTTATTTAGCTCATAATAACCTGTACGTTGTTTCTAACAGACAAGAGAGAGGTTATCATGTAAAGTAATCCTGTTTTATTTAGCTCACAATAACCTGTACGTTGTTTCTAACAGACAAGAGAGAGGTTATCATGTAAAGTAGTGGTCTTATAAGGTTATCTTGTAGCTAAATTGTTTTTGAATAGCTAATAATAACCCGTTCGTTGTTCTAATAGACAAGATAGGTTATCATTTGTAAAGTAGTGGTCTTATAAGGTTATTTTGTAGCTAAATTGTTTTTGAATAGTTTAGAATGATTGATTAATTGATTGATTGATTGGTGTCAATTGTACGGATAGACTCTTCAGTAATGTAACTCTGGGTCATAAGACGTTTCGGCCGTATTACAAACCCGCATATTAGTATACACGAGTTTGCAAAACATTATACGCCCTCGCCTGAGTTCGGCCCGTCCTGAGAGGTGATCAACCTCGGACTGTCATCCGTATTCTGTCAAATGGTCCATTTTGGGGGGGGGGAAAAGTGCCGGGATAGATATATTTGTTTTGGAATATATAAGTCTTTGCAAATAGTGTGTAACTTATTTATGGACCCACACCTTCATGCTCGGTTCGGAGGTGCTAGCCCGCGTAGTCTAAACAATATTTATTTTCCCAATAGTTGTATTTACTAGGATTTTGCGGTTCCATTTAGCTAATACTTACCTGCGGTTCTATTTAGCTAATACTTACCTGCAGTTGTGTTCCAATTCCTCTGCAGTGCCGTGGCGGAAGGGCCAGGGCCAAGGTCCGGGTCGGGGCCAGGGTAACCCCAACCCTAATCCCAACCCCAACCCCAACTCCACAGCAGCACAGGTAAGATGTGACATTATTTTAATCTATACAGTTGCACAGGCAAGACGTGATATTATTTTAACCCATTCCTCTGCAGTGCCGTGGCGGAAGGGCCAGGGCCAAGGTCCGGGTCGGGGCCAGGGTAACCCCAACCCTAATCCCAACCCCAACCCCAACTCCACAGCAGCACAGGTAAGATGTGACATTATTTTAATCTATACAGTTGCACAAGTAAGACGTGATATTATTTTAGCCCATACCGTTGCACAGGTAAGACGTGATCCTATTCTAACCTATACCGTCGCACGGGTAAGACGTAACATTATTCTGACCTATACAGTTGCATAGGCAAGATATGACACTACTTTAATCCCTTCCGTCCCCCTCTCCAGCGTCGTCGTTACCAGACAGCCTTCGAAACGTGGGACACGAAAAGCGGTCTTGGGGGTCCAAATGGTCTCTATGTGGACCAAAATATTTTTTTCGTTGCTCTACCCCATGTGCCTAGTCTTCCTGGCCCCGTTTGCTATTTTTACTGGGGTCAGGACCTCTCCTGTCCCCCTGTACAAGAGGTTTAATGTGCTCATTCAATGGTCCACTGGCCATGCCTTTCTCTCTTAATAGATGTCTCTGTGTTCCGTCGTACGAGTGAAGTGAGCTATCTCCCTTTTACAAGGAAGGAGGGATCTGTTTTTACAACACTAGCCCTCTTCTAATTGGTCTCCCCTTGTTGAGGGGCGTGGTCCCACTTGATTGACAGCCGACTGCACTTTCCCAAACCAGCTGTTAACCCTTTATTCAATGTCCTAATTGCCTGTATTAGAACAGAGTATTTTTTATATTAAAATTAGTGGCGATCACGAAACGGAAAATTCCTCTAGCAAGACCATCCGATCCTAGTTAAGGATTCTTACTGAACAGTCTTGGGATAATCAGAGCATTCTAAGGCACTCTCGTAACCATTGGGCTGAAACGCGATCGATACTTAGAGTGGCGATCACGAATCGGAAAATTTCTCTAGCAAGACCATCCGATCCTAGTTAAGGATTCTTCCTGACCAGTCTTGGGATAATCAGAGCCTTCTAAGGCACTCTCGTAACCATTGGGCTGAAACGCGATCGATACTTAGAGTGGCGATCACGAATCGGAAAATTCCTCTAGCAAGACCATCCGATCCTAATTAAGGATTCTTACTGAACAGTCTTGGGATAATCAGAGCATTCTAAGGCACTCTCGTAACCATTGGGCTGAAACGTGATCGATACTTAGAGTGGCGATCACGAATCGGAAAATTCCTCTAGCAAGACCATCCGATCCTAGTTAAGGATTCTTACTGAGCAGTCTTGGGATAATCAGAGCATTCTAAGGCACTCTCGTAACCATTGGGCTGAAACGCGATCGATACTTAGAGTGGCGATCACGAATCGGAAAATTCCTCTAGCAAGACCATCCGATCCTAGTTAAGGATTCTTACTGAACAGTCTTGGGATAATCAGAGCATTCTAAGGCACTTTCGTAACCATTGGGCTGAGTCCAGTCAATGGCCAGAGGACCGGGGAATGTAAACAAACTATGTGGCTTCCTATATAGTCAAATCCACCCTATTTGCATGGTGAAATACGCGATTTAAATTGTATTTAGGTTAGGATTAGGCCTTCTAAGGAGATTGGTTAAGGTTAGAGTTGGGTTCCAGGTCAATGTCCTAGGGTTAATTATTTTTCCTAGGGTTAGGATTAGGCATTCTGAGGCTGGTGGTTAAGGTTAGCGCTGGGTTTCAGGTCCAGGTCATAAGGTCAATTATCTTTCTTTTGGTTAGGCTTAGGCATTCTAAGAGACATTCTACCTTAAACGTCCTTATAACAGCCCGTGCCCTTTAAAGAGAGAGCAGAGGGAGCCATTATTCCATTTTCTATTTTAGCCCTTCTTATAACAGTCCGTGCCCTTATTAAGAGAGAGCAGAGAGAGCTGTCATCGTAAAGTAGTCCTGTTTTATTTAGCTAATAATAACCCGCACCTTGTTCTAATAGACAAGAGGGAGGTTCTCATTTGTAAAGGGTTAGGGTTAGGGTTAGGGTTAGGGTTAGGGTTAGGGTTAGGGTTAGGGTTAGGGTTAGGGTTAGGGTTAGGTTGGGCTTCGCGAGTTACAACTCCCTGGCACGTTGTACCAGTTTGGAATAGAGAAGTCGGTCGCTTAGGGGCTCACTTTCGTTTGCCTCTAGTGCACTCTCCTAGTCCCTTGCTCGCAGATCCCACTGGGTCTAGAGGCAGAAAAAAAGAACTATTATGGGCTCAAGGGACCACTCCAGTTTCCAGATTCTTTTCCTAGTCGTATCTTGTTTAATTTAGCTCATAATAACCTGTACGTTGTTTCTAACAGACAAGAGAGAGGTTATCATGTAAAGTAATCCTGTTTTATTTAGCTCATAATAACCTGTACGTTGTTTCTAACAGACAAGAGAGAGGTTATCATGTAAAGTAATCCTGTTTTATTTAGCTCATAATAACCAGTACGTTGTTTCTAACAGACAAGAGAGAGGTTATCATGTAAAGTAATCCTGTTTTATTTAGCTCATAATAACCTGTACGTTGCTTCTAACAGACAAGAGAGAGGTTATCATGTAAAGTAATCCTATTTTATTTAGCTCATAATAACCAGTACGTTGTTTCTAACAGACAAGAGAGAGGTTATCATGTAAAGTAATCCTATTTTATTTAGCTCATAATAACCAGTACGTTGTTTCTAACAGACAAGAGAGAGATTATCATGTAAAGTAATCCTGTTTTATTTAGCTCATAATAACCTGTACGTTGTTTCTAACAGACAAGAGAGAGGTTATCATGTAAAGTAATCCTGTTTTATTTAGCTCACAATAACCTGTACGTTGTTTCTAACAGACAAGAGAGAGGTTATCATGTAAAGTAGTGGTCTTATAAGGTTATCTTGTAGCTAAATTGTTTTTGAATAGCTAATAATAACCCGTTCGTTGTTCTAATAGACAAGATAGGTTATCATTTGTAAAGTAGTGGTCTTATAAGGTTATTTTGTAGCTAAATTGTTTTTGAATAGTTTAGAATGATTGATTAATTGATTGATTGATTGGTGTCAATTGTACGGATAGACTCTTCAGTAATGTAACTCTGGGTCATAAGACGTTTCGGCCGTATTACAAACCCGCATATTAGTATACACGAGTTTGCAAAACATTATACGCCCTCGCCTGAGTTCGGCCCGTCCTGAGAGGTGATCAACCTCGGACTGTCATCCGTATTCTGTCAAATGGTCCATTTTGGGGGGGGGGAAAAGTGCCGGGATAGATATATTTGTTTTGGAATATATAAGTCTTTGCAAATAGTGTGTAACTTATTTATGGACCCACACCTTCATGCTCGGTTCGGAGGTGCTAGCCCGCGTAGTCTAAACAATATTTATTTTCCCAATAGTTGTATTTACTAGGATTTTGCGGTTCCATTTAGCTAATACTTACCTGCGGTTCTATTTAGCTAATACTTACCTGCAGTTGTGTTCCAATTCCTCTGCAGTGCCGTGGCGGAAGGGCCAGGGCCAAGGTCCGGGTCGGGGCCAGGGTAACCCCAACCCTAATCCCAACCCCAACCCCAACTCCACAGCAGCACAGGTAAGATGTGACATTATTTTAATCTATACAGTTGCACAGGCAAGACGTGATATTATTTTAACCCATTCCTCTGCAGTGCCGTGGCGGAAGGGCCAGGGCCAAGGTCCGGGTCGGGGCCAGGGTAACCCCAACCCTAATCCCAACCCCAACCCCAACTCCACAGCAGCACAGGTAAGATGTGACATTATTTTAATCTATACAGTTGCACAAGTAAGACGTGATATTATTTTAGCCCATACCGTTGCACAGGTAAGACGTGATCCTATTCTAACCTATACCGTCGCACGGGTAAGACGTAACATTATTCTGACCTATACAGTTGCATAGGCAAGATATGACACTACTTTAATCCCTTCCGTCCCCCTCTCCAGCGTCGTCGTTACCAGACAGCCTTCGAAACGTGGGACACGAAAAGCGGTCTTGGGGGTCCAAATGGTCTCTATGTGGACCAAAATATTTTTTTCGTTGCTCTACCCCATGTGCCTAGTCTTCCTGGCCCCGTTTGCTATTTTTACTGGGGTCAGGACCTCTCCTGTCCCCCTGTACAAGAGGTTTAATGTGCTCATTCAATGGTCCACTGGCCATGCCTTTCTCTCTTAATAGATGTCTCTGTGTTCCGTCGTACGAGTGAAGTGAGCTATCTCCCTTTTACAAGGAAGGAGGGATCTGTTTTTACAACACTAGCCCTCTTCTAATTGGTCTCCCCTTGTTGAGGGGCGTGGTCCCACTTGATTGACAGCCGACTGCACTTTCCCAAACCAGCTGTTAACCCTTTATTCAATGTCCTAATTGCCTGTATTAGAACAGAGTATTTTTTATATTAAAATTAGTGGCGATCACGAAACGGAAAATTCCTCTAGCAAGACCATCCGATCCTAGTTAAGGATTCTTACTGAACAGTCTTGGGATAATCAGAGCATTCTAAGGCACTCTCGTAACCATTGGGCTGAAACGCGATCGATACTTAGAGTGGCGATCACGAATCGGAAAATTTCTCTAGCAAGACCATCCGATCCTAGTTAAGGATTCTTCCTGACCAGTCTTGGGATAATCAGAGCCTTCTAAGGCACTCTCGTAACCATTGGGCTGAAACGCGATCGATACTTAGAGTGGCGATCACGAATCGGAAAATTCCTCTAGCAAGACCATCCGATCCTAATTAAGGATTCTTACTGAACAGTCTTGGGATAATCAGAGCATTCTAAGGCACTCTCGTAACCATTGGGCTGAAACGTGATCGATACTTAGAGTGGCGATCACGAATCGGAAAATTCCTCTAGCAAGACCATCCGATCCTAGTTAAGGATTCTTACTGAGCAGTCTTGGGATAATCAGAGCATTCTAAGGCACTCTCGTAACCATTGGGCTGAAACGCGATCGATACTTAGAGTGGCGATCACGAATCGGAAAATTCCTCTAGCAAGACCATCCGATCCTAGTTAAGGATTCTTACTGAACAGTCTTGGGATAATCAGAGCATTCTAAGGCACTTTCGTAACCATTGGGCTGAGTCCAGTCAATGGCCAGAGGACCGGGGAATGTAAACAAACTATGTGGCTTCCTATATAGTCAAATCCACCCTATTTGCATGGTGAAATACGCGATTTAAATTGTATTTAGGTTAGGATTAGGCCTTCTAAGGAGATTGGTTAAGGTTAGAGTTGGGTTCCAGGTCAATGTCCTAGGGTTAATTATTTTTCCTAGGGTTAGGATTAGGCATTCTGAGGCTGGTGGTTAAGGTTAGCGCTGGGTTTCAGGTCCAGGTCATAAGGTCAATTATCTTTCTTTTGGTTAGGCTTAGGCATTCTAAGAGACATTCTACCTTAAACGTCCTTATAACAGCCCGTGCCCTTTAAAGAGAGAGCAGAGGGAGCCATTATTCCATTTTCTATTTTAGCCCTTCTTATAACAGTCCGTGCCCTTATTAAGAGAGAGCAGAGAGAGCTGTCATCGTAAAGTAGTCCTGTTTTATTTAGCTAATAATAACCCGCACCTTGTTCTAATAGACAAGAGGGAGGTTCTCATTTGTAAAGGGTTAGGGTTAGGGTTAGGGTTAGGGTTAGGGTTAGGGTTAGGGTTAGGGTTAGGGTTAGGGTTAGGGTTAGGTTGGGCTTCGCGAGTTACAACTCCCTGGCACGTTGTACCAGTTTGGAATAGAGAAGTCGGTCGCTTAGGGGCTCACTTTCGTTTGCCTCTAGTGCACTCTCCTAGTCCCTTGCTCGCAGATCCCACTGGGTCTAGAGGCAGAAAAAAAGAACTATTATGGGCTCAAGGGACCACTCCAGTTTCCAGATTCTTTTCCTAGTCGTATCTTGTTTAATTTAGCTCATAATAACCTGTACGTTGTTTCTAACAGACAAGAGAGAGGTTATCATGTAAAGTAATCCTGTTTTATTTAGCTCATAATAACCTGTACGTTGTTTCTAACAGACAAGAGAGAGGTTATCATGTAAAGTAATCCTGTTTTATTTAGCTCATAATAACCAGTACGTTGTTTCTAACAGACAAGAGAGAGGTTATCATGTAAAGTAATCCTGTTTTATTTAGCTCATAATAACCTGTACGTTGCTTCTAACAGACAAGAGAGAGGTTATCATGTAAAGTAATCCTATTTTATTTAGCTCATAATAACCAGTACGTTGTTTCTAACAGACAAGAGAGAGGTTATCATGTAAAGTAATCCTATTTTATTTAGCTCATAATAACCAGTACGTTGTTTCTAACAGACAAGAGAGAGATTATCATGTAAAGTAATCCTGTTTTATTTAGCTCATAATAACCTGTACGTTGTTTCTAACAGACAAGAGAGAGGTTATCATGTAAAGTAATCCTGTTTTATTTAGCTCACAATAACCTGTACGTTGTTTCTAACAGACAAGAGAGAGGTTATCATGTAAAGTAGTGGTCTTATAAGGTTATCTTGTAGCTAAATTGTTTTTGAATAGCTAATAATAACCCGTTCGTTGTTCTAATAGACAAGATAGGTTATCATTTGTAAAGTAGTGGTCTTATAAGGTTATTTTGTAGCTAAATTGTTTTTGAATAGTTTAGAATGATTGATTAATTGATTGATTGATTGGTGTCAATTGTACGGATAGACTCTTCAGTAATGTAACTCTGGGTCATAAGACGTTTCGGCCGTATTACAAACCCGCATATTAGTATACACGAGTTTGCAAAACATTATACGCCCTCGCCTGAGTTCGGCCCGTCCTGAGAGGTGATCAACCTCGGACTGTCATCCGTATTCTGTCAAATGGTCCATTTTGGGGGGGGGGAAAAGTGCCGGGATAGATATATTTGTTTTGGAATATATAAGTCTTTGCAAATAGTGTGTAACTTATTTATGGACCCACACCTTCATGCTCGGTTCGGAGGTGCTAGCCCGCGTAGTCTAAACAATATTTATTTTCCCAATAGTTGTATTTACTAGGATTTTGCGGTTCCATTTAGCTAATACTTACCTGCGGTTCTATTTAGCTAATACTTACCTGCAGTTGTGTTCCAATTCCTCTGCAGTGCCGTGGCGGAAGGGCCAGGGCCAAGGTCCGGGTCGGGGCCAGGGTAACCCCAACCCTAATCCCAACCCCAACCCCAACTCCACAGCAGCACAGGTAAGATGTGACATTATTTTAATCTATACAGTTGCACAGGCAAGACGTGATATTATTTTAACCCATTCCTCTGCAGTGCCGTGGCGGAAGGGCCAGGGCCAAGGTCCGGGTCGGGGCCAGGGTAACCCCAACCCTAATCCCAACCCCAACCCCAACTCCACAGCAGCACAGGTAAGATGTGACATTATTTTAATCTATACAGTTGCACAAGTAAGACGTGATATTATTTTAGCCCATACCGTTGCACAGGTAAGACGTGATCCTATTCTAACCTATACCGTCGCACGGGTAAGACGTAACATTATTCTGACCTATACAGTTGCATAGGCAAGATATGACACTACTTTAATCCCTTCCGTCCCCCTCTCCAGCGTCGTCGTTACCAGACAGCCTTCGAAACGTGGGACACGAAAAGCGGTCTTGGGGGTCCAAATGGTCTCTATGTGGACCAAAATATTTTTTTCGTTGCTCTACCCCATGTGCCTAGTCTTCCTGGCCCCGTTTGCTATTTTTACTGGGGTCAGGACCTCTCCTGTCCCCCTGTACAAGAGGTTTAATGTGCTCATTCAATGGTCCACTGGCCATGCCTTTCTCTCTTAATAGATGTCTCTGTGTTCCGTCGTACGAGTGAAGTGAGCTATCTCCCTTTTACAAGGAAGGAGGGATCTGTTTTTACAACACTAGCCCTCTTCTAATTGGTCTCCCCTTGTTGAGGGGCGTGGTCCCACTTGATTGACAGCCGACTGCACTTTCCCAAACCAGCTGTTAACCCTTTATTCAATGTCCTAATTGCCTGTATTAGAACAGAGTATTTTTTATATTAAAATTAGTGGCGATCACGAAACGGAAAATTCCTCTAGCAAGACCATCCGATCCTAGTTAAGGATTCTTACTGAACAGTCTTGGGATAATCAGAGCATTCTAAGGCACTCTCGTAACCATTGGGCTGAAACGCGATCGATACTTAGAGTGGCGATCACGAATCGGAAAATTTCTCTAGCAAGACCATCCGATCCTAGTTAAGGATTCTTCCTGACCAGTCTTGGGATAATCAGAGCCTTCTAAGGCACTCTCGTAACCATTGGGCTGAAACGCGATCGATACTTAGAGTGGCGATCACGAATCGGAAAATTCCTCTAGCAAGACCATCCGATCCTAATTAAGGATTCTTACTGAACAGTCTTGGGATAATCAGAGCATTCTAAGGCACTCTCGTAACCATTGGGCTGAAACGTGATCGATACTTAGAGTGGCGATCACGAATCGGAAAATTCCTCTAGCAAGACCATCCGATCCTAGTTAAGGATTCTTACTGAGCAGTCTTGGGATAATCAGAGCATTCTAAGGCACTCTCGTAACCATTGGGCTGAAACGCGATCGATACTTAGAGTGGCGATCACGAATCGGAAAATTCCTCTAGCAAGACCATCCGATCCTAGTTAAGGATTCTTACTGAACAGTCTTGGGATAATCAGAGCATTCTAAGGCACTTTCGTAACCATTGGGCTGAGTCCAGTCAATGGCCAGAGGACCGGGGAATGTAAACAAACTATGTGGCTTCCTATATAGTCAAATCCACCCTATTTGCATGGTGAAATACGCGATTTAAATTGTATTTAGGTTAGGATTAGGCCTTCTAAGGAGATTGGTTAAGGTTAGAGTTGGGTTCCAGGTCAATGTCCTAGGGTTAATTATTTTTCCTAGGGTTAGGATTAGGCATTCTGAGGCTGGTGGTTAAGGTTAGCGCTGGGTTTCAGGTCCAGGTCATAAGGTCAATTATCTTTCTTTTGGTTAGGCTTAGGCATTCTAAGAGACATTCTACCTTAAACGTCCTTATAACAGCCCGTGCCCTTTAAAGAGAGAGCAGAGGGAGCCATTATTCCATTTTCTATTTTAGCCCTTCTTATAACAGTCCGTGCCCTTATTAAGAGAGAGCAGAGAGAGCTGTCATCGTAAAGTAGTCCTGTTTTATTTAGCTAATAATAACCCGCACCTTGTTCTAATAGACAAGAGGGAGGTTCTCATTTGTAAAGGGTTAGGGTTAGGGTTAGGGTTAGGGTTAGGGTTAGGGTTAGGGTTAGGGTTAGGGTTAGGGTTAGGTTGGGCTTCGCGAGTTACAACTCCCTGGCACGTTGTACCAGTTTGGAATAGAGAAGTCGGTCGCTTAGGGGCTCACTTTCGTTTGCCTCTAGTGCACTCTCCTAGTCCCTTGCTCGCAGATCCCACTGGGTCTAGAGGCAGAAAAAAAGAACTATTATGGGCTCAAGGGACCACTCCAGTTTCCAGATTCTTTTCCTAGTCGTATCTTGTTTAATTTAGCTCATAATAACCTGTACGTTGTTTCTAACAGACAAGAGAGAGGTTATCATGTAAAGTAATCCTGTTTTATTTAGCTCATAATAACCTGTACGTTGTTTCTAACAGACAAGAGAGAGGTTATCATGTAAAGTAATCCTGTTTTATTTAGCTCATAATAACCAGTACGTTGTTTCTAACAGACAAGAGAGAGGTTATCATGTAAAGTAATCCTGTTTTATTTAGCTCATAATAACCTGTACGTTGCTTCTAACAGACAAGAGAGAGGTTATCATGTAAAGTAATCCTATTTTATTTAGCTCATAATAACCAGTACGTTGTTTCTAACAGACAAGAGAGAGGTTATCATGTAAAGTAATCCTATTTTATTTAGCTCATAATAACCAGTACGTTGTTTCTAACAGACAAGAGAGAGATTATCATGTAAAGTAATCCTGTTTTATTTAGCTCATAATAACCTGTACGTTGTTTCTAACAGACAAGAGAGAGGTTATCATGTAAAGTAATCCTGTTTTATTTAGCTCACAATAACCTGTACGTTGTTTCTAACAGACAAGAGAGAGGTTATCATGTAAAGTAGTGGTCTTATAAGGTTATCTTGTAGCTAAATTGTTTTTGAATAGCTAATAATAACCCGTTCGTTGTTCTAATAGACAAGATAGGTTATCATTTGTAAAGTAGTGGTCTTATAAGGTTATTTTGTAGCTAAATTGTTTTTGAATAGTTTAGAATGATTGATTAATTGATTGATTGATTGGTGTCAATTGTACGGATAGACTCTTCAGTAATGTAACTCTGGGTCATAAGACGTTTCGGCCGTATTACAAACCCGCATTTTAGTATACACGAGTTTGCAAAACATTATACGCCCTCGCCTGAGTTCGGCCCGTCCTGAGAGGTGATCAACCTCGGACTGTCATCCGTATTCTGTCAAATGGTCCATTTTGGGGGGGGGGAAAAGTGCCGGGATAGATATATTTGTTTTGGAATATATAAGTCTTTGCAAATAGTGTGTAACTTATTTATGGACCCACACCTTCATGCTCGGTTCGGAGGTGCTAGCCCGCGTAGTCTAAACAATATTTATTTTCCCAATAGTTGTATTTACTAGGATTTTGCGGTTCCATTTAGCTAATACTTACCTGCGGTTCTATTTAGCTAATACTTACCTGCAGTTGTGTTCCAATTCCTCTGCAGTGCCGTGGCGGAAGGGCCAGGGCCAAGGTCCGGGTCGGGGCCAGGGTAACCCCAACCCTAATCCCAACCCCAACCCCAACTCCACAGCAGCACAGGTAAGATGTGACATTATTTTAATCTATACAGTTGCACAGGCAAGACGTGATATTATTTTAACCCATTCCTCTGCAGTGCCGTGGCGGAAGGGCCAGGGCCAAGGTCCGGGTCGGGGCCAGGGTAACCCCAACCCTAATCCCAACCCCAACCCCAACTCCACAGCAGCACAGGTAAGATGTGACATTATTTTAATCTATACAGTTGCACAAGTAAGACGTGATATTATTTTAGCCCATACCGTTGCACAGGTAAGACGTGATCCTATTCTAACCTATACCGTCGCACGGGTAAGACGTAACATTATTCTGACCTATACAGTTGCATAGGCAAGATATGACACTACTTTAATCCCTTCCGTCCCCCTCTCCAGCGTCGTCGTTACCAGACAGCCTTCGAAACGTGGGACACGAAAAGCGGTCTTGGGGGTCCAAATGGTCTCTATGTGGACCAAAATATTTTTTTCGTTGCTCTACCCCATGTGCCTAGTCTTCCTGGCCCCGTTTGCTATTTTTACTGGGGTCAGGACCTCTCCTGTCCCCCTGTACAAGAGGTTTAATGTGCTCATTCAATGGTCCACTGGCCATGCCTTTCTCTCTTAATAGATGTCTCTGTGTTCCGTCGTACGAGTGAAGTGAGCTATCTCCCTTTTACAAGGAAGGAGGGATCTGTTTTTACAACACTAGCCCTCTTCTAATTGGTCTCCCCTTGTTGAGGGGCGTGGTCCCACTTGATTGACAGCCGACTGCACTTTCCCAAACCAGCTGTTAACCCTTTATTCAATGTCCTAATTGCCTGTATTAGAACAGAGTATTTTTTATATTAAAATTAGTGGCGATCACGAAACGGAAAATTCCTCTAGCAAGACCATCCGATCCTAGTTAAGGATTCTTACTGAACAGTCTTGGGATAATCAGAGCATTCTAAGGCACTCTCGTAACCATTGGGCTGAAACGCGATCGATACTTAGAGTGGCGATCACGAATCGGAAAATTTCTCTAGCAAGACCATCCGATCCTAGTTAAGGATTCTTCCTGACCAGTCTTGGGATAATCAGAGCCTTCTAAGGCACTCTCGTAACCATTGGGCTGAAACGCGATCGATACTTAGAGTGGCGATCACGAATCGGAAAATTCCTCTAGCAAGACCATCCGATCCTAATTAAGGATTCTTACTGAACAGTCTTGGGATAATCAGAGCATTCTAAGGCACTCTCGTAACCATTGGGCTGAAACGTGATCGATACTTAGAGTGGCGATCACGAAT
Source organism: Notolepis coatsorum (assembly GCF_963971535.1). NCBI lineage: Eukaryota > Metazoa > Chordata > Actinopteri > Aulopiformes > Paralepididae > Notolepis > Notolepis coatsorum. The sequence continues at coordinate 953,430 of NW_028171233.1, forward strand.
CGGAAAATTCCTCTAGCAAGACCATCCGATCCTAGTTAAGGATTCTTACTGAGCAGTCTTGGGATAATCAGAGCATTCTAAGGCACTCTCGTAACCATTGGGCTGAAACGCGATCGATACTTAGAGTGGCGATCACGAATCGGAAAATTCCTCTAGCAAGACCATCCGATCCTAGTTAAGGATTCTTACTGAACAGTCTTGGGATAATCAGAGCATTCTAAGGCACTTTCGTAACCATTGGGCTGAGTCCAGTCAATGGCCAGAGGACCGGGGAATGTAAACAAACTATGTGGCTTCCTATATAGTCAAATCCACCCTATTTGCATGGTGAAATACGCGATTTAAATTGTATTTAGGTTAGGATTAGGCCTTCTAAGGAGATTGGTTAAGGTTAGAGTTGGGTTCCAGGTCAATGTCCTAGGGTTAATTATTTTTCCTAGGGTTAGGATTAGGCATTCTGAGGCTGGTGGTTAAGGTTAGCGCTGGGTTTCAGGTCCAGGTCATAAGGTCAATTATCTTTCTTTTGGTTAGGCTTAGGCATTCTAAGAGACATTCTACCTTAAACGTCCTTATAACAGCCCGTGCCCTTTAAAGAGAGAGCAGAGGGAGCCATTATTCCATTTTCTATTTTAGCCCTTCTTATAACAGTCCGTGCCCTTATTAAGAGAGAGCAGAGAGAGCTGTCATCGTAAAGTAGTCCTGTTTTATTTAGCTAATAATAACCCGCACCTTGTTCTAATAGACAAGAGGGAGGTTCTCATTTGTAAAGGGTTAGGGTTAGGGTTAGGGTTAGGGTTAGGGTTAGGGTTAGGGTTAGGGTTAGGGTTAGGGTTAGGGTTAGGGTTAGGGTTAGGGTTAGGGTTAGGGTTAGGGTTAGGGTTAGGGTTAGGGTTAGGGTTAGGGTTAGGGTTAGGGTTAGGGTTAGGGTTAGGGTTAGGGTTAGGGTTAGGGTTAGGGTTAGGGTTAGGGTTAGGGTTAGGGTTAGGGTTAGGGTTAGGGTTAGGGTTAGGGTTAGGGTTAGGGTTAGGGTTAGGGTTAGGGTTAGGGTTAGGGTTAGGGTTAGGGTTAGGGTTAGGGTTAGGGTTAGGGTTAGGGTTAGGGTTAGGGTTAGGGTTAGGGTTAGGGTTAGGGTTAGGGTTAGGGTTAGGGTTAGGGTTAGGGTTAGGGTTAGGGTTAGGGTTAGGGTTAGGGTTAGGGTTAGGGTTAGGGTTAGGGTTAGGGTTAGGGTTAGGGTTAGGGTTAGGGTTAGGGTTAGGGTTAGGGTTAGGGTTAGGGTTAGGGTTAGGGTTAGGGTTAGGGTTAGGGTTAGGGTTAGGGTTAGGGTTAGGGTTAGGGTTAGGGTTAGGGTTAGGGTTAGGGTTAGGGTTAGGGTTAGGGTTAGGGTTAGGGTTAGGGTTAGGGTTAGGGTTAGGGTTAGGGTTAGGGTTAGGGTTAGGGTTAGGGTTAGGGTTAGGGTTAGGGTTAGGGTTAGGGTTAGGGTTAGGGTTAGGGTTAGGGTTAGGGTTAGGGTTAGGGTTAGGGTTAGGGTTAGGGTTAGGGTTAGGGTTAGGGTTAGGGTTAGGGTTAGGGTTAGGGTTAGGGTTAGGGTTAGGGTTAGGGTTAGGGTTAGGGTTAGGGTTAGGGTTAGGGTTAGGGTTAGGGTTAGGGTTAGGGTTAGGGTTAGGGTTAGGGTTAGGGTTAGGGTTAGGGTTAGGGTTAGGGTTAGGGTTAGGGTTAGGGTTAGGGTTAGGGTTAGGGTTAGGGTTAGGGTTAGGGTTAGGGTTAGGGTTAGGGTTAGGGTTAGGGTTAGGGTTAGGGTTAGGGTTAGGGTTAGGGTTAGGGTTAGGGTTAGGGTTAGGGTTAGGGTTAGGGTTAGGGTTAGGGTTAGGGTTAGGGTTAGGGTTAGGGTTAGGGTTAGGGTTAGGGTTAGGGTTAGGGTTAGGGTTAGGGTTAGGGTTAGGGTTAGGGTTAGGGTTAGGGTTAGGGTTAGGGTTAGGGTTAGGGTTAGGGTTAGGGTTAGGGTTAGGGTTAGGGTTAGGGTTAGGGTTAGGGTTAGGGTTAGGGTTAGGGTTAGGGTTAGGGTTAGGGTTAGGGTTAGGGTTAGGGTTAGGGTTAGGGTTAGGGTTAGGGTTAGGGTTAGGGTTAGGGTTAGGGTTAGGGTTAGGGTTAGGGTTAGGGTTAGGGTTAGGGTTAGGGTTAGGGTTAGGGTTAGGGTTAGGGTTAGGGTTAGGGTTAGGGTTAGGGTTAGGGTTAGGGTTAGGGTTAGGGTTAGGGTTAGGGTTAGGGTTAGGGTTAGGGTTAGGGTTAGGGTTAGGGTTAGGGTTAGGGTTAGGGTTAGGGTTAGGGTTAGGGTTAGGGTTAGGGTTAGGGTTAGGGTTAGGGTTAGGGTTAGGGTTAGGGTTAGGGTTAGGGTTAGGGTTAGGGTTAGGGTTAGGGTTAGGGTTAGGGTTAGGGTTAGGGTTAGGGTTAGGGTTAGGGTTAGGGTTAGGGTTAGGGTTAGGGTTAGGGTTAGGGTTAGGGTTAGGGTTAGGGTTAGGGTTAGGGTTAGGGTTAGGGTTAGGGTTAGGGTTAGGGTTAGGGTTAGGGTTAGGGTTAGGGTTAGGGTTAGGGTTAGGGTTAGGGTTAGGGTTAGGGTTAGGGTTAGGGTTAGGGTTAGGGTTAGGGTTAGGGTTAGGGTTAGGGTTAGGGTTAGGGTTAGGGTTAGGGTTAGGGTTAGGGTTAGGGTTAGGGTTAGGGTTAGGGTTAGGGTTAGGGTTAGGGTTAGGGTTAGGGTTAGGGTTAGGGTTAGGGTTAGGGTTAGGGTTAGGGTTAGGGTTAGGGTTAGGGTTAGGGTTAGGGTTAGGGTTAGGGTTAGGGTTAGGGTTAGGGTTAGGGTTAGGGTTAGGGTTAGGGTTAGGGTTAGGGTTAGGGTTAGGGTTAGGGTTAGGGTTAGGGTTAGGGTTAGGGTTAGGGTTAGGGTTAGGGTTAGGGTTAGGGTTAGGGTTAGGGTTAGGGTTAGGGTTAGGGTTAGGGTTAGGGTTAGGGTTAGGGTTAGGGTTAGGGTTAGGGTTAGGGTTAGGGTTAGGGTTAGGGTTAGGGTTAGGGTTAGGGTTAGGGTTAGGGTTAGGGTTAGGGTTAGGGTTAGGGTTAGGGTTAGGGTTAGGGTTAGGGTTAGGGTTAGGGTTAGGGTTAGGGTTAGGGTTAGGGTTAGGGTTAGGGTTAGGGTTAGGGTTAGGGTTAGGGTTAGGGTTAGGGTTAGGGTTAGGGTTAGGGTTAGGGTTAGGGTTAGGGTTAGGGTTAGGGTTAGGGTTAGGGTTAGGGTTAGGGTTAGGGTTAGGGTTAGGGTTAGGGTTAGGGTTAGGGTTAGGGTTAGGGTTAGGGTTAGGGTTAGGGTTAGGGTTAGGGTTAGGGTTAGGGTTAGGGTTAGGGTTAGGGTTAGGGTTAGGGTTAGGGTTAGGGTTAGGGTTAGGGTTAGGGTTAGGGTTAGGGTTAGGGTTAGGGTTAGGGTTAGGGTTAGGGTTAGGGTTAGGGTTAGGGTTAGGGTTAGGGTTAGGGTTAGGGTTAGGGTTAGGGTTAGGGTTAGGGTTAGGGTTAGGGTTAGGGTTAGGGTTAGGGTTAGGGTTAGGGTTAGGGTTAGGGTTAGGGTTAGGGTTAGGGTTAGGGTTAGGGTTAGGGTTAGGGTTAGGGTTAGGGTTAGGGTTAGGGTTAGGGTTAGGGTTAGGGTTAGGGTTAGGGTTAGGGTTAGGGTTAGGGTTAGGGTTAGGGTTAGGGTTAGGGTTAGGGTTAGGGTTAGGGTTAGGGTTAGGGTTAGGGTTAGGGTTAGGGTTAGGGTTAGGGTTAGGGTTAGGGTTAGGGTTAGGGTTAGGGTTAGGGTTAGGGTTAGGGTTAGGGTTAGGGTTAGGGTTAGGGTTAGGGTTAGGGTTAGGGTTAGGGTTAGGGTTAGGGTTAGGGTTAGGGTTAGGGTTAGGGTTAGGGTTAGGGTTAGGGTTAGGGTTAGGGTTAGGGTTAGGGTTAGGGTTAGGGTTAGGGTTAGGGTTAGGGTTAGGGTTAGGGTTAGGGTTAGGGTTAGGGTTAGGGTTAGGGTTAGGGTTAGGGTTAGGGTTAGGGTTAGGGTTAGGGTTAGGGTTAGGGTTAGGGTTAGGGTTAGGGTTAGGGTTAGGGTTAGGGTTAGGGTTAGGGTTAGGGTTAGGGTTAGGGTTAGGGTTAGGGTTAGGGTTAGGGTTAGGGTTAGGGTTAGGGTTAGGGTTAGGGTTAGGGTTAGGGTTAGGGTTAGGGTTAGGGTTAGGGTTAGGGTTAGGGTTAGGGTTAGGGTTAGGGTTAGGGTTAGGGTTAGGGTTAGGGTTAGGGTTAGGGTTAGGGTTAGGGTTAGGGTTAGGGTTAGGGTTAGGGTTAGGGTTAGGGTTAGGGTTAGGGTTAGGGTTAGGGTTAGGGTTAGGGTTAGGGTTAGGGTTAGGGTTAGGGTTAGGGTTAGGGTTAGGGTTAGGGTTAGGGTTAGGGTTAGGGTTAGGGTTAGGGTTAGGGTTAGGGTTAGGGTTAGGGTTAGGGTTAGGGTTAGGGTTAGGGTTAGGGTTAGGGTTAGGGTTAGGGTTAGGGTTAGGGTTAGGGTTAGGGTTAGGGTTAGGGTTAGGGTTAGGGTTAGGGTTAGGGTTAGGGTTAGGGTTAGGGTTAGGGTTAGGGTTAGGGTTAGGGTTAGGGTTAGGGTTAGGGTTAGGGTTAGGGTTAGGGTTAGGGTTAGGGTTAGGGTTAGGGTTAGGGTTAGGGTTAGGGTTAGGGTTAGGGTTAGGGTTAGGGTTAGGGTTAGGGTTAGGGTTAGGGTTAGGGTTAGGGTTAGGGTTAGGGTTAGGGTTAGGGTTAGGGTTAGGGTTAGGGTTAGGGTTAGGGTTAGGGTTAGGGTTAGGGTTAGGGTTAGGGTTAGGGTTAGGGTTAGGGTTAGGGTTAGGGTTAGGGTTAGGGTTAGGGTTAGGGTTAGGGTTAGGGTTAGGGTTAGGGTTAGGGTTAGGGTTAGGGTTAGGGTTAGGGTTAGGGTTAGGGTTAGGGTTAGGGTTAGGGTTAGGGTTAGGGTTAGGGTTAGGGTTAGGGTTAGGGTTAGGGTTAGGGTTAGGGTTAGGGTTAGGGTTAGGGTTAGGGTTAGGGTTAGGGTTAGGGTTAGGGTTAGGGTTAGGTTAGGGTTAGGGTTAGGGTTAGGGTTAGGGTTAGGGTTAGGGTTAGGGTTAGGGTTAGGGTTAGGGTTAGGGTTAGGGTTAGGGTTAGGGTTAGGGTTAGGGTTAGGGTTAGGGTTAGGGTTAGGGTTAGGGTTAGGGTTAGGGTTAGGGTTAGGGTTAGGGTTAGGGTTAGGGTTAGGGTTAGGGTTAGGGTTAGGGTTAGGGTTAGGGTTAGGGTTAGGGTTAGGGTTAGGGTTAGGGTTAGGGTTAGGGTTAGGGTTAGGGTTAGGGTTAGGGTTAGGGTTAGGGTTAGGGTTAGGGTTAGGGTTAGGGTTAGGGTTAGGGTTAGGGTTAGGGTTAGGGTTAGGGTTAGGGTTAGGGTTAGGGTTAGGGTTAGGGTTAGGGTTAGGGTTAGGGTTAGGGTTAGGGTTAGGGTTAGGGTTAGGGTTAGGGTTAGGGTTAGGGTTAGGGTTAGGGTTAGGGTTAGGGTTAGGGTTAGGGTTAGGGTTAGGGTTAGGGTTAGGGTTAGGGTTAGGGTTAGGGTTAGGGTTAGGGTTAGGGTTAGGGTTAGGGTTAGGGTTAGGGTAGGGTTAGGGTTAGGGTTAGGGTTAGGGTTAGGGTTAGGGTTAGGGTTAGGGTTAGGGTTAGGGTTAGGGTTAGGGTTAGGGTTAGGGTTAGGGTTAGGGTTAGGGTTAGGGTTAGGGTTAGGGTTAGGGTTAGGGTTAGGGTTAGGGTTAGGGTTAGGGTTAGGGTTAGGGTTAGGGTTAGGGTT